>NC_053037.3:50994241-51618741 GCF_002575655.3 Aegilops tauschii subsp. strangulata | reverse complement strand
GGCTTAGAAAGAAGTCCTGCGTAGAGTCCAGGGAGAGCCTATTTTGATTTTTTTTCTCTAGTTACCCTTTTTCCTTCTCAAACAACGCGTTTGATTTCCTTCCTTATACCAAAGGAATTCCATCTTTCTCTTGCCGATCACATCACATCCAAGGCATTTCGTCGGAATACATCATGTCTTTTCACCTTTGTAGTCCTATGCATAGTAAGTACTATAACCTCACTAGTCCTCGTCGAGGAATCTCCTTGCCGCCCTAGAAGTTTGAGATCGCGCCCGACCGTTTTGGAGTCTGTTCAGGAGCTCCTTCAGCGCCCGGGGACTGACATCGAACTGGAGTCGGCTCAACATGAAATCAAGCATGGTGCGATAGTCTTCTTCACGGAGCTCCTCTCCGTTCTTCAGAGTAATATCACGCAATGTTTCCAGAATCTGGGTGTGACAGGCGCGGGCCTTTTGTAAAGAACTTTCCTCTCAAAGAGAGAGAGGTCGTCCCTCCCAATCAAAATAAGGAGGGTTCTGTTCTGCTTCCGCTGCCACTCCAGGCATTGGAGCGGGATTCGGATGCCGCTCTTGACTGACCACAGCTTCCGGGGGAGCGGTCTGCTCCCGGGATGCAAAGGCGTCCTCACAGTCAGCCAAAAAAGCTTTGAATAGCTCTTCCGAGTTAGTGGATCTGGAGGGAGGCATTGAAGGGCTTGGGTCCCCCATTCCATCCCAGTCGGACTCGGAGTGAAGCATCTCCCAACAAGATTCGAAAAATTCATTATCCCCAACCTAGGGTTGGTCGAGTATGAAGAAAAGACCTATATGGGATTCGGATTACCGAAATTGGATTTCCTTATTGATCCATATGTTGCTTAGACTTTACTTTTTCCCCCTTCCTCCATTTGTTCGATAGGGTCTTCGTCTCCGTGTAAAAGCAAACTCTCCAAATTTATGACCAACCTTTCCTTTAGTGATCTTACAACGAACAGGAGTTTTTCCATTGTAAATGAGTACGGAGCAATCAACGAATTCCGGCGAAATAGAAGATCTACGTGACCAAATTTTCCTGCTCCTCAGACTTTCTCTACTATGCCTTTTTTCGTGAACTACTAAATGAATCCTCTTGCTCCAAGCTCCCTTTTGTTGCCTTCTCATTCACATCCTCGTTCAATTGAAACAAGCTTTCAATAAATATCTGCAGGCACATTATATAATTCCTATATGGAAATTCATTTGCGGAAGACCTCCATTCAAACATGAGAAAAGCTTCTGGGCCCGTCCAAGATGGGATGGGAGAAAAAAAGCTAAAAAAATCTGAGTGGTCGGGATCTCCGTAACAAGTAGGTGAACGGTGATGATCAAAACCAGGAGAAATATCTGAAAAAGGGGACTTGGATAGGATTTTGACCACGATCAAAAGATAGGAGGGTTTCTCTTTCTTTCATCGCCGTCAAAAGCAAAGGCTACCAAAAATACCTTTACTATCACGAAGATCGTTAAAGAAAACATGGATCCAAATGCCAAAGGGGGAAAATGGTGGAAAAGCTTCTCAAGGCCTCGTCCTCCTCACGGCGCAAGCATGGGAAAAACATTATGTGCTATCGTTGCGGGGAGAAGGGTCATCTTGCGAAGATCTGCAGAAAAGAGGCGACCTGCTTCATTTGTGGCACCTTCGGCCACAGATCCTTCTACTGTCCTAGGCGAGGGAAGCAAGGTAACCAAGTAATCCTCTTTCTTGTGCTTCAGCCCTATGAGGATATGGTGAGAAACGTGGAACATTTGAGAAAATGTGATGTGTCGTTGAGGGGAAGAGCTTTTCTTTCGAAGGCATATTTCGGAAGGAAGAGTGTCCCCTGCATTTGGATACAGTTTCTGATTGTTAGCTAGAATATATGGGTGTATTGTCATTCAAGTTCTATAGATGGTGTCTGTTTCACTATCTGTTTGAGTGCCTGAAGGCCCCTGGAGGAGTCGTTCTGTGAGTTGTATTCAAGCTCGCCCTTAGACCGAGTCAAGTTAGCGATAAGAGTCAGCTACTTTGGCCTTGTCATTCGCTTTGTTGCCATATAGATAGGTTGGAGTGCGGGTGGCCACTAACCCAATGAACGAACTTACGTGTAGGTGTGATCCTATCTGCTCTTCCACTATAGGACTAGAAATCCAGTACAACCATGTCCCTTTCTTAGGGGAAAAGCCCTCTTTGAAGGAGAATCCACTTCTGAGCGCCAAAGGCAGGCATCCGACGTCACCAAAAAGAAGGAGAAAGGCATTCAGGCACCGCAAATCCAAGAAACTCCGAATACAGGCCGGCACGAAAAACGAAATGACCAAATGGATTGGGGCTGTTTCGGCACCAAAAAAAGTGTCACTATGCTAAACACATCGAATATTCGTCTCTTTATGTGGGAGCGAACCATCTTCCCTTACGGGTCTACCGATCCTATAGCTCTGATATAGATTTAAGTAACTTGGCAGAAAAAAATGCGGAAAAACGGTTTTGGATGGAAGAGGTAGATGAGAAAGACTTTCCACTTAGAGTTAGAAGTCCACGCTAGATGACCGATCTTTATGACCTTGAGGAAAATTACCTATCTTGAATTAATACACCAAAATCGGTTATTTCAATCGATCCACGAAAGGAATTGATCACCACGATAATGTGACGCAAGGCAAAATCTGTAATCAACATTGGTTATGTGAAATAGGTCATTTGAGAAAAAAAGAGAGAATAGGACAATCTATATGTTCAACACAAGCGGTTAAGTCGATAGCTTTCTTAAGGAACATGTAAAGAAAACGCTCTCACGAATCCTATTTTCTGATTATGTATGCCGCGACATTACGATTTGGAGCTTTGATCCGGCCATGTAGAGCACTCATAGAGGTCCGGCTTCACGTCAGTAATCTACCACACCCATGCTGGAATTTAGTAGAGTCCCATGAGTCAATCGACAAAAGCGAGAAACGAGGTTGTTCAACAAGGCTACGGTCTAACTTTTTCTTCCTAGCGGAGTTCAATACGAAAATAAAGGCGCTCCGCGTTGGGAATGGCGTACTACGTACGGGTGGTATTTTAGGTATAACTGATCAGGGTTGTTCTGAAAGCAAGTCAATTGGTGCTTTGGAAAGTGAGTGCCAGAGGCTAGTCACTGCTTGGTTTACAGAAGGGAAGGAAGAAAGAGATACCGAAGCAGATTCAGTATAGAAAAGAAGAAATTGATACCATTCATTCTAGTTTATTTGATACCCACTTAAAGTTTCTATCAAACCATGTCTTTTTCTTCGAACGTCAATCTCGTAGGAATTTTGATTGGAAGTGTGGTATTGAAGGGCGAAGCCTTTACTCTTTGACTTGTTTCTTTGAATATAACATAATATTGACTGCGCACATGTATTGTGGACCCTTCCTTGCCACTGCCTGCCGGCGAGGACGAGGGTGGCAGTGCCAACGCTCCCTCGGGCTTCAGAGTCATGTGCTTGCGCGTGTCCTCAAACAAGCTAGTCCTCTTTGTCTTCCATTCGTCCGGTGCTCGTGCCGGCTAATGGCACACTGTCACATTTGATGGTTGGTGCGCCTTGATCGCATGATATGTCAGCGGGGGTTTCTTCCGGGGCACTGTCTCCATAACTGGCCATTATGCGCATGGATGCTTCTATTGGCAGATACCTTATACCGGCAAGTTGCTCGTGTTGGACACGCTCGTGGAGTTTCTCTTCTCTCAGCCCCCCCCCCCACTCGATCGTTATCAGAGGATCTTTGTGGAGGCAAGGGAAGGAAGGCTTGGGATGATTAGTCAAGGTATTGATGGAGATTGTCTCTTGTATGACATTTTGCGAGATAATGAGGATGGCACAAAGCAGTGGCAAATGGAGGACGTAATCCTGGTGCCCCATAATTATGACTATGGCATCGTTGGTGTTGCTGGGGGATTCTTACTACATAATGTGCTTCTAGAGCCGGAGTCTCCAAACTCCAACATTTATTCACTGGATCTCCAGACTTTGAAGCTTGAGTGGTTCTATGAGCCTCCGTATTGGTGCATCTCCACGTTTACCCATCTGTATGCGGGTTTCCCGCCATCCTTGTCTCCACCAACTATTTGAAGGGGTAAGCTTTTCTCCTTGTTTTTGCTTGTATTGTTCATGCCATACCATATGTAGCACTGGTCGGTATTGCAATGTGATGCAAGTATCAGTTAATTCAATCGTAACATGCTCTGTTATTCTACTAATTTTAGCAAAAAATCCTCACTATGGAGGGGTGTCCAAGTTATCTCTTGCCCATAATAATCTGCATGGCGCCTTTTAGGTGTTTAAATGGTATTCCAATGCTTTAAATTATTATTACATAGAGTATGCAATTGGAATGATATGAAACTCCGGAACGCAAAAACACTTCTTTCTCATATTGTGAATAACTTAATATGCATTTTATCATTTTAAGGCTGTCATATAAATAAAAGAAAACAACAAAGCAGCGACATACTATCCCTAAAATGTTGTAGCAAGT
Source organism: Aegilops tauschii subsp. strangulata (assembly GCF_002575655.3). Lineage (NCBI taxonomy): Eukaryota > Viridiplantae > Streptophyta > Magnoliopsida > Poales > Poaceae > Aegilops > Aegilops tauschii. The sequence goes on along the minus strand of NC_053037.3, from coordinate 51,614,246 downwards.
TGGAGACGCCAGATCGAGGAAAAGGATAGGGAGGGGTGTCATGTACGAGTGGCATTGAGAAGGGGCTGATTTCAGATCAGCACACAAGCACAGGCAGAGCCCGGCAGCTCTGTAGAGGCCAGCTGGCTGCCACCGCGCCACGAATACCGGAGGCACTACCTCCAAGTCCGGCACACGAGCAGCAGCAACACAAGTGAGAAGGGGAGGTGGGTGCCCCCGACCGCTGTGGGACGGCCACGCCGGCGCCACCGCACAAACTTTTCCCGGCGGGGAGGGGAGTGAGTGGCAGCGGGTGGGAGAGGGGTCAGGGCTCCTCCCTGTGCTGCTCTAGTGGAGTTGCTTTTATAATGCTTGATTAAGCTGGATTCGGACATGTAGTGTTTTCTTTGTTACATACTATCATGTACATTGGTAACACTAATACACTATCTAGTTCCACTTTTTGTGGCTTTTTGTTAACCCCTTGGCTTTCATTAGGTCCTAGTCCTGAACATGCTCATTCCATTCCCGGTTTGTTGCATTAACTAATATCTTTGCAACAAGATTAAATTGTGTAAAGACAGGGTATCAGTGACATCAGTAGCAGCAAGCACCACCTTTCATCAACTAACACTAAAAATGATTTTATAATAGTTAACAAAATTACCGACAAATACAGAGACAAGTACAAAATAAACAGTGTGCCCATGTTGAAAGCTAATATGAGTGGGGAATCTTATTGAAGAGACATTACTCTAAATCTAATAGGTGAAAAGGAGGGTCTATGCTGGATGGGGATCCATCTGTGCACCATCTATTGCTGAGTACTGTTGTGCTTATGCATGTTTAATGGATTCACAGTTCAGTTTTCCTAAAACTAGTTTATGTTAAGATGGGTGTCGGTGTCAAAACCAGCGGATCTCGGGTAGGGGGTCCTGAACTGTGCGTCTAAGGCGGATGGTAACAGGAGGCGGGGGACACGATGTTTACCCAGGTTCGGGCCCTCTCGATGGAGGTAATACCCTACTTCCTGCTTGATTGATCTTGATGATATGAGTATTACAAGAGTTGATCTACCACGAGATCGTAGAGGCTAAACCCTAGAAGCTAGCCTATGGTATGATTGTTGTTGTCCTATGGACTAAACCCTCCGGTTTATATAGACACCAGAGGGGGCTAGGGTTACACAGAGTCGGTTACAAGGGAGGAGATCTACATATCCGTATTGCCAAGCTTGCCTTCCACGCCAAGGAGAGTCCCATCCGGACACGGGTCGAAGTCTTCAATCTTGTATCTTCATAGTCCAACAGTCCAGCCAAAGTATATAGTCCGGCTGTCCGAGGACCCCCTAATCCAGGACTCCCTCAGTAGCCCCCGAACCAGGCTTCAATGGCGATGAGTCCGGCGCGCAGATTGTCTTCGGCATTGCAAGGCGGGTTCTTCTCCAAATTCCGAATACCTGTTGAGTAGTGTCCGGCTTCCCATAAATGTTGCAATCCTTGGCTTCCGCGCCTAATAATGGCTATCTTCCACGTGTCGAGCGAATGCGAGAAGCCAGGACATTTTTACATTTGCCACCCTAGCCATGCGAGTAAATCATCTATTAAAGAGACGGGGATTCTCAGATTCAGATCACACCATCCTCCCGCAGCGAGTATCCATCAGAGCGCGCCCGGAAAAAATCCATTCCAACATGGCCGGCCGTCGCAGCTCCTCCTCTCGCTCCCGTAGCCCGAAGCCCAGCAATTGGAAGAAGTGTTCCGTCCCCCACAGCCAATTAGTAGAGTTACAGACCCAGGGATTTCTCCCTCCAGCGTATATGGTCCCCGTTCGAGCCGGGCTCGCCACCTATAATGGCGGGGAGCAAGCGGAGAGCTTTCCCAACCCATCCATGGGGGAGCGGGTATGCCTTGTCCCTTACTTATTAAGAGGGCTTGGATTTCCAATTCATCCGTTCCTCCGCGGGCTCCTGGAGTTCTACGGCTTCTAGCTGCATAATTTCACTCCCGCCTCCATATTACACATCGCTGGCTATGTCGCCCTTTGTGAGCTGTTTCTGGGCTGCGAAGCTCATTTTGAGTTATGGAAGAGGCTATTCTACCTCGTACCCCGTACACAGGAGGGGTCAATATACCAAGTGGGCGGAGCCGAAATATGGTGCATCGCCGGGACCGGATACCTGTCCGGTACTCCGAAGAAGACATCCGAGGACTAGCCTTCGGAGTGGTTTTATATGGAGGGCGTCCCCCTTCCGGACCCTATTCGGATGGGCCTTCCTGAGTTCGACAACGCTCCCTTGAAGAAACGTCGCAGCTGGCGCCCTCGGGGCCCCCAGGAGGAAGATAACGGAGAAGTCCTTTACCTGATGGGCCGGATAAAAATGCTGGCTCAATCAGGACTGACAATAATCGAGGTTATGTCAATATGTATAATGCGGGGGGTGCAGCCACTTCAATATCGGGGACAACCCATGTGGCACTTCAATGGAGAAGACGATGCTACCGCTGCGGTCGTAAGAGGTCGGACTCCGTCACTGCTCTAGCGAAGATACTGTCCGATTTATATAAGGGGGAGGAAGAGGAGTTCATCCGCATTAAGCCACGAGATGGATTCTCCATGTACAACCCTCCAAGCTGGGTGAGCTGTCACTTTCTACTCCAGACCTTCCCGCATTCTTTGTCATAAATATTTACCTTGCCATTTCATAGCAGGAGCTGCGAAAAGCTGTGAGGGAGGTCCACAGCCCACCTCCACAACCAGAGGACCCTGACCGGGCCCTTGATCCCAGACTCGAAGAGGATCCGGACATATTTGTGGAACTGATTGACAGGACGTTTTATCAATTGAGCTGCGATGATGCCATGGTGGCCATCATAGCCGATTATCTTGGACTACTCCCTGCATCGCATGTAAGTAAAACCGGAGTCCCAAATTCCGAGAAGGATCCCCTTTTCTGCACTTCACCTACCGCACACATATGGTGTTTTACAGGGAAGGCCCTCGGGACGCCATGCCAAACCCGCAGTGATTCACCAACAAGGGGCACCGAAGCCGGGTAGGCTTAAAAGGAAGGCGGTCAGGACTGAGACGCCGTCGCAGAGGTATGATATAGAACCCCACTCCGTGGTTGTCGTCTTTTAAAATATAACAACGTTCATGTTTCCTAGTAGGAAAAACGCTCGCCGGACTATATCCGGAGAGGCTTCCGGTCACGCCTCCACCAGTCGGGCTCCAGAGCCGGACATAGAGGCGGACGCTAACATGGGGCGAATGCCGGATGTTCCTCCTACAGAGGATGCGGATAGGCTATCCGCACATTCCGAAGTGGAGAGCGCTATGAATCACAGGCATCATCGGGCCGTACTCCGTGATGCTTGTTTCTCCCAAGAGGCGTTCGATGCCTTCAACTCAGGAGACGCGTACATCCGTGCTGCTCAAAATGGTCTTGCCAGAGCCACGGACCAGTATGTAAAGGATATACGGGTAAGAAAATCTGATGATTATGTATATCAGTAGCCCCTGAGACTTGAAACAGTTGACACAACTGATTAAGGATCATTATATGTGCAGGTTCTTACGGAAAGAATACCCAATTGTCTCAAGAGCTGGAAGAGTGCAAAGCCCAGCTACGGGCCGCAGTTGCCGCAATGAAGGAGTCCGAGAAGGCCCCCTCTGGTAACACTTGTCTCTATCAAAAAGAATGATATGTACCGGTTAGTATGTGGCATGCATGCAAATCTAACAATAGATTCTGCAGATGATCCCGGGGTTAATTCGGAGGTAGTGCAAGGGGATGAGCAACATGCTCAACGACAGCTAAAGGCTGGCGAGCGCGTGCTTAAGCAGGTTAGGCAGGAGAAAAACGATCTCCAAGATGCCAATGTCCGGCTGAATGTTGAACTGAAAGATGTTCGGGCCCAACTTGCTGACTCCGTAAAGGAGAATTAGAGGCTTCGACGCGGCATTTTTAGTAAGTGCTTGAACGAACTTTGTATGGAGTTTGGCGAAGAAACCGGCTAACAGAGTTATATCTGTAGGCATGTTGACGGGTCGTCCCGCAGAGGAAATGCCCGGGTCTGCAGGTGATCTTCTGCCAGAGCTCTCACAACTGCACGAACAAGTTCGGCAGGTGATGTAGGGCATTGCCCAAGCCTTGTGGCCATCCGCCTCCCTGCCAGGAGGCATGGGGGAGCTCGTAGATAAGCTCAAGGGAGCACGACGGCGCTTCCGATTATGGAAGATATCAGCTTGCCGACAAGGTGCAAGGGAAGCCTGGGCCATGGTGAAGACGCGGTATACCAAGGCTGACCCGAACCACATGGCCGAGGTCGGACCTGTGGGGCCCGATGGGAAAGAGATCCCCGTCAGTTTGGTGTATGACCAAGTAGAATTAGCTGTAAAGTATTCCCAACAGGATTGTAGGCTAGACAACCTGTTGGATGGTATAGAAGAAGAATTTAGTCAGTCTAAGTGACTGTGTACTTCAAGTGACATGTATTGTCCCTAGCCGGATTGTAAATCATTTGTCATGGCGGACCTTTTCGCTTCAACCTCTGGACCCGACAGTCCGGAGTGTATCTGAATACCCGCTCAGTTATGTAAAAACCGGGGTACGCATGGAAACCAGGCGTAGGGGTCATAAGTGCTTGAACAAACAAGTACCCAACTAGCTATGTTATATTACATAGATAGTAAGAAACATCTTCCAGGGAGAATAGTTCCGTTAAGGGTTCCTTTCCCTGGGTACGCATGCCCTAATGTGCATGTCCGAACTGTGAAAAGAGACATAGGATATAAGCATTTGGGGGCATGTATTAAAATAAATAAAAGTCATCTTTTGTTCACCGACCGAGTATTCCCTTAAGAACGCTAGCTTTCGGCTTCACCTAGTCTGAGGTACACATCTGGCTGACCCGGCAGTAACAATCGCAGAGCTGCTCCCCTTATGCCCTAGCTGAATTAACGGGAATGTAGGTCATAAACACAAGAGCCAGGCAACCCAACTTGGCCAAAACTTAAGTCATATCGATGCATATAATGGTGAAAAAAGGTACATGCGGAAGAATAACACATGTGTGGGGCATAGAGCCCAAAAATAGTTATATTAAGCTTCTGTATAAGAAGCCCCCAGGTATAATGAGCACGGCTAGCGCGTCAAGATTGTGTGGTCAAGACACATCTTAGCCTTTTAAGGCCTTGAAAAAGGGAAGAAAGAAAGAAATAAAAGACAGATAACGGATATATAAAAAATTGACAGAGGTAAGGAGACGAACATAGAGTCCGGCACTAGGCGTAGAACCTTCAGAGTCTGGCTGCGTTCCATGGGTTTGGCTCGACTCGATTGTCCGATGCGTCCCGCAGACGGTACGCTCCACCGGTCAGAACTTGGTCAATAATGAAGGGACCTTCCCATTTGGGCTTGAGCTTGTTCTTTTTCTTCTCCGGTAGACATAAAACGAGTTCGCCAACGTTATAAGTTTTGGCCCGTACTTCTCTGCTTTGATATCTTCGAGCCTGTTGCTGATAGAATGCGGAACGGGCTTTTGCCACATCACGCTCCTCCTCCAGGGCGTCCAAACTGTCCTGCCGATCAAGCTCGGCTTCTTTCTCTTCATACATGCGCACTCGAGGTGAGTCATGAATAATGTCGCAGGGCAGTACCGCCTCTGCGCCGTACACCATAAAAACGGTGTGTATCCGGTAGTGCGATTCGGCGTGGTCCGCAGCCCCCATAGTACGGAGTCGAGCTCCTCTACCCAGTGCGTGTTTGATTCCTCTAAGGACCGCACTAATCTGGGTTTAATGCCGCTCATGATAAGACCATTTGCTCGCTCGACTTGACCGTTAGTTTGCGGGTGATAGACAGAAGCGTAATCGAGCTTGATGCCCATGTTGCTGCACCAAAGTTTTACCTCGTCGGCTGTAAAGTTCGAGCCGTTATCGGTGATGATGCTGTGGGGGACGCCATAACGGTGTACAACCCCAGATATGAAGTCTATCACTGGTCCGGATTCGGCCATTTTAACTGGTGTGGCTTCTATCCATTTCGTGAATTTATCCACCGTGACCAATAAGTATTTTTTCTTATGGCTTCCCCCTTTGAGGGGTCCGAATATATCAAGCCCCCAGACCGCAAAGGGCCAAGTAATGGGGATTGTTTGGAGAGCGGTAGGCGGCATATGGCTTTGGTTTGCAAAAAGCTGGCAACCGACGCAACGTTGGACAAGGTCCTGTGCGTCTGCTCGGGCCGTCGGCCAGTAGAAACCTGTACGGAAGGCCTTGCTTACAAGGGCCCGAGCTGCGGCGTGGTGACCGCCGAGTCCAGCATGAATTTCTGCCAAAAGTTGTCGTCCTTCCTCTTCGGAGATGCACCTTTGAAGGACTCCGGTAACGCTTTTCTTATAAAGCTCTCCCTCGTGGACCTTGTAGGCTTTAGACCGCCGCACGATGCAACCTGCCTCGTTTGGGTCCTCAGGTAGTTCTTGCCTAGTTAGGTAGGCCAGGAAGGGTTCTGTCCACGGGGCGATGACAGCCATAATCACGTGGGCGAAAGGTGTTATTTCGGTGGCAGAGCCGCCGATTACGTCACAGTGTTCGGTATCTGGTGTTGTGGACGGGTCCGGACTATTGTTACCGGTCTCTCCTTCCCATACCACGGATGGCTTAAACAGCCTTTCCAAGAAGATATTAGGTGGGACAGGGTCGCTCTTAGCGCCTATGCGGGCGAGGATATCCGCCGCCTGATTGTTTTCCCGGGCCACATGGTGGAATTCAAGCCCCTCGAACCGAGCTGACATTTTGAGGACGGCATTGCGATAAGCCGCCATTTTTGGATCCTTGGCGTCGAAGTCTCCATTTATTTGAGATATTGCGAGGTTTGAATCCCCCCGCATCTCTAGGCGCTGAATGCCAATGGAGACTGCCATCCGGAGACCGTGTAACAGGGCCTCGTATTCTGCTGCGTTGTTGGAGTCTGTGTATAGTATTTGGAATACGTACTGGACTGTATCTCCGATGGGGGATGTCAGGACGACACCAGCCCCCAGACCCGCTAGCATTTTATAGCCGTCAAAGTGCATGATCCAATTGGAGTACGCGTCGTATTCTTTAGGGAGTTCGGCTTCTGTCCATTCGGCGACAAAATCAGCCAGTACTTGCGACTTAATGGCTCGCCGTGGTTTATATGTTATGTCGAACGGGAGGAGCTCGATAGCCCATTTAGCAATCCGGCCCGTGGCATCGCAGTTATTTATTATGTCATTGAGTGGTACTTCCGAGGCCACCGTAATTGAACACTCTTGAAAGTAGTGTCGTAATTTCCGGGATGCCATGAATACCGCGTATGCTATCTTTTGATAATGTGGGTACCGTGATTTTCATGGAGTGAGGACAGTGGATACATAGTATACCGGCTTTTGAAATGGGAATTTATGTCCGTCCGTCTCTCATTCGACGACGAGCACTGCGCTTACAACTTGGTGAGTTGCCGCTATATATAACAGCATCGGTTCGCCGACATTTGGCGTGGCCAAGATTGGGTTGGTGGCCAGGATGGCTTTTATTTCTTCCAATCCAGCCGTGGCCGCATCCGTCCACTCGAAGTGTTCGGTGCGCCGAAGAAGGCAATAAAGGGGTAGTGCCTTTTCTCCTAATTGGGAGATAAAGTGGCTTAAGGCCGCCACGCATCCAGTTAATTTCTGGATTTGCTTGAGGTCTGTTGGGATAGCCAACTGTGACAGAGCTCGGATTTTAGCCGGATTTGCTTCAATTCCTCTACTGGAGACGATGAAGCCCAGGAGCTTTCCGGCGGGCATGCCGAAAACACATTTTTCCGGATTGAGCTTGATGTTGTATGTTCGGAGATTGTCGAACGTGAGCCTCAAGTCATCTATTAAGGATTCGACGTGTCTGGTTTTAACGACCACATCGTCTACATATGCCTCCACTGTTTTGCCAATCTGTGTTTCCAGGCATGACTGAATCATGCATTGATAGGTTGCACCGGCGTTCTTAAGCCCGAAAGGCATGGTGTTAAAACAGAAGGGGCCGTATGGGGTGATAAATACCGTTGCGGCTTGATCGAACTCGGCCATCTTGATTTGATGGTATCCGGAGTATGCGTCGAGGAAACACAATGAGTCGTGTCCTGTAGTAGTGTCGATAATTTGATCGATGCGGGGGAGGGGGAAGGGATCCTTGGGGAAGCCTTGTTAAGGTCCTTGAAATCGACACATAGGCGCCAGGATTTATCCTTCTTTGGTACCATCACCAGGTTTGCTAGCCAGTCCAGATGTTTTATTTCTCTAATGAATCCGGCCTCCAGTAACTTGGCTAGCTCCTCTCCCATGGCTTGTCGCTCAGGTTCAAAGAAACGCCGAAGAGTCTGCTTGACCGGCTTGAATCCCTTTAGAATGTTAAGGCTATGCTCGGCCAGCCTGCGTGGGATTCCTGGCATGTATGAAGGATGCCAGGCGAATATGTCCCAATTTTCGCGCAAGAACTCCCGTAGTGCGGCGTCTACTGTGGGGTTTAACTGTGCCCCGATGGATGTTGTTTTTGTAGGGTCCGTTGGGTGGACTTGGAATTTGACTATCTCATCCGCTGGTTTAAAAGAGGTGGACTTGGATCTTTTTTCAAGTATCACGTCGTCTCTGTCCACTGTGGAGTGCAGCGCCGTTAATTCCTCGGCCGCGAGGGCTTCGGATAACGCCTCGAGGGCCAGTGCGGCGGTTTTATTTTCGGCGCGGAGTGCTATGTCCGGATCACTAGTTAGAGTGATGATTCCATTGGGCCCGGGCATTTTGAGCTTCATGTACCCGTAATGGGGTATGGCTAGGAAGATCGTGAATGCCTCCCACCCTAGAAGGGCGTGGTATCCGCTATTGAACGGGGCCACTTGGAATGTGATTTCTTCGGACCTATAAATCTCCGGTGTGCCGAGTACCACATCTAGTGTGATTTTCCCAGCACATCGTGCCTCCCGACTAGGGATGATTCCTCTGAAGGTCGTGTTGCTTTGCTCAATGGGGCTTCTGTTATTTCCATTTTTCGAAGAGTCTCCTCATATATGAGGTTTAGTCCGCTGCCGCCGTCCATGAGCACTTTAGTAAGCCGGAAGCCGTCCACAATTGGACTAAGGACCAAGGCGGCTGGTGCTCTGGCTGTTCGGAATTTAGGTTCGTCACTGGCGTTGAAGGTGATGGCCGTATCGCTCCATGGATTTATTGCTGCCATGTGGCAGACTTCGGCAAGGCTGCGGAGTGCTCACTTACGCCTATTATTTGAGGCGAGGGTCTCGAAGACTGCCAATACTGTATTGTTGTTATCCACGGGATGGTGCTCTGCGGTATTGTTGATGAGGAGATCCTCACCGCTCTTGGCCACCTGTCGGAGTACCCAACATGCTCTAAGGCTGTGTGTTGGTATGGTATCCGCTGTGCTGTGAATTTTGCATGGCCCATTAAGCCATCCCTCCAATACGATTCCACGCCCTGTAGTGGGCTTTTGCTTCTTTGTAATTGGGTCGGGCGACTTACGAGAGTGCATCCTTTTAGTTCGGACTGGAGGTTTTGTCAGAGCCGGAGGATCCCAAAATTTTGTTTCGGTTTTCTAGGCGCTTTCCATCGCATAGTACTTCCGTACTATGGCCGCCAAATCAGCGAAGTGTGCTATGTCACGGCGACTTATGGCGTTGAGGATTCCCTTGTCCGTGCAATTATTGCAAAAGAATGAAATTGCGTCTTCCTCGCGACAGTCCTTGACCTTGTTCATTAAAAGGAGGAATCTGGCCCAATAGTGGTGTACTGTCTCTTGGGGCTCTTGTCTAATGTGGGAAAGATCGCTTATATCTGGGTGGGTGGGTAGATTTAGGTCCGAACCCTAACCCGATCTGAGACCCAAGGGCGGAGGAGTTTCCGATCTTGGAAGTTCGGGCTCCGGGATGTTGCCCAATAGGTCTGGCCCGCTGCCTAATTCTAAGTTCAAGGTTTGGGCCATGTCCTCCCGTATACGGGTATCCGGCTCGGAGAGCTCGGGAATCCGGACATAGTTTGTCCTCAAGATAGAGGAAGAATCGCCGCATTGCTCCTCCACCACCGCTATCTGATGGGTGACCAGCGGGGAGTTAATCTCCCTTTGGTCGGGTTTAAGCCCGATCTGATCATAGTCCGTAGCAACTCCCAAGGCGGCCATTCGATCCAAGAGCTCGTTCAAGGAAGAGAGCTCCATTGGATCCAACTGCTCGGCAAATTCCGAGCCAGCGTGGAGGCTGTTTTCGATGACCCGAGAAGTCATCGTCAGCGCAGCGGCCGGACAGGCGGTCATGACGAAACCGCCTAGTCGGAGAGTTTGGCCTACAGCCAGGGCTCCCCCAGAGGTGATGTTGTCCTTGACAACAAGACGAGCCATCAACCCTTATGATGACGACACAGTGGAACTCTCAATGAAAGCACCAATGTCGGTGTCAAAACCGGCGGATCTCGGGTAGAGGGTCCGAACTGTGCGTCTAAGGCAGATGGTAACAGGAGGCGGGGGACACGATGTTTACCCAGGTTCGGGCCCTCTCGATGGAGGTAATACCCTACTTCCTGCTTGATTGATCTTGATGATATGAGTATTACAAGAGTTGATCTACCACGAGATCGTAGAGGCTAAACCCTAGAAGCTAGCCTATGGTATGATTGTTGTTGTCCTACGGACTAAACCCTCCGGTTTATATAGACACCGGAGGGGGCTAGGGTTACACAGAGTTGGTTACAAGGGAGGAGATCTACATATCCGTATTGCCAAGCTTGCCTTCCACGCCAAGGAGAGTCCCATCCGGACACGGGTCGAAGTCTTCAATCTTGTATCTTCATAGTCCAACAGTCCGGCCAAAGGATATAGTCCGGCTGTCCGAGGACCCCCTAATCCAGGACTCCCTCAATGGGTTCCTCCTGCCATCATTCATCTGTAAGAGTTTGCTATTCTGCTTATATATAGCGATAATTAAGCGGAAATACTAGTAGTTTACTTCGTGCCGCGCAGTTATATATCGCTTCACATATGGCTAAAGATTATGGGTACTTCCAGAGGCTTCAAACTGACTGCTTATCATGACAATGCTGACACTAGCAGCGTCTTGGAGATAATGCGAGGAAGAATCAGTTCCATCACGTACACCCATTTAACCTGCATTCTGATTGATAGGTGACGAGCTGTGAAGTAAAATTTATGCATTTTGGATGCCATGCTAACGCTTTTGCCCAGTAAAACAAATGTCTGCTCTTGAACCGCAGTTACATTGTTATTTTTACTTGGCCAGACAAGTTTTGAAAACAAACATGCTTGCACGTAGTTGCTCTTTTAAGCTTATGTTCCAACCAAACTGCACGCTCAACTTTCGTCTTTGGCAGAATGGAATGTGTTGGTTGATCCTCTGAAAGTAGGCTCTTCAATTCGTCGCATCTAACGAGAGTGGTTTCTTGTCACATGTTGTTGTTGTAGGGCTTAATCTGGCTAGTTGTGCTGGTTATTGCAAGGAAATGATGATGCATACACATATCAAGCAATTGTGCTATCCTTGTGATGGCATCTCCTCAACTCAAAGTAAATGTCTGATGACCAGCTGGTTGGCAATGGATCGTCGATCGATCGGTCTACTTTCTCAACCCTGTGATTGCAATATGCATGTTTCTTTCCAGTTACAGCTTTCATTTGTACTTTATGGAATATGTATGTTTGCATATTATGCTAACTGATTCTGTGTCTAATATGGATGGATGATACAAGCATATGTTGTGTGTGTATGTGTGCGCGGGTAAGTGCCCTGTCGTTAATTTGTACTCTATGTCATTAATTAGGATGCTTCATTTCAACCTAGTGACGCCATGACAACGTGACCTTGACCAGACTCGCTGCAGAGCAGTGACAACCTTGCTATTTGGCTCAACCAAAGAACAGACACCCAAAGTTTGAAAGTCTATATGGATCCAGACCAAACACTCTTGTTTTGCCAAGCTATTGGCCATGCTTGGGTTTTGGTGACGCCAACATTTGGTAAGGTTGGTATGGTCAGGCAAATCATGTATCTCGAAATAAATCAAATTGTGATAGTAACAACCATTGTCAGCCAGGAAGTAGTACCCAACTACAATATGGAAATTGTTTATAGTGCCTATATGGCTTTTCCCGAATAATCGATTTAGTACTACCTGTAGGCAAATACTGATAATGCACATTTTCAGGAGGTATTAATTAGAAAGGTTTCATAATAGAGGAAACCCAACTCATTGGACCGCTGTCTACCGGATATTAGTATTCGATTTGAATAGATACTTGCACTAGTGCAGAACCGGTCTATAGCACCGGTTCATAAGGGCCTTTAGTGCCGGTTCTGTAACCGGCACTAAAGGGTGGGGACTAAAGGTCCCCCCTTAGTACCAGTTCGGCATGAACCACCACTAAAGTGCCACCACGTGGCACGAACCAGGGCCGGGTGCGGGGAGACCTTTAGTACCGGTTGGTAACACCAACCGGTACTAAATGTTTGGGGGGTTTGGTTTTATTTTTCATTTTTCTTTAATTTTGTGTTTTCAATTTAATTTAGAGATTGTTTTTACATTATAATGAGTTGTTAAATCATTAGGTGAAAGTACCGCAGATTAGTTTCAACTGGATGCATGGATCCTAGTTAAGTGATCAAGTATATGCCATATCCATATTACTAATTTGATCACTTAGGACGTCCTAAGTGATCAAATTAGTAATATGGATATGGCATATACTTGATCACTTAGCTAGGATCCATCCAGTTGAAACTAATCTGCGGTTTCTTTCATAAATGATATAATAACTCATCATCATCATCATATTAATATAAAAAAACTCTTGCATCATATCACCAACGACAGTATACTAGCTAGCTAATAATCATCATAGTCGTCATTACCACTAATTAATCATCATAGTCATTACCGCTATCTAATCACCACCAACACTAGCTTAAAGAATAAACATTCACTTGTACCAGAAGCGAAGATATCATCGAGTTCCACATGGTCATGAGATTATAAGCGTTCATAAGACCACAAAAGCAAATCACTCTTTGAGATTAAGTTCAGGACGAAGAACACGGACATGAGAGGACAAGTACTAAGAGCATGAACTAGCTAATCACTCCTGCTGCTCTCTCTTAGGTAAAATAGCATAGAACATGTATAGCTCTCCTGATTGATCATATTGGAGCATGCAGATGAACCTGTCTCCTAATCGTGGGATGCGCTTCTGATTGCTGCCCCCTAGTACTTCTCTGCGATCGTTCACAATTTTGCTCCAGTCTTTCACTATTAAGCATTCCTCGGTTGTAGAAATCCTGAATGCACTCATGTGCAATGTAGGATGTCTTGGCCGTAAGCTAACCATTGACATGCGACCTTTAGTACTGATCCACTGAGGCACAACTGTCATCGGGAGTCCCTGTTTGAAGAACATCGTGTAGTAACATTACTTAGCAATGAAGTTTAGCTTGAAAAATAATGTATGCAAAAGATGCACTGAGGACAAATAGTAAAAATCTTACCATATTTCCTAAATAGTTGTGACCGTAGTTCAATATGATCACTATTGGTCGCACGTTTTGAGTACTAAGATTTTCAAATTCAGGAAAATAATTTCTCTTGACGGCATCAAGATCCTCAAGCCATGAAACATAATGACTTATCTCCTCGCAGTTTAGTTCAGCCCGGGGACAGTGGACGGTCCTGTCTACCAAGCGCTGGACATCTTTGCTTGAATGGAAATAAGCTGTCAATAGAAATTAGTTGTCAACTATTTTTAAATAAACAATATCGAAGACATAAATATGGTTGAGAAACTCACATAATGCTAGAACTGGAGGCGTTTTCACATCGACCCAAATGTCTGTATTACCTTCAATATCATCTTTGGGACGAATATCAAAGGTGATAAACATATCAGGCTCAAATGCATAAGCCTTGCATAGTGCTTGCCAAGTTTTGCATTCAAAATAGGTGTAGGTGTCTGCATTGTATAATTTGACATTGAAGTTATAACTATGCTCGGTCTTCAAGTAAACTCTCTTTACCTCCATGGTTTTGTTAGGACTGAAATCTATCTTATCCAAGACAAAAATTCTTGCATGGCAGGGGATACGCTAGTAGAATAGTGAAAAATTAAAATTATAAGTTGAAGCAAATGAAGCATAAGACATGCTTAATTACGAAAAAAGACTTGTCATTGTGACTTACTGTATCCACTTCAGAGGTCTCATCCAGCTTGATGCTGAAGCACCTATCATCAACTAGGAAATTTCTGCCGCACAGGCCGCGCTGGTCTTCGCAGTATTCCCACATAATGAAATCGTTTTCGTCGTTAGATGACATTTCCTATGTTCATAGGTGAAACATTATACACTTACTAGTTCTATTAATACAACTAATTCAACTAGTTCTATTATTCAACTAGTTCAACTAATTCAACTAAGCACTTTCTAAAAATAAACTAGTTTTATTAATTTTCTTACTAAAAATAAAGTAGCTAGTTATATAGTAAAATTTTAATTAGATGATCAAATCTCATATACCTAAATTTAATATATATCTATTTCATCTAACATTAATATATCTAATTCATCTATAACTAAAAGTATAAAAAACTAACTCATCTAACATTAATATCTAGCTAATTCATCTAACATTTGACATTAATATCTAACATATATTTCTATCTAATTCATCTAACATTTGACATTAATATCTAACATTTATATATATATATATATAACATTTATATAAACCAAAAGTATAATAAACTAAAAACAGAAAATAGAAAAAAATCATTAAGAAAAGTATGTCTGTGTGTGTACTGTGTGTGTCTGTGTTTACTTGTGTGTGTGCGTGTGTGTGTGCACTGAGGCCGCCGGCGAGCGCTAGGGGGCCGGCCAGGGCGGTCGATCTTACAACGGGGCGATGCGAGGCGATGCGAGGCGACGGGGACGGGCCGGGGCGGCGACGACGTACGGGCCGGGACGGGCTGGGGCGGAGAACGACGGGGACGGGCTGCGGCGGCGACGGGGCGCGCGCGATGGGGGCGGCGATGACGGGGGCGGCGACGACGGCGACGGGCTGGGGCGGCGACAGGGCGCACGCGACGGGGGCGACGCAGGGACGGGCGCGACGAAGCAGATTAACAGAAACTACCTGAAATTTTCGGAAGTGCTGTTTATATACGAGAGGCCTTTAGTACCGGTTGGAGCCACCAACCGGTACTAAAGGTCAAATTTGGCAGCCCGAGCGGCGGGAAGCGCACCCTCTTTAGTACCGGGTCATGGCTCCACCCGGTACTAAAGACCCGCCCTTTATTACCGGTTGGAGCCACAAACCGGTACTAAAGATGGTGCGCTCCCGTCCGCGGTGCACAAAGTTTAGTCCCACCTCGCCGAGCGAAGGGCAGCCGCACTGGTTTATAAACCCAGCCGCGGCTGCTCCTTCGAGCTCCTCTCTAAAGCAGGCTTCTGGGCCTAACTTTGTCGCGCTGCCGTGTGAGCCTGCTGGGCCTTATGGGCCTGCATAAGCACGCCCAAGGCCGAGCAGGCCCACTGGGCAGCGCGCAAATAATTTTTTTATATAGTTTTTTCTTTTCTGCTTATATATTTTCTTTTATTTATTTCTGAGTAGTTTTTTGCTGTATTTAGAGTTTCTTTGTGAATATTTTTGCTTTAGGTACAAAAAAATTTGAATAGTTTAAATTTGAATTATTTGAAATTTGTGTGAATCACTAGTTTCTGAATAATTTAAATTTAAAATAGAGTTTTCAGTGATTATTTTTTCTTATGTTTAATATTAGTGTGTTTTATCATTATATTCAAATTGGTAATACGTCTGGAGTTGTAATAAGTTATTAAAATTTTGAATTGCCGGTGTAACAGATGAGTTTTCGTCCGAAACCCTGATATATACTTCGAAAGAGATTGTCCAGTTTGTACACGAACTGCATACAGTTTTTGCCGTAATCCTCTCTACTTTTGTGCACATGCTATGCGGGTGAAATGATGATACCATGCCAAGTTTCAATCTTTTCAGAGTTCATTTTGTACTGCTTTTCAATTTCAAGGTCATTTAGCTCAAAACAAATCAGTAAATGCATCAAAAATAGTAAATTATGTCAGAAAGGGTTGAAAGTTGATGACGTGGCTTTGGATGGTGCATACTGAATGCAAAAAAAGTCCGGAGTTGTAATAAGTTATTAAAATTTTGAATTGCAGGTGTAACAGATAAGTTTTCGTCCGAAACCCTGATAGTTCGAAAGAGATTGTCCAGTTTGTACATGAAGTGCATCCATTTTTTGCTGTAACCCTCTCTACTTTTTTGCACATGCTATGCGGGTGAAATGATGATACCATGCCAAGTTTCAACCTTTTCAGAGTTTATTTTGTAGTGCTTTTCAATTTCAGGGTCATTTGGCTCAAAACAAATCAGTAAATGCATCAAAAATAGCAAATTATGTCAGAAAGGTTGAAAGTTGATGACGTGGCTTTGGATGGTGCATACTGAATGCAAAAAAAAGTCCGGAGTTATAATAAGTTATTAAAATTTTGAATTGCCGGTGTAACAGATGAGTTTTCGTCCGAAACCCTGATACTTTGAAAGAGATTGTCCAGTTTGTACACGAAGTGCATCCAGTTTTTGCCGTAATCCTCTCTACTTTTTTGCACATGCTATGCAGGTGAAATGATGATACCATGCCAAGTTTCAACCTTTTCAGAGTTCATTTTGTAGTGCTTTTCAATTTCAGGGTCATTTAGCTCAAAACAAATCAGTAAATGCATCAAAAATAGCAAATTATGTCAGAAAGGGTTGAAATTGGATGACGTGGATTTGGATGGTGCATACTGAACGCAAAAAAAGTCCGAAGTTGTAATAAGTTATTAAAATTTTGAATTGCCGGTGTAACAGATGAGTTTTCGTCCGAAACCCTGATACTTCGGAAGAGATTGTCCAGTTTGTACACGAAGTGCATCCAGTTTTTGCCGTAACCCTCTCTACTTTTTTGCACATGCTATGCAGGTGAAATGATGATACCATGCCAAGTTTCAACCTTTTCAGAGTTCATTTTGTAGTGCTTTTCAATTTAAGGGTCATTTAGCTCAAAACAAATCAGTAGATGGATTAAAAATAGCAAATGAAGGCACAAAAAGTCCAGAGTTAAAATAATTTATTAAAAATTAAAGAGAGGCGTAATGCTCCCTGCACGTTGCTTATCTTCAGGCCTTGTGGAAATAGTGTAGACTGCACTAAGCTATGTGTAGTTTTCGTCCGAAACCCTTATAGATCTGTGCAGTCTACACCACTTCCTCAAGGCCTGAAGCTAAGCAACGTGTGCAGGTGAGCATTGCGCTCTCCTTCATTTGTCTCTGCACTCAGGGCTTATAAACCGCTACGAGTGCCTCTCGCTTGGCGAGGTGGGACTAAAAAACAGCTACAAAATGAAACAACTAAAAAAACCCTAGTACCGGTTCATGCCACGAACCGGTGCTGAAGGTGCTGGTGGGGCCCCAGTCTGGCCATAGCCTATCGCAGCCTCTTTAGTACCGGTTTGTGGCATGAACCGGTATTAAAGGTTCGCCACAAACCGGTACTAATTAGCTCTGCCCGCCTAGCCGTTGGAACCGGCACTAATGTACCCATTCGGTTTTGTTGCAAACCGGGACTAATGTGCTTCACATTAGGCCCTTTTTCTACTAGTGTTGGTCAAAAAAATTCTAGAAGAACAGGACAACACTAGAAAAGTACAAACTGATTCAGATATAGATACTCTGTTCTTTTCCTCGTGGTTCAGCAAGAGAACTGTTGTACAATATTATTTCTCTACGATCAATATTTTAAGGTTTAAAAGCCAAACCGTAACATATTAGCGTATTAAGATTCGGTAAAACAAGAAAAAAAAGAGTCTAAAGCCAATAAAACCATGATGAAATGAAGGATCCAAATTAATTTATTTGTTGCAAATGTGATACCTCTTATTGAGTTTGAATATATGCCTCAAGAGCTTCCCGGCTTTGAGAATTATTCTAGCAAGCACCAATGCATTGATAAGATATACTTTCATCTCATTGAGCTGCTTTTTTTTCCTTAGCATTTTTACCACTTCCCAGGGAAAACATAGAATCCTTGATATGAGCCTTGATGATATCAAACCCATTGAGGTTACGGTATTGCCTTTGAGTCGCAAGGAGCAAAATAGCATCAAGGGCAAGCTTCCCCTGCTTGATGTAATTCCAGAGCTCATCAACTACATTATCAGTGTGAGTTGCAAGCAATCTAGTGGTGTACTGGTGTTCAAGAAGATCTTCTGCATAAGTTTCTAATAAAGAACATGTTTCACTTCAAGTGCTTATGGTATACATAACAAAAAAGATTGACATCCAACTCTATCAGCATCCTAAACTTATAATTGCAGAGAAACTTGACTCATTTTCCATTGGTCAAAAAGAAAAGGTGCCTCCTGTATTATGGATATAAATACATAAGGAGTTCTAAAAGGTAAACTTGTCCCTCTCACAAGTTGAACTATACAAAATCACATTTCTTAACCAGTGTTAGAGAGATTTAAATAACTGGGATGAGATGAACTTTTTTTTTGCAATTATGTAACCAAAGTAGTCTTTTATGTAAGGAAGGATTTAACACAACCCATCTCAGGCAGCCAAAGAAGATGTATGAGCTTGTAGATGTACTCAACATTCCTCTTCCTGTAGTTCTCGTCAACAAATTGGTTGTCCTCCAGATACTGATACTTATGCTGGCAAGTGTTCTTGATGGCAACATGGAGTGGGAGGAGGCCCTCCATGGAGTGGGAAACCCCTGGCCGGCACGGCGGCCCTCCAAAGTCGACGCCTTTGGCGCTGATCCCCTTCTTGGAGGCTTTGGGGCGGTCCCTCTCCCTTCCGCCTCCCTCCTAAGCTCCGACGAAAGCCGGTACTCCCCTAGTCCGGGCATCGGCAGCACCTCGATGGCGTGCTCCTTCTTGAAGGCGGCGGTTGGGATTTGGTCTTGTTGTTGGAGTGGCTAATGTCTTGGTTTCGAAGCATGATGGCCTGGTCTTCCTGCTACATCCTGCTCAGCTTCTCTCGGTGCATAGTGATGCCCTCTTTGGTCTTCTTCATGGGTGTGCACCTTCGTTCGACAGCTCGCTTCACGTGTTACCACTGCCATGCCAGCTATGGTTCTTGTCTGGTTGGTCCCCTGTGGTTCGCGGGTCAGCTCCGTTTGCTTCTCCTATGGCAGCTCGGACACCTCGAGTTGGGCTCTGTGGTAGCCACTCTGCTGGTCGCCAGTGCGGTACCCATTGAGCCTAGGTGAAAGGGTGGTGGCCCTTTGCGATGGCGGAAACAGCTCAAGTGCTGCCCAAGGTTGGCATGTTGATGCAGCTAGTGCTCAATGCTTGCTCGGTGTGGCCCTTCTTCCATGTACTTAGTTGGTGTGACGCCCTCGATTCAATCGTACACTAATCATACACGCAAACGTGTACGATCAAGATCAAGGACTCACGGGAAGATATCACAACACAACTCTAGACACAAATAAAATAATAAAAGCTTTATATTACAAGCCATGGGCCTCGAGGGCTCGAATACATAAGCTCAAATACACAAAAGTCAGTGGAAGCAACAATATCTGAGTACAGACATAAGTTGAACAGGGATGCCTTAAGAAGGCTAGCACAAAAGCAACACGATCAAAGAGGCACGGCCTCCTTCCTGGGAGCCTCCTAACTACTCCTGATCGTCGTCGGTCTCCACGTAGTAGTAGGCATCGGCGGTGGCATCTGGCTCCTGGGCTCCGACATCTGGTTGCATCAACCGGAAAGAAGAAGAAAGGGGCAAAGGGGGAGCAAAGCAACCGTGAGTACTCATCCAAAGTACTCGCAAGCAAGGATCTACACTACATATGCAACATTATCAAAGGAAGGTTGTATATGTGGACTGGGCTGCAGAAATGCCAGAATAGAGAGAAGGCCTAGTCCTATCGATTGCACATCACTCGCAATTAAGCTCGCGCGGGTACTCCTCAGAGCCGACCCGTCTTTAATAACATGGTTCAGTGTAAAGTCATAGTAACCATAGTAACTGTGTGTCTAACACCAAGGGGAAAACCTGAGGAATCACCCTTGACGGATTCCACTCGATGTAATCATCAAGGTGAACGTAAGAGGAACCACCCTCGAAGTCCACACTTGAGGGGTTCCACGACAGAGTTGTATCGGAAGTGGTTAAGGCGGAATCACCCTCGATGACCACGACAGCTACACTACAGGGTAACATCAGAAGTGCTGATGAGGCCTCACCCCCGGCACTCGATAGTAACCTAGTAGTGTCGAGCAACTAAGGGAAAAGTGATGTGCGATGTCGGGGCCTGGTCTTCGATCCCGTTGATCGGGTCTTCGATGATGAAGCAGGGGCAACAAGGACAAGGTGGGGGTCACTGATGGATCACTAACAAACCTATACTAAGAAGGTAGGTAACAAAGAGCAGGTTACAAAAGCAGGCTATGCATCAGAATAGGAGCAAACAATAACAGTAGAAAAATCTAATGCAAGCATGAGAGAATGGAATGGGCGATATCGGGATGATCAAAGGGGGGCTTGCCTGGTTGCTCTGGCAAGGAGGGGTCGTCGTTGACGTAGTCGATCACCGGGGCATCATCGGCCTCGGGGTCTATCGGAGAGAAGAGGGGGAAGAAACAGTAACTATAAGCAAACGGATGCAACGCTAAGCATGACATGACGATAAGCAGAACTAGGGTCGACCTAACGTAGTACTACACGTTGCAGACGGAGGGGATAAACATCCGAGGATGAATTCCCGACGTTAGGTGGATTCCGGACAAAGGAAAAGAGGGGGAAAGTTCCAAGTTCAGCATGCTAGGGGCATGTGACAGATGAACGGACCACGTATCCGGATTCGTTGGATTTTTCTGAGCAACTTTCATGTAGAAAACATTTTCATCGGAGTTACGGTTTAATTACTATGATTTTTGCAAGTTTAAAACATATTCTAGAATTATTTATATTAACAGAAAAGGAATTATGACATCAGCAAAGTGTCAGCATGACATCAGTAGGTCAACAGACCCGCTGACTGGTCAAACTGACCAGTGGGTCCTACGTGTCATAGACAGAGGGCTAACAGTGTGTTATTTTAATTAAACGTGGTTAATTAGCAGCTGGCTCCCACATGTCAGTGACTAATTAACGATTGGATTAGGTTTTAACTAAAACCGAGTTAATTAACTTAACTAAACGGGACGGGCCCACTGGTCAGTGGCTGCAGCGCCAAGTCAGCACAGTTGACCGGGGTCAACAGGTCAGCTGGGGCCCCTGGGACCCACCGGGCAGTGGCCCTGGGGGTGGCCCCCGGTCGGCCACGTCGGCGCGGCCGGAGTTCAGCCGTCGGCGACACAGAGAGGCGGCGGAGCCGCTCGGGCCTCGTCGGAATAGTGTTTTACGGTGCCGTTCGACACGCGGCTGGGTCCGTTCGAACGGCCACTCGACGCCGTGTCGATTGGTGGTGGTGGCACGGGCGGACTTGGCCGGAAACGGCGCCGGCGACGAGGTGTGCGTCGGAGCAGCTACGGGTGACGATGAAACGGACCTACGGCGTGCTACGGCTCGGGAGAAAGGGCTAGGCAGGCGCTGCGCGGCGCGGTGAAGCTAACGGGCATAAGCCTGTGACCAACTGGTCACCGGAGACTCGCCGGCGACGAGCTCCGCGGCGCCGCGTTTGGGCGTGCGTGGGGAAAGCAGCTAGAGGGCGCGCCAGAGTCAACAAGGAGAGGGAGAAGGATGAGGGGCTCACCGAGGAGGCACAAGGTGGCCCGGTGTCAGCTTAGTAGCAGCAGCAGTTGCCGGAGATGACGAAGTTCGCCGGCGACACTGGCGGAAGGGGACGGCTGGCACCGCTCGCAGTGGAGCTCTCCGGCTCCAACGAGGGGCACCAGACAACGCGTCTCTCCGCGGGGGGAGCGCTACGGCATGATGGTTCGGCTCGGAGACGAAGGGGACCGCGAGGACGATGGCGCGCGGCGGCAGGTGCGTTCGGGCAGTGGATGGGGAACCGGGGGAGAGGAAGGCAAGCACGTGGGCGAGAGTGAGAGGGAGGGGGAAAGTGGAGAGGGCAAGTGGGTGAGGGGAGACGAGGGGAGCCCGAGGCGTCGCCCTTATCCTCTCCCGGCGAGGCCCGCGAGGTGGTCGGGGTCGACCTCGCCCCTGTAGCGACACGGAACAGAGGAACAGGAAGGGGAGGGAACGACCGGTGAGGGGGAGTGGGCCGGCCTGCAGGGCCATCTGGCTCGGGTGGGCCGAAGCCCAAGTGGGGCAGGGGCTTTCTCTCTCTCTGCTTTTCCTTTTTCCTTTTCTTTGTTTTTCTTTTTATTTTCAGCAGCTTTTGCATTTTCTTTTTAGCCAATAATGACACTGCAAAATTATGCCACTGGCCAAAACAATTTCAAAGAATTAAAGTGCACTGCCACAAAAATATTGTGAGACTTTTGAAATAGTTTGCCAATTTTATAAATTAAAAAGGCATTTAATTTATTGCTTAGGTCACTATTTTAAGTAGTTTAGGCCACTCAAACCCTTTGCAAAAATGTTGGTTCACCACCAATTTTAGTTTTGGAATATTTGGCACATGATGAACATTTTAGTTTTCATGTTTGAGCAATTTTGAGTTTCACTCAGAAATTGAAATTGAATTCAACTGGAATTTGAAATGGAATATTGATTAAAGTGACTAAGCACTGTTATAGCAAAATGATTAGCTTGATCTCAGGGATTACTTTAGCATCATTACACCGGGGTGTTACAGTTGGCTAGTCGGTGTAGGCTTAGTGCCGGTTGTCGGCATCGGCGTTCCTGCTGTTGCCTTTGTGTTGTTCTACCTAGTGCCTTTTATCTTCCTTTCCGCTTTGCTTTGCACCTCCTTTGTAATGTGGTGCCCTTGTAATCCTGGCCGGTTGTTGGCTTTGTTAATTAAAAGTCGGGCTAGGTTTGAGCACTTCTCGGGTTCGGCCGGCTCCTTTTCTCTAAAAACACACGTTAGTGAACACGAGAAAGGATAAACGGGGTGCATATATCACAAAGAAATCGGACAACATGATTGCGGTTGTGCATGAAAACAGGTGCATAAATGCATTTAAATCAGATGCAAAGATGGAAACATATATTTTCTAAGATTTTGGTTACTTCTAGTTTTATACCACGGAATAAACTATACAATGTACCTATTTGTTTTTTAAGTTCACATCAATTCTCACATCATTTTGCACCGGTGCTAGCGAATTTTTCTCTCCCTGAGATTGTGCATATTACTAGCTGATGCAACGCCCTCTACCAGCACCCGGATGCTTCCACTCTTACAAAAACAACACCTGGTTGCGGTATAGCCAAAGGCTCCACAAGATCGATCACATGGGATGCGTCTACTTATTCTTTTGTATGTTGGATTGAAATTTCTCGATCAAACAGGGAACTTCACTTTTATTCATTACCAATGCATTTCGCATAGGCACATACACCATTTTATTTAGTTTGTGCGCACTCCCACAAATTAAGAGGCAGGTGCATGACACAACATAGTAGCTACTCATTTGCTTGACTAGGCGTCTGGGTATGCGGCCACATCCTTGCAGACATACGCTCCATCTCCGGACGCATCAACGACGATGGGTAGCCTGCAGACCGCTGTGATGCTCGCCGCCGTCAGCTTCACCACCTCCCTCCGGCAGCGTGGGAACGCTCCTGTCCCTGCCTGTCCCTCCTGCGTGCCATGCTCCTTATACATGCTGTCCAACATGCTGTAGAGGGCCCCACACCTGCACCACTCGCTGATGTGGGCGAGCTGCTGGCAGCAGTCCCTTAGGACAGCCTCGGGCACCTGGCTGCCATTGCACTGGAGCCTCAGCAATGGACGACAGGCAGGGAGCGCGGGCACCTGGAAGGCCTGCCCCGGATAGCACATCCAAGGACCACTGTTACCGCTCCATGCGTCGTACTCGGCTGCTATGGGTGTCGCCACGAGCATACATAGTAGGAGCACCGAGAACATGGTCTTCATCGACATTCTTCCTCTATGCACAGACTTTCTGCCTCTAATTTAGTACTATCTTAATTAGTTGTGTATATGGATAACTACACTCTTGATCTCTGGACGTTTTATATAGCTAGATAAAGCTAAAAAGGTGCAAGGAAACAGACATAAGCCGTTCATGATCTACGTGGGTGGCTTGTGTCTAGTGCCTATAGATTGGGCTTCCACGTCGTTGTTCTTGATCCAGTGCGGTGATGTATTTTGGCATGCATCTAAACATTGTGATTACAACCCATAGTTTGTTAATCGCACTACTAAAAAGCTAGGATGGTTACCATATCGACAAAATTAGCTACATCCTTGGTTCGTATATATGGCAAGGGAAATGCAAAGAGGTCGACGGAACGGACATAAAACCCTAGTTGTCCATCATACCATCTGCATGAGTGGCTTGTGGGCTTGTATATATTACGTTGACACATCACAACTAATTTTTTTTCAACTTCCAACAGTGCCATGCGGATTTTTTTGCATAATTGTCAGCTTTCCAAGTCCTAAGTAAAACCCAAAGTTTGTTAGAGGATCCTATATTAGTTTACGCAAAGAAAACTAGGAATGCAAGATTCATCTTGGCACGATATGTCCACCTTTGAGGAAATCATTAAATGGGAGTGCTCAAGAAGCAAGAGAATATAGCCAATGCATACACAAGATTGGAAAAGAAGAGAATGAACATATCAACAAGGCCAATGGAGTTTGATGGAAAAGAAATTATGTGTGACGTTTTCTCTTTAAAAAGACGCAGTCCAAATATACAACAAGACAAAGTTCACTACCGGATTTGAACGTCTGCCGTGTGCCAAAAGCACACAGCAAAAGCCTTGTGGTTTCATATGCAATGCAATATGATTTCATATGTGATTTCAGATTATATAATGTAATGTGATTTCATATGCAATGCAATATGGTTTCACATGCAATGCAACTATATAATGTAATGTAATCTGAATTTTTAAGGTAACGAGATTTCATATGCAACACGATTATTATTTTTATAATTCTGTCATATTTTATAGTGGTGTTGTTTTTTCCCGGACACCACGAATACAATAAGTACATGTGGCGTCGGCCGACCCGCGCCAACAGTACCAAAGTTATCAGCGGCGTTAGCCGCCGATGCCAGTAATATCAGGTTTCTACAAGCGTTGGAAGTCGGCGCCATTAGTGAGCCTTATCAGCGGCGTCATACTAGCGGCTTCTCCTGTCCGCGCCACTTACAACATTTTCTGAATGCCTCTACTAGGCTTCAGTGCTTGTAGTCATCACTATGTGGTCTATGAATTTGAACGTAATTTTTATTATTTCTGGTCAGTTGTACTACCATAATTGAAGAGGGATAGATCGAAAATTTTCCCACAAAAAATATACAGGAGCCGTCGGACATCATTTACACACAAATCAACACATATCATTCTTTTCAGCCCAACCCACACAAGAATATGTCTCAATCCTCGGTCATGAGGCCCAAACCTTCATAGTGGCAACCAACATAATCTTTACCTAATAATAAAGCAAATTGGGTTTCTTTCGTCCGTCATGGCATTTTACACAAAAGTCCCTGTCTTTCCTTGAAATCAACCCGCCGTCCGGATTTAAGTCACACCCGAACCGTTATTTTATATTTTTCAAACCCCCCCCCCCCCCCGATATTTTAGGTAATTCATCCGCTGATCATATTTAAGTCAAACAAATGCTTTTTAAAATCATCCATATCTTTTAAACCGTAACTCCGATTTGAACATGTTATATATGAAATTAGATTAGAAAAATATGTAGAATATGAATATGAGATTATTTTTACCTTTTAAGTATTTTAAATATTATTTTGGAATATATTTGAGTCAAATCAAATGATTGTCTAAATTATCTGTATGTTTTAAACCGTAACTTTGATTTTAACATATTATATATAAAATTTTATTAGAAAAATGTGTGGAATCTAAATATGATGTTAATTTTACCTGTTAAATATTTTTAAAATATTGTTATGGAAGCAAACTTATAATTTATAGCGCAAGATCTGTTTTTTCCATACCGGCGGCGATCTAGATTGCAAATAAACACCCCACTGTAACCATATAGGGAAAAGAAAACATCGATAACTACACATGCATACCTCTGGAAAATGTCGCAGAGGAAAACAACAGATTTCTCATCGCGAGAGTGAGAGAAAGCGAGCGAGAGAGAGAGAGAGAGAGAGAGAGAGAGAGAGAGAGAGAGAGAGAGAGAGAGAGAGAGAGAGAGAGGGAGGGAGGAGAGAGGGTGAGAGAACGCCTTAGGATTAACCATATTCAACACACATTTTTTGTTGTTTTGTGTGAACACCAAGACCATCGCCGGCGAGGGTGAGAAGGAGGATAAGTGGCAACATAAATATGATGCCTCGCAAAAATAAACGAGATGGACCTATTGTGGTCTTGAGTGATGGTTGTTGCGTTAAGAGCGTGTGTTATGTTTTCTCTCCCGTTGCAACGCACGGGCTCTTTTGCTAGTCATATACAAAAGGATAGAAAAGTAACCGGATTTTGCAGGCGGAGTAAGAAGAAGCAGGGTTACACAAGAAGAGTGGCGACATCTTAACCTGCATCAACCAATGAGTAGAAACCCATACTTAGTATAAAATAAGTACGGTAATTACAACAAAATTCAGCAAAGTCTCCCCTGTACCGGGAGCTGTTGGGACGTCATTCACACACAAATCAACACATATCATTCATTTCAGCTCAATCCACATAACATATATCCCAATCCTCGATCATGAGTCCCAAACCCCTCCTCACGTCGACAACCACATAATCATATGATAAAGACTAAAGAACTAACTGTTTCTCGATGGCGATGTACCAAGAACATTGCTTGCAGGTCTCCTCTACACTCCATCGCTTGTGTGTTGTGTAGGGTTATTTGAATCCGTTGTAAACTACACAAATAAAGACCTACTCCCTCTGCCCGAAAAAGTTTGTCCCTTAAATGGATGTATCTACCACCAAATTAGCGCTAGATACATTCATTTGAGGAAGAAGCTTAAGAGAGGCTTTTTCGGACAGAGGGGTAGTTAGCCAGACACACTATAGCTATAAGAATGGCAATAATGGGTTAGAGGGTTACTGTAACGGAGCAGATTACCCTAATCATAATCTACCTTAATCATGTCGTGCTAACCACCACTTAAGGCAATTAACCTGATATGACAAAAGAAGATTCAAAAGGAGAATCCGGACCGTGGATATGTTCAACATAACTTCCTAGGATCACAGTAAGTATGCATCCACATCCATACGATTTCACATCACAAGGAAAGTAAACTATTTCAATACCAGTTTAAGAGTTCTTACATTAATTTTCATACACACATTAGTCTGATACAAATAATAAGTCTAAATACAAACCCTACAATGCAATCAAAGTGGCAACGAAATATGCATTCATGGCATGTAGCAGCACTATCCTTCGCGTTGTCACGCTGAAATCCCAAGGACTTCATCAAGCTCTCGGCCGTCGCAACCACCAAACTCGAGCTTGAGAAATCACATCAGGTTGCCGAGCTCTACAGGCATGCCGACACCTTTGACTTGGCCAAATGCCTTTGCAATATAACGAAGACCAGCTCAAGCAACCCTACCAGCAAAGCAAAGGCCCCGGCGAAGGTCAACGCCACTCGATTGTTCCCCTCCATATCACAAGGCAGCATGCCAAGTCTCGGCACAAAGAACGACTCCGCCCAAGCTCAACTGCGCTTTTTGATGCAAGACATGCTCAAGAAGCAGTACAT
This sequence comes from Aegilops tauschii subsp. strangulata, assembly GCF_002575655.3. Lineage (NCBI taxonomy): Eukaryota > Viridiplantae > Streptophyta > Magnoliopsida > Poales > Poaceae > Aegilops > Aegilops tauschii. The sequence continues at coordinate 51,586,352 of NC_053037.3, read as the reverse complement.
CTTCCGACAGGACATGATTCGTGACATGTTCAAGGATTTCATCGCGCCCACAGAGCATTGACCTTACCAACACCGACTCGGCCAGAACAGGTAAACATGTATATCAATGCTTTGTTCTATCGTTAGTTCGTTACCACGGGTACGTCGGGCACATCATCAAAGACTGCTTTGACTTCAGACTGACCATAGTCCAGAAACCAACGCTTGAGGTCGACGTGGTCCTGTATACCATGTGGTGGCACAAATCCAGCGATCAGCCTTAGCAATGCATTTTTAGCATTCCTTTCCATGTTTTCATGTCCAAAAGGGATGTACTATGGACTCCTCTCTGTCGCAGGCAATGCACATCACTCTTTCTTAATTTGCCTTTGTTGGAGCTCTTCACCAACTGCCAACCCGTTTGACGACAACCTCCATATGTGAATTTTTCACCTTGTCCGGAACGTCCGTGCTCCACAGCTCTAGCTGCCCCGGGGGTCTGTTGATCGATAAAGAACTCTCAGCCCCGCCTGTTGTTGTTTATTGACGTCCATCCTAAGCTGGTATGCCAAGGAGACTGTGAAGACGCCATTTTTCATGAAGTTCCAAGCTAGAAAGTCCGCCGTGCCAGCATGGCCTGTTTAACATCATGCATGTTGCCTTCATGGAGTACCTTGTCGAGAGTTGGAATTTGCCTGCTAGAGCCCTCATACTCCAACAAGTCGCACACCCGTGTAACGTTGGTATTGTCCTTGTATCCCAGTCGATGATAAGCACTTGTCCTCGGGATCCACTTGTCGTCCCACACTTTCACTTTCGTGCCATCACCGACCCTCCAAATTAAACCTTCTTTGAGGAGCTCCCTATTGCATATGATGTTTATCCAAGTATACAAACTTCTTTTGGAACAAGGGGTCTCCAAGAACTCTCCATCTAGATAATATCGCGTTTGCAACACACGTGAACATAATGGGTTCAGGGTTGCTCACCAAGCCCCAAGCTTGTTTGGCTAGTAGGGCTTGATTGAAAGCATCATAGTCCCTAAAACCCATCCCGCCACTCTTTTTGCTTCTGCACATCCTCTCCCAAGCCAGCCAATGCACCCTGCGTTTGTCATTTGCCCCTTGCATCAATCTTGAAGCAACGATCTATGGTGTATTTTTTGACCACTACATACCATCGCTTGTAGAATATGCAAAGGATTCGTGGTGAATCCTGCATCATTTGGGGAGTGGCCCATGTCTATCTGAAGTAATATGCCAAACGATACGGCCACTTTGATTCAAAGGATTCCCAAAAGAAATTTGAGGGCATTGGAATCCTTAGGAATATTTCCTATATAGGTCATATGATTCATAGGCCTGAATCCTACAAGATTTTTTTCCTAAAGAATCCTTTGCAAGCATTTAATAGAAAATTTACCATCCACTCAAACCTCTTTTAAAGAATAATTATTTTTGTGTGTGACTTGGAACGAATAAAAATCATGTAGGATTCACACATGTGCATGGCATTACAATCATGTGTTTTTTCTACTCCGGCCCTATTATATAAAACTCCCCATTTTTTCCTAGAAAAACATTTATCTTATTTTAGCTGAATAAATTGGTTTCTTTGCTACAACGCAGCTACTGTTCTTCTTTTAGGAGATTTCCTATTTGGCGCTCATAGCGCCCGTTATAAGTCATTACGCAAACCGGCGCACACCCCACTTCCTCTTGGGCTGGGCCCATTTTTTTTTCTTTAAACCTTCAAAAAATAAGGCATCTAATCAAAGATTCGAACTACATCCCTCGTGGCTTATGTGCAAGCGCACGAACAAAACTGGCAAAGCTTATCTATCGTGTCTATTAACTTATTTTCTTCTTGTTATGTGATGCCTTCATTGTTTAGTTTTTCTTTTTCATTTTTCTATGCACGGTTTTTGCTCATTTATTTTGATTTTTCCAAAATGCATGATTTTCTTTCAAACTGATGATTTTTCTAAAATTTATGAACTTTTTCAAAATTGATTACTTTTTTACAAGTTTGTGAACTTTTTTAAAGGTTATTGAACTTTTATCAATATCAATGGTTTTTTAAAAATTGATGAACTTTTTGCAAATTTGTGAACATTTGTTTCAAATTCAATGAACCTTTTCCAATTTTGATTAACTTTTTCATATTTGTGAAAAAAAATTAAATTTTATGAAAGTTTTGCAAAATGATGAACTTTTCAAATTGTGATATTTTTCAAATTTTAAGAACATTTTATGTTTTTTTTCATTTGTGAACTTTTCTAAAAATCTGTGACCATTTTGAATTTAAAGAAATTTTCCCGATTTTTTGTATTTTTTATTATTATTTTTTGTTTTTTATGCAAAAGTCAGTGGTTGACATTTTTCCAAAAGTCAATAGTCAAATTGACTCGAAACGTGTCCTATTGTTATTTTTTCTATCAGTTAACGATCGAGAAATAGAAACCGATCTACATCAAGAACGAAGAAATAGTAGCCAGCGAGTGGGCTGTTTAGATGCAGCGCACTAAGGGCATCTACAATGGTAGACGCTTGTGGAGGCGCTAATAGAGAAAATAAATAAATTTTATAACATAAAAAATGCCTAAGCGCCTGACGTTACAATGGCAGGTGCTAATTCTGCGGGCTAAATTAAACTAGTCGGGCGCTTCGCATGGGAAAAGAATCAATCAAGCGCTCGCTGCCAGGTCTTGCACCGACGCTGCGTCCGACGATGGGATTCAGGGAGTAAACTGCCAATTAGCCAGGTTTCTAATCCTGGCGCCGGTGCTAAGCGCTGGGCGTTGGAGATGTCCTAAGTCGCATAGTGAGCGCCAATTGGAGAAATTGGCGCTGAAGGCGCCGAATAGGGAGAGCTCCTAGCTGACGCTCGCGAGCGTCAAGGACACGAGCTTTCGCGCAGGGTGTACGATCTGAATGGGTCGGCCCATTTTGTGGCGTCAAAGCGAGCTGCTATTAATCCCAAAAAAATTATGGGGCTACGAGGTATCAAACTCGACACCCCACGATGGACCACAAGTGTCCAATACCACTTGGGCTGCTCAATATTTGTTCCATATAGGCCGCACGAGCATATAAGAACTAAACGCAGCGGAAGAAAAAAAATCGAAAACTTTTGACCATTAAAGATTTTGGTGATATACGCTGAACAATTCTTAAATACACATTGAACTTTTTGGTGATGTACACTGAACATTTTGTAAGTACACAATTAACATTGTTATAAAATACGTTGAACAGTTCTTAGTATCTGGTGAACATTTTGTTAAATGTGTGGTTAAATTTTTTTAATACACGGTGAACTTTTTTTGTAATATACGGTGAACATTTTCTTAATATACTATCAATATTTTTTGCAATACACAGTGAACCTTTTATATAACACCAAAAAATGAGAAGAAAAATGAAAAAAGAAAATAAACGAAAAGGAAAGGAAAAAACGAAAGGTAAAAGGAAGAAAATAACATAACAAAACCACAGAAAACCGAACAAAACATTGAAAAACCGGAAGCAAAAACCACACAGAAGAAAAAAGAAAATAAAAGCACGAAACAGCGAAGGAAAGCAGCAGCGAACAAACAAACAGCGAATTCTGCACGTGAGCCGGCCCAACCAAACGTTCGCCTCAGCGAAGGTACGACGCTTGGACGGGGAGATCCTATGCGCCGCTCGTTGCGGCGAATTGCCGAGCGGACGCACAGGCTCGACTCCAGCTGGGCCGCCCCATTAGTGTAACACAGTGAAAAATCCCGAAAAATTGTGCTCTAGGGAGGGATCGAACAAGGGACCTCTAGTAGCTTATGCGCGAGCCTAGCCAACGGGATAGATAAGCTTCTTGGTAAACTATGGCGCGCGAAGCTAAAGGTAATATAGATCTGAGCATTTTGTCAAATTCTGAACGCGAACATTATTTTGGAAATATGTTTTTTCAACGCGAACACTTTTCAACTTTGAGAAGAAGAAAAAAAGCTCGAACATTTCTTGAATATCCGAACAAATTTTTGATAAACTGAACACTTTCTTGAAAATCACGAACACTATTGAATATGTGAACAAACTTTTGTTAAAGGCGACCTTTTTGGAAACTCTGAACAATAATTTGGAAACGCGGATAGTTTTGGAATCCATCAAAAATAATTTGAAACAAGAATATTTTTTCAAACTCAGAACATAATTTGAAAATGAAAACATTTTATAAAAAAAATTGAACATTTTTTGAGAAATATGAACAGTTTTATCAAATCAAGAACATTTTTTAGAACTGTGAAATATTCTAAAAACGAACAGGATCAGGAGAAAAGAAGATGAACATTTTTCAAATTGGTTAGCATATTTAAAAAAATACGAACATTTTTTAAACTCCCAACCAAAATTAGAAACAGACACGTTCTTCAAAATTGCGAACAAAATTTTAAGTAGAAGCAATTTTTGAAACTACCGAACAAAATTGGAAAACACGAACATTTTTTTAGAATTCCTGAATAAATTTTGAAAGAGGAACAATTTTTCAAACTCATTAACAAAATTTGAAAAGATGAACTTTTTTGAATTTTGTGAACGAAATTTGAGATCTATGAATATTTTGAATTTGAACAAAATTTGAGAACTAGAATAAATTTTTGAAAGAAAGGAATTTAGATAGCACGAACATTTCTTAAAATTGAATAACAAATTTGAAAATTTAGAACCTTTTTAAAAATCTCAAACAAGTTTGGAAATTCGATTATTATTTCAATACATGAACAATACCTTGAAAACTGGAACATATTTTTTAAATATTGAACATATTTTTCAAAAAGCGAGCATTTTTCTAATCTTTAAACTTTTTTGTAAAGAACGATTAATTTTTACATGCAAACAAAATTTGAATAGTTTGAACAGTTTTAAAATTATGAAAAATTAAAAAGTGAAGACGAGGAAAAATAAAGAAAAGAAACAGAAAGAAAAAAGATGAAAAGAAAACTTGAAAAGGTAGAAAAGGAAAAGATAGAGAAGGAAAAATAAACAGGAAAAAAGGAAAACGAAAAACGAAACAGAAAAAAAGTGTTAGGAAGCTCCTAGAAGGTTCCCAAAACCGGAAAAAAAACGGCTGAGAACAAGCGAGAAGGTTCCGAAAACCGGAATCATTTTACGGGCCGGCCCACGCGCGTACCCTCGATCGATCTCCTGTGCGTCCGCCCGACAACTCGCCGCAGCGAGCGGTATTCCGCTTGGACGCGGACGAGCGTCATATAGGATCCACCCCGAATAGGGGCCCCCCGTTTTTAGTTGAGTTGATTTGAATTGTTTCACGGGACGGGTTGGGCTGTGTTCTCAAAGCGGGCGAGACCAGTTTGCGGACGAACAGTTGTTGGACCGGAAACGGGCTGGGCCTTAACTCAGAACCCATTCACGAAGCTAGGCGAGCAAAACCTTCTGCAGCCGGTGACTGCCAGAGTGCCGGTGCCTCTCGGTTGTGTGATTGGTCCTGCCCCTCGTCAAAAATGGATTTTTTTTCAAAGACACAAACGCTCGTATACACGAGCATACACTTACCTCTATAAACACACACGCACACTATATTTTCATGAGCACCTTTGAATTTACGATGTCACTGTAGGCATCTCTCGTCGTCGACGGAAACGTCTCCTCCCACTAAATGCACAACGCCGGAAATCTTGAAATAAATTCAGAAATAAATGCGAGCACCACGATTTGAACCCTGGTGGGCTGGGGATACCATAGCCCCTCTAACCATCCAACCACAGGTTGGTTCGCGTCAAAGATGAATTCTGGTTAGAGCATCTACAGTCGGATTTGGTAAATTCGGCCCCTCAAACGCTGGTCGACGCCCCCGAGCGCATTCGCGGGCACTGACCGGGCATTCCTCAAAAAATTCAATCCACATTTGGACACCTCAATTACCACATCTCAAATCCTACAAACTCATGCAACTACATCGGCGCACACGCGTTGTCTGGCTACTCCATCACACTACACTAAACATGCCATCAGACTATCAAAATTTGGCTTGTTTGGCTATGGTGGAGTTCATCCACGGCTGCCCTTTCCTTCCCGACGCCCTTGTCGTCCTTCCCAGAAGTACCGGTCGAATATGCAGTACGGATCGAGTCGGATCTGCTCGTCGCCAAAGCTGTCCTCACTGTCGTTGTCCTCCTTCGGTGGCAGCCGGCCATGGCATGGACCGCCCGATTCTGCTCTCAGGCGAGGAGCGCGTGTTCCTCCGCTGCCGTTTCTTCATAATGTGGGCGCGGATGGCTTCCTCCTCTGCGGCCGCCCGCGCCGCCGCATCAGCCGCCTCCGCCGCCGCGTTTTCCACCGCGATCCGGGCCTTGGTGGCCCTTATCCTCTCCTTCCTGCGGCGGGCCGCCCGTTCCCAGTGGGACTCATAGTCTGCCCGACCGGTGATCGGGAAGGAAAGGTGTTCCGGCTGCCGGGACCGCGAGGATCCAGCACCAGAGGACCCGAGCGCCCGGTGAGTTGATGCTATGGTGTCCCAGTGGACAGATCCGTCCGTCAGTCAGGCGCTGTCTCTCGGGAGCGGCGGACTGCCATTGCCTCCTCCAACCCAGACGGGATGACACCCCAGTCGACGGATCCGGACTGGTCGGAGTCCGATCCGCTACCTGCCATGTCGAAGATGGCGCCGGAGACGAGTTTGGGTGGCAGAGGGAAGGGGGGAGTGAAGCGAAGTGGCTAGGGTTTGCTCCGGCGAGAGGATGAGGACGAATATAAGTAGGGTCGGATGGGCCAGCATGGGCCGGGTCCAACGTGGCAGACGTGCCCGGGCATCCTCATATCCGCCTCATATTTGAGCTGGATGTGGCAGGTGTCGGTGAGCCCGGACGTTTGAGGCCATTTGAGATGTCCGTCTGGGTCAAGAAAAAACGTGACCGGTCAGTGACGTATGAGACGGGTATGAGAGGTCCGGCCGTAGATGCTCTTAGTCCCCGTCCCCGCGCCCGCGACCGCGCCTTGAGTGCCTGGCGCCCCGTTGGCTTGCGGGTGGCCGCGTGTGCGCGCACCGGCGTACGTGGTGGGCATCTTCCCCACGGAGCAGTACGCCCTGTCGGAGGTACGGCGGTACCAGCGCGGCGGTGCCTCCACCCAACCATCCCATCCGTCTATCGCCGCCGGGTGTTGATTGCGGGGGAGGGGCGGTTCGGTTGGGCATTCAATCCGGCTGCAGCTGCAGCCACAGCCGGAGGAGATCAGATCAAATCTCGACGCAGTGACCAGCGAGGAGGCAAACACACGAGCTCGCGCACCGACGGCAACGGCGACGACAACATAGCGGCATGGGCAGTTTCTACTTCTCCTCCTTCCCGCAGCGAGGATCTTCAATGCCATGCGCCGTGCCTCTTTTGCTTTCCGTGACGACACACGTGCATAGCTGTCCACTGTGCTGTGCTTTCCGGTCGTCACACGCTACCTAGCTTTAGCCGGAGACGACGTTTTTCCAGGATATGATATGAGCCCGAGAGTCGCACGGCGTCACCATCCAACGCTCACTCCATCACGTACTCCATACGTGCGTGGGTTGTTCGTTGCACTCTCTTCTCTTGCTAAAGCCACATGAAAACAAAGCATTCATCTATTCTATCCTGCTACGTAGTACCAACCGTCTACATCGCTGATGTTGGCACGTTGTTGTTGGTCCCCTCGAGGACATATACAAGATCAATCACTGCAAATTGCAAAATAGTATTACTTCCATCCTAACTTACTTGTTTTAGCTTTGTCTAGATATGAATGTATCTAACACTAAAACGTGTCTACGTACATCCGTATGTAGACAAATCTACTTATAACCGAAGTTATGCAAGAGTAGCTGTTCAGCGTGTTTCGAGCCTGCTACCATGTATTCTTAACCACTAATGGAAAGCCAGCAAGGTTTGAGTGGAAGTCACATTTTGCGTACATGCATAGTCTCCATCTACACACTATTTCAGTAAAGGGCGCTCTATTAATACATACATCAACGCGCTATAAAATGGGTTTGATCTCTGCAACAAACACGGCATCAAGTGGACGATGAGATACATATATGGTGCACACAATGTCACAACCAACCCTATCAACATCGCGCCAAACATGTTTCCAGCTTCGTTTTCCTACACATAGTTGCAACCTTTTCTATAAATGATTGGAAACACTACTGTATGACATAGGGCCTAAGCCCACTGATTGACGATGATATTTATCTCCGTACAGTTCTTTCTTCAAGGTTTTTGTTATATGTATCCATATCCATATACATGTTTCCCATCTGATAAAGCACATTCTAACCTTCCATTAGCTTGGATCATCACGCGACTCTTTTATCCATCCAAGATTCATGTGAATTATTGTACTACTTCTATATATATATATATGTGCACGGCGCTAGAGGCAAAGCTACTAAACTGGACTAGTCTAAGATAGATGGCGTACTAAATCATCATGACTTTTTTACATTAAATCATCATGTTGTTAACAATCGTTTCGGGCATGCATATTGGCATTGGTTTGTTTATAGGTGGACTGGCTGAGTCACTCCCTTAGAGCATCTCCAGCCGCGTCCCCAACAGGCCCCCCCAGGCCACTTTTTCGGCGCCGGCGCTAGAAAAAAACGCCCCAGTCGCACCCCCAGGACGACGAAAAGCGCCGGTTCGGCCCTTTTTTCCGCCCGGCGACCGCAGGCCGAACCCGGCGCACTGGGGGGCGATCGGGGGCTCCGGCGCAAGGGAAAAGCGCGGCTAGCCCACACCCTCAGGTGAAAAGTCAAGATTTTCTTCCCCGACTCGCCTTCCAGTCCCCGCGCCCTCGGCCGCCACTAGCTATATCCCGGCGCCGGCCGCCGCCTTTCACCGCTAGATAGCCATTCCCCGCCGGAAAAATAGCAGAGGTTCGCCGAGGCAGCCCCTCCAACAGCAGCTGGGCGTTTCCGGCCACGGAGGGGCAGTTTAGCAGCGGGTGCACGCCCACCAGGCGCAAGGTGTTCGGCGATTTGCCTGCCTCGGCGATGGACGCGGATGACGAGGAAGTGCTCGCCCCGCTGCTGGAGCAGGAAGCCGAGGCCGACGTCCAGGAAGAAGAGCATCTGATGGTGCTCGCCGCCCTCGCCCAGCTGCTGGCGAGAATTGAAAAGCCGCGGCGAGGTGGCTCGGCTTTTGGGCGGGTGAAAGCAAAAAACCGGCATCGTCTCGAAGGCTACTGCATGCTCTACTCCGACTACTTCGCCGATGCTCCACTTCATGGCGACAAAACATTTCGGCGCCGTTATCGGATGAGCCAAAAGCTCTTCCTCACAATTGTGAATTACATCCGGGAGTTCGACAACTACTTCAAGTGCAAGATGGATTGCACCGGCAAACTTGGATTCACCTCGATCCAGAAGTGCGCGACAGCGATGAGGATGCTTGCATACGGAGCTCCCGGTGATTCACTCGACGACTATGGGTGCATGACCGAGTCCACCAGCATAGAGTGTTTCTACAAGTTCTGTCGGGCAGTGGTGGCAGTGTTTGGACCGCAATACTTGAGAACACCCAATGCGGAAGACACTGCTCGGATCCTAGCACAGAATGCAGCAAGAGGATTTCCTGGGATGCTTGGAAGCATCGACTGCATGCATTGGAAATGGAAGAATTGCCCATTTGCTTGGCAGGGGATGTACAAAGGCGCCAAAGGCGGTTGCAGTGTGGTACTTGAGGCGGTGGCCACACATGACCTCTGGATTTGGCACTCCTTCTTTGGTATGCCAGGAACTCACAATGACATCAACGTGTTGCAGTGCTCTCCTGTCTTTGCCAAGCTTGTTGAAGGTCATTCTCCTCCGGTGAACTTCGAGATCAATGGGCGGCACTACAACAAGGGGTACTATCTAGCTGATGGCATCTATCCGAGATGGTCGACATTTGTGAAGACGATCTCAAACCCTGTGCCAGGAGGCAAGAACGCCTGGTTTACGAAGATTCAGGAGGCTTGCAGGAAGGATGTCGAGCGAGCATTTGGTGTGCTCCAATCTCGATTTGCTGTTGTCCGGTACCCCGCTCAGACCTGGTCCAAAGATCAAATGTGGGAGATTATGACTTGTTGTGTCATCTTGCACAACATGATCATCGAGACCGAGCAAGAAGATCCAGTGTTTGACACTGAACCATACTACAGGCAGGGTCCTCTAGCCGAAGTTGATCACCAGCTACCGGCAACCTGGACTGCCTATCTCAGTATGCGTCAGGAGATCCGAGACCCACAGGTGCATCATCAACTGCAGAAAGATCTGATTGAGCACCTATGGAGGCTCAAGGGGGACGTCGGGCGCGAGGTGTGATGAAATATGAGTTTTTATTTGTTGAACTATATAATTTGTATTGAACTATTTGTTGTTGTACTATTTTGTTGAAGTATTTGATTTTTCTGTGATGAAATATGTGATAAGAAAAAATTGTGTTGATAATTGAATGCCGAGACATGGCGAACCACGCCGAATATGGGCCTATTCTCGCCCATATGGGCCCTTTATTCGCCGAAATGGGGCTGAAAAGTGGGCCAATTTCGGCGCCTGGGGCGAGCTGGGGGCGACGACTGGGCGCAAAACCGCCCCCAGCACCGATTGTATCGCCAGCTCGCCCCCAGGGGGTGATTTTTATGCGTCCTGGGGGGGCCAACGGCTGGAGATGCTCTTAGTTGGTTGGACATGGACATGCGAGCTCTACTGTTAGGGATGCTTGAAGGAAATATGCCCTAGAGGCAATAATAAAGTTATTATTTATTTCCTCATATCATGATAAATGTTTATTATTCATGCTAGAATTGTATTAACCGGAAACATAATACTTGTGTGAATACATAGACAAACAGAGTGTCACTAGTATGCCTCTACTTGACTAGCTCGTTGATCAAAGATGGTTATGTTTCCTAGCCATAGACATGAGTTGTCATTTGATTAACGGGATCACATCATTAGGAGAATGATGTGATTGACTTGACCCATTCCGTTAGCTTAGCACTCGATCGTTTAGTATGTTGCTATTGCTTTCTTCATGACTTATACACGTTCCTATGACTATGAGATTATGCAACTCCCGTTTACTGGAGGAACACTTTGTGTGCTACCAAACGTCACAATGTAACTGGGTGATTATAAAGGTGCTCTACAGGTGTCTCCAAAGGTACTTGTTGGGTTGGCGTATTTCGAAATTAGGATTTCTCACTCCGATTGTCGGAGAGGTATCTCTGGGCCCTCCCGGTAATGCACATCACTTAAGCCTTGCAAGCATTTCAACTAATGAGTTAGTTGTGGGATGATGTATTACGGAACGAGTAAAGAGACTTGCCGGTAACGAGATTGAACTAGGTATTGAGATACCGACGATCGAATCTCGGGCAAGTAACATACCTATGACAAAGGGAACAACGTATGTTGTTATGCGGTCTGACCGACAAAGATCTTCGTAGAATATGTGGGAGCCAATATGAGCATCCAGGTTCCGCTATTGGTTATTGACCGAAGACGTGTCTCGGTCATGTCTACATAGTTCTTGAACCCGTAGGGTCCGCACGCTTAACGTTTCGATGACAGTTATATTATGAGTTTATATGTTTTGATGTATCGAAGGTTGTTCGGAGTCCCGGATGTGATCACGGATATGACTAGGAGTCTCGAAATGGTCGAGACATGAAGATTGATATATTGGATGACTATATTCGGACACCGGAATGGTTCCGGGGGTTATCAGATATATACCGGAGTACCGGGGGGTTACCGGAACCCACCCCCCGGAGGCTATTGGGCCTCATGGGCCCAATTAGTAGAAGAGGAGAGGCGGCCAAGGGGCAGCCGCGCGCCCCTCCCCCCCCCCCCCCCCCCCAAGTCCGAATTGGACAAGGAGGGGGGCGGCGCCCCCCCCCCTTTCCTTTTCCCCTCTCTCCTTCCCTCTCCTCTCCTAGTCCAACAAGGAAGGGAGGGAGTCCTACTCCCGGTGGGAGTAGGACTCCTCCTGGCGCACCTCCTCCTGGCCGGACGCACCTCCCCCCCTTGCTCCTTTATATACGGGGGCAGGGGGCACCCTAGACACAACAATTGATCGTTTGATCTTTTAGCCCTGTGCGGTGCCCCCCTCCACCATAGTTCACCTCGATATTACTGTAGCAGTGCTTAGGCGAAGCCCTGCGTCGGTAGAACATCATCATCGTCACCACGCCGTCGTGCTGACAAAACTCTCCCTCAACACTCGGCTGGATCGGAGTTCGAGGGACGTCAGCGGGCTGAACGTGTGCTGAACTCGGAGGTGCCGTGCGTTCAGTACTTGATCGGTCGGATCGTGAAGGCGTACGACTACATCAACCGCGTTGTGCTAACGCTTCCGCTTTCGGTCTACGAGGGTACGTGGACAACACTCTCCCCTCTCGTTGCTATGCATCACCATGATCTTGCGTGTGTGTAGGAAATTTTTTGAAATTACTACGTTCCCCAACAGTGGCATCCGAGCCTGGTTTTATGCGTTGATGTTATATGCACGAGTAGAACACAAGTGAGTTGTGGGCGATATAAGTCATACTGCTTACCATCATGTCATACTTTGGTTCGGCGGTATTGTTGGATGAAGCGGCCCGGACCGACATTACGCGTACGCTTACGTGAGACTGGTTCTACCGACGTGCTTTGCACACAGGTGGCTGGGGGTGTCAGTTTCTCCAACTTTAGTTGAACCGAGTGTGGCTACGCCCGGTCCTTGCGAAGGTTAAAACAGCACCAACTTGACAAACTATCGTTGTGGTTTTGATGCGTAGGTAAGAACGGTTCTTGCTAAGCCCGTAGCAGCCACGTAAAATTTGCAACAACAAAGTAGAGGACGTCTAACTTGTTTTTGCAGGGCATGTTGTGATGTGATATGGTCAAGACATGATGCTAAATTTTATTGTATGAGATGATCATGTTTTGTAACCAAGTTATCGGCAACTGGCAGGAGTCATATGGTTATTGTATGCAATGCAATCGCCCTGTAATGCTTTACTTTATCACTAAGCGGTAGCGATAGTCCTAGAAGCATAAGATTGGCGAGACGACAATGATGCTACGATAAAGATCAAGGTGTCGCGCTGGTGACGATGGTGATCATGACTGTGCTTCGAAGATGGAGATCACAAGCACAAGATGATGATGGCCATATCATATCACTTATATTGATTGCATGTGATGTTTATCTTTTATGCATCTTATCTTGCTTTGATTGACGGTAGCATTATAAGATGATCCCTCACTAAATTATCAAAGTATAAGTGTTCTCCCTGAGTATGCACCGTTGCGAAAGTTCTTCGTGCTGAGACACCACGTGATGATCGAGTGTGATAGGCTCTACGTTCAAATACAACGGGTGCAAACAGTTGCACACGCAGAATACTCAGGTTAAGCTTGACGAGCCTAGCATATAACAGATATGGCCTCGGAACACGGAGACCGAAAGGTCGAGCGTGAATCATATAGTAGATATGATCAACATAGTGATGTTCACCGTTGAAACTACTCCATCTCACGTGATGATCGGACATGGTTTAGTTGATATGGATCACGTGATCACTTAGAGGATTAGAGGGATGTCTATCTAAGTGGGAGTTCTTAAGTAATATGATTAATTGAACTTAAATTTATCATGAACTTAGTACCTGATAGTATCTTGCTTGTCTATGTTGATTGTAGATAGATGGCCCGTGTTGTTGTTCCGTTGAATTTTAATGCGTTCCTTGAGAAAGCAAAGTTGAAAGATGATGGTAGCAATTACACGAACTGGGTCCGTAACTTGAGGATTATCCTCATTGCTGCACAGAAGAATTACGTCCTGGAAGCACCGCTAGGTATACCACCTGCGCCAGCAACTGCAGACATTGTGAATGCCTGGCGGTCACGTGTTGATAACTACTCGATAGTTCAGTGTGCCATGCTTTACGGCTTACAACCGGGACTACAACGACGTTTTGAACGTCATGGAGCATATGAGATGTTCCAGGAGTTGAAGTTAATATTTCAAGCAAATGCCCGGATTGAGAGATATGAAGTCTCCAATAAGTTCTACAGCTGCAAGATAGAGGAGAATAGTTCTGTCAGTGAACTCAAGATGTCTGGGTACTGCAATCACTTGATTCAACTGGGAGTTAATCTTCCGGATGATAGCGTCATTGAGAGAATTCTCCAATCACTGCCACCAAGCTACAAGAGCTTCGTGATGAACTATAACATGCAAGGGATGGATAAGACGATTCCCGAGCTCTTCGCAATGCTAAAGGCTGCGGAGGTAGAAATCAAAAAGGAGCATCAAGTATTGATGGTCAATAAGACCACCAGTTTCAAGAAAAAGGGCAAAGGGAAGAAGAAGGGGAACTTCAAGAAGAACAGCAAGCAAGTTGTTGTTCAGGAGAAGAAACCCAAGTCTGGACCTAAGCCTGAGACTGAGTGCTTCTACTGCAAGCAGTCTGGTCACTGGAAGCGGAATTGCCCCAAGTATTTGGCGGATAAGAAGGATGGCAAGGTGAACAAAGGTATATGTGATATACATGTTATTGATGTGTACCTTACTAATGCTCACAGTAGCACCTGGGTATTTGATACTGGTTCTGTTGCTAATATTTGCAACTTGAAACAGGGGTTACGGATTAAGCGAAGATTGGCTAAGGACGAGGTGACGATGCGCGTGGGAAATGGTTCCAAAGTCAATGTAATCGCGGTCGGCACACTACCTCTACATCTACCTTCGGGATTAGTTTTAGACCTAAATAATTGTTATTTGGTGCCAGCGTTAAGCATGAACATTATATCTGGATCTTGTTTGATGCGAGACGGTTATTCATTTAAATCAGAGAATAATGGTTGTTCTATTTATATGAATAATATCTTTTATGGTCATGCACCCTTGAAGAGTGGTCTATTTTTGTTGAATCTCGATAGTAGTGATACACATATTCATAATATTGAAGCCAAAAGATGTAGAGTTGATAATGATAGTGCAACTTATTTGTGGCACTGCCGTTTAGGTTATATCGGTGTAAAGCGCATGAAGAAACTCCATACTGATGGACTTTTGGAACCACTTGATTATGAATCACTTGGTACTTGCGAACCGTGCCTCATGGGCAAGATGACTAAAATGCCGTTCTCCGGAACTATGGAGAGAGCAACAGATTTGTTGGAAATCATACATACAGATGTATGTGGTCCGATGAATATTGTGGCTCGTGGCGGATATCGTTATTTTCTCACCTTCACAGATGATTTAAGCAGATATGGGTATATCTACTTAATGAAACATAAGTCTGAAATATTTGAAAAGTTCAAAGAATTTCAGAGTGAAGTTGAAAATCATCGTAACAAGAAAATAAAGTTTCTACGATCTGATCGTGGAGGAGAATATTTGAGTTATGAGTTTGGTCTTCATTTGAAACAATGCAGAATAGTTTCGCAACTCACGCCACCCGGAACACCACAGCGTAATGGTGTGTCCGAACGTCGTAATCGTACTCTACTAGATATGGTGCGATCTATGATGTCTCTTACTGATTTACCGCTATCGTTTTGGGGTTATGGTTTAGAGACGGCCGCATTCACGTTAAATAGGGCACCATCAAAATCCGTTGAGACGACACCTTATGAACCGTGGTTTGGCAAGAAACCAAAGTTGTCGTTTCTTAAAGTTTGGGGCTGCGATGCTTATGTGAAAGAGCTTCAACCTGATAAGCTCGAACCCAAATCGGAGAAATGTGTCTTCATAGGATACCCAAAGGAGACTGTTGGGTACACCTTCTATCACAGATCCGAAGGCAAGACTTTTGTTGCTAAATTCGGAATCTTTCTGGAGAAGGAGTTTCTCTCGAAAGAAGTGAGTGGGAGGAAAGTAGAACTTGATGAGGTAATTGTACCTGCTCCCTTATTGGAAAGTAGTTCATCGTAGAAACCGGTTTCTGCGATGCCTACACCAATTAGTGAGGAAGTTAATGATGATGATCATGGAACTTCAGATCAAGTTGTTACTGAACCTCGTAGGTCAACCAGAGTAAGATCCGCACCAGAGTGGTACGGTAATCCTGTTCTGGAGGTTATGTTACTAGACCATGACGAACCTATGAACTATGAAGAAGCGATGGTGATCCCAGATTCCGCAAAATGGCTTGAGGCCATGAAATCTGAGATGGGATCCATGTATGAGAACAAAGTGTGGACTTTGGTTGACTTGCCCGATGATCGGCAAGCCATTGAGAATAAATGGATCTTCAAGAAGAAGACTGACGCTGACGGTAATATTACTGTCTATAAAGCTCGACTTGTTGCAAAAGGTTTTCGACAAGTTCAAGGGATTGACTACGATGAGACCTTCTCACCCGTAGCGATGCTTAAGTCTGTCCGAATCATGTTAGCAATTGCCGCATTTTATGATTATGAAATTTGGCAAATGGATGTCAAAACAGCATTCCTGAATGGATTTCTGGAAGAAGAGTTGTACATGATGCAACCGGAAGGTTTTGTCGATCCAAAGGGAGCTAACAAAGTGTGCAAGCTCCAGCGATCCATTTATGGACTGGTGCAAGCATCTCGGAGTTGGAATAAACGCTTTGATAGTGTGATCAAAGCATTTGGTTTTGTACAGACTTTTGGAGAAGCCTGTATTTACAAGAAAGTGAGTGGGAGCTCTGTAGCATTTCTAATATTATATGTGGATGACATATTGGTGATTGGAAATGATATAGAATTTCTGAATAGCATAAAGGGATACTTGAATAAGAGCTTTTCAATGAAAGACCTCGGTGAAGCTGCGTATATATTGGGCATCAAGATCTATAGAGATAGATCAAGACGCTTAATTGGACTTTCACAAAGCACATACCTTGACAAAGTTTTGAAGAAGTTTAAAATGGATCAAGCAAAGAAGGGGTTCTTTCCTGTGTTACAAGGTGTGAAGTTGAGTAAGACTCAATGCCCGACCACTGCAGAAGATAGAGAGAAAATGAAAGATGTTCCCTATGCTTCAGCCATAGGCTCTATCATGTATGCAATGCTGTGTACCAGACCTGATGTGTGCCTTGCTATAAGTCTAGCAGGGAGGTACCAAAGTAATCCAGGAGTGGATCACTGGACAGCAATCAAGAACATCCTGAAATACCTGAGAAGGACTAAGGATATGTTTCTTGTTTATGGAGGTGACAAAGAGCTCATCGTAAATGGTTACGTTGATGCAAGCTTTGACACTGATCCGGACGATTCTAATCGCAAACCGGATACGTGTTTACATTGAACGGTGGAGCTGTCAGTTAGTGTAGTTCTAAACAAAGCGTCGTGGCGGGATCTACATGTGAAGCGGAGTACATAGCTGCTTCGGAAGCAGCAAATGAAGGAGTCTGGATGAAGGAGTTCATATCCGATCTAGGTGTCATACCTAGTGCATCGGGTCCAATGAAAATCTTTTGTGACAATACTAGTGCAATTGCCTTGGCGAAGGAATCCAGATTTCACAAGAGAACCAAGCACATCAAGAGACGCTTCAATTCCATCCGGGATTTAGTCCAGGTGGGAGACATAGAAATTTGCAAGATACATACGGATCTGAATGTTGCAGACCCGTTGACTAAGCCTCTTCCACGAGCAAAACATGATCAGCACCAAGGCTCCATGGGTGTTAGAATCATTACTTTGTAATCTAGATTATTGACTCTAGTGCAAGTGGGAGACTGAAGGAAATATGCCCTAGAGGCAATAATAAAGTTATTATTTATTTCCTTATATCATGATAAATGTTTATTATTCATGCTAGAATTGTATTAACCGGAAACATAATACTTGTGTGAATACATAGACAAACAGAGTGTCACTAGTATGCCTCTACTTGACTAGCTCGTTGATCAAAGATGGTTATGTTTCCTAGCCATAGACATGAGTTGTCATTTGATTAACGGGATCACATCATTAGGAGAATGATGTGATTGACTTGACCCATTCCGTTAGCTTAGCACTCGATCGTTTAGTATGTTGCTATTGCTTTCTTCATGACTTATACATGTTCCTATGACTATGAGATTATGCAACTCCCGTTTACTGGAGGAACACTTTGTGTGCTACCAAACGTCACAACGTAACTGGGTGATTATAAAGGTGCTCTACAGGTGTCTCCAAAGGTACTTGTTGGGTTGGCGTTTTTCGAGATTAGGATTTGTCACTCCGATTGTCGGAGAGGTATCTCTGGGCCCTCTCGGTAATGCACATCACTTAAGCCTTGCAAGCATTGCAACTAATGAGTTAGTTGTGGGATGATGTATTACGGAACAAGTAAAGAGACTTGCCGGTAATGAGATTGAACTAGGTATTGAGATACCGACGATCGAATCTCGGGCAAGTAACATACCGATGACAAAGGGAACAACGTATGTTGTTATGCGGTCTGACCGATAAAGATCTTCGTAGAATATGTGGGAGCCAATATGAGCATCCAGGTTCTGCTATTCGTTATTGACCAGAGACGTGTCTCGGTCATGTCTACATAGTTCTCGAACCCGTAGGGTCCGCATGCTTAACGTTTCGATGACAGTTATATTATGAGTTTATATGTTTTGATGTACCAAAGGTTGTTCGGAGTCCCGGATGTGATCACGGACATGACGAGGAGTCTTGAAATGGTCGAGACATGAAGATTGATATATTGGATGACTATATTTGGACACCGAAATAGTTCCGGGGGTTATCGGATATATACCGGAGTACCGGGTGGTTACCGGAACCCCCTCCTCCGGAGGCTATTGGGCCTCATGGGCCCAATTGGTGGAAGAGGAGAGGCGGCCAAGGGGCAGCCGCGCGCCCCTTCCCCCCCCCCCCCCACCCCCAAGTCCGAATTGGACAAGGAGGGGGCGGCGCCCCCCCCCCTTTCCTTTCCCCCTCTCACCTTCCCTCTCCTCTCCTAGTCCAACAAGGAAGGGAGGGAGTCCTACTCCCGGTGGGAGTAGGACTCCTCCTGGCGCGCCTCCTCCTGGCCGGCCGCACCTCCCCCCTTTCTCCTTTATATACTGGGGCAGGGGGGCACCCTAGACACAACAATTGATCGTTTGATCTTTTAGCCGTGTGCGGTGCCCCCCTCCACCATAGTCCACCTCGATAATATTGTAGCGGTGCTTAGGTGAAGCCCTGCGTCGGTAGAACATCATCATCGTCACCACGCCGTCGTGCTGACAAAAATCTCCCTCAACACTCGGCTGGATCGGAGTTCGAGGGACGTCATCGGGCTGAACGTGTGCTGAACTCGGAGGTGCCGTGCGTTCGGTACTTGATCGGCCGGATCGTGAAGACGTACGACTACATCAACCGCGTTGTGCTAACTCTTCCGCTTTCGGTCTACGAGGGTACGTGGACAACACTCTCCCCTCTCGTTGCTATGCATCACCATGATCTTGCGTGTGCGTAGGAATTTTTTTGAAATTACTACGTTCCCCAACAATGCTTACCCCGCGTTTGGTTACCTGCAGCTATTTGACCTCATCATTCATATGTGGCTCGCTGAAGTCTGGCCGAACTAGTGCGCGCTCTAGTTGCTTCTTGCTCGCCGTTCATCATCTCTGGTGTTGATCTTGTCCATCTTGTACGAGTCAGTGTGCATCTTGATGCGGCGGTTGTACCTTGGCACCGCAGAGTTGTCACCGTCGTCGTATGAGGGCTCCTTGAGTTCCAGTTTTCAGAAAGGGAGCTCGCTCATGGCCGGATCGCCGCCTCGAAGGCCTCCATGGGAAGAACCGCAATAGCCATGCTCCTCGATAGCCAAAGCATTGATTGCAGCAGCGGTGTAGAAGGGGACATCAGGGTGCCACTGCCACGACCTCGGTGGGCAGCGTTGGAAGGGGAAAAAGAGCTTGACGCCAGGACTGGGAGGGCGAGAAGGAGGTGAAGCATGTAGCATTGCGGGGGGGATGCTCTTTATAGCCATGTACGGCGGTGCTGGACTCGACATGACCCACATATGTCGAAATACAATCGAGAAATGAAGACTACAATTTAAATACAATCGATCTTAGCTAGCTATCTTTTCACAATCTTCTTGCCCTTCTTTTTCGCAAATGGAGTTCTTCTCTTGAACAGACGTCCTTTAGGTAGGGTGGTCCTGCTTCTTCTTGTGGTGTATGGCACTTCATCGTCGTCATCATGTTCCATCTTCGGGTCATTGTACTTGTCGAAGTCTTGCTCATTGGCGACTCCATCCATTCCGATGATCTTCCTTTTGCCTCTCCTCACGACAACACGACTGGGCTTTGACGGGTCGGTAATGAAGAAGCATTGGTCCACTTGGGAAGCCAGTACCCATGCCTCATTTTTCGCGGTGACGTTTGCGCCCGCGGTCTTGGATTTGGCTTCAGGTATAACCATGGTGGTGAAATACCGGTCTTCTTTTAGGACGCTCTTGGCCCATCTGACACGGAACATCGGGACCTTCTCTCCAGCGTAGATCAGCTCCCAGATCTCCTCGATCCTTCCGTAGTATCTCTCCTTGTCGTTATCGGTGTAGGATTCCATCGTTACCCCGGAGTTCTGATAACCATCGCTCTTCATGTCCTTGCCCTCGGTGTAGAATGTGTAGCCGTTGACATCGTACGCCTCATAGGTCATCAGGTTGTGCTCGGCGCCCTGTGATAAGGCGAATATGAGTTTTTCTTCCGCGGAAGAATCCTCATGTAAAGGTTACGACAGAAGCTTCTCCTTGAACCAACGCGTGAAACATGAGTTGTGCTCTTTGATTATATCTCCGTCCGTCCTCTGTTGGCCTCGGTCATTGTACGTCTTCTCAATAAAGGTTTTGTGCTCTACCACCCAAGGATCGACCACGTCTATGTGTTGTAGCGCGACTAGGTTTGCTCTTTCAAAGTCGGCGAGTCGACCCTCGAAGTCGACATGCATTTTGCAGCGACCATCGCGGTGACCCCATCCAGCGAGCCTGCCGAGGTGCTTGTTGACGGGTAGACCAACGGGGTTCTCGATGCCTAGATAATTCGTGCAGTAGGAGATGCACTCTTCGGTCAGAAAGCCCCTGGCTATGCTTCCCTCTGGACGTGACATGTTGCGAACGTATCCTTTGATGACACCATTTATCCTTTCGAATGGCATCATGCTGTGCAGGAACATCGGCCCGAGTTGGATGATATCCTTCATGATATGGACCAGCAGATGCACCATAACGTCAAAGAATGCGGGCGGGAAGTACATCTCAAGCTCGCATAGTATCACCACGATCTCTTCCTGTAGCCTTCTGAGTTGCCTCACGCCAACCGACTTCCGAGAGATGACGTCGGAAAAGTTGCATAGGCCAAATAGCGTTCCACGGACGCGCGCATCCATGATCCCACGGATTGCAACTGGAAGTATCTGCGTCATCAGCACGTGACAGTTGTGAGACTTCATCCCGCTGAAATTCTGCTTCACTGAGTCTAGGTATCTGCTTATCTTCCCCGCGTAACCGTAAGGAAGTTTTACTCCTACGAGGCAGGTGAAAAACTGCTCGATCTCCTCCTGACTTAGAGTGAAGCACGCGGGAGGATAGTCATTTCCGATCTTCTTGGCCTTTTTGCCTTTGCGACGACTTTCCGTGTCCTTCGCCTCATCATCATCATCATCATTAGTGTGAAGCTCCTCCCTGATGCCCATTGATTTCAAGTCTGCCCTTGCTTTCGGACCATCTTTGGTCCTCTCTGGCATGTTGAGCAGGGTACCAAGCAGACTCTCGCACACGTTCTTCGTGATATGCATGACATCAAGGCTGTGAGGCACACGGAGGATCTTCCAGTACGGCAAGTCCCAGAAAACAGACCTCGTTTTCCATACCTTCAGCAGCGGCTCTGGCGCCTTTCACTTCTTTCCCGGCTCTGGCGCCTTTCGCTTCTTTCCCGGCAGTGGGCAATCTTTCCAATTTTTCAACAGCTCGTCTATTTCCTCGCCGCTCCTCGTACGCGGGCGTCTTCGGGGTTCGGTTTCACCATCGAACAGATCCTTGCGTTTTCTCCATGAGTCATCATCGTGAAGCCACCTTCGATGTCCCATGAACACGGTTTTCGAAGACCCGTGATCTCTATCTAGCTGGCGATACGTTGTGTCATCCATGCACCTGACGCATCCAGAAAATCCGTGGACCACCTGCCCCGCGACATATCCGTAACCGATATAGTCATGCACCGTCGTGAGCAGTGCGGCTCTCATAGGGAAATATTCTTTCTCTGCGGCGTCCCACGTATTGGCTGACGTTTTCCACAGCGTGTCTAGCTCCTCTTTCAGCAGCCCCAGATACAGATTGATGCCGTTCCCTGGTTGTTTCGGCCCTTCAATTAGCATACTCATGTGAATGTACTTTCTCTTCATGCACAACCAGGGGGAAAGGTTGTACATCCACACAAACACAGGCCAGGTATATGTGTGCTTCTCTGGCTGCCAAACGGATTGACTCCATCGATGCTCGCGCCCAGCACGATGTTCCTTGGATCGTCCCCAAATTCTGGGTGTTCGAAGTTCAACGCTTGCCACTGGCTCGCATCCTTAGGGTGACTCGGCATCTTGTCTTTTTTATTTATCTCCGGATCATTTTCGTCATCTTCTCGCTTCTTCTCCTCCCTATCCGCGTGCCAACGCAGGAGCTTTGCTAGCTTAGGGTCCACAAAATACCGCTGCAGACGAGGAGTGATCGGAAAGTACCACACCACTTTCGAGGAGCTTTCTTCCTCTTCTTGTATCGAGTGACGCCGCACACCGGACATATGGTAGACTCCGTGTGCTCATCCCGATAAATGATGCAATTGTTCATGCACACATGGTATTTCACGTGCGGTAAATCTAGAGGACACATGATTTTCTTCGCCTCCTCGAAACTGGTCGGGCACTTGTTCCCCTTGGGAAGACGTTCGTGCCAGAATGACATGTTCTCGTCGAAGCATGCTTCGGTCATTTTGTGTTTTACCTTCATCTCCAGAGCCATGAGCGTTACTTTCAGGCGGGTATCCTCGGGCCTGCATCCTTCATACAATGGAGTAACCGCGTCTATCTCCAGTTGATCCATCTTGGCTTTCTCTCGGGCGGCAGCTCTTGCGTTATCCGTCTGCTTGAGAAGCAGCTCTTGAATACGAGGGTCCTGCACCCAGCCCATCGATGGTCCATCGTCGTCTGCTCCGGCATCTTCATCTTCATGATCATGCCCTTCGTCTTGACCTTCCTCATCATCATGTCCGGCATCTTCTACATGATGACCGTGTACTGCATCTACTTCGTGATCATGTCCTGGAGATTCTTCGTCTTCTCGCCCGCCCTCGCCGCGGTTGTCTTGCTGCCCTTCCTCATTTCTTGCCCGACCCCCATGGACGACTTCATAGTCATCTTCATCACCTTGCCACCGATAGCCATCCATGAAACCACGCAAGAGCCGGTGGTCCCGCACCTGTACGGAATCCGGGTCCATAAGGCTCTCCAGCTTGCATCTTCGACACGGACATCTTATCTCCGTCTCGCTCTTTTGAAGCATCTCGGCCTTCACGGAGCTCAAAAACCTATTCACGATGCCTTCGGTCATCGTGCGGACCATGGTCGCCTGCGGGGTAGAGCAAAACGATATTTTAGAACCAAAAAATTTTTGGCATGACTTTGCCTAAAAATAGGACAAAAAAGAATGCATAGTGCCAAATTCTCGCCGAAACGGAAATGAATCAACATTCCGGCAAAATATTGGCAACTATTGCATTTCAAATACCGGTACCTACAAACACAAACATATGCAACACCAGATCTAGGCCATAAAAAGTGTATACGTTGTTGGAGGGAGAAAAAAGTAGATCTAGAACATAAAGAAAGCTTTCCCCTTACTTACCTATCAAAAAAAGGAAATTTAACCACTTAATTTGGGTGAATCTATGGTGCAAATGAGGTGAGGAGGAGGAGGCAGCCGAGACCAAGCTTGGTAGAGGTGGAGAGAATGAAGTGGGGAAAGTGAGTGTGGTAGGTGGCTGTCCAAAATATCTAGCTGCTCCCAGGTTACCAATGGCGCACCACATAAGAATGCGCCATTAGTAACCAAGGTTACTAATGGCGCACCTGGGAGTGGTGCGCCATTACTAGTTTTGAAAAAAAACATGTTAGTAGTGGCGCACCAGTGGGCAGTGCGCCATTACTAGTTAGAACTAGTAATGGCGCACTGTCCCCTGGTGCGCCACTGCTAACAATTTTTTTAATCTTTTCTTTCAAAACTAGTAATGGCGCACAGAGGACATTAATGGCGCACCTGTATCTGGTGCGCCACTGTTATATAGCAGTGGCGCACCACATACATGGTGCGCCATTAATGTCCATATTAGTTATAGCTCTTTTCTTAGTAGTGTCTGTGGTAGCCACTCTGCAGGTCGCCAGTGCGGCACCCATCGAGCCTAGGTGAAAGGGTGGTGGCCCTTTGCGATGGCGGAGACAGCTCAAGTGTTGCCCAAGGTTGGCCTGTTGATGCAGCTGGTGCTCAATGCTTGCTCGGTGTGGCCCTTCTTCCGTGTACTTAGTTGGCTAGTCGGTGTAGGCGTAGTGCTGGTTGTCGGCATCAGCGTTCCTGCTGTTGCCTTTGTGTTGTTCTGCCTAGTGCCTTGTATCTTCCTTTCCGCTTTGCTTTGCACCTCCTTTGTAATGTGGTGCCCTTGTAATCCTGGCCGGTTGATGGCTTTGTTAATTGAAAGTCGGGCTAGGTTTGAGCACTTCTTGGGTTCGGCTGGCTCCTTTTCTCTAAAAACACACATTAGTGAACACGAGAAAGGATAAACGGGGTGCATATATCACAAAGAAATCGGACAACATGATGGCAGTTGTGCATGAAAACAGGTGCATAAATGCATTTAAATCAGATGCAAAGATGGAAACATATATTTTCTAAGATTTTGGTTACTTCTAGTTTTATACCACGGAATAAACTATACAATGTACCTATTTGTTTTTTAAGTTCACATCAATTGTCACATCATTTTGCACCGGTGCTAGCGAATTTCTCTCTCCCTGAGATTGTGCATATTACTAGCTGATGCAACGCCCTCTACCAGCACCCGGATGCTTCCACTCTTACAAAAACAACACCTGGCTGCGGTATAGCCAAAGGCTCCACAAGATCGATCACAAGGGATGCGTCTACTTATTCTTTTGTATGTTGGATTGAAATTTCTCGATCAAACAGGGAACTTCACTTTTATTCATTACCAATGCATTTCGCATAGGCACATACACCATTTTATTTAGTTTGTGCGCACTCCCACAAATTAAGAGGCAGGTGCATGACACAACATAGTAGCTACTCATTTGCTTGACTAGGCGTCTGGGTATGCGGCCACATCCTTGCAGACATACGCTCCATCTCCGGACGCATCAACGACGATGGGTAGCCTGCAAACCGCTGTGATGCTCGCCGCCGTCAGCTTCACCACCTCCCTCCGGCAGCGTGGGAACGCTCCTGTCCCTGCCTGTCCCTCCTGCGCGCCATGCTCCTTATACATGCTGTCCAACATGCTGTAGAGGGCCCCGCACCTGCACCACTCGCTGATGTGGGCGAGCTGCTGGCAGCAGTCCCTTAGGACAGCCTCGGGCACCTGGCTGCCATTGCACTGGAGCCTCAGCAATGGACGACAGGCAGGGAGCGCGGGCACCTGGAAGGCCTGCCCCGGATAGCACATCCAAGGACCACTGTTAACGCTCCATGCGTCGTACTCGGCTGCTATGGGTGTCGCCACGAGCATACATAGTAGGAGCACCGAGAACACGGTCTTCATCGACATTCTTCCTCTATGCACAGACTTTCTGCCTCTAATTTAGTACTATCTTAATCAGTTGTGCATATGGATAACTACACTCTTGATCTCTGGACGGTTTATATAGCTAGATAAAGCTAAAAAGGTGCAAGGAAACAGACATAAGCCGTTCATGATCTGCGTGGGTGGCTTGTGTCTAGTGCCTATAGATTGGGCTTCCACGTCGTTGTTCTTGATCCAGTGCGGTGATGTATTTTGGCATGCATCTAAACATTGTGATTACAACCCATAGTTTGTTAATCTCACTACTAAAAAGCTAGGATGGTTACCATATCGACAAAATTAGCTACATTTTTGGTTCATATATATGGCAAGGGAAATGCAAAGAGGTCGACGGACCGGACATAAAACCCTAGCTGTCCATCATACCATCTGCGTGAGTGGCTTGTGGGCTTGTATATATTATATTGACATGTCACAACTAATTTTGTTTGCAACTTCCAACAGTGTCGTGCTGATGTGTTTGCATAATTGCCAGCTTTTCAAGTGCTGAGTAAAACCCATAGTTTGTTAGAGGATTCTATATTAGATCACGCAAAGAAAACTAGCAATGCAAGATTCATCTTGGCACCATATGTCCACCTTTGCATGAGGAAATCATTAAATGGGAGTGCTCAAGAAGCAAGAGAATATAGCCAATGCATATGCAAGATTGGAAAAGAAGAGAATGCACATATCGACGAGGCCAATGGAGTTCGGTGGAAAAGAAATTACGTGTGATGTTTTCTGTTTAAAAAGACGCAGTCCAAATATGCAACAAGACAAAGTTCACTACCGGATTTGAACATCTGTCGTGTGCCAAAAGCACACGGCAAAAGCCTTGTGGTTTCATATGCAATGCAATATGATTTCATATGCAATTTGATTTCATATGTGTTTCAGATTATATAATGTAATGTGATTTCATATGTGTTTCAGATTATATAATGTAATGTGATTTCATATGCAATGCGATTATATAATGTAATGTAATGTGATTTCATATGCAACACAATTTTCAATGTAACGAGACTTCATATACAACACAATTATTATTTTTATATTTCGGTCATATTTTATAGTGGCTTTTTTTATGAACGCCACGAAAACAATAAGTACATGTCGTGTCGGTCGACCCGCGCCAACAGTACCAAAGTTATCAGTGTCGTTGGCCACCGACGCCAGTAATATTGTGTTTCTATCGGCGTTAGAAGCCGGCGCCACTAGTGAGCCTTATGAGTGGTTTCATACTAGCGGCTTCTCCAGTCTGCGCCACTAACAATGTTTTCTAGATGCCTCTACTAGGCTTCAGTGTTTATAGTCGTCACTAAATGGTCTACAGACCTGAATATAATTTTTATTATTTCTGGTCTTCTTTGTACTACCATAATTGAAAAGGAATAGATCGAAAGTTTTTCCCCAAAAAATGTGTCGGGAGCCGTTGGAAATCATTTACACACAAATCAACACATAGCATTCTTTTCAGCCCAACCCACACAATTATAGGCCCCAATCCTCGGTCATGAGCAAAGCCCTCCTCATGTTGGCAACCAACATAATCATATGAGAAAAGGCTAGAAAACTAACCGAATTTTGCAAGATGAGTACGAAGATTGGGGCCTAGTTAATTAGCAAGACACACTATAGTTATAAGAATGGCAATAATGGGTTAGAGGGTTACTCTAACGGAGCAGATTACCCTAATCATAATTTATCTTAATCGTGTCATGCTAACCACCACTTAAGGCAATTAACCTGGTATGAAAAAGAAGATTAAAAAGGATAATCCAGACCTTGGATATGTCCAAACATACTTTCCTAGGATCACAGTAAGTATGCATCCACATCCATACGATTTCATGTCACAAAGAAAGTAAACTACTTCAATACCAGTTTAAGCGTTATCACAATAATTTTCATACACACATAAGTCTGAATACAAACCCTACAGTACAATAAAAGTGGTAGCTTTGACTTGCCTTGGCACTATAGCGAAGACCAGCTCAAGCAACCCTGCCAGCATGGCAAAGGCCCCGGCAATGGTTAATGCCACTCGGTTGTTCCCCTCCACATCACAAGGCATCATGCCAACTCTCGGCACAAAGAAGGACTCCGCCCAAGCTCGGTCGCGCCCTTCGATGCAAGACATGCTCAAGAAACGGTACATCTTCCAACGGGACATAATCTGTGACATGTTCAAGGAGTTCATTGCCCACGAAGCGTTGACCTTACCAGCACCGACTCGGCCGGAATGGGTAAACATGTCTGTCAATGCTTTATTCTGTTCTTACCACATGTGCGGAGACAGGGAGGGGCGAGCAGGGGTCCAATCGCTCGCCCCCCTCAGCGATCTGTAGCAGGTTTTTTTTTTTGAGCATCCGATCTGTAGCAGGCAGCTAATTACATAATTAGCCCATTTCCTTTTTAGCGTAATATAAGCCCATATAGAAACAATTAACTAGATCAGCACCAAAGCAGAGAAGCCCACCCAATAATTCATGTACAACGGTTGTGGCTAGCTATTTTTTACCACGGCCCAGTGCCTAATCCATCAGTACGTACATGCGTGTTCTGCACTTCTCCGAGGGCGTTCTTCGCCGCCACCGCTTGCCGTCAGCGTGTCCTGCTAGGGTCTAGGGTGTTTGTCGTTGCCCCTGGCCGCTACTCGACACGACAACAACACCGTCCACCACTGATCTACAGTATGCTGTCGACGCACGGGCATGGGCGGACGGCTTGACGCAGGCGGATCTAGATCTCGGGTGAGCAGGATAGATGCAGGTATATTACACTGATAGTAGTTATAATTGTAGCTCTACGTTTGTCCTAAGTAAAACTAATTTAGGTCCTAAGTAAAACTATCTCCTTGCCCCATATGATGTTTATCCAAGTATACAAACTTCTATTAGGACAAGGGGGCTCCAAGAACTCTCCATCTGGATAATATCTTGCTTGCAACACACGGGCACATAATGGACCAGGGTTGCTCACCACCCTCCAAGCTTGTTTAGCTAGTAGGGTTTGACTGAAAGCATAATAGTCCCTAAAACCCATCCCACCACTCGTTTTGCCCATGCACATCTTCTCCCAAGACACCCAATGCACCTTGTGTTTGCTATCTGCCACTCGCAACAATCTTGAAGCAACGATGTGTGGTGTATATTTTACCACTACGTACCACCGCTTGTAGAATATGCAAAGGATTCGTGGTGAGTACTGCAT
Source organism: Aegilops tauschii subsp. strangulata (assembly GCF_002575655.3). Classification (NCBI taxonomy): domain Eukaryota; kingdom Viridiplantae; phylum Streptophyta; class Magnoliopsida; order Poales; family Poaceae; genus Aegilops; species Aegilops tauschii. The sequence continues at coordinate 51,557,349 of NC_053037.3, read as the reverse complement.
CGTTAGGGGAGTGCCTAAATATGTCTCCCATGTCTATACGATTAGTAGTAATATGCCAAATGATAGGGCCTCTTTGATTCAAAGGATTCTCAAAGCAATTTGGTGGCATTGGAATCCTTAAGAATTTTTTCTATATAGGCCATTTGATTCATAGGCCTGAATCCTACAAGATTTTTCCTAAGGATCCTTTCCAGTGCATTTCATAGGAAATTTAGCATCCACTCAAACTGCTTTTAAAGAATAATTTATTTATTTATTGTGACTTAGAACGATTCAAAATCATGTAGGATTCACACATGTGCATGACTTTACCATTTTTTTTTCTATTCCAGCCCTAATATATAAAGCTCCCCATTTTTCTGGAAAAACTTTGATCTTTTTTTAGCTGGAAAAAAATTGGTTTCTTTGATAAATCGCAGCTATTGTTTTCCTTTCAGGAGAAGCAAATTTTTTGGGGCGCCCCTATATCTCAAGCTCAGCGAGATGGTACGAATCATATCTGAAGGGTGCGCGAGTTGGGCCAGCCCAGGCGCGCGGGAACAAGTGCCTCTTTTTTGTTTTTTGTTTTTTCAGATTTTTTGTTTTCGGTTTTTGCCTTCTGTCTTTTACTTTTTTTTATACTTTCAAATATTATAAATAAATATATTACAAAAAACAGTCTACATAAAAAATTTCAACTGTGTTGACCAAGCATTTGAAAAATATTGAATGTGTATAGCGAAAACGTTTATCACGGGTACCAAAAATGTAAAAAATAAAATGTCTATGAAATAATTCGATCATGCATTAAAAAATATAGCATTTGAAAAAATGTTGAACAGGTGTTTGAAAAATCTTAATCAAGCATTTGGAAAATGTTAAATATGTATAAAAAATGTTGACCATGTATTAAAAATGATGAAAAAAATTGGTCATGTATATAAAAATGTTAATCAAGCATTTAAAAAAACTGAACAAGTCTTTTAAAATGTTAATCAAGCATTTAAAAAATGTTAAACGTGTATTAAAAATGATGACCATGTGTCACAAAAATGTTAATCTTGTGTTTGAAAAATGTAAATCAAACATTTGTAAAATGTTTAATATTGTGTATAGAAGAAATATTGACCATGTATTCAGAAAATGTTAATCTTATATTTGAAAAATGTTAATCAAGCATGTGTAAAATGTTTAAAATTGTGTATAGAAGAAATATTGACCATGTATTCAGAAAATGTAAATCTTGTATTAGAAAAATATTAATCAAGCATTTGTAAAATGTTTAAAATTATGTATAGAAGAAATATTGACCATGTATTCAGAAAATGTTAATCTTGTATTCGAAAAATGTTAATGAAGCATTTAAAAAGTTGAAAATGTGTATAAAAAAATGTTTACCATGTATTAAAAATGTTAAATGTGCATTTAAAAAATGTTCTTGATACGAAAAATATAGAATGAAAACCAAAAGAAAGACAAAAATGAAAAAATGAAAAAGAACCCAATAAAAAGGGAAATGAAACCCAAGAAACAAATGCAAAACTAATGTGAAAATAGGGAAAATAAAAAAACGTTGAAAATTAAGAAATAAGCAAAAAATTGAAGAAAAAAAGAAGAAAACGAGAAAGGAAAGAAAAGCAAAGAAAAAAAAAGAGAAACACAAAGAGAAACCAAGAGAAAAAACAAAAAACTGAAGTGTAACTACGAAAAAAAGGAATCCAAACAAAACCGGACAAGAAATAAGAAAACCAAACAAAGAAAAAAGAAACAAATCACAAAAAAATAGAGTAAGTAAAAAAACATCGGGTCTTTTACCTCAAGTAGTCTGCGCCTCCTATATAACCACGAACTCAACAGTGGCGCAATGGCAAGCGGCTCCACTCACTATCGGAACGACCTAGGAGCGATCTTCTCACGCCCGTCTTGCGTAAAGCGAGATATAGTTGCCGCACATTTTTGGTTTGAGTTGAATTGTTTCGCAGGACGGATTGGGCTGTGTTCTCAAGGCGGGTTTGTGGAAGAGTAGTTGTTGGACCAGAAATAGGCTGGGCAACTAATTAACGAGGCTAGGCGAGCAAAAGCTTTCTGCCCCCGGGATGGGCGAACCCTGAGAGCAACTAATTAACGAGCGCTCTATCAAGAGTCTCGCAATGATCAGCGTCACTTGGCGAGATATTTGACACGTGTCGTGCTCTGGGTGCTTCCTCCGGATTTTTTTTTCCGCACGCATTATCGGGTTTTAAAACATTTTCCCGGGTTTTTTCAACATTTTGGTTTTTCACCGGTCTTCCTTAGCTTTTCGATCAATTTTTTTTAGAAACTAATTTTTTTCCTCGTGAAAAAATGCGTTTTTTTCCTTTCACGAGAGTTACGGTTTTGCTTCCGCGAGAGGAACGATTTTGCTTTCGCGAGAGTCACGGTCGTGTCTCTTGGAAACGAAAAAAAACGTGTTTTATGTTTTTTTTCCTTTCGCGAGAGTCTCGGTTTTGCTTCCGCGAAAGGCACGGTTGTGCTTTAGCGAGAGTCACGGCCGTGCCTCTCGGAAACAAAAAAACGCATTTTCTGTTTCTTTTTCCTTTCGCGAGAGTCATGGTTTTGCTTCCGCGAGAGGCACAATTGTGCTTTCGCGAGAGTCACGACCGTGCCTCTCGGAAATGAAAAAAATGTGTTTTCCGTTTGTTTTTCCTTTCGCGAGATTCACGGTTTTGCTTTCGCGTGAGGCACGGTTGTGCTTTCGCGAGTCACGGCCGTGCCTCCTCAGAAACGGAAAAAATGTGTTTTCTCTTCTTCTTTTTCTTTCCACGAAAGTCACGGATTTGCTTCGACGAGAGGAACAGTTGTGATTTCATGAGAGTCACGGTCGTTCCTTTTTCGAAAGCGAAAAAACATGTGCTCCCGGTTCGGTTTTTTCGTCCTTTTTTTCATGAGAAAAAAGTTCGTCAAAACCTATCAATATAGGATCTAGTTTTGAAGATCTTGACACGAGAATTCAACGGTGAAAGTGGTTTAAGATTTGGACACACGGTTTAAGAGATAAAATATTTTGAATAAATGGATCTAAGAAAAAAGAGAAAAATGCCAGGTTACGACAAGTGGCGCACATGCAGCGCGCCAGTTGTAGCAACCTGGGAAGGTTGGAGTGATCTTTGCAACGAGTACTCCTCAACTAGTGATTTCGGCGAACCCTATTTGACTCGAGCGTGCGTCAAACTGTTGCGCTTCTGCTAACGCGGGCCAGCGAGCACCGTGAAACGGGCCGGCCCACTCTGTGCCTTAAAGCATTGCGAGGCAACCGGTTTTGGCAACCGCTTCTGGAAGGTTCCCTCAAGCGGTTTTTTGCTGTTTTTTTTCTAGTTTTTTCTTTTTTTTTCTTTTTCCTCTTTTGTTTCTGTTTCTATTTATTTTCCTTTTCCATTTATACTACCATTTTTCAAATTTTATCATTTGTTTTCAAAAAATATTAGAAATTCCACTCTTTATTCATGATTTCAAAAATCATACACGGTTTTCAAATTCAAATCACCTTCTCAAAATTTGTTCACAATGCAAAAATTGTTCAGCATATATCACAAAAATTGTTCAATGTGTATTTAAATATTGTTCAACGTATATCACAAAAATGTTTATTGTATTAAAAGTGTTCAGTGTATATAAAAAATGTTCAATATATGTATTTTTCAGCGTATATTAAAAATTATTCAATGTGTATTTAAATAGTGTTCATCATGTATCGCAAAAGTATTAAATGTACATTTAAAAATGTTCAATGGTTAAAATTTCGATTTTTCTTTTATCTGCCACTGTATTTAGTTCTTAAATACGCGTGCGGCCTACTAGTCACTAAAACTCGCTGGCTCAATTGGTAATCAACAATTACTTTCTATCGTGCGGCGGTCTCTAGTCCGATACCCCGGGAATGCATCCTTTTTTTCTGGATTTTAGTAGCGACTCGATATGAACGCCACTGAATGGGCTGACCCATTGAGACCGCGCCCTGCACGAAAGCACGTCTGATTGACGCTCGCGAGCGTCAATCAGGGACATTCAGGTGGCTGCCTCTCGGTTGCGTGATTGGTCCTGCCCCTCGTAAAAAAAACGATTCGATTAGTCCCCGCCGCGCGCGCACTTGTGCCTAAAATTCTGAGATAATTGCATCTATAGTCCTTGTAGTCGCTAGCGATGTTCAACTTTGTCCTCGGACTTGCGTATTGCTTCAATACGGTCCCGGTACATGAAAATACATGATTAATACGGTCCCTGAGGTTGAAACAACAGTCCTGGCTCTACACATTGCATATGTATCTTGTATTTGTGCGGTGACACGGGCCAGCTCAGGCGACGTTCGAATAAGGCCCATATGTCAGTGGGCCGAGGAAAAAAGAAGGAAAAAAGCGCGCTGAAGGGATTCGAACCCGCGAACTGTGGCACATTGCTGCGCAAGCAAGCCACCAGAACAACAAGCGCATGATCTTGCATATATGGGGATGCAGACTATATTGTACGCATACATTCTTGTCTTTTTAAAAAATCGTAAATTTATAAAATGTTCACGAGTTTTTTTTTAACTTTCATCGATTCATAAAATGTTCAAGATTCAAAAATAAAGGTTAGTGTCTACAAAACAATGTCCAAGAATTTATAAAAAAATATTCGAAACAATGTATAACAAAAAACCAATCTTTAAAAAAAATCACTGATTCAAAAAAATATTCATGAATTCAAAAAATGTTCGTCACAAATAAAAACTGTTTCTGAATATCAATTTTTATTCCCAAATTTCAAGATATGTTCGCCTATGCGTAAAAACTTGTTGACGAGTTCTAAAACAATGTACGCAATTTCAAACAATATTTGTGAATTCAAAAAAATATTCATGAATTTGTAAAAGATCATGATTTGAAAAATATTCGCAGTTCCAAAAATTCTGTACGTATTGGGTGGGGGGGGGGGGTGGTACGCATGTTGTTTCTTAGTAAACAAATGGATTTTTACTTTAAACAAATTCTGTACAAATGGATTCGTTAAAAAATTCTGAACTAGTTTTGAAAGCGCTAACAAATGTTGGATACTTTAAACATTATTTTACAAATTAAAATAAAAAGAAAAGGAAGAAAAGAAAAAAGAAACAGAGAAAAAGGAAAAAGAAAAGAAAGTATGGTTCGAAACCACGTTCATCTTATTAGTAGTAGGAGTAGCAAATACTACTGTTTTCACAGAAAAAAAAAACAAATACTACTGCCAGCTTAATTCGCTAGCACACGCGTTCACAAAATAAATAAATCTGGGCCTCCTATAGCGGAATGGTCAATGCTATTTATATAGAAGCCTGTCCATCCAGTTTTTATCGGAAGAGGGCCCTTACTCTGTGGTGGCATGCGCGCGCAGATTTGGGCCGGCGGTCGCCGGTTGGAAACTCGGTGTCGACAGGCATTTTTTCTTTTTCTTGATCTTATTTCTCGCTCCCACTGACGTATGGGTCCCTGGCTGACGTGGCGGCCCCATGCTGATGTGTCATATGAGAGAATACAGCATACGTATGCAATGTGTAGAGCCAGGACTGTTGTTTCAACCTCAGGGACCGTATTGATCACGTATTTTCATGTATCGGGACCGTATTGAAGCAATACGCAAGTTCCAAGATCAAGTTGGACGTCGCCAGCGACTACAAGGACTATTGATTCAATTATCTCTAAAATTCTCGATGAGATCAAGGATTGGAAGCTGGCACTTAGGGTGGTTGGAGGATTACAACGTTTTGTGAAATAGTACTATGTCTTTGTTACTAGTTGAAGTGAGTGGGTTATGGTCTCGTGTTGTTCGCAACTCGAATGACCTCCTATAAATCATTGTTTCTCCCTTCCATAAAAGTACTGTTGCGTACTCTAAAAAAAATTAGTCCCCGCTGCGCGCGCATCGTTCGTGTAGGCGGCAGAAGCAAAGCGTCCCCGCGCCCGCGAGCTCGTCTTGAATGTCCGTGGCGCCCCGTTGGCTTCCGGGTGGCCGCGTGTGCGCGTGCCGGCGTACGTGGCGGGCGTGTCCCCCACGGGTACGCCCTGTCGGAGGTACGGTGCCTCGACCCAACCATCCATCCATCCGTCGATCGCGGCCGGGTGTTGATTGCGGGGCGGTTCGGTTGGGCATTCAATCCGGCTGCAGCCGCAGCCGCAGCCGCAGGAGATCATATCAAATCTCGGCGCAGTGACCAGCGAGGAGGCAAGCCCACGCGCTCGCGCACCGACGGCGACGGCGACGGCGACAGCGACATGGCGGCATGGCCCCGCCTCCGCGGGGCAGCTTCTACTTCTCTTCCTTCCCGCAGCCAGGATCTTCAATGCCATGCGCCGTGCCTCCTTTGCTTTCCGTTAACGACACACGTGCATAGATATCCACTGTGCTTCCCAATCACACGCTATCTAGCCTAACCTAGCTGGAAACGACGTTGATCCAGGATATGAGCCGGACCGGAGAGTCGCACGGCGTCACCATCCAACGCTCACTCCACCATCACGTACTCCATACGTGCGTGGGTTGTTCGTTGCACTCTCTTCTCCTGCCAAAGCCACATCACATGAAAACAAAGCATTCATCTATTCTATCCTGCTACGTAGGAGTACCAACCGTCTACGTCGCTGATGTTGGCACGTTGTTGTTAGTCCCCTCGATATCAGTTGGAAGGAGGACATATACAAGATCTATCACTCCAAAGTATTACTTTGGTTTCAAATTACTTGCTTTAGATTTGTCTACATATGCGAATGTATCTAACACTAAACATGTTTACCGTACATCCGTATTTAGACAAATATACTTATAACCAAAGTGAAACGAGACGATGTATAGAACGCATACTTATGCAAGAGTAGCCGTCAAGCGTGTTTTGAGCCTACTACCATGTATTCTTAACCGTCAATGGAAAGCCAGCACGGTTTGGGTGAAAGTCACATTTCGCATACACGCATAGTCTCCATCTACACATTATTTCAGTAAGGGGCACTCTATTGATACATACATCAACGCGCTATAAAATGGGTTTGATCTCTGCAACAAACACGACGTCAAGTGGACGATGAGATACATATATGGTGCACACAATGTCACAACCAACCCTATAAACATCGTGGCAAACATGTTTCCGGCTTCGTTTTCACATTCTGACCTTCCATGAGCTTAGATCACCACGCGACTATTTTATCCATCGAAGATTCCTGTGAATTATTGTGCTACTTCTATATATATGCACGGCGCTAGAGGCAAAGCTACTAAACTGGACTAGTCTAAGATAGATGGCGTACTAAATCATCATTTTTTACATTAAATCATAATGTTCTTAACAATTGTTTCCGGCATGGCGTATTGGCCTTGGTTTGTTTATAGGTGGACTGGCTGAGTCACTTCCCTTAGTTGGTTGGACATGGACATGCCAGCTCTACTGTTAGGGATGCTTACGCCATGTTTGGTTACTTGCAGCCATTTGACATCATTACATATGTGGCTCGCTGGAGTCTGGCAGAGCTAGTGTGCCCTCTAGTTGCTTCTTGCTCGCCGTTCATCATCTCGGCGTTGATTTGTCCATCTTGTACGCGCAGTGTGCATCTTGATGCGGCAGTTGTACCTTGGCACCGTAGAGTTGTCGTCGTCGCCGTCCGAGGGCTCCTCGAGTTCCAGTTTTTAGAAAGGGAGCTCGCTCACGACCGGATCACCATCTCGAAGGCCTCCATGGGAAGAACCGCAACAGACATGCTCCTCGATAGCCGAAGCACTGATCGCAGCAGCGGTGCAGAAGGGGGCATCAGGGCGCCACTGCCACGACCTCGGTGGGCAGCGTTGGAAGGGGAACAAGAGCTTGACGCCAAGACTGGGAGGACGAGAAGGAGGTGAAGCATGGAGCATGGGGGGGGGGGGGGAGGAGGGAGGAGAAGATGCTCTTTATAGCCATGTACGGCGGTGCTGGACTCGACATGCCCCTTTGCGCGCACGAGAGAGAGAGAGAGAGAGAGAGAGAGAGAGAGAGAGAGAGAGTACCAAACAAAATATCTGAAACCATCATCTATATCATTGCTCCACCAATCGACTGATAAAATCGCAAGGCACATGCAAGCCACACACATAGTCATATCCCCATATCCCCAACTAATGCACGTGTCAATTCCTGATTAATCAGTTTTAAGGCTGATTTTAAAAAACAACTTAACGCAAATAGAAAAGTTAGTATATGAAGCTAGCCCGGCAGATATTTGGTTTGTTTTATGCATGAAAACCTATTGGTTTGGGTTGGTTTGAACTGACTCGGAGGCTGGGCTGGGCTGGGTTCTGAAAGGCCATCAGCAGACCCAGGCAGGCTCGAGAGAAGAAACCCTCGTGTCTGATTGGCCGAGGGCTCCTAGATGACGCTCGTGTGCATCAACTTTGTTTAGAACTTCGTGTGCATCAACTAGGAGTGGCTTCGCTGAAGCCTACGCGAATGGGCCGGCCCACTTTGCCATGAAGAGGTTTTTTATTATTTTTCCTTTTGATTTTTTAGTCGGTTTTTCACCCAAAAAACCAACTACTGTTTTTAGAAGCTACAAATTTTTATAAGGTGTTAAAAAATAGAAAAAAAGTATTTTCAAAAACTGTTCAGTATGTGTTTTATAAAAAGTTCACCGTATATAAAAAAAACTATTTGGCGTCTATTAAAAAATGTTCAATGTATATACCAAAAATGTTCAACATATATAAAGAATGTTTAAACGTGTATTTTGAAAAAAATGTTCAACATATGCTAAAAACATTCAGTGTGCATTAAAAAATAGTTCACCGTATGCTAAAAAGAGTTCAGTGTGCATTTGAAAACAGTTCACCCTCATCCGCAAAAAAAGAAAAAGAAAAAAGTTCACCCTATAGTGCAAACCTATCAAAAAGAAAAAAAGTTCAAAAACAAAATACAGAAAAAGAAGAAGAAAACCCAAGATCTGAGAAAAAAAGAAGAAAAAACCTAAGGGAAAAGACAAAACAGAAGAAGCTCGTCAATTGGGGCGGCCCATCTGGAGACTGTTCCTTCAGCGACCACATGACGCACACGGGCGTCATATAGGATTGGCCTGATTGGCCCCCTCCCTCCCTCCCTGGTGCACTCCCCGCGCGCCACAAGCAAATCAAACGTCGGCGCGCGGGCTGGACCCGAGCTCGCGTCTCCCCGGCGGAGCGTTCGCCGCGTGTGCGCGTACGTGGTGGGCATCTTCCCCACGTAGCAGCAGTACGCGCTGTCGGAGGTACGAACGCGGCCGTGCCTCGATCCATCCGTCGGTCGGTCGATCGGGGGTGTTGATTGCGGGCGCCGGTTCGGTTGGGCATTCAATCCGGCTGTAGCTGCAGGACATCAACCAAATCTCGGGGCAGTGCCCACTGCCCAGTGGGGCTGAGAAGCCAGCGAGGAGGCAAGCGCTAGGTCGACGCCCGCACCGACGGCGACAGCCAGCGACATGCCTCCGCGGCAACTTCTGCTTCTCTTCCTTGCTGCAGCCAGGAACTCGCCGCAGCATCTTCTGTGCACTCTCTTAACAGAAACAACATGTAACCGAACAGCTATCTACCCTGCTAGGTACCAACCCTCCGCCCTCGCGCTGATGTTGGCATGTTGTTGTTGGCCCCCTCGATTTTGGTTGGGAAAAAAGGGCAGATGCAAGGTCGATCACTGCTACGTACGTACAACCAAAAGTGAAACGAGATGATTATGCAAGGGTTGCCATCGAAGCGTGTTGGTTTGATTCTTCCATGGACCGTATTTTATTCTTAACCAAGCAAGCACGGCTTGTGTCTAAGTCACATTTGCGCATGCATGAATTGCCTCCATGCATGCATGGACACAATTTTTCCAATAGCCAGCGGCATCGACGCGCTATAAAATGCGTCTCATCTCTGCAACAGCATGACATCGACGTCAAAGTGCACAATGAGGCATCGATCGGATGCACCATCAACGTCGTGGCAAACAACTTCCTCTATACGGCCGTAGCCTCTCTCGTTTTTTATAGAAAAGAATGATCGAACATACACCAGGACATAGGGCCTAGCCCAATGATTGACGACGACATCTTATCTCCTTTCGGTTCTTTCTTTAATGTTAGCTGATGTTATCCATATCTATCTTGTTTCCTATTTGATCAAACACGTTCTGTCCATGAGCCTGGCCTTGGCTCGCCACACAACTCTTTCTTCTTTCTTTTATCGACCGACAGATTCATGAGAATTATTGTGCTACTTCCACAAATATGCTTGATGGTACGGCGCGAGACAAAATTAGGAGTACTATACTAAAACTGGATTAGTCTGAGATGGACGGCGTCCTAAATAATCAGGTTGCTAACAAGTGTTTCCGGCATGGCGTGTCGACCTTGGTATGTTTAAAAGGTGCACTCGCATATGTCACTCCCTCCGTTGGTTGGACACATGCGAGCTACTACTGCTGAGGAGTGCTTATCTTCATCTGGTCTGGCTATAGCTGGTCGAGTGTTCACGATTCTCAAGGCACTAGGATACGTTATCCCGTCGGTGTCACGTATGGAATCTCTCTCTTGTTTTTCCTTCGGTGAGAATAAACAAAGGTTAATTCTTACTTTCCTTGAATATCAAAACAACGGGGACAATAATAATTTTTACGCTCAATGATTGCTTTGATATTATTGTTTCTGTTGCTCCTTTTTTGGGCTACCCGACCTGTTTAGCCAAGTGAGCCCTATGTTGATTTGTGCCTTTGTGGTTTTGTTTCTTGTTGTATGTGCTGCATTGTCGAATGGTTTTCCACGATTAACAACACAACAATCAAAAGATTTGCCCCAAGTCAAAAGAACTCACACAACGGACGAATCCTTCTAGTAGCGACACCGACAAATTATGCAATTAATTTGGTACTAATACACGGTCGAACCAAACACATGATGATTAATTAATTAAACCAACTCACAACCAACCAAGGAAGGACGCGAAAGCAGACGGCACATCTCCATCTGGCGGCAACTACATCACCAAGGAAAGTATCGGTGATAGTGATACCAACCTTTAAATGCTCCCATGATCCCAGCTTTCAAAATGTAAATTTAGACATTTTAAAAAAATCGTTTTTTGTTAAGGGTACATAAGACATGAGTTTACAACCTCTAAAAAATTCAGATCTAAATTCAAAATACGCATGGAGAACACAACGACAAAAGAAAATCGACATTGTTCCCATTTGGATTTGTCTTTTTGTTTTTCAGTGTTTATTTCGAATTTGTGTCTGAATATTTTAGGGGTTGTGGAAATAGGCCTTATGAACATTCACAATATGTTTTTAAAGAAATGTCTGAACCATTTAAGTTGGCCTTTCTTGAAATGAGAGCATGGGGGCATCAAAGAGTTGGTAACCGTCCCTCTTTTACTTTCCGTTACGACGCACGTGCATATAGCAAGCCAATGTACTTCTAATAATCACACGCTAGCTGGCTTAGCTGGAAACGACACTCACTCCATCACGTACGTGCACCGTACACGAGTGTGTGAGCACCGTGAGCGCCTTCTCCTTTGCACTCTCTTCACAGAAACAACATGAAACCGAACAACCATCTACCTTTGTCCCTGCTAGGCACCAACCCTCTGCCCTCACTGATGTTGGCATGTTGTTGGTTCCCTCGATGTTGGTGGGAAAAAAGGGCAGATGCAAGGTCGATCACCGCTAAGTACAACCAAAAATGACGTGAGATGATATATAAAAGCCTACTTATGTAAGAGTCGTTGTGTCGAGCGTGTTGGTTTGATTCTGCTATCATATATTCTTAACCACTACTGGCAAGCAAGCACGGCTTAAGGATACATGGATCGTCTCCACAACACTACATCAACACTCTTTCGATAACGAGCACACTGGTAAAGCATCAAAATGCACCACTATCTTTGGGATTACGTGATGCATTTCAAAGAGTATGTCGATACGCGGGATGCACACAGCCAAGTCTCTATCGACACACCCTGTCAAAACTCCAAATATCATTTCCTTCTTCATTTTCCGCCTTTTTAGAAATGATCGAAAACACTATGACATAGGGCCTGCCCAATGATTGACAACGACCTCCCATCTCCTTCCCGTTCTTTCTTTAAGGTTACTTAATGATATCCATATCCATGTTTCCCATCTGACCAAGCACATTCTGACCTTTTTTTTTAGAAACACACATTCTGGCCATGAGCTTCGGCTTGGCTGCGCCACACAATTCTTTCATCCATCAAGGATTCCTGTGAATTATTGTACTGCTATATAGTATTCCCTCCATTCCGCAATGCCGTGCATATTTTTTTAAGTCAAACATGTCTATGTTTGACCAAGTTTATAAAATAAACCATCGACATCTAAACTACTAAATAAATGAATTACAAAGTACACTTCATGATGAATCTAATGGTACTAACTTTATATTGTTAATGTTGATACTTTTTCATTAAATTTGGCCAAACATAGGACATGTTTAATATTAAAAAACAAAATATGCATTACATTTTAAAATGAGGGAGTATGCAAGACACAATTACTAAACTGAATTAGTCTAAGAAAGATGGTGTACTAAATAATCATGTTGTTAAACAAGTGTTTCCGGCATGGCATATGGCCCTTGGTTTGGTTTGGTTTATACCTGGCCATCCCTCCGGCCGGGCCTAGCCAAGCCCGGCGTAGAAAACCCAGGCCCGGGCTCGGCCCGGCCTGGTCGTCGGGCCTAGAAAATCAGGCCCAAGCCCGGCCCGACCGTGTAAAAGTCCGCCGGGCCTCGGGCCGGGCCTCTTCGGTAAAATGCAAATATGACGGGCCCGGGCACGGCCCGGCCTTCGGGCTCAAAATCTAGGCCCAGGCCCGGCCCGTGAGCAGCGTCGGGCCGGGCTGCCCATGGCCAGGACTGGTTTGGTTATAGGTGGACTGGGCGGGTCACTCCCTCAGTTGTTGGTTCGACATGGGAGCTAATACTGCTGCTAGTTCTTCTTCTTAATTTCTTTTAAAGATCACTCGGATTTATTACAAAAATTTATCAGATGTACGAAACATCGCAAACATAGTAAAGCTTACATCGTGGTCCTTGAACCACCGAGTGACTAATGCCACCGGCAGAATGAGTTGCCAACATGCCGCTGTCGTCACTCCCACCTGAGCCGGCCCAACCTTGTCGATGACACCCGGAATGTCTTTGTGCATTTGCCCTTAAGGACCACCGCCCAGAGTCACGGTTGTCATCATCGAACCCGACATCAAATCTCCCCGCCGCCGCGTATGCATGACGAGAAACCCTAACGTCACTGCCCCGGGGAATCTATGCTGGAGCACCGTCTAGCCCGTCCCGGCTAATGAACTCGACGAGGATTGGGACTTGAGAACCGGCTCGAAGAAGAAGCGTCGCCATTGTACTGCCGGTTAAAATATATTGCCCACCTTTCTCTATCAGTTAGGACTTTTGGATCAGTTGGCTGGAGCATGAATCCAATACTGCCCATTCGAAATTATGTTTTTGTGCTCAATGCCTAAGCTGGTCCGGCAGTACGGGCAAGAAAAGACTCGCAGAACCAACCCTTCTCCTTTTTTAGACGAGAACCTGTCCTTGTAGTAGCAACGCCGACAGACTATGCAATTAATCAGGTACACTAATACAAAGTCGGAACCAGACACATGATGATGATGATGATTAATCAATTGAACCAACCCGCAACCAACCAAAGAGGCCGGACACGATCGACGCGAAAGCAGACGGCGTATCCCCCCATCCCGCCGCGGCCATGTCACCCTCGCCCAAACGCGAAGGGAGTGAAGTGGTTAGGGTTTGTTCCGGCGAGAGGATGGGAACGAATATAAGTAGGGTCGGGTGGGTCAGCATGGGCCGAGTCCAATGTGGCGGACGTGCCCGGACGCTCTCATATCTGCTCCATATTTAAACTGCATATGAGGGTGCCGGCCAGCCCGGACGTTTGAGGCTGTTTGAGACCTCCGTCTGGATCAAAAAAACGTGACCGATCAGTGGCGTATGAGACGGGTTTGAGAGGTCCTGCTGCTGTAGATGCTCTTAGTCCCCGTCCCCGCGCTCGCGACCTCGTCTGGCGCTCCGTGGCTTGCGGGTGGCCGCGTGTGCGCGCACCGGCGTACGTGGTGGGCGTCTCCCCCACGGAGCAGTACGCCCTGTCGGAGGTACGGTGGTACAGACGCGGCGGTGCCTCGGCCCAACCATCCCATCCGTCGATCGCGGCCAGGTGTTGATTGCGGGGAGGGGCGGTTTGGTTATGCATTCAATCCGGCCGCAGCCGGAGGAGATCAGATCAAATCTCGGCGCAGTGACCAGCGAGGAGGCAAGCCCACGCGCTCGCGCACCGACGGCGAGGGCGACAACGACATGGCTGTTAGAATATAATGTATGTATATACGGTTGTGTATATAAAACCGTATATACCTCGCGTGCGTGATCTTGTAACATGGTAGTTAGGTTGCTTGAATCCTTATCTCGTAGATAGCTTACTTGAGGATCAAGTCCAAACCTAACTACCGAATCTTGTAAACCCTAGCCTATGGCTATATATAACACGTAACGCGTCCCTGGCATACGCTTCAAGCCCTCTTTCATGGTATTCGGAGCCTATCTCCTCTAAGCACATCTCTCGTAGCCATGGCCTCCTCAAGCTCCGTTGTCGCCGCGCCTGCCCTCATCCCCATAGCCGACCGACTCCATCGCTCCAACTTCCTGGTATGGCGCGCGCAAGCCATGGCAGCCATCCGTGGGGCGCAGCTCGTCTCCTACCTCGATCCAGATCGGGAGCAGCCGGAGCAGAAGCTCCGCGACAAGGACGGCAAGCCCACGGACGTGCCCAACCCTGCATACGACATCGACAAGGCTCGAGATTCTCAGGTGCTGAGCTTCATCTTCAACTCCATCTCAGCTCCTGTCATGTGATACGTCCATTTTGCATCATGCTTTTATATCGATATTTATTGCATTATGGGCTGTTATTACACATTATGTCACAATACTTATGCCTATTCTCTCTTATTTTACAAGGTTTACATAAGGAGGGAGAATGTCGCAGCTGGAATTCTGGGCTGGAAAAGGAGCAAATATTAGAGACCTATTCTGCACAACTCCAAAAGTCCTGAAACTCCACGAAAGTTATTTTTGGAAATAAAAAAAATACTGAGCGGAAGAAATACGTCAGGGGGGCCTCCACCTGTCCACGAGGGTGGGGGGCGCGCCCCCTGTTGGCCCTCCGGTGCCCATCTTCTGGTATATGAAGTCTTTCATCCGAAGAAAAATCATAAGCAAGCTTTCAGGACGAGACTCCGCCGCCACGAGGCGGAACCTTGGCGGAACCAATCTAGGGTTCCGGCAGAGCTGTTCTGTCGGGGACACTTCCCTCCGGGAGGGGGGAATCATCACCATCGTCATCACCAACGCTCCTCTCATCGTGAGAGGGCAATCTCCATCAACATCTTCACCAGCACCATCTCCTCTCAAACCCTAGTTCATCTCTTGTATCCAATTCTTGTCTCCAAGTCTGGGATTGGTACCTGTAGGTTGCTAGTAGTGTTGATTACTCCTTGTAGTTGATGCTAGTTGGTTTATTTGGTGGAAGATCATATGTTCAGATCCTAAATGCATATTAATACTCCTCTGATTATGAACATGAATATGCTTTGTGAATAGTTACGTTTGTTCCTGAGGACATGGGAGAAGTCTTGCTATTTGTAGTCATGTGAATTTGGTATTCGTTCGATATTTTGATGAGATGTATGTTGTCTATCCTCTAGTGGTGTTATGTGAACGTCGACTACATAACACTTCACCATTATTTGGGCCTAGAGGAAGGCATTGGGAAGTAATAAGTAGATGATAGGTTGCTAGAGTGACAGAAGCTTAAACCCTAGTTTATGCATTGCTTAGTAAGGGGCTGATTTGGATCCATATGTTTCATGCTATGGTTAGGTTTACCTTAATACTTTTGTTGTAGTTGCGGATGCTTGCAATAGAGGTTAATCATAAGTGGGATGCTTGTCCAAGTAAGGGCAGCACCCAAGCACCGGTCCACCCACATATCAAATTATCAAAGTACCGAACGCGAATCATATGAACGTGATGAAAACTAGCTTGACGATAATTCCCATGTGTCCTCGGGAGCGCTTTTCTTTATATAACAGTTTGTCCAGGCTTGTCCTTTGCTACAAAAAGGATTGGTCCACCTTGCTGCTTGATGTCTACTACACAACCTTCTTCTTGTAGACGTTGTTGGGCCTCCAAGTGCAGAGGTTTGTAGGACAATAGCAAATTTCCCTCAAGTGGATGACCTAAGGTTTATCAATCCATAGGAGGCGTAGGATGAAGATGGTCTCTCTCAAACAACCCTGCAACCAAATAACAAAGAGTCTCTTGTGTCCCCAACACACCCAATACAATGGTAAATTGTATAGGTGCACTAGTTCGGCGAAGAGATGGTGATACAAGTGCAATATGGATGGTAGATATAGGTTTTTGTAATCTGAAAATATAAAAACAGCAAGGTAACTAATGATAAAAGTGAGCACAAACGGTATGGCAATGCTAGGAAACAAGGCCTAGGGTTCATACTTTCACTAGTGCAAGTTCTCTCAAAAATAATAACATAATTGGATCATATAACTATCCCTCAACATGCAACAAAGAGTCACTCCAAAGTCACTAATAGCGGAGAACAAACGAAGAGATTATTGTAGGGTACGAAACCACCTCAAAGTTATTCTTTCCGATCAATCCATTGGGCTATTCCTATAAGTGTCACAAACAACCCTAGAGTTCGTAGTAAAATAACACCTTAAGACACACATCAACCAAAACCCTAATGTCACCTAGATACTCCAATGTCACCTCAAGCATCCGTGGGTAAGATTATACGATATGCATCACACAATCTCAGATTCATCTATTCAACCAACACATAGAACCTCAAAGAGTGCCCCAAAGTTTCTACCGGAGAGTCAATTCGAAAACGTGTGCCAACCCCTATGCATAGGTTCATGGGCGGAACCCGCAAGTTGATCACCAAAACATACATCAAGTGAATCAATAGAATAACCCATTGTCACCACGGTTATCCCACGCAAGACATACATCAAGTGTTCTCAAATCATTAAAGACTCAATCCGATAAGATAATTGTTGGGGAACGTAGTAGTTTCAAAAAATTTCCTACGCACACGCAAGATCATGGTGATGCATAGCAACAAGAGGGGAGAGTGTTGTCCACGTACCCTCGTAGACCGAAAGCGGAAGCGTTAGCACAACGCGGTTGATGTAGTCGTACGTCTTCACGATCCGACCGATCAAGTACCGAACGCACGACACCTCCGAGTTCAGCACACGTTGAGCCCGATGACGTCCCTCAAACTCCGATCCAGCCGAGTGTTGAGGGAGAGTTTCGTCAGCGCGATGGCGTGGTGACGATGATGATGTTCTACCGACGCAGGGCTTCAGGTGACAAAGAACAGCAAGGTAGTAAGCTCAAAGGATTCTCGGAACAACAGAGAGAATTTCGGGGTATCTTGTAATAACAAGATCAACTGGGAAACATTGTATGAATGGCGAGTATACGTGGTTATCTATAGGAGTTTACCGATGAAAGGGAATTGCAAAAGCGATGAACACAAGTTCTCGGGTTATCAACGGAGAGTATCTTCAGGGTCTTCACGTGTAGCAGACGATCATCAGTAATAAGGGGCTCTCCGGGTGAAAGTGATAACGAGATCCTAATTTTAGATTTAGCAAAACTCACTTAACCCGAATAGAAGAGAGATCAGAGTCCCAGAGTATAGACAAGGAGGAAAAGATCCTAATACCACCCAATGGCGACGTTGGCCCGTAAGCCACATAGCCATGTCAGTAAAAGTTTAGCAATGACTAGACTCGACTTCGGCCAAGGAGTTGGAAAGGGGGATTCCTACAGGCAGTTGGCTCTGATACCAACTTGTGACGCCCCCGATTTGACCGTACACTAATCATGCACGCAAATGTGTACGATCAAGATCAGGGACTCACGGGAAGATATCACAACACAACTCTAAAACATTAATAAGTCATACAAGCATCATAATACAAGCCAGGGGCCTCGAGGGCTCGAATACAAGTGCTCGATCATAGACGAGTCAGCGGAAGCAACAATATCTGAGTACAGACATAAGTTAAACAAGTTTGCCTTAAGAAGGCTAGCACCAACTGGGATACAGATCGAACGAGGCGCAGGCCTCCTGCCTGGGATCCTCCTAACTACTCCTGGTCGTCGTCAGCGGCCTGCACGTAGTAGTAGGCACCTCCAGTGTCGTAGGAGTCGTCGTCGACGGTGGCGTCTGGCTCCTGGACTCCAGCATCTGGTTGCGACAACCAGATAGAAAGGCAAGGGGGAAAAGAGGGAGAGAAGCAACCGTGAGTACTCATCCAAAGTACTCGCAAGCAAGGAGCTACACTACATATGCATGGGTATATGTGTAAGGGGCATATCAGTGGACTGAACTGCAGAATGCCAGAATAAGAGGGGGATAGCTAGTCCTGTCGAAGACTACGCTTCTGGCCATCTCCATCTTGCAGCATGTAGAAGAGAGTAGATTGAAGTCCTCCAAGTAGCATCGCATAGCATAATCCTACCCGGCGATCCCCTCCTCGTCGCCCTGTTAGAGAGCGATCACCGGGTTATATCTGACACTTGGAAGGGTGTGTTTTATTAAGTATCCAGTTCTAGTTGTCATACGGTCAAGGTACAACTCCGGGTTGTCCTTTTACCGAGGGACACGGCTATTCGAATAGATAAACTTCCCTGCAGGGGTGCACCACATAACCCAACACGCTCGATCCCATTTGGCCGGACACACTTTTCTGGGTCATGCCCGGCCACGGAAGATCAACACGTCGCAGCCCCACCTAGGCTCAACAGAGAGGTCAACACGCCGGTCTAAATCCTATGCGCGCAGGGGTCTGGGCCCATCGCCCATTGCACACCTGCACGTTGCGTGCGCGGCCGGAAGCAGACCTAGCCTAGTAGGCGTTCCAGTCCAATCCGGCGCGCGCCGCTCCGTCGCTGACGTCAAGAAGAGCTTCGGCTGATACCACGACGTCGGGATACCCATAACTACTCCCGCGTAGATGGTTAGTGCGTATAGACCAAATGGCCAGACTCAGATCAAATACCAAGATCTCGTTAAGCGTGTTAAGTATCTGCGAACGCCGACCAGGGCCAGGCCCACCTCTCTCCTAGGTGGTCTCAACCTGCCCTGTCGCTCCGCCACAAAGTAACAGTCGGGGGCCGTCAGGAACCCAGGCCCACCTCTACCGGGATGGAGCCACCTGTCCTTTCAGCCCCCTCATCAGAATCACTTGCGGGTACTCCTCGAGCCGACCCGACTTTAGTCACCACATGTGTCATGTATATAATGTATATAGATATACCCGTGATCACCTCCCGAAGTGATCACGGCCCAGTAGTATAGCATGGCAGACGGACAAGAGTGTAGGGCCACTGATGGAACACTAGCATCCTATACTAAGAAGTAGGATAGCAGATAAGGGTAACAACTGTAGCAACAATGACAGGCTATGCATCAGGATAGGATTAACGGAAAGCAGTAACATGCTACACTACTCTAATGCAAGCAGTATAGAGAAGAATAGGCGATATCTGGTGATCAAGGGGGGGGGGCTTGCCTGGTTGCTCTGGCAAGAAGGAGGGGTCATCTTCGATGTAGTCGAACAGACGAACATCGGCAGCGGTCTCGGAGTCTATCGGAAAGAAGTAACGGAGGGGGAACACAATAAATAACAGAGCAATCAAATGTAACACAAAGCAAGACGCGGCGATACGTTGTGCTAGGGGTGACCTAACGTAGGGATAGGTGATATCGGCGAAGGGGGGAAACATCCGGGAAGGTATTCCCGGTGTTTCGCGTTTTCGGACAGATGAACCGGAGGTGAAATGTTACAGGTTCACTATGCTAGGGATGTGTGGCGGGCGAACGGGCTGCGTATCCGGATTCGTCTCGTCGTTCTGAGCAACTTTCATATAGGAAGTATTTTCATCTGAGCTACGGTTTATTTTATATGATTTTCTAAAGATTTAATCATTTTCGGATTTTAATTATTTATTTAATTCCAACATTATCTAGAATAGTGCATGCTGTCGTCAGCATGACATCAGCAGTCAACAGGGGAGTTGACTGGTCAACTAACGTGTGGGTCCCGTTCGTCAATGACTTTTTAGTCTAATTAGGGTTAACTAATCTAATTGCTATTTAATTAAACTAAATAGTTAATTAGATTAATTTAAATAGGATTAATTAACTTAATTAATTCATCAATTAATTAATTAATTTAATTATTATTTATTTATTTATTTTATTAATATTATTTTTTATTCTCTCTTTTTTTTACGTTCTAGGGCTGGGCCTCTGTGTCATTGGGCCAAAGGGCCACAGTGGGTCGGGCAACGGGCGCCGCCCGAACGGGCGCGGGGAAAGCGGGCGATGGGCGAACGGGTGCTCGCACCCGAGGCCAAGGGAGGCGAGGGCGAGTGCGCCGGGGGTCTCGGTGGCCGGCGACGGTGGGAGCGGCGCCGGGCGCGGGGAGCAGCGGGGCCGCGTGGGGCCAGCGGCGGAGCAGCGTACGACAGCAGCGGCTGCACGCAGGGCTGGCCGACGCGGTCGGCGAGCAGGGGGTGTACGAGCACGGCCGGACTTGGAGCGCACGGGGTACGGGGCGGGGCGTGCTCGACCGCAAGGCAGAGACGGGGCGGAGGTGAGCACCGTGGGGGGAGACAGGAGGGGCCGTGCGGTGTGACGGCTCCGGCGGCTTGCGGCCGGTGGGAGCGAGGCGGTGCGGCGGAGCAGATCAGCAGAGGGAGCAGGGGTGGCGAGCGGTCGCGGTGGCGCGGCGAGGCGGTCAGCGTGCGGGGCCGGCGACAGGGGCGCGGCGCGACGGGACGGATGCGGCACGGGTCAGGCGACGGCGCGTAGCGAGGCAACGATGGGCAAGGGGGCCGCGGAGCGGAGGCAGGGAAGGGGGAGGGCGATGCCCTCACCGGCGTTTGAAGAGGAGCGGGGCGGCGAGGCTCGACGTGGTCTGGTGGGGAGGAGGTCGGAGACGAGCGACGGGGACGGGGAGCGCCGGCAACGGAGTCGGGTCGGCGACGAGGCGAGGCCGCGGCTCCAGGCGGGCGTCGCGCGAGGGAGAGGAGAGGCGCGGAGGAGGCCGGGGGTGGCGGTGCTCGGCGCCGGCGGCGGCCTCTGGGGGAGCGGCGGCGGGGCAGCATCTGAGCCCGATCCCGATTGGATCGGGGGAGATGGAGGGGGGAGTGGGGGCGCGAGTGGGGGGAGTGGTGGTGGCTGCGGGTGGGAGCTAGGGTTACGGGGGATAAGGGGAGGGAGTGGGCCGACCAGTTGGTTGGGCCAGGTGGGCTAGTCGCCTGCTGGACCTAAGCCTAGTGGGGAGGAGGGTTTGCTTCTTTTTTTTGGCTTTGTTTTCTGTTTTCTTTTCTTTTTATTCTTTTAATTCCTATTTTATAAAATATAAATACAACTCCTAAATTAATGTTATAATTTATTCTACTGCCCCAAAAAGTTTGACACCTAATTAAAATAGTTTGCATTATTATTATTTTTAAAGGCATTTAATTAATTGTCATAGCTGCTGTTTTAATTACTTTAGAGCCTTTAAACATTTTATAAAAGTGTGGTTTCTCCACAATAATTACCTATGCATTATCTGGCAACACCCCAACATTTTAGTTTTAATATTTGAAAATCTTTACCGTTTGACTTTATTTTAAGTTTGAATTTCGAATCGATTTTGAACTAACACGAGATTAACAACAGTAACCGTGGTGACGTGGCATCATTAACGTGGGATTACTGTAGCCTAATTATCCGGGCGTCACAATTCTCCTCCACTACAAGAAATCTCGTCCCGAGATTTAAGAGGTGGAAAACGAGGGAAGAGTCTGGTTACGATTTCTAACGAATCTTCTCGGCCTTGGTTGCTCTTCTGGAAAAGGTCGATCCATTACATTGACGTCTTTATTTCTCTGCTTCAGGTCATCATGATGAAGTTGTCGTCCTTTCTTCGGGATCTCCGTCATACTTAAGAAAGAATAAGGGGCATAACGGAAGAATGGACCTGTGCAAGGTAGAATATCTGGTAGATAACATCGGGGAAGGTGGTGGAAATTAACTCTCGAATTGAAACTTTAAGAAAATATCGAGAGCAAAGTACGAAGGTAGCACGAGAAGTTTTGAGCGGGCATGCAATCGTTCGAAGCCTGAAACAAAGTGTGAAAGGGGTTCAAAGCAATCGGAATAAGTATTATGTCTGATGCCAGTATAGATCAGTAGGACGGTGGTCCGTGAATCACATTCGAGGCCACGCGCGATGAATAAATTTGGGAACAGGGGGTATAGGAGATTCAGGTTTTGATCCTGTGGAACTGTGGGTTATGGGCCCACCATGTGGTTTTTTTATAGGAGCAGTGACATCTTGCACGGTCATGATAGCAAGGCATGTCAGAGAATACCCTGTCAGTTATGTCGGCAACACGTTGGTACCAAGGGCGAGGGACGAAGAGAACCATTTTCCTGCTCGTTGAAACGAGGCGGACCAATAGGCAAAGTTCTCATCCATCGGTGGCTACCGAAATGTCATCAACAAAAGTAACATGGTCTACTGAGAGTGGTACAACAAGGTGCTCAACTAAGCAGGGGATTATCTCTGCTCAGCTAAGTCAGATTTCAAGAAAGGTTAAACAAAACAATGGAAAGGAAAATATGATTATCAGAGTAAACAGAACAATGGAAAGGAAAATGTGTTTAAACACATATTTCAAGGGTAGATCCTTCCCAAGGACAAGCTGAGCATGATATCCATGACAGGATATAATGTAGAAAACTCTTTAGGTAGGGGAGAGAAATTTCATGGCATTACCCATACAACGGTGTTTGGATAATTGAGCAGGAAACATTTAGCATTGGGCTTCAAATGTTCCTGTTGAAAATCGGAGTACCATAGACATGCTTCGAGATAGCATTGACATGGTCAACAGGTGAAGATCAGACTTTGGAAACAAAAAGGATCCATCAGGAATAACTTGTGGAATAAGGCTTACAACTTCCTCACGGAAGAATGGATAACTTGCTGAAAAGGAATCTATAACAATAGGACCTCTGGCCAGGTGTGCTAGGCACGATATCACCTTACCGGGTCATATAAAGACCTTTGTTATTACTCTTGGAAATATGTTCCCACCATCATATCTGATTGAGGTTCAGATCTAATTGGTGTCGGGATACCTCAGACTCGGGATGCCTGAGAAGAAAAGGCGCGACACCAATTGACGAGATGACATTGTAAGATTGTTGGGAAACGAACTATGGAAGCGAGGTTTGAGACAAGGGTTCGTCATTAAATCAAGGAGGGGTGAGGAGGTGACTGATTGACTCAGCGACAATCCATTGAGATTTCCAAAAAAGATGGATTTCCACAACTATGTGAACAAGGAGATAACATTAGCTAGATCAAATGACGTAATGATGTATGCTCGAGGAAAACATACACAATTGAACAATGATAGAAAGGTGCGCCTGGAAATCTGAACTAGGTAGCACGATCAAATGTTTGAATGATGATTCAATAAGCAATAGAATTAAAATGAAACTATCGACCAATAACTTCAAAGCAATAGGGTTGCTAGAAGTTTAGAATTTACATATCAAGACCATTTGTCGGTATTTCATTTAGAAACAACACGGGGACCAAGAAAGAATGGTGATGGCGAGAAGTATCACTATACCAAGAATTCTTAAGAGGTGGAGTAATCCTCACGACATTCTTGACATAAAAGATGGTAATACTCCAAGGTAGAACGTATCATAAGTTGGATAACAAGGAACTCAAGGTACAACACAAAACAAGAACAAGTTTTTGTGTTGGGGGGGGTGCAATAATGTTGTCGATGATAACCCAAACCATCGAGGCAAAGGATGGTATTACTCATCAAAATTCGATAGACCTCTTGGAAGAGCTCAGAATGTTGATGCTATTCACGACACATTTGTCGCGAGAGTTCATGAAGATGTAATCGATCGGCGGCGACATCAAGTCAAAGAATGATGAAGCGAAAGGTTATTGGAACCAAGGGTACGACACAAACTCGAAATCAAGCTTGTTGTTCAAGGCGAAATGATATGACGAGGAAAATCGACGTAAGCTTAGCTCATCGTCGAAAGTTGTGCTCCGAGGTTAAGGACCAGGTAGCACAATTAAAAAGTTTGCACGATTATGATATAGCCGTTAAGGCTAGGAATGACTTGAAGGATTATTAAACTCGTAAGCAACAAGAATTACTTAGAGTTATTGAATCGGAGTGCGGAATCGATTCACTTATCGGTGTTCTCGAGTGACTAATAACTCAGAGCCCGTGGAAAATTGGAATCGGTGAGAATGTAGCACTTGATGAAAAACTCATAAGAAGTTATGCAGTTCCATGATAATCTCGAGATACCAGGGGGTAATACTCGACGACAGATCAAGGTAAAGGTTGGACTAGGGTATTGCCCTGCAGAAGACAAGTGCTCAAACTTGCACGAGAAACGGAATCAAGGAGAAACATGGTCGGAACCACGTCCACGGATACCAGATGAACTTATTACAAGGGGGTAATTATTATAAGAGAAGCTTCCATGATAAGGTATACATCGTGTCCATGGGCATGAACACAGGGTTCAAGGTTGACTCCCACTTGTTCAAGGCATAACCTTTCATTTACCTCTTGTATTTCGAAAATGACATTAGTTGTTGAAAGTTTTTACCTGATGCAATACCAGATAAGTATGACCCGTGAAATCTTTCGGGTTCACACGGATTAGGGAAAGAGTAGGTTCAACCCATCAGGGCATCTTAGGAACATATACCACAAACTTCGGAGTAAATAATACAAGCTCGAAAGTAGAGCATGGTTCACAAAGCAGAGGATACAATTTACCAAAGGCATCATGTATCCGAGGAAAAGCTCACAAGCTTATTTAATATGAAGGACATTGTCGGATAAAATCCAACAAAGGAACTGGTGGTCCACAAGGGATCTGACGTGAGCAACGGTACTCCAGTAGAGGAAGAAGAATGCAAGGAGATCAGGTTATAGAAACAACTGACTAACTCAAAGCTCAATGCAAAGGAATTTATAATTTCAAATCCAAGGGATCAGAAGCAAACACTCTGATTGAGGATGGATAAGTCGAGTAAACTTACGGGTACAATTGATGGCAAATTTGATTAGTCGAGAACCAGCTCACGTTTCAAATGACGTCTGAGCCGGAAGGATGAATTCTAGGCTATGATTGAGGATTGCGAGCCTTCGCAACAAATTGAATCAACGGACTCAAAATGATAATGACAAGAGATGCCAATAAGATTATAGACTTATGGGATTAACCATAATGCAAGCAAGTAAGAATTTCATGAGCAATAGGCTACTCAGGATTTTTGGAAGTTCAAATAGTATTTTGAAGACTTTTGTGAAATATATGAATCAACTGGGGATGAGCGGATACTCGGTAAGTGTGAGAATTATCCGTAGGGGTATTCAGGTGACAAAGAACAGCAAGGTAGTAAGCTCAAAGGATTCTCGGAACAACGGAGAGAATTTCGAGGTATCTTGTAATAACAAGATCAACTGGGAAACATTGTATGAATGGCGAGTATACGTGGTCATCTATAGGAGTTTATCGATGAAAGGGAATTGCAAAAGCGATGAACACAAGTTCTCGGGTTATCAACGGAGAGTATCTTTAGGGTCTTCACGTGTAGCAGACGATCATCAGTAATAAGGGGCTCTCCGGGTGAAAGTGATAACGAGATCCTAATGTTAGATTTAGCAAAACTCACTTAACCCGAATAGAAGAGAGATCAGAGTCCCAGAGTATAGACAAGGAGTAAAAGATCCTAATACCACCCAATGGCGACGTGGGCCCATAAGCCACACAACCATGTCAGTAAAAGTTTAGCAATGACTAGACTCGACTTCGGCCAAGGAGTTGGAAAGGGGGATTCCTACAGGCAGTTGGCTCTGATACCAACTTGTGACGCCCCCGATTTGACCGTACACTAATCATGCACGCAAATGTGTACGATCAAGATCAGGGACTCACGGGAAGATATCACAACACAACTCTAAAACATAAATAAGTCATACAAGCATCATAATACAAGCCAGGGGCCTCGAGGGCTCGAATACAAGTGCTCGATCATAGACGAGTCAGCGGAAGCAACATTATCTGAGTACAGACATAAGTTAAACAAGTTTGCCTTAAGAAGGCTAGCACCAACTGGGATACAGATCGAACGAGGCGTAGGCCTCCTGCCTGGGATCCTCCTAACCACTCCTGGTCGTCGTCAGCGGCCTGCACGTAGTAGTAGGCACCTCCAGTGTCGTAGGAGTCGTCGTCGACGGTGGCGTCTGGCTCCTGGACTCCAGCATCTGGTTGCGACAACCAGATAGAAAGGCAAAGGGGAAAAGAGGGAGAGAAGCAACCGTGAGTACTCATCCAAAGTACTCGCAAGCAAGGAGCTACACTACATATGCATGGGTATATGTGTAAGGGGCATATCAGTGGACTGAACTGCAGAATGCCAGAATAAGAGGGGGATAGCTAGTCCTGTCGAAGACTACGCTTCTGGCCATCTCCATCTTGCAGCATGTAGAAGAGAGTAGATTGAAGTCCTCCAAGTAGCATCGCATAGCATAATCCTACCCGGCGATCCCCTCCTCGTCGCCCTGTTAGAGAGCGATCACCGGGTTATATCTGACACTTGGAAGGGTGTGTTTTATTAAGTATCCAGTTCTAGTTGTCATAAGGTCAAGGTACAACTCCGGGTCGTCCTTTTACCGAGGGACACGGCTATTCGAATAGATAAACTTCCCTGCAGGGGTGCACCACATAACCCAACACGCTCGATCCCATTTGGCCGGACACACTTTTCTGGGTCATGCCCGGCCGCGGAAGATCAACACGTCGCAGCCCCACCTAGGCTCAACAGAGAGGTCAACACGCCGGTCTAAATCCTATGCGCGCAGGGGTCTGGGCCCATCGCCCATTGCACACCTGCATGTTGCGTGCGCGGCCGGAAGCAGACCTAGCCTAGTAGGCGTTCCAGTCCAATCCGACGCGCGCCGCTCCGTCGCTGACGTCAAGAAGAGCTTCGGCTGATACCACGACGTCGGGATACCCATAACTACTCCCGCGTAGATGGTTAGTGCGTATAGACCAAATGTCCAGACTCAGATCAAATACCAAGATCTCGTTAAGCGTGTTAAGTATCTGCGAACGCCAACCAGGGCCAGGCCCACCTCTCTCCTAGGTGGTCTCAACCTGCCCTGTCGCTCCGCCACAAAGTAACAGTCGGGGGCCGTCAGGAACCCAGGCCCACCTCTACCGGGATGGAGCCACCTGTCCTTTCAGCCCCCTCATCAGAATCACTTGCGGGTACTCCTCGAGCCGACCCGACTTTAGTCACCACATGTGTCATGTATATAATGTATATGGATATACCCGTGATCACCTCCCGAAGTGATCACGGCCCAATAGTATAGCATGGCAGACGGACAAGAGTGTAGGGCCACTGATGGAACACTAGCATCCTATACTAAGTAGTAGGATAGCAGATAAGGGTAACAACTGTAGCAACAATGACAGGCTATGCATCAGGATAGGATTAACGGAAAGCAGTAACATGCTACACTACTCTAATGCAAGCAGTATAGAGAAGAATAGGTGATATCTGGTGATCAAGGGGGGGCTTGCCTGGTTGCTCTGGCAAGAAGGAGGGGTCGTCTTCGATGTAGTCGAACACACGAACACCGGCAGCGGTCTCGGAGTCTACCGGAAAGAAGTAACGGAGGGGGAACACAATAAATAACAGAGCAATCAAATGTAACACAAAGCAAGACGCGGCGATACGTTGTGCTAGGGGTGACCTAACGTAGGGATAGGTGATACCGGCGAAGGGGGGAAACATCCGGGAAGGTATTCCCGGTGTTTCGCGTTTTCGGACAGATCAACCAGAGGTGAAATGTTACAGGTTCACTATGCTAGGGATGTGTGGCGGGCGAACGGGCTGCGTATCCGGATTCGTCTCGTCGTTTTGAGCAACTTTCATGTAGGAAGTATTTTCATCTGAGCTACGGTTTATTTTATATGATTTTCTAAAGATTTAATCATTTTCGGATTTTAATTATTTATTTAATTCCAACATTATCCAGAATAGTGCATGCTGTCGTCAGCATGACGTCAGCATGACATCAGCAGTCAACAGGGGAGTTGACTGGTCAACTGACGTGTGGGTCCCATTCGTCAATGACTGTTTAGTCTAATTAGGGTTAACTAATCTAATTGCTATTTAATTAAACTAAATAGTTAATTAGATTAATTTAAATAGGATTAATTAATTAATTAATTAATTAATTATTTATTTTATTAATATTATTTTTAATTCTCTCTTTTTTTACGTTCTAGGGCTGGGCCTCTGTGTCATTGGGCCAAAGGACCA
This sequence comes from Aegilops tauschii subsp. strangulata, assembly GCF_002575655.3. Classification (NCBI taxonomy): domain Eukaryota; kingdom Viridiplantae; phylum Streptophyta; class Magnoliopsida; order Poales; family Poaceae; genus Aegilops; species Aegilops tauschii. The sequence goes on along the minus strand of NC_053037.3, from coordinate 51,528,794 downwards.
CAGCGGGTCGGGCAACGGGCGCCGCCCGAACGGGCGCGGGGAAAGCGGGCGATGGGCGAACGGGTGCTCGCACCCGAGGCCAAGGGAGGTGAGGGCGAGTGCGCCCGGGGTCTCGGTGGCCGGCGACGGTGGGAGCGGTGCCGGGCGCGGGGAGCAGCGGGGCCGCGTGGGGCCAGTGGCGGAGCAGCGTACGACAGCAGCGGCTGCACGCAGGGCTGGCCGACGTGGTCGGCGAGCAGGGGGGTGTGCGAGCACGGCCGGACCTGGAGCGCACGGGGTACGGGGCGGGGCGTGCTCGACCGCAAGGCAGAGACGGGGCGGAGGTGAGCGCCGTGGGGGGAGGCAGGAGGGGCCGTGCGGTCTGAGGGCTCCGGTGGCTTGCGGCCGGTGGGAGCGAGGCGGCGCGGCGGAGCAGATAAGAAGAGGGGAGTAGGGGCGGCGAGCGGTCGCGGTGGCGCGGCGAGGCGGTCAGCGTGCGGGGCCGGCGACAGGAGGCGCGGCGCGACGGGACGGATGCGGCACGGGTCAGGCGACGACGCGTAGCGAGGCAACGACGGGCAATGGGGCTGCGGAGCGGAGGCAGGGAAGGGGGAGGGCGATGCCCTCACCGGTGTTTGAAGAGGAGCGGGGCGGCGAGTCTCGACGTGGTCCGGTGGGGAGGAGGTCGGAGACGAGCGACGGGGACGGGGAGCGCCGGCGACGGAGTCGGGTCGGCGACGAGGCGAGGCCGCGGCTCTAGGCGGGCATCGCGCGAGGGAGAGGAGAGGCACGGAGGAGGCCGGGGGTGGCGGTGCTCGGCACCGGCGGCGGCCTCTGGGGGCGCGGCCGCGGGGCAGCATCTGAGCCCGATCCCGATTGGATCGGGGGAGAGGGAGGGGGAGAGTGGGGGCGCGAGTGGGGGGGATTGGTGGTGGCTGCGGGTGGGAGCTAGGGTTACGGGGGATAAGGGGAGGGAGTGGGCCGGCCAGTTGGTTGGGCCAGGTGGGCGGTCGCCTGCTGGACCTAAGCTTAGTGGGGGGAGGGTTTGCTTTTTTTTTTGGCTTTGTTTTCTGTTTTCTTTTATTTTTTTCTTTTAATTCCTGTTTTATAAAATATAAATACAACTCCTAAATTAATGTTATAATTTATTCTACTACCCCAAAAAGTTTGACACCTAATTAAAATAGTTTGCATTATTATTATTTTTAAAAGGCATTTAATTAATTGTCATAGCTGCTGTTTTAATTACTTTAGAGCCTTTAAACATTTTATAAAAGTGTGGTTTCTCCACAATAATTACCTATGCATTATCTGGCAACACCCCAACATTTTAGTTTTAATATTTGAAAATCTTTACCATTTGACTTTATTTTAAGTTTGAATTTCGAATCGATTTTGAACTAACACGAGATTAACAACAGTAACCGTGGTGACGTGGCATCATTAACGTGGGATTACTGTAGCCTAATTATCCGGGCGTCACAGGTGGCTACAGAGGCTTGCGGCGGCGGAACTCCCGATCTATTCTGTTCCCCGATGTTTTTAGGGTATATTGATATATATAGGAGGAAAAAATACGTCAGGGGAGCCACGAGGGGCCCACGAGGGTGGAGGGCGCGCCCAGGGGGGTGGGCGCGCCACCATACCTCGTGCCTTCCTCGTTGCTTCCCTTACGTGCACTCCAAGTCCCCTGGATTGCTTCCGTTCCAAAAATAACTTTCCCGAAGGTTTCATTCCGTTTGGACTCCGTTTGATATTCCTTTTCTGCGAAACACTGAAATAAGGGGAAAACAGGAACTGGCACTAGGCTCTGGGTTAATAGGTTAGTCCCAAAAATAATATAAAAGTGTTTAATAAAGCCCATAAAACATCCAAGATGGATAATATAATAGCATGAATACTTCATAAATTATAGATACGTTGGAGACGTATCAGCATCCCCAAGCTTAATTCCTGCTCGTCCTTGAGTAGGTAAATGATAAAGGAAAGAATTTATGAAGTGTGAATGCTAGCAGGTGCATAAGTTTGATCAATGATAATTTCAATCACCTTTTCTAGCATCATTATATGTCACAACAGTAGCTCATATCATAAAACTTTGCATGATCAAGTAACAAACTATTCACATGTTAAAGTATAGATCATAAACTTTCTTGAAAACTAGCAAGCCGTGTTATTAGTCATGAAACAATTACAATTCATCTTATTGTCAGGAAGAGTCTATGTCAGATTTGATTGAGCAAACTTCACATACTCGACTATCATTTAGTCTTCCATGATTGCTACCACTTGATGACCCACAAGTATAGGGGATCTATCGTAGTCCTTTCGATCAGTAAGGGTGTCGAACCCAACGAGGAGCAGAAGGAAATGATAAGCGGTTTTCAGCAAGGTACTCTCTGCAAGTACTGAAATAAGTGGTAACAGATAGTTTTGTGATAGAATAATTTGTAACGAGCAACAAGTAACAAAAGTAAAAAAAAGTGCAGCAAGGTGGCCCAATCCTTTTTGTAGCAAAGGACAAGCCTGGACAAACTCTTATATAGAGAAAAGCGCTCCCGAGGACACATGGGAATTATCGTCAAGCTAGTTTTCATTACGTTCATATGATTCGCGGTCGGTACTTTGATAATTTGATATGTGGGTGGACCGGTGCTTGGGTGTTGTTCTTACTGTTGGGAATCGTAGCATAATTTTAAAATTTTCCTACGCTCACCAAGATGCATCTATGGAGTCTACTAGCAACGAGGGGAAAGGAGTGCATCTACATACCCTTGTAGATCGCGAGCGTAAGCATTCCAATGAACGTGGATGACGGAGTCGTACTCACCGTGATCCAAATCACTGATGACCGAGTGCCGAACGGACGGCACCTCCGCGTTCAACACACGTACGGTGCAGCGACGTCTCCTCCTTCTTGATCCAGCAAGGGGGAAGGAGAGGTTGATGGAGATCCAGCAGCACGACGGCGTGGTGGTGGATGTAGCGGGTCTCCGGCAGGGCTTCGCCAAGCTTCTGCGAGAGAGAGAGAGGTGTTGCAGGGGAGGAGGGAGGCGCCCAAGGCTGTTGTGTGATGCCCTCCCTCCCCCCTTTTATATAGGCCCCCTGGGGGGGCGCCGGCCCTGGAGATCAGATCCAAAGGGGGGGCGGCGGCCAAGTGGGGGGGAAGGGGTTGCCTTGCCCCCCAAGGCAAGGGGGAACTCCCCCCTAGGGTTCCCAACCCTAGGCGCATGGGGGGAGGCCCAAGGGAGGCGCCCCAGCCCACTAAGGGCTGGTTCCCTTCCACTTTCAGCCCACGGGGCCCTCCGGGATAGGTGGCCCCACCCGGTGGACCCCCGGGACCCTTCCGGTGGTCCCGGTACAATACAGGTAACCCCCGAAACTTTCCCGGTGGCCGAAACTGGACTTCCTATATATAATTCTTCATCTCTGGACCATTCCGGAACCTCTCGTGACGTCCGGGATCTCATCTGGGACTCCGAACAACTTTCGGGGTTCCGCATACATATATCTCTACAACCCTAGCGTCACCGGACCTTAAGTGTGTAGACCCTACGGGTTCGGGAGACATGCAGACATGACCGAGACGCCTCTCCGGTCAATAACCAACAGCGGGATCTGGATACCCATGTTGGCTCCCACATGTTCCACGATGATCTCATCGGATGAACCACGGTGTCGAGGATTCAATCAATCCCGTATGCAATTCCCTTTGTCAAACGGTATGTTACTTGCCCGAGATTCGATCGTCGGTATCCCAATACCTTGTTCAATCTCGTTACCGGCAAGTCTCTTTACTCGTACCGCAATGCATGATCCCGTGACTAATGCCTTAGTCACATTGAGCTCATTATGATGATGCATTACCGAGTGGGCCCAGAGATACCTCTCCGTCACACGGAGTGACAAATCCCAGTCTCGATCCGTGCCAACCCAACAGACACTTTCGGAGATACCCGTAGTGCACCTTTATAGTCACCCAGTTACGTTGTGACGTTTGGCACACCCAAAGCACTCCTACGGTATCCGGGAGTTGCACGATCTCATGGTCTAAGCAAAAGATACTTGACATTGGAAAAGCTCTAGCAAACGAAACTACACGATCTTTTATGCTATGCTTAGGATTGGGTCTTGTCCATCACATCATTCTCCTAATGATGTGATCCCGTTATCAATGACATCCAATGTCCATAGTCAGGAAACCATGACTATCTGTTGATCAACGAGCTAGTCAACTAGAGGCTTACCAGGGACACGTTGTGGTCTATGTATTCACACATGTATTACGATTTCCGGACAATACAATTATAGCATGAATAATAGACAATTATCATGAACAAAGAAATATAATAATAATCATTTATTATTGCCTCTAGGGCATATTTCCAACACTTACTTGAACAAGCATCCCACTTATGATTAACCTCTATTTCAAGCATCCGCAACTACAACAAAAGTATTAATGTAAACCTAACCATAGCATGAAACACATGGATCCAAATCGGCCCCTTACGAAGCAACGCATAAACTAGGGTTTAAGCTTCTGTCACTCTAGCAACCCATCATCTACTTATGACTTCCCAATGCCTTCCTCTAGGCCCAAATAATGGTGAAGTGTTACGTAGTCGACGTTCACATAACCCCACTAGAGGATAGACAACATACATCTCATCAAAATATCGAACGAATACCAAATTCACATGACTACTAATAGCAAGACTTCTCCCATGTCCTCAGGAAAAAACGTAACTACTCACAAAGCATATTCATGTTCATAATCAGAGGGGTATTAATATGCATATAGGATCTGAACATATGATCTTCCACCAAATAAACCAACTAGCATCAACTACAAGGAGTAATCAACACTACTAGCAACCTACTAGTACCAATCCCGGACTTGGAGACAAGAATTGGATACAAGAGATGAACTAGGGTTTTGAGAGGAGATGGTGCTGGTGAAGATGTTGATGGATATTGCCCTCTCCCGATGAGAGGAGCATTGGTGATGACGATGGCGATGATTTCCCCCTCTCGGAGGGAAGTGTCCCCGGCAGAACAGCTCTGCCGGAGCCCTAGATTGGTTCCACCAAGGTTCCGCCTCGTGGCGGCGGAGTTTCGTCCCGAAAGGTTGCTTCTAATTGTTTCCTCGACGAAAGACTTCATAGCAGAAGATGGCCACCGGAGAGCCAACAGGGGGCCCACGAGGCAGGGGGCGCGCCCCCACCCTCGTGGCCAGGTGGGGCCCCCTCTGACGTACTTCTTCCGCTCAATATTTTTTATTATTTCCAAATTTAACTTTCGTGGAGTTTCAGGACTTTTGGAGTTGTGCAGAATAGGTCTCTAATATTTGCTCCTTTTCTAGCCCAGAATTCCAGCTGCCGGCATTCTCCCTCCTTATGTAAACCTTGTAAAATAAGAGAAAATAGGCATAAGTATTGTGACATAACGTGCAATAACAGCCCATATTACAATAAATATCGATATAAAAGCATGATGCAAAATGGACGTATCAACTCCCCCAAGCTTAGACCTCGCTTGTCCTCAAGCGAAAGCCGATAACAATAAATATGTCCACATGTTTAGAGTTAGAGGTGTCGATAAAATAAAATACGGACATGAGGGCATCATGATTATTCTCATAATAGCAACATATATGGATATTGTCATATGATTTCTTATGCTCAAGTAATAACCTATTCACAATGCAAATGTATGAATCAGAAACTTTATTGAGAACTAACAAACTATAACCTCAGTCATTGAAGCAATTGCAATTTATCATAACATCAGAATGAGTCTATGTCAGAGCTTTATAGCAAGTCCACATACTCAACTATCATTTAGTCTTTCATAATTGCTAACACTCACGCAATACTTGTGGTTACGGAGTTTTAATCGGACACAGAGAAAGATAGGGGCTTATAGTTTCGCCTCCCAACCTTTTACCTCAAGGGTAATGTCAACAATAATAACTCATGCTGACTTACATCCGATTAGATATATCTACAGGATCTTTCCAACACCCTGTGCTTGCCAAAGGATAAAATGTAAAAAAGGAAAGGTGAAGATCACCATGACTCTTGCAAAAGGTAGAAGATAATAATAAAAGATAGGCCCTTCGCAGAGGGAAGCAGAGGTTGCCATGCGCTTTTATGGTTGGATGCACAAAATCTTAATGCGAAAGAACGTCACTTTATATTGCCACTTGTGATATGAACCTTTATTATGCAGTCCGTCGCTTTTATTTCTTCCACATCACAAGATCGTATAAAGCTTATTTCCTCCACACCAATCAATCATACATATTTAGAGAGCAATTTTTATTGCTTGCACCGATGACAACTTACTTGAAGGATCTTACTCAATCCATAGGTAGATATGGTGGACTCTCATGGCAAAACTGGTTTAAGGGTTTTTGGAAGCACAAGTAGTATCTCTACTTGGTGCAAAGAATTTGGCTAGCATGAGGGGGAAAGGCAAGCTCAACATGTTGGATGATCCATGACAATATACTTTATCTCAGATATAAGAAAACATAACCCATTACGTTGTCTTCCTTGTCCAACATCACCTCTTTAGCATGTCATATTTTAATGAGTGCTCCCAATCATAAAAGATGTCCAAGATAGTATATTTATATGTGAAACCTCTCTTTCCTTATTACTTCCTATTAATTGCAACGATGACCAAAGCTATGCTTGTCAACTCTCAACAATTTTTAATCATCATACTCTTTCTATGTGAAGTCATTACTATTGATAAGATCAATATGATCTCTTTGTTTCTTTTTATTCTTTTTCTCTTTTCTTTTATTCACTCAAGATCATGGCAAAATAATCAAGCCCTTGACTCAACACTAATCTTTATTATATACAGCTCTCAGACTCGATTACATAGAGAGATCATAAAGCAAACTCAAAACTAGATCATGCCATAACTTTATTCTACTAGATCAAGATACTACTAATGGGATCAAACTAAGAAAAATGGTAAAGATAGGAGTGTGATGGTGATACGATACCGGGGCAGCTCCCCCAAGCTTGGCAGTTGCCAAGGGGAGTGCCCATACCCATGTGATTATGTCTCCTTCTTTGGTGATGGTGTAATATTCTTGGCGATGATGCCCCTCAGGATACGATTCTCCTCCTCGAGCTTATTGACTTGCTGCTTGAGGTCCATTATTTCCTTACGAAGCTTTCCTGTAACGGCTAAAGCTCCTTGCACCCAAGGGTGTTGCATAGCTGCAGGAGAACAAGCGACACTCTTCTTCATATTTTCATAAGAAAGAAACCTAACAGTGGAAGGGATAACCGAGTTTGGAATGGCTGAGCTCTGTAGTTCTCCCATCGTGAACCCAGCTCGGAAGCGAGAAGTGACTTCTTGATCCTCCATGGCATCTATCCTCATCAAATCAGCCTCCATCTCTTCCTCTGTTACTGGCCCAAAGTGGTCAGCGTCGCTGTTTGTCCTTGGTTCCGATGCCGGATGAGACACCCGGCTCTCCCCGACTGACTCTTGAGAAGAAATCTTGCTCTAATCTGCAGCAGCAACAGCTCAAAACAAGAACAGAGAATATTTGCGTGATACAGGAGTCAAAACCTTCGGGAGATTATATAATGAATTTTTACCAACCAAAATACGTATCGTGCAAGAAAACAGAGTCCAGAGAGCACACGAGGTGCCCACGAGGTAGGGGCGCGCCCAATAGGGTAGGGCGTGCCCTCCACCCTCGTGGATCCCTCGTGTCCTTCCCGGACTACTTCTTATTTTTCTATTTTTCTAAATATTCCAAAACGGAGAAATATTGCCTTAAAAACTGTTTTGGAGTCGGTTTACTTACCGTACCACATACCTATTCCTTTTTGGAGTCTGAAACGTTCCGGAAAGTGTCCCTTATGTATTCCTCCGGGGTTACGGTTTCAATAACATTGGTTTCAACATTTATGGGATTACCTGAGATATAATGTTTGATTCTTTGACCGTTCACCACCTTTGGATTGGTGCCTTCGAAGTTGTTGATTTTTATGGCACCGGAACGATAGACCTCCTCGATAACGTAGGGGCCTTCCCATTTAGAGAGAAGTTTTCCTGCAAAAAATCTTAAACGAGAGTTGTATAGCAATACATAATCACCTACATTAAACTCACGCTTTTGTATCCTTTTGTCATGCCATCTTTTAACTTTTTCTTTAAACAACTTGGCATTTTCATAAGCTTGGGTTCTCCATTCATCAAGTGAGCTAATATCAAATAACCTATTCTCACCGGCAAGTTTGAAATCATAGTTGAGCTCTTTAATATCCCAATATGCCTTATGTTCTAGTTCGAGAGGTAAGTGACATGCTTTTCCATAAACCATTTTATACGGAGGCATGCCCATAGGATTTTTATATGCAGTTCTGTAGGCCCATAATGCATCATCAAGTTTCTTGGACCAATTCTTTCTAGATCTATTAACAGTCTTTTGCAAAATTAATTTGAGCTCTCTATTACTCAATTCTACTTGACCACTAGACTGTGGGTGATAAGGAGATGCAATTCTATGATTAACATCATACTTAGCAAGCATTTTACGAAAAGCACCATGAATAAAGTGTGAACCACCATTAGTCATTAAATATCTAGGGACTCCAAACCTCGGGAAAATAACTTCTTTAAGCATTTTAATAGAAGTGTTATGATCATCACTACTAGTTGGAATAGCTTCTACCCACTTAGTAACGTAATCAACAGCAACTAAAATATGTGTATAACCATTAGAGGCAGGAAAAGGTCCCATATAATCAAAGCCCCAAACATCGAATGGTTCAATAACAAGTGAATAATTCATAGGCATTTCTTGACGTCTACTAATATTACCAATTCTTTGGCATTCATCACAAGATAAGACAAACTTACGGGCATCCTTGAAGAGAGTAGGCCAATAAAAACCAGATTGCAATACCTTATGTGCAGTTCTATCTCCAGCGTGGTGCCCTCCATAAGCCTCGGAGTGACACTTGCGTAGGATCTGTTCCTGTTCATGCTCAGGTACACAACATCTAATAACACCATCCACTCCTTCTTTATAAAGATGTGGGTCATCCCAAAAGTAATGTCTCAAATCATAGAAAAACTTTTTCTTTTGCTGGTATGTGAAACTAGGTGGTATAAATTTAGCACCAATGTAATTAGCATAATCAGCATACCATGGAGTACTACGAGAGGCATTTATGACATTTAATTGCTCATCAGGAAAGCTATCATCAATGGACAGTGGGTCATCAAGAACATTTTCTAACCTAGACAAGTTGTCTGGAACGGGGTTCTCAACTCCCTTTCTATCAACAATATGCAAATCAAATTCTTGTAGCAAGAGAACCCATCTAATAAGTCTAGGTTTAGCATCTTCTTTTCCATAAGATATTTGATAGCAGCATGATCCGTGTGAATAGTTACCTTAGAATCAACAATATAAGGTCTGAACGTATCACAAGCAAATACAACTGCCAAGAATTCTTTTTCAATAGTAGCATAATTTCTTTGAGCATTGTCTAGAGTTTTACTAGCATATTGAATAACATTTAATTTCTTATCAACTCTTTGCCCTAGAACAGCACCTACAACATAATCACTAGCATCACACATAATTTCAAAGGGTAAATTCCAATCAGGTGGCTGAACAATAGGTGCAGAGATCAATGCTTTCTTAAGTATTTCAAATGCTTCTACACAATCATCATCAAAGACAAATGGTATATCTTTTTGTAATAAATTAGTCAGAGGCCGAGAAATTTTTGAGAAGTCCTTAATGAACCTCCTATAAAATCCGGCGTGACCAAGGAAACTTCTTATACCTTTGATGTCCTTGGGACATGGCATCTTTTCAATAGCATCAACCTTGGCTTTATCAACCTCAATACCTCTTTCAGAAACTTTATGCCCCAAGACAATGCCCTCATTAACCATAAAGTGGCACTTTTCCCAATTCAAGACAAGGTTAGTTTCTTCACATCTCTGCAAAACTCGATCAAGGTTGCTCAAGCAATCATCAAAAGAGGATCCATAGACGGAGAAATCGTCCATGAAAACCTCACAAATCTTTTCACAAAAGTCAGAGAATATAGCCATCATGCATCTTTGAACGGTAGCAGGTGCATTACATAAACCAAAAGGCATACGTCTAAGCAAAAGTACCAAAAGGGCAAGTAAAAGTAGTCTTTGATTGATCATTGGCTGACACAGGTATTTGAGAGAAACCAGAATAACCATCTAGAAAGCAAAAATGTGTATGTTTGGATAATCTTTCTAGCATTTGATCGATAAAAGGAAAGGGGTAATGATCTTTGTTAGTAGCTTTATTTAATTTGCGGAAATCAATTACCATCCTATAACCTGTAATAATTCTTTGCGGAATCAATTCATCTTTATCATTAGGAACAACGGTAATACCTCCCTTCTTAGGGACACAATGGACAGGACTAACCCACTGACTATCAGCAACGGGATAAATTATACCTGCCTCAAGGAGCTTGAGTATTTCCTTTCTTACCACTTCTTTCATCTTAGGATTCAACCTTCGTTGATGATCACGAACCGGTTTGGCATCTTCTTCCAAATTTATTTTATGTTGACATAGAGTGGGACTAATGCCCTTAAGATCATCAAGAGTATATCCAATAGCAGCACGGTGCTTCTTCAGAGTTTTCAATAGTCTTTCTTCTTCATGCTCTGAAAGGTTAGCACTAATAATAACAGGATATATCTTTTTCTCATCAAGATAAGCATATTTAAGAGTATCAGGTAAAGGTTTGAGCTCAAACACGGGATCACCCTTGGGTGGAGGAGGATCCCCTAGGATTTCAACAGGCAAATTGTGTTTCAGGATAGGTTTCTGTTTAAAGAATACTTCATCTATTTCCCTTCTTTCATTCATAAACATATCATTTTCATGGTCTAGCAAATATTGTTCTAAAGGATCAGTAGGAGGTACGGCAATAGAAGCAAGACCAATAATATCATCCTTACTAGGCAATTCTTCTTCACGGTGTTGTCTACTAAATTAGAGAAATTAAACTCATGAGACATATCACCCAAGCCAATAGTAACAACACTTTTTTTGCAGTCTATCCTAGCATTAACTGTGTTCAAGAAGGGTCTACCAAATATAATGGGAAAAAAGCTATCTTGTGGGGAACCAAGAACAAGAAAATCAGCAGGGTATTTAGTTTTCCCACACAAGACTTCAACATTTCTAACAATCCCAATGGGTGATATTGTATCTCTATTAGCAAGTTTGATGGTAACATCAATACCTTCTATCTCAGCAGGTGCAATTTCATGCATAATTTCTTTGTATAAGTCATGAGGTATAGCACTAGCACTAGCACCCATATCACATAAGCCATGATAACAATGATCTCCTATTTTAACAGAAATAACATGCATGCCTACCACAGGTCTATGTTTATCTTTAGCACAAGGTTTGGCAATTCTAGCAGTTTCACCGCAGAAATAAATAACATGCCGATCAATATTATCAGCCAGGAGATCTTTAACAATAGCAATATTAGGTTCAACATGCTCAGGAGGTGTATAAGTTCTAATATTGCTTTTACGAACCACAGTTGAAGCTTTAGAATGATCCTTTATCCTAACAGGGACAGGTGGTTTCTCAACATAAGAAGTAGGAACAATAGGATCATCATAAGTGATAGTCTTTTCTTCAACTTTAATAGGTGCAGCTACTTTTACTTCTATGGGAGGATGATATTTAAACCACTTCTCCTTGGGGAGATCAACATAAGTAGCAAAGGATTCACAGAAAGAAGCTACTATCTCAGAGTCAAGTCCATATTTAATGCTAAATTTACGGAAAACATCGGTATCCATAAAAGATTTAACACAATCAAACTTAGGTGTCATACCTGACTCCTTACCTTCGTCGAGATCCCAATCTTCAGAGTTGCATTTAATTCTATCCAATAAATTCCATTTGAATTCAATAGTCTTCATCATAAAAGAGCCAGCACAAGAAGTATCGAGCATGGTGCGATTATTACTAGAAAGTCGAGCATAAAAAGTTTGAACAATTATTTCTCTTGAGAGCTCATGATTGGGGCATGAATATAACATTGATTTGAGCCTCCCCAAGCTTGAGCGATGCTTTCTCCTTCGCGAGGCCAAAAATTATATATATAATAGCGATCACGATGAACAAGATGCATAGGATAAAATTTCTGATGAAATTCCAATTTTAATCGTTTATAGTTTCATGATCTCGTATCATCACATAGCCTATACCATGTTGATGCATCTCCCTTCAAAGATAAAGGGAAGACCTTCCTCTTAACAACGTCACCGGGTATACCTGCAAGCTTAAATAATCCACAAACTTCATCCACATATATTAGGTGCTCATCAGGATGCTTTGTTCCATCTCCTACAAAAGGGTTAGCTAGCAGTTTTTCTAACATACCCGAAGGAACTCCAAAGGGAACATTTTCATTATCAGTAGGTTCAGTAGGTTGAGGAGCAACTCTTTGCTCTACTGGTCGGGGTGAAGATACCCCGAACAAGCCCCTCATAGAATTACTTTCCATAGTAACAAGTGACAGTAAATTTCAGCACACTATATAAATTTTTCCTTACCAAATTCCACCTACCAAAGGCGCTTCACTCCCCGGCAACGGCGCCAGAAAAGAGTCTTGATGACCCACAAGTATAGGGGATCTATCATAGTCCTTTCGATAAGTAAGAGTGTCGAACCCAATGAGGAGCAGAAGGAAATGATAAGCGGTTTTCAGCAAGGTACTCTCTGCAAGTACTGAAATAAGTGGTAACAGATAGTTTTGTGATAGACTAATTTGTAACGAGCAACAAGTAACAAAAGTAAATAAAGTGCAGCAAGGTGGCCCAATCCTTTTTGTAGCAAAGGACAAGCCTGGACAAACTCTTATATAGAGAAAAGCGCTCCCGAGGACACATGGGAATTATCGTCAAGCTAGTTTTCACCACGTTCATATGATTCGCGTTCGGTACTTTGATAATTTGATATGTGGGTGGACCGGTGCTTGGGTGTTGTTCTTACTTGAACAAGCATCCCACTTATGATTAACCTCTATTGCAAGCATCCGCAACTAAAACAAAAGTATTAAGGTAAACCTAACCATAGCATGAAACAGATGGATCCAAATCAGCCCCTTACGAAGCAACACATAAACTAGGGTTTAAGCTTCTGTCACTCTAGCAAGCCATCATCTACTTATTACTTCCCAATGCCTTCCTCTAGGCCCAAATAATGGTGAAGTGTTATGTATTCGACATTCACATAACCCCACTAGAGGATAGACAACATACATCTCATCAAAATATCGAACGAATACGAAATTCACATGACTAGTAATAGCAAGACTTCTCCCATGTCCTCAGGAACAAACGTAACTACTCACAAAGCATATTCATGTTTATAATCAGAGGGGTATTAATATGCATATAGGATCTGAACATATGATCTTCCACCAAATAAACCAACTAGCATCAACTACAAGGAGTAATCAACACTACTAGCAACCTACTAGTACCAATCCCGGACTTGGAGACAAGAATTGGATACAAGAGATGAACTAGGGTTTTGAGAGGAGATGGTGCTGGTGAAGATGTTGATGGATATTGCCCTCTCTCGATGAGAGGAGTGTTGGTGATGACAATGACGATGATTTCCCCCTCCCGGAGGGAAGTGTCCCCGGCAGAACAGCTCTGCCGGAGCACTAGATTGGTTCCGCCAAGGTTCCGCCTCGTGGCGGCGGAGTTTCATCCCGAAAGGTTGCTTCTGATTTTTTTCCTCGACGAAAGACTTCATATAGCAGAAGATGGCCACCGGAGAGCCAACCGGGGGCCCACGAGGCAGGGGGCGTGCCTAGGGGGGTAGGGCGCGCCCCCCACCCTCGTGGCCAGGTGGGGCCCCCTCTGACGTACTTCTTCCGCTCAATATTTTTTATTATTTCCAAAAATAACTTTCGTGGAGTTTCAGGACTTTTGGAGTTGTGCAGAATAGGTCTCTAATATTTGCTCCTTTTCTAGCCCAGAATTCCAGCTGCCGGCATTCTCCCTCCTTATGTAAACCTTGTAAAATAAGAGAGAATAGGCATAAGTATTGTGACATAACGTGCAATAACAGCCCATATTACAATAAATATCGATATAAAAGCATGATGCAAAATGGACGTATCACCACTCAAAGCATATTTTTAAAACAAATATTATTCATCGAACACAGAGAAAGATAGGGGCTTAATGTTTCGCCTCCCAACCTTTTACCTCAAGGGTAATGTCAACAGTAATAATTCATGCTCAAATATATTTGAATGGCCATATATGCTTAGATTTTTCCATCACATGATGCTTGCCAACTAAAGAGTAGGTTGGAATGAGAAGGAATACTACTGACTCTTGCATAAAAGTAAAAGATAGGCCCTTCACAGAGGGAAGCAAGGATTTGCAGAGGTGCCAGAGCTCGAAGCAAAAACAGAGATGAAAATAATTTTGAGAGGTATGCTTTCATTGTCAACATAACGACCAAGAGTTCCCAATATCTTCCATACTACATACATTATAGGCAGTTCCCAAATAGAAAGGTAAAGATTTTTACTCTCCCTCCACCAACAATCATCAATCCATGGCTTTCCCGAAACAACGGGTGCCTCCAACTAACATCAATCCTGGGGGAATTTTGTTTGCAATTATTTTTTATTTGATTTCGATCTTTTGATCATGGGACTGGGCATCCCAGTTACCAGCCATTTTCTCGTGAATGATGAGCGGAGTCCACTTATCGTGAGAATAACCCACCTAGCATGGAAGATACTGCTAGCCCCTAGTCGCTACATGAGCGATTCGGGCATACAAAACAGATTATTATTTGAAGGTTTAGAGTTTGGCACATGCAAATTTACTTGGAACGGCAGGTAAATACCGCATATAGGTAGGTATGATGGACACTCATGGAAGAAACTTGGTTCAAGGATGGATGCACAAGCAGTATTCCCGCTTAGTACTGATATTTTGGCTAGCAAAGGATTCTAAATAGCAAGCACCACATGTTAGAGGATCCATAACAATATAACTTCTATACAAATATACCCAAGGATAACTCATTATGTTGTCTTCCTTGTCCAACTTCAACTAATTTGCTCAGGTTTGAAAATAATTAATGGGGATCACAATCATAGAAGATGTCCAGGATAGTATATTTATATGTGAAATCTCTCTTCCTTCAATATTCTTTCATGAATTGTTCAAGTGACCAATACAATGTTTGCTAACCTTCAAAAAATTTACCACCTCTACTTCTTATATGTAAAGGCATTACTCCCCATGGGAAAGGCATATGAAACATATATAATTTCAGATTTATGATATTCAATTCATTCAACCATTTACTCAGAGGATATAAGTGAAGCACACAAGCAAATGACAAACTACTCCAAAAAGATATAAGTGAAGATAAATGAGTAGTTAAATAATTATGTAGCTATGTGAAGACTCTCTCTCAATTAAGAAATTTCAGATCTTGATATTTTATTCAAACAGCAAGCATGACATTTCAAGGATAGCACTCATCATGTGAAGAAGCAAAAACTTAGGATCAACCGATACTAACCAATAGTTGTCGAAGAAGAAAGGTGGGATGCCAACCGGGGCATCCCCAAGCTTAGACGCTTGAGACTTCTTTAAATATTATCTTGGGATTCCTTGGGCATCCCCAAGCTTGAGCTTTTGTGTCTCCTTAATTCCTCTCATATCACGATCTCCCTAAATCTCAAAAGCTTCATCCACACAAAACTCAACAAGGACTCGTGAGATAGGTTAGTATAAATCCATGCAAAACCTTATCATTCTCTACTGTAGAAAATCACTAAAATTATTATTCAACATTGCATACTAAATGCCTCTGAATATTTAATAGTCCTATCCTCAAATAGAATCATTAAAGAAGCAGACATATGCAAACAATGCAAACATAACAGCAATCTGCCTAAACAGGACAGTCTGTAAATAATGCAGCAAGATCCATACTTCCCCAGCTCCAAAAATTATGAAAGAAAAATCCCACTGTACTAAATTTATCAGAGCTTATTATGCAAAAGGTTTCAACATTTTATCACATTCTGACATTTCTAGGGAATTTTTGCAACAGCGGTAAACTTTCTGTTTTGAAACAGCAACATGTATACTTGCAAAATAAGCATGGTAAAAGCTATCCTTGACATTTTTATTGAAAATAAAGATGCAAAACATTAATCTAAATAATAGCAAGCAAATTCTAACAAAAGAAAATGACGCTCCAAGCAAAACACATATCATGTGGTGAATAAAAATATAGCTCCAAGTAAAGTTACCGATGAACGAAGACGAAAGAGGGGATGCCTTCCGGGGCATCCCCAAGCTTAGGCTCTTGGTTGTCCTTGAATATTACCGGGGTGCCTTGGGCATCCCCAAGCTTAGGCTCTTGCCACTCCTTATTCCATAGGCCATCGCATCTTTACCCGAAACTTGAAAACTTCACAACACAAAACTCAACAGAAAACTCGTAAGCTCCGTTAGTATAAGAAAATAAAACCACCCCTTAGGTACTGTTGTGAACTCATTCTAAATTCATATTGGTGTATTATCTACTGTATTCCAACTTCTCTATGGTTCATACCCTCTGATACTACTCATAGATTCATCAAAATAAGCAAACAACACATAGAAAACAGAATCTGTCAAAAATAGAACAGTCTGTAGTAATCTGTATCAAACGTATACTTCTGGAACTCCAAAAATTCTGAAAATAAATTGGTGGACCTGAGTAATTTGTCTATTAATCTTCTGCAGAAAGAATCAACTTAAAATCACTCTTCTGTAAAAAAATGACAGCTAAACTCGTGAGCGCAAAGTTTCTGTTTTTTACAGCAAGATCACATTAACTTCCACCCAAGTCTTCCCAAAGGTTCTACTTGGCACTTTATTGAAACAAAAGCTATAAAACATGATTACTACAGTAGATTAATCATGTGAACACACAAAAACAGTAGGGGTAAATATTGGGTTGTCTCCCAACATGCGCTTTTCTTTAATGCCTTTCCAGCTAGGCATGATGATTTCAATGATGCTCACATAAAAGATAAGAGTTGAAACATAAAGAGAGCATCATGAAGAATATGAATAGCACATTTAAGTCTAACCCACTTCCTATGCATAGGGATTTTGTGAGCAAACAACTTATGGGAACAATAATCAACTAGCATAGGAAGACAAAACAAGCATAACTTTAAAACTTTGAGCACATAGAGAGGAAACTTGATATTATTGCAATTCCTACAAGCATATGTTCCTCCCTCATAATAATTTTCAGTAGCATCATGGATGAATTCAACAATATAACCATCACATAAAGCATTATTCTCATGATGCACAAGCATATAAATTTTACTACTCTCCACATAAGCAAAATTCTTCTCATTCGGAATAGTGGGAGCAAACTCAACAAAATAACTATCATGTGAGGCATAATAAAATTGAAAATTAAAATCATGATGACAAGTTTCATGGTTATTTTTATTCTTTATAGCATACGTGTCATCACAATAATCATCATAAATAGGAGGCATGCTTTCATCATAATAAATTTGCTCATCAAAGCTTGGGGGACAAAAAATATCATCTTCATCAAACATAGCTTCCCCAAGCTTGTGGCTTTGCATATCATTAGCATCATGGGTATTCAAAGAATTCATACTAACAACATTGCAATCATGCTCATCATTCACATATTTTATGCCAAGCATTCTATGTAACTCTTCTCCTAGTACTTGAGCACAATTTTCCTTCCCATCATTCTCACGAAAGATATTAAAAAGATGGAGCGTATGAGACAAACTCAGTTCCATTTTTTGTAGTTTTCTTTTATAGACTAAACTAGTGCTAAAACAAGAAACAAAAAGATTCGATTGCAATATCTAAAGATATACCTTCAAGCACTCACCTCCCCGGCAACGGCGCCAGAAACTACTTGATGTCTACTACACAACCTTCTTCTTGTAGACGTTGTTGGGCCTCCAAGTGCAGAGGTTTGTAGGACAGTAGCAAATTTCCCTCAAGTGGATGACCTAAGGTTTATCAATCCATAGGAGGCGTAGGATGAAGATGGTCTCTCTCAAACAACCCTGCAACCAAATAACAAAGAGTCTCTTGTGTCCCCAACACACCCAATACAATGGTAAATTGTATAGGTGCACTAGTTCGGCGAAGAGATGGTGATACAAGTGCAATATGGATGGTAGATATAGGTTTTTGTAATCTGAAAATATAAAAACAGCAGGGTAACTAATGATAAAAGTGAGCACAAACGGTATAGCAATGCTAGGAAACAAGGCCTAGGGTTCATACTTTCACTAGTGCAAGTTCTCTCAACAATAATAACATAATTGGATCATATAACTATCCCTCAACATGCAACAAAGAGTCACTCCAAAGTCACTAATAGAGGAGAACAAACGAAGAGATTATTGTAGGGTACGAAACCACCTCAAAGTTATTATTTCCGATCAATCCATTGGGCTATTCCTATAAGTGTCACAAACAACCCTAGAGTTCATATTAAAATAACACCTTAAGACACACATCAACCAAAACCCTAATGTCACCTAGATACTCCAATGTCACCTCAAGTATCCGTGGGTATGATTATACGATATGCATCACACAATCTCAGATTCATCTATTCAACCAACACATAGAACCTCAAAGAGTGCCCCAAAGTTTCTACCGGAGAGTCAAGACGAAAACGTGTGCCAACCCCTATGCATAGGTTCATGGGCGGAACCCGCAAGTTGATCACCAAAACATACATCAAGTGAATCAATAGAATAACCCATTGTCACTATGGTTATCCCACGCAAGACATACATCAAGTGTTCTCAAATCATTAGACTCAATCCGATAAGATAACTTCAAAGGGAAAACTCAATCCATTACAAGAGAGTAGAGAGGGAGAAACATCATAAGATCCAACTATAATAGCAAAGCTCGCGATACATCAAGATCGTTCCGAATCAAGAACACGAGAGAGAGAGAGATCAAACACATAGCTACTGGTACATACCCTCAGCCCCGAGGGTGAACTACTCCCTCCTCGTCATGGAGAGCGTCGGGATGATGAAGATGGCCACCGGCGAGGGATTCCCCCTCCGGCAGGGTGCCGATTGGTTTTTGGTGGCTACAGAGGCTTGCGGCGGCGGAACTCCCGATCTATTCTGTTCCCCGATGTTTTTAGGGTATATTGATATATATAGGAGGAAGAAATACGTCAGGGGAGCCACGAGGGTGGAGGGCGCGCCCAGGGGGGTGGGCGCGCCCCCTGCCTCGTGCCTTCCTCGTTGCTTCCCTTACGTGCGCTCCAAGTCCCCTGGATAACTTTCCTGAAGGTTTCATTCCGTTTGATATTCCTTTTCTGCAAAACACTGAAACAAGGGAAAAAACAGGAACTGGCACTGGGCTCTAGGTTAATAGGTTAGTCCCAAAAATAATATAGAAGTGTTTAATAAAGCCTATAAAACATCCAAGATGGATAATATAATAGCATGAATACTTGATAAATTATAAATACGTTGGAGACGTATCACTGCACTTTATTTACTTTTGTTGCTTGTTGCTCGTTACAAATTATCTTATCACAAAACTATCTATTACCTATAATTTCAGTGCTTGCAGAGAATACCTTGCTGAAAACCGCTTATCATTTCCTTCTGCTCCTCGTTGGGTTCGACACTCTTACTTATCGAAAGGACTACGATAGATCCCCTATACTTGTGGGTCATCAAGAATCTTTTCTGGCGCCGTTGCCGGGGAGTGAAGTGCCTTTGGTAGGTGGAATTTGGTAAGGAAAAATTTATATAGTGTGCTGAAATTTACTGTCACTTGTTACTATGGAAAGTAATCCTCTGAGGGGCTTGTTCGGGGTATCTTAACCCCGACCAATAGAGCAAAGAGTTGCTCCTAAACCTACTGAACCTACTGAAAATGAAAATGTCCACTTTGAAATTCCTTCGGGTATGCTAGAAAAACTGCTAGCTAATCCTTTTGCAGGAGATGGAACAAAGCATCCTGATGAGCACCTAATCTATGTGGATGAAGTTTGTGGATTATTTAAGCTTGCAGGTATACCCGGTGATGTTATTAAGAAGAAGGTCTTCCCTTTATCTTTGAAGGAAGATGCATTGACATGGTATAGGCTATGTGATGATACGGGATCATGGAACTACAAACGATTGAAATTGGAATTTCATCAGAAATGTTATCCTATGCATCTTGTTCATCGTGATCACAATTATATATATAATTTCTGGCCTCGCGAAGGAGAAAGCATCGCTCAAGCTTGGGGGAGGCTTAAATTAATGTTATATTCATGCCCCAATCATGAGCTCCCAAGAGAAATAAGTATTCAAAGTTTTTATGCTCGGCTTTCTGATAACAATCGCACCATGCTCGATACTTCTTGTGCTGGCTCTTTTATGATGAAGACTATTGAATTCAAATGGGATTTATTGGATAGAATTAAACGCAACTCTGAAGATTGGGATCTCGACGAAGGTAAGGAGTCAGGTATGACACCTAAGTTTGATTGTGTTAAATCTTTTATGGATACCGATGTTTTCCGTAAGTTTAGCACTAAATATGGACTTGACTCCGAGATAGTAGCTTATTTCTGTGAATCTTTTGCTGCTTATGTTGATCTCCCTAAGGAGAAGTGGTTTAAATATCATCCTCCCATAGAAGTAAAAGTAGCTACACCTATTAAAGTTGAAGAAAAGACTATCACTTATAATGATCCTATTGTTCCTACTACTTATGTTGAGAAACCACCTTTCCCTGTTAGGTTAAAGGATCACGCTAAAGCTTCAACTGTGGTTCGTAAAAGCAATATTAGAACTTATACACCTCCTGAGCAAATTAAAGTTGAACCTAATATTGCTTTTTAAAGATCTCTTGTCTGATAATATCGATGGGCATGTTATTCAATTCCGTGATGAAACTACTAGAATTGCCAAACCTTGTGCTAACGATAAACATAGACCTGTGGTAGGCATGCATGTTATTTCGGTTAAAATAGGAGATCATTGTTATCATGGTCTATGTGATATGGGTGCTAGTGCTAGTGCAATACCTTTTGACTTATACAAAGAAATTATGCATGATATTGCACCTGCTGAGATAGAAGATATTGATGTCACAATTAAACTTGCTAATAGAGATACTATTTCACCAATGGGAATTGTTAGAGATGTTGAAGTCTTGTGTGGGAAAACTAAATATCCTGCTGATTTTCTTGTTCTTGGTTCCCCACAAGATAGCTTTTGTCCCATTATATTTGGTAGACCCTTCTTGAACACTGTTAATGCTAGGATAGACTGCGAAAAGGATGTCGTTACTATTGGCTTGGGTGATATGTCTCATAAGTTTAATTTCTCTAAATTTAGTAGACAACACCGTGAACAGGAATTGCCTAGTAAGGATGAAATTATTGGTCTTGCTTCTATTGCCGTACCTCCAAGTGATCCTTTAGAACAATATTTGCTAGACCATGAAAATGATATGTTTATGAATGAAAGAAGGGAAATAGATGAAGTATTCTTCAAACAGGAACCCATCCTGAAACACAATTTGCCTGTTGAAATCCTAGGGGATCCTCCTCCACCCAAGGGTGATCCCGTGTTTGAGCTTAAACCGTTACCTGATACTCTTAAATATGCTTATCTTGATAAAAAGAAGATATATCTTGTTATTATTAGTGCTAACCTTTCAGAGCATGAAGAAGAGAGATTATTGAAAACTCTGAACAAGCACCGCGCTGCTATTGGATATACTCTCGATGATCTTAAGGGCATTAGTCCCACTCTGTGTCAACATAAAATAAATTTGGAGGAAGACGCCAAACCAGTTCGTGATCATCAACGACGGCTGAACCCTATAATGAAAGAAGTGGTAAGAAAGGAAATACTAAAGCTCCTTGAGGCAGGTATTGTAGGGGAACGCGACAGAAAACAAAAAATTTCCGACCTACGCACCAGCCCAGGACCACTATGGAGACTGCATAGATGGTTTGATCTTTTTCGTTACCGACTCGTAGCGCAGCGGGAAGTAGAGTCGATAACGATCGGCGGTGCAGATCCCCGCGGCTAGGATTTACAACCTCCCAACCACGAGGATGTATACCCTCATCTGCTCCTCAGACAGCCCTCCGGGAGGCGGTCAAACAGCCCCCCGGACGGTGTCGCGGACAGCCCTTCGGGAGGACCTTCGAAACACGAATGGTCACTCGGACAGCCCTTCGGGAGGATCTTCGAAACTCGGACGGTCACACGGACATCCCTTCGGGAGGCACTCACGAACTAAGACCGAAACTACGATCTCTCTACAGAGTTGCACACATACGGTGTCATCTATCCGGCAGGGCTTCGCCGTCCAGAACTAGTTCCTTCCGGAACCCAGACAGCCTTACGGCTCTACGAAACTATTTCGCTGGGAGGGAGAGAGAAGCCAGATCATGCATGGCACTTGTATGTGAGAAAGAGTGAGTGTGTAGGGCTGCCCCTCCACCTCTATTTATAGGAAATCCCAAGGGGTAGGGTAGTTTAACACAAAAACCCAAAATGCACATGAATGAAGTCCTTCCTCAAGGGCATAAGAGTGAAACCAAGGAACAAGAGGGGCTCCAAGGTGGAGCCCCAAGTGTGGCCGGCCACACCCCTTGGGGGGCCCCCATGAGGGCCTCCCAATCCATCCATGTCATCCCTAGATCTTTTGGGCAAAGCCCCAAAAGGTGGCTTTCCATAAAATATCCCAAAAGGCACTTTCACTATTCACAACGACATTTTTCAGCGTCCGTTCAAACTGAAAATATTTATGTGGGCTTAGAACATTTCCAGTACCCACCACAATAATTTTCAACGCGTTCTGGAACAATTCCAGTTTAGTGATTTTCATCTGCGAAAAGCATCTGAACCGGTTCCTGCAGCTCCGGAACATTTCCAGTTTTTATTTCTGAAAATTCCAAAAAGTTTCCATTATGATTCTGGCACCCTCCAAGAATTATCAGGCATGTTCCAAAACCATTTTGACTTAATGGCATACCCCAAAACAACTATTTCGGTTTCACCAAAACTCATCCGGTGACCTCTCTCTGCGGAACTTTTCCGCTGTCTGAAACTTTTCGGTGTCCGAAACTTTTTCGATGATTTTCTCTCAGACTCCCTGTCTAGTATTCAGTAGATAGATGACCCTTAAGCATGTGACCCTATAGGTTCGGTGAAGTATAGACATGACCTGGAACCCCTTCCGATCTATGATCAACATCGGAGCCGTGGACACCCATATTGACCCCTATACCCACACGAATGAATATTCGAGTGAACCTCCAGTTGCCGTGTGCTATTCCTGTTGCTTCGTGATATGTTACAAATACCCGAGGTGAGATTTACTTGCATCCCCGTGGATCAACGACTTGTCCACTATGCTAGTTACCTCGTTACCGGTTTTGTTCTCTTTTCTCGTTTCCGTGTTGCGGCATCCCTGTGATCAAATCACATTGTGTCTGGCCAGACGATTATGGATACCCTAACACCGAGAGGGCCCGAGAATATCTCTCCATCGTCGGAGGAGCAAATCCCAATATTGAGCTATCAAGTTACTTGACACACTTTTCCATGAACCCGTAAGCCGCCGTAATAGCCGCCCATTTACGGATGACGTTTAACAAACCCCAAAGTTCATGAAGCAAGCATGAAGAAACTCGATACTCTCATGGTCTAAGGAATCATGCAAACGTTAACCATCTCTGTGTTATTGCCCATTAACTTGTGACGAATGAATCTCTTAGCATAACATCAATCCGGGTCGATTCAACACAAATGTTCTCTTAACATTGTGCCCTCAAAATTGCTGGCATAGACACGCCCATGATCAGGAAAACAGAACCATCATGCAACACTTGAGCTAGTCTTAGAGGCCAGACTAGGAATACTTCTTACCGTTTATTATTCCACACGTGCATATGAGTCTTCCTCCGAGCCTCATGGATATTGCAGAGTCGAGAATCATTCAGTTATAGCATGGAACATAAACATAATTATGAACTCGGAGATAAATAATATCATTTATTATTGCCTCTAGGGCATATCTCCTACAGACTCCCACTTGCACTAGAGTCAATAATCTAGTTAATGCTAATGCACTTTACACCTATGGCATACTGGTGTAAAAAATGCTTCGCTTGTGGTATAGCCTTATATCCAACGGATCTGACGACTTCAGCTCCTTGTGTATCTTTGCATATCCTTGCGTTTTTACGCTTTCACATAATTCATATTTTGTGTGGACTTGGCTTGGTATGTATGCGAATCACAGGTCGAACCTGGATTCATCAGACTGAGTTATGGAGCAACTACTTGCAGTAGTGTCCCATTGACAAAAGCCATCTTGGAACCACACTAAGTTCATGAATGAACTATATGATTCAACATCTTCTTTGTCGCTTTAAAAAGCGGTAACATACTTTGCATTTGTTATAGAATTCGGCACATTAACTTGTTTGAACAAATTCCAACTAACTGTGCCACCATATTGTGTGTTACACAAAACCCTTAACTTAAATCAAAAATCGCATGGAGAAAAGATGAAGACTGTATCGATGTAACATTTTACAACGAACTCTTCATGATCTCCACTTGCGAGAAAACATATCATCAGTACTTACTCTAGTACTCAATGACATCTTTCACTGTTGTCCCACGATCAGTACTTTGATCACTTTAGTATCCATACTCGCAACACCTTGGGAGTATCGGACATATCTGGTTGTTTTACATACCATGGAATACATGATTAATCCAAACACAAAAGTGTGTGGAATCTGCATCATTTATTTTGCTCATCAGTGTTTTGGGACACCGAGTCTTGCAAAAAACTCTTCCATGTGAATCCGGCAAGAATCACTCCTTGGCGGTTTTAAATGCTAAAAGGTTTTAGCACCTTGTCAATATGTATTCATTGCTTAGCCCTATTAGGTAAATCTATCTCCATAGATCATTATGACTAATATTGAGGCTATTTAGCCTAAGCACTTCATCAAAAACTATTTTCAAATGAAGTCCTAATTCGTGTCAAGAAATTTATTTCCAATTAACAATGTGTCAAGCACACAAGGTTTTTAGAAATATTATTACGCTCCCACTTACTTTCTTGAATTACAAGCATCTTCGTTACACATTGATGAAGTCAAACCCCTTTGACCATTTCATCAAAGCACGAAGATTCCAACTCCATTTTGCTCTCTTCTGTCCATCGCTGGAACTCTGAAGTTTGCACCCTTACTAGCATCCTCTGGATAGACAAAATGCCTTGGAGTGTAACACATGCAAGTCCTTGGTTTCATTTCCATCAGATGGAAATCCTATTGTCATCCATGTTTCATATTCATGATTGAAATATGTATTAATTGCTAGTTCAACCCGAACCGACTTTAAGCATCGCTACGATGAAAACAACCTCATCGTAGTCAACTCTTGAACTTGTCATTTCAACAAGTCGTGCTTTATGGATAAAACATTTTTATCTGTATCAGTTTTAAGTTCCATAAATATTCATTAGACTCTAAGTCTTCCGAAAGGTGTATCAAGGTTTTAATCTTGAATCACTTATATGGAAACTAACTTGGCTTGTATTGGCATTTAGCCAATTCCGGAGTCAGGGCCCATCAACACTTCCTTGTGTATCGTAGGTATACTGTTGTCCAACAACAATATCTCGTCTGCGATCCTGAGAGGTTTGCACGAGCCTTGCCTACGTGGTTCAGCTGCAAGTTCGACCGAAGTCCATACATTTTATTGTAGAGACTTCCATATCAGTCGCAGTAGGAAACTCTGGAATTTCTTCCAAGGTCTCTTTCCTTTGACCTGATGACGAAGATACTGTTTATCTCATCGAGTTGCAGTATTCTCCCACTCACCTTTTTGAAAGAACCATTCTCTTTAAAAGCATATTGTTTCGTGGCAAAACTATTTGCCTCGGTATAGTGAGGGAGGAATACCCAAAATTTTGGTATAACCTACAAAGTGGCACTTGTCTGATTTGGAATAGATTTGTAACCTTTTACACAAGCCCCATATTCCAAATGTTAAGAAAAGATATAACATGGTTGGGCGTACCATACCATGCCGTCATTTCAACAGACTTGATGGAGCTCTTGTCAGTGTAAAAGCCGCAGTCTCTAAAGCATTACTCTTTAAAAGTGATAATGGCAAATTTATTTATGTCATCTTTGATCTTACCATGTCATAAATGGTTTGGTTACATCTTCACAGACATTCCACTCATAGTGGTGTTCCGGGAGTTGTAAGTTATGAAACTCTTTTCACAACTCATCAGACATTCGCTAAACTTGTAACGCAAATATTCCTTTCTGCAATAAAATTGCAGAAACATAATTTCCTTGTTACAATAACTTCTACTTCATTTTTGAAAACCTTTCGAATGATTTCAAAAAATCCAGACTTACGTCTCATCAAGCAAATATCCATATATCTACTTGAGTCATTTCTGAAGATATATAAATCCACTACTTGCAACAACATTTATTGAACTACACACATCAAAATGTATGCTCACCAATAAGTTTGTTGCTCGTTCCTTATGGCATGTGAACGGTATTTCAGTCACTTCACTTTTCGGGGAAAAGTTGCAAGTGCCAGATGATTCAAAATCAAACGACTTCAAAATCCATCATAATGGAATTTTTCCATGCGGGTTTCTCCAATGTGACCAAATGCAGTGCCACACATGTGTGGTATTCTCATAGTCTTGCGACATTTAGCATCAGTGTTATGGATGTATCATTTTACCATCAATATTCATAACATACATCCCATCTTGGATGGAAGCATGGCCCTTCATGTTATTCATAATACTTAACAACAATTGTTGTTTTTATGAACAACTCTTTTGCAACAAACATTGTGCAATGGGCTAGAGTGTATGAAACTCTAAAATGAATTATGAAATAAACCCAGAGGTATTGTATTATTATCAATATTCATAACATACATCTCATTCATAATGAAAGTATGGCCCTTGTGTTATTCATAACATCGAACATAAAAAGTTCTCTTATGAACAACCTTCTTGCAAGATACCTTATGCAATGGGCTAGAGTTTGTAAAACTCTAAATGAATTATGAAAATAAATACAGACGACAATACACTGATGGAAGGTATAGTAACATTTACTATGTTCCCTATGTATACCTTAACCTCATTTCTGGCTAGTCTTTTTAGGCCATAGTAGCTCTTACATTGATTCGTAACAGAATGCAATCGAGCGGGTATCTTTGTGATTAACTCACAATACCCAAGAATTAGTGATTAACATGTTTAACCATAATTCCCAAGAACTATATCTTTGACCAGCCTACTATACATCAAAAACTTGTATGACATTCATACATGAGCTGGATATTCCAGTCATCTTTCTTTTTGCCTTTATACTTCTAACAGTTTAACTTTTAGTATTTCTCCTACTCGCAAAAGAAGCACCCAACTTAAGAGTGGCGTTAGCCCCGGACTTCCTAGGCGTGTAAGTCATACTAACACCCTTTGGACACTTCCTTTCTCTTTAAGTTGTTGTTTTATTCACCTTTCATTATATGACAGGCGTTCTTCTGGATCCCTTTCCCAACAGTCAAATGCATAGTAAACACTTTTACTAATACTTGCAAACAAACATTGCTTTGTTTGTATCTGAAAATAATTTTCATTTCCATGAATATCATATAACTATCCCAACTTTCGAAGTTTGGGTTTCATGGAAGCAAACATATTCCACTTGACCGTAACAGAATTCTAGCTTTTGGTTCGAAGGACGAGAGTCACATGATCCATAGCATTAGCGGGAGGATACACAAAGCATGCGATAGGAAAAAATCCTTCTCGACACTTTTGAGGACAATCCTCACATTACGTTACCAAACGTAAAGTTTTAACCAGATATTTAACAGCTATTCAATTTTAACAGGGAAGGTGGAAACGCGAGCCATTATTCTACAACTATTTTGCAAGAAACACTTAGACAGTGTTCATAATTAATTGCACTGAGAATTAAACATGTTAATTCAACAGTGCGCTCCCACTCAAATCAATATCTCTCATAATTGATTTAGAGTGATTCAAGATCCATATTTCTATTCGATGCCATTGACGGGTTCATCACTGATGACACGAATTTCAATCAGTAGGCCAACTTGCCAATGACATCTCTATGTGATTCTTGTTCATCTTTCGATGGGCGTGTTCCGAGCTCAGGACTCTCCTGCCTGAACGTCAAAGACAACCAAGTGATCTTGCTGTGAGGTCTGACCTCACCCGCCTCATTCCTCTCGATTCATTCGTGCTCATGTGTACATGGCGCACCCCGAAAAGATACGAATTTCAGACGGTGCTACACTTGGGTGAACACTAACTACTTTGATATTTTAAGTGAGAGATCACCCTAATAAAAAGCGACTACCGCGCAATCAAGAAGGGTGCATCATAAGGGATAAACATCTCAGGCAATTCATAATAGCATGATATGGTATAGCCCTTTCTGACGAAGAAGTATTTCATTTCTTCGTCTTCGGCATTCGCGTCGGTGTTCACCTTCACGAAGATTGCCACCACCCTGTTGATGCACCAGATAATATTGCTATCTCTATAGCTAATAAAATAAGTGCATTACTTAAGGTTGACACGCAGGTCATTAAAGTGACAATCATATGGCTCCAGCCATCATGCCGAATCATGACACGCAGGTCATGTTAATTACATCATATAGTCATCTCATACATAATCAAATTGAATATGAGCATTGCTATACCACATCACATGCACATCCTGCAAAGCCAAGTTAGACGCCTCTAATCGGTTTATGCAAAAATTTATTTTACGTGGCTTCTAAGGTTTTGACTTAAACCGCAGCTACCAATGTTTTATCATCAAGTATGATTATTCAAGTTACTAGATTAACATCTCGGGGTGTATGAAACACGAGATAATTAAATCTCGAGCCCCATACTAAACTTCGTCATACGCATGACCCCCGTGCAGATCATATCTGCAATGCCCTTTCATCTGCGAATTTCATCTTTCTTTTGACTATGGCAGAACCCAAAGAACTGGTAGCACTTCCATGATCAATCAGGATCACGGATTGCCAGAACTTTGTCAAAATCCACCATGCTGTCTCGAGATTGAGCAAACACAAATTCTAGGGAAGCAACAAGAACGTCGGGTAACAGATTTCATCTGTCACCCGCATAAATAATTTTCAGCAATAGACCTCATCTACTACCTAATTATATTATGCAATACCCATACATCTCTATGTATTCTAGATCGCAACCTGCATCTACGCATAGCACGGCTCTTGATGCCACTGTAGGGGAACGCGATAGACAACAAAAAATTTCCGACCTACGCACCAGCCCAGGACCACTATGGAGACTGCATAGATGGTTTGATCTTTTTCATTACCGACACGTAGTGCAGCGGGAAGTAGAGTCGATGACGATCGGCGGTGCAGATCCCCGCAGCTAGGATTTACAACCTCCCAACCACGAGGATGTATACCCTCATCTGCTCCTCAGACAGCCCTCCGGGAGGCGGTTGAACAGCCCCCCGGACGGTGTCGCGGACAGCCCTTCGGGAGGACCTTCGAAACTCGAATGGTCACTCGGACAGCTCTTCGGGAGGTCCTTCGAAACTCGGACGGTCACACGGACAGCCCTTCGGGAGGCACTCACGAACTAAGACCGAAACTACGATCTCTCTACAGAGTTGCACACATACGGTGTCATCTATCCGGCAGGGCTTCGCCGTCCAGAACTAGTTCCTGTCGGAACCCAGACAGCCTTACGGCTCTACGAAACTATTTCTCTGGGAGGGAGAGAGAAGCCATATCATGCATGGCACTTGTATGTGAGAAAGAGTGAGTGTGGAGGGCTGCCCCTCCACCTCTATTTATAGGAAATCCCAAGGGGTAGGGTAGTTTAACACAAAAACCCAAAATGCACATGAATGAAGTCCTTCCTCAAGGGCATAAGAGTGAAACCAAGGAACAAGAGGGGCTCCAAGGTGGAGCCCCAAGTGTGGCCGGCCACACCCCTTGGGGGCCCCCATGAGGGCCTCCCAATCCATCCATGTCATCCCTAGATCTTTTGGGCAAAGCCCCAAAAGGTGGCTTTCCATAAAATATCCCAAAAAGCACTTTTACTATTCACGACGACATTTTTCAGCATCCGTTCGAACTGAAAATATTTATGTGGGCTTAGAACATTTCTAGTACCCACCACAATAATTTTCAACGCGTTCTGGAACAATTCCAGTTTAGTGATTTTCATCTGCGAAAAGCATCTGAACCGGTTCCTGCAGCTCCGGAACATTTCCGATTTTTATTTCTGAAAATTCCAAAAAGTTTCCATTATGATTCTGGCACCCTCCAAGAATTATCAGGCATGTTCCGAAACCATTTTGACTTAATGGCATACCCCAAAACAACTATTTCGGTTTCACCGAAACTCATCCGGTGACCTCTCTCTGCCGAACTTTTCCGCTGTCCGAAACTGTTCGGTGTCCAAAACTTTTTCGATGATTTTCTCTCAGACTCCCTGTCTAGTATTCAGCAGATAGATGACCCTTAAGCGTGTGACCCTATAGGTTCGGTGAAGTATAGACATGACCTGGAACCCCTTCCGATCTATGATCAACATCGGAGCCGTGGACACCCATATTGACCCCTATACCCACACGAATGAATATTCGAGTGAACCTCCAGTTGTCGTGTGCTATTCCTGTTGCTTCGTGATATGTTACAAATACCCGAGGTGAGATTTACTTGCATCCCCGTGGATCAACGACTTGTCCACTATGCTAGTTACCTCGTTACCGGTTTTGTTCTCTTTTCTCGTTTCTGTGTTGCGGCATCCCTGTGATCAAATCACATTGTGTCTGGCCAGACGATGATGGATACCCTAACACCGAGTGGGCCCGAGAATATCTCTCCATCGTCGGAGGAGCAAATCCCAATATTGAGCTATCAAGTTACTTGACACACTTTTCCATGAACCCATAAGCCGCCGTAATAGCCACCCATTTACGGATGACGTTTAACAAACCCCAAAGTTCATGAAGCAAGCATGAAGAAACTCGATACTCTCATGGTCTAAGGAATCATGCAAACGTTAACCATCTCTGTGTTATGCACCATTAACTTGTGACGAATGAATCTCTTAGCATAACATCAATCCGGGTCGATTCAACACAAATGTTCTCTTAACATTGTGCCCTCAAAATTGCTGGCATAGACATGCCCATGATCAGGAAAACAGAACCATCATGCAACACTTGAGCTAGTCTTAAAGGCCAGACTAGGAATACTTCTTACCGTTTATTATTCCACACGTGCATATGAGTCTTCCTCCGAGCCTCGTGGATATTGCAGAGTCGAGAATCATTCAGTTATAGCATGGAACATAAACATAATTATGAACTCGAAGATAAATAATATCATTTATTATTGCCTCTAGGGCATATCTCCTACAGGTATAATTTATCCCGTTGCTGATAGTCAGTGGGTAAGTCCTGTCCATTGTGTCCCTAAGAAAGGAGGTATTACCGTAGTTCCTAATGATAAAGATGAATTGATTCCGCAAAGAATTATTACAGGTTATAGGATGGTAATTGATTTCCGCAAATTAAATAAAGCTACTAAAAAGGATCATTACCCCTTACCTTTTATCGATCAAATGCTAGAAAGATTGTCTAAACATACACATTTTTGCTTTCTAGATGGTTATTCTGGTTTCTCTCAAATACCCGTGTCAGCCAATGATCAATCAAAGACCACTTTTACTTGCGCTTTTGGTACTTTTGCTTATAGACGTATGCCTTTTGGTTTATGTAATGCACCTGCTACCTTTCAAAGATGCATGATGGCTATATTCCTCTTTTGATGATTGCTTGAGCAACCTTGATCGAGTTTTGCAGAGATGTGAAGAAACTAATTTTGTCCTGAATTGGGAAAAGTGCCACTTTATGGTTAATGAAGGTATTGTCTTGGGGCATAAAGTTTCTGAAAGAGGTATTGAGGTTGATAAAGCCAAGGTTGATGCCATTGAAAATATGCCATGTCCCAAGGACATCAAAGGTATAAGAAGTTTCCTTGGTCACGCCGGATTTTATAGGAGGTTCATTAAGGACTTCTCAAAAATTTCTCGGCCTCTGACTAATTTATTACAAAAAGATATACCATTTGTCTTTGATGATGATTGTGTAGAAGCATTTGAAATAATTAAGAAAGCATTGATCTCTGCACCTATTGTTCAGCCACCTGATTGGAATTTACCCTTTGAAATTATGTGTGATGCTAGTGATTATGCTGTAGGTGCTGTTCTAGGGAAAAGAGTTGATAAGAAATTAAATGTTATTCAATATGCTAGTAAAACTCTAGACAATGCTCAGAGAAATTATGCTACTACTGAAAAGAATTTTTAGCAGTTGTATTTGCTTGTGATAAGTTCAGACCTTATATTGTTGATTCTAAAGTAACTATTCACATTGATCATGCTGCTATTAAATATCTTATGGAAATGAAAGATGCTAAACCTAGACTTATTAGATGGGTTCTCTTGCTACAAGAATTTGACTTGCATATTATTGATAGAAAGGGAGCTGAGAACCCCGTTGCAGACTACTTGTCTAGGTTAGAAAATGTTCTTGATGACCCACTACCTATTGATGATAGCTTTCCTGATGAGCAATTAAATGTCGTAAATATTTCTCGTACTGCTCCATGGTATGCTGATTATGCTAATTACATCGTTGCTAAATTTATACCACCTAGTTTCACATACCAGCAAAAGAAAAAGGTTTTCTATGATTTGAGACATTACTTTTGGGATGACCCACACCTTTATAAAGAAGGAGTAGATGGTGTTATTAGACGTTGTGTACCTAAGCATGAACAGGAACAGATCCTACGCAAGTGTCACTCCGAGGCTTATGGAGGACACCACGTTGGAGATAGAACTGCACATAAGGTATTGCAATCCGGTTTTTATTGGCCTACGCTCTTCAAGGATGCCCGTAAGTTTGTCTTATCTTGTGATGAATGTCAAAGAATTGGTAATATAAGTAGACGTCAAGAAATGCCTATGAACTATTCACTTGTTATTGAACCATTTAATGTTTGGGGCTTTGATTATATGGGGCCTTTTCCTGCCTCTAATGGATATACACATATTTTAGTTGCTGTTGATTACGTTACTAAGTGGGTAGAGGCTATTCCAACTAGTAGTGCTGATCATAACACTTCTATTAAGATGCTTAAAGAAGTTATTTTTCCGAGGTTTGGAGTCCCTAGATATTTAATGACTGATGGTGGTTCACATTTTATTCATGGTGCTTTCCGTAAAATGCTTGCTAAATATGATGTTAATCATAGAATTGCATCTCCTTATCACCCACAGTCTAGTGGTCAAGTAGAATTGAGCAACAGAGAGCTCAAGTTAATTTTGCAAAAGACTGTTAATAGATCTAGAAAGAATTGGTCCAAGAAACTTGATGATGCATTATGTGCCTATAGAACTGCATATAAAAATCCTATGGGTATGTCTCCGTATAAAATGGTTTATGGAAAAGCATGTCACTTACCTCTAGAACTAGAACATAAGGCATATTGGGCTATTAAAGAGCTCAATTATGATTTCAAACTTGCCGGTGAGAAGAGGTTATTTGATATTAGCTCACTTGATGAATGGAGAACACAAGCCTATGAAAATGCCAAGTTGTTTAAAGAAAAAGTTAAAAGATGGCAATGACAAAAGAATACAAAAGCGTGAGTTTAATGTAGGTGATTATGTATTGCTATACAACTCTCGTTTAAGATTTTTTGCAGGAAAACTTCTCTCTAAATGGGAAGGCCCTTACGTTATCAAGGAGGTCTATCGTTCCGGTGCCATAAAAATCAACAACTTCGAAGGCACAAATCCTAAGGTGGTGAACGGTCAAAGAATTAAACATTATATCTCAGGTAATCCTATAAATGTTGAAACCAATGTTATTGAAACCGTAACCCCGGAGGAATACATAAGGGACACTTTCCGGAACGTTTCAGACTCCGAAAAGGAATAGGTACGTGGTACGGTAAGTAAACCGACTCCAAAACAGTTCTAATGGCAATATTTCTCCGTTTTGGAATATTTAGAAAAATAGAAAAATAAGAAGCAGTCCGGGAAGGACACGAGGCCTCCACGAGGGTGGAGGGCGCGCCCTACCCCCTGGGCGCGCGCCCCTACCTCGTGGGCACCTCGTGTGCTCTCCGGACTCCATTTTCTTGCACGTTACGTATTTTGGTCGGTAAAAATTCATTATATAATCTCCCGAAGGTTTTGACTCCTGTATCACGCAATTATCCTCTGTTCTTGTTTCGAGCTGTTTTCTGTCAGGGTTGTCAAGGCCAGGCATCATGTCGTCCCCCACCTCCAACAATGGTGACAATGATGCTTGGTAAATGAAGATAGAGCTGAAGAGGGAAGAACCCATGGAGATCAACAAGGATGAAGGGACCAAGAAGGCTAAGGAGGACCAAGTTCCGGCAACAGAAGACACCCTTCAACTCGATCACAATCTTCTTACCCCAACTGAGATCGAAGCTTTCAAGATGATTGAGCTAGCTCGTATACAAAACAAGTATCTCACACATGAAAATATTTTGTTGAAGGAGCGTATTGTTGCACTCAAGGGCATTATCCGCAAGTTGGAGAATCTTTTACGCTCGATGTGCGACTACCCATCATCACCACCATCTTCTTCACCAACAAAGGAGACATAATCACATGGGTATGGGCACTCCCCTTGGCAACTGCCAAGCTTGGGGGAGGTGCCCCAGTATCGTATCACAACCACATCTCCTTTCTTTACCGTTTTTCTTAGTTCGATCCTATTAAGTAGTATCTTGATCTAGTAGAATAAAGTTTTGGTATGATCTAGTTTTGAGTTTTGCTTTATGATCCCTCTTTGTAATCGAGTCTGTGAGCTATATATAATAAAGATTAGTGTTAAGTCAAGGGCTTGATTATTTTGCCATGATTTTGAGTGAATAAAAGAAAAAGAAAAGAACAAAAAGAAACAAAGAGATCATATGGATCTTATGAAGAGTAATGACTTCACATGGAAAGAGTATGATGATTAAAAATTGTTGAGAGTTGACAAACATAGCTTTGGTCAACGTTGCAATTAATAGGAAGTAATAAAGAAAGAGAGGTTTCACATATAAATATACTATCTTGGACATCTTTTATGATTGGGAGCACTCATTAAAATATGACATGCTAAAGAGTTGATGTTGGACAAGGAAGACAACGTAATGGGTTATGTTTTCTTATATCTGAGATAAAGTATATTGTCATGGATCATCCAACATGTTGAGCTTGCCTTTCCCCCTCATGCTAGCCAAATTCTTTGCACCAAGTAGAGATACTACTTGTGCTTCCAAAAACCCTTAAACCAGTTTTGCCATGAGAGTCCACCATATCTACCTATGGATTGAGTAAGATCCTTCAAGTAAGTTGTCATCGGTGCAAGCAATAAAAATTGCTCTCTAAATATGTATGATTGATTGGTGGAGAAAATAAGCTTTATACGATCTTGTGATGTGGAAGAAATAAAAGCGATGGACTGCATAATAAAGGTTCATATCACAAGTGGCAATATAAAGTGACGTTCTTTCACATTAAGATTTTGTGCATCCAACCCTGAAAGCGCATGGCAACCTCTGCTTCCCTCTGCGAAGGGCCTATCATTTATTATTATCTTCTACCTTATGCAAGAGTCATGGTGATCTTCACCTTTCCTTTTTACATTTTATCCTTTGGCAAGCACGGGATGTTGGAAAGATCCTGATATATATATATATATATATATATATATATATATATATATATATATATATATATATATATAATTGGATGTGGGTTAGCATGAATTATTATTGTTGACATTACCCTTGAGGTAAAAGGTTGGGAGGCGAAACTATAAGCCCCTATCTTTCTCTGTGTCCGATTAAAACTCCGTAACCACAAGTATTGCGTGAGTGTTAGCAATTATGAAAGACTAAATGGTAGTTGAGTATGTGGACTTGCTAGAAAGCTCTGACATAGACTCTTTCTGATGTTATGATAAATTGCAATTGCTTCAATGACTGAGATTATAGTTTGTTAGTTCTCAATAAAGTTTCTGATTCATACTTCGCATTGTGAATAGATTATTACTTGAGCATAAGAAATATTATGACAATATCCATATATGTTGCTGTTATGAAAATAATCATGATGCCCTCATGTCCATATTTTATTTTTATCGACACCTCTACCTCTAAACATGTGGACATATTTATCGTTATCGGCTTTCGCTTGAGGACAAGCGAGGTCTAAGCTTGGGGGAGTTGATACGTCCATTTTGCATCATGCTTTTATATCGATATTTATTGCATTATGGGCTGTTATTACACATTATGTCACAATACTTATGCCTATTCTCTCTTATTTTACAAGGTTTACATAAGGAGGGAGAATGCCGGCAGCTGGAATTCTGGGCTGGAAAAGGAGCAAATATTAGAGACCTATTCTGCACAACTCCAAAAGTCCTGAAACTCCACGAAAGTTATTTTTGGAAATAATAAAAAATACTGAGCGGAAGAAATACCTGAGGGGGGCCCACACCCTGGCCACGAGGGTGGGGGGCGCGCCCTACCCCCCTGGGCGCGCCCCCTGCCTCGTGGGCCCCCTGTTGGCCCTCCGGTGCCCATCTTCTGGTATATGAAGTCTTTCGTCCGAAGAAAAATCATAAGCAAGCTTTCAGGACGAGACTCCGCCGCCACGAGGCGGAACCTTGGCGGAACCAATCTAGGGTTCCGGCAGAGCTGCTCTGCCGGGGACACTTCCCTCCGGGAGGGGGAAATTATCGCCATCGTCATCACCAACGCTCCTCTCATCGGGAGAGGGCAATCTCCATCAACATCTTCACCAGCACCATCTCCTCTCAAACCCTAGTTCATCTCCTGTATCCAATTCTTGTCTCCAAGTCTTGGATTGGTACCTGTAGGTTGCTAGTAGTGTTGATTACTCCTTGTAGTTGATGCTAGTTGGTTTATTTGGTGGAAGATCATATGTTCAGATCCTAAATGCATATTAATACTCCTCTGATTATGAACATGAATATGCTTTGTGAGTAGTTACGTTTGTTCCTGAGGACATGGGAGAAGTCTTGCTATTAGTAGTCATGTGAATTTGGTATTCGTTCGATATTTTGATGAGATGTATGTTGTCTATCCTCTAGTGGTGTTATGTGAACGTCGACTACATAACACTTCACCATTATTTGGGCCTAGAGGAAGGCATTGGGAAGTAATAAGTAGATGATGGGTTGCTAGAGTGACAGAAGCTTAAACCCTAGTTTATGGATTGCTTAGTAAGGGGCTGATTTGGATCCATATGTTTCATGCTATGGTTAGGTTTACCTTAATACTTTTGTTGTAGTTGCGGATGCTTGCAATAGAGGTTAATCATAAGTGGGATGCTTGTCCAAGTAAGGACAGCACCCAAGCACCGGTCCACCCACATATCAAATTATCAAAGTACCGAACGCGAATCATATGAACGTGATGAAAACTAGCTTGACAATAATTCCCATGTGTCCTCGGGAGCGCTTTTCTTTATATAAGAGTTTGTCCAGGCTTGTCCTTTGCTACAAAAAGGATTGGGCCAGCTTGCTGCACTTTATTTACTTTTGTTACTTGTTGCTCGTTACAAATTATCTTATCACAAAACTATCTGTTACCTATAATTTCAGTGCTTGCAGAGAATACCTTGCTGAAAACCGCTTATCATTTCCTTCTGCTCCTCGTTGGGTTCGACACTCTTACTTATCGAAAGGACTACGATAGATCCCCTATACTTGTGGGTCATCATCATGTTCCAGGTTGCACACTGCGACACGGCGGCCGAAGCATGGGTCGCCATCAGGAAGATCTTTATCTCCCAAACTCAGGCGCACGTCGTCAACACCAGAATCGCCCTCTCCACCACCAAGAACGGCAACTCAACGATGTCCGAGTACATCGGGCGCATGAAGGCGCTCGGTGATGAGGTGGCATCGGTGTGCAAGCTGCTCACCGACGACGACATGGTGTCCTACATCATGGCGGGACTCGACTACGACTACGTGTCCTTCGTCTCCACGATCTGCGCTCGCACTCAGCAAATCAAGGTGAGCGAGCTTTACTCGTAGCTGATCAGCTTTGAAAGCAGGTTGGCGATGTTTGAAGGTGAAGGGCAGTCCTCCCACTCCTCTGCCAACGCCGTGTCTCGCGGCGGACGCGGTGGATACAACCGTGGCGGTGGTCGCGGTGGCAACGGTGGCCGCAATGGAGGCAGCCGTGGCAACGGAGGCGGCGGTCGTGGTCGCGGCGGCGGCCGCGGCAATGGAGGAGGCCGCAACGATCTGCCTGAGGTCTTCTGCCAAATCTGCACCAAGCCAAACCACACGGCCATGGAGTGCTAGTCGCTTCGACATCTCCTTCAACAAGGAGAAAAGTGCAGCAGCCGTCAACACCAACTCCTCCTACGGGGTGGACACGAACTGGTATGTGGACTCAGGAGCAACAGACCACATCACCAGCGAGCTCGACAAGCTCACCGTCCGTGACAAGTACAATGGACACGATCAAGTGAACATGCCAAACGGCGCAGGTATGAAGATTTCCCATATAGGTCATGCTTATGTTCGTATCCCTACTCGCAATCTTCATCTCAAAAATATCTTGACTGTGCCCAAAGCCACTAAAAACTTGATCTCTGCTCATCGTCTAGCTAATGACAATCATGTGTTTCTTGAAACTCATCCTCATTTTTTCTATGTCAAGGACAAGGCAACGAGGAAAACCCTTCTCCACGGCAGGTGTAGAAACGGGCTCTATCCCCTATCATCAGCTCCCATAAGCTCGGGCAGACATGCACTTGGCGCCACCAAGATCTCTCCATCAAGGTGGCACGATCGCTTAGGACATCCATCCTCGGCAATAGTTCAACATGTTCTTAGACAAAATAAAATTTCCTTTTCTAGCAAAGAGTTGAATAAAGAGGGAGTGTGTGATGCTTGCCAACAAGGCAAGAGCCATCAACTTCCCTATCCAAATTCTAGTAGTTTTCTCTGATGTATGGGGGCCTGCCCGAGATTCGATCAATAAGAAAAATTATTATGTGAGTTTCATCGATGACTTTAGCAAATTCATGTGGATATATATTCTCAAACATAGATCAGAAGTTTTCAAAGTATTTCATGAGTTTCAAGCACTTGTTGAACGACTCTTTGATCGCAAGATTATCACCATGCAAACAGATTGGGGCGGCGAGTATGAGCGCCTCAACTCGTTCTTTCGTCAAATAGGGATCACACATCACGTATCATGCCCACATGCCCATAAACAGAATGGGTCAGCCGAGAGAAAACATAGGCACATTGTAGATGTGGGTCTCTCTCTTTTAGCTCATGCTTCCATGCCCTTAAAATTTTGGGACGAAGCTTTTCTAGCCGCCACCTATCTTATCAATCGCACTCCTAGCAAAGTGATCAATCTTGATACTCCCTTGAAAAAATTGTTCCATGAAAAACCCAACTACCATGCTCTATGCACTTTTGGTTGTGCATGTTGGCCAAATCTTCGACCCTTTCATGCTAAGAAGCTAGAATTCCGTTCAAAACAATGCGTTTTTCTTGGCTATAGCAATCTCCATAAAGGGTTCAAGTGTCTTGATGTCAAAGAAGGACGTGTCTATATTTCTCGTGAGTTGACGAAATGATTTTTCCGTTTGCTTGGCTCAATCCAAATGCCGGCGTTCCCCTTCGTTCTGAAGTTCTCCTTCTTGCTGAAACTACTTCATCTGAACCTCTTGATCATGGGGACGAACAGACAGCTGATCCTTCGGTTAATCTTCATAAAAATCCTGCTGTAAATTTTGGTGGAAATTCTGTTTTTGGTCATGATTTTATGCAGCAGGTAGGCGCATAACACGAAGCAGATTCAGGTGCTGCTCCAGATCCTGCCAGCGGCGATCCCGGGGAGGATTCTCCCTCGCCTTCCACGCTGGACAACGGGATCCGCACCGCATTAGCCTTGGGGGCGGGCGACCCAGCCTCACCGCGACGCGTGTCCCCTCGCGGGCCCGTGGGCGCGGATGCTGCAGCGCACTCCGGGTCAGGCGGACCCACAAGCAGCGAGGCGCCGCCCTACACGCGCCAAGTGGCGCGGCCCTCTTCGCACGGTGGTGCGGGCCAATCAGGTGGGCCGCATGCAGGCGACAGCATCCGCCTCGGATCTGCGGCTGTTGGGCCAGGCGCGGACGCTGGCGATGCTGACAGGATCCTTCTTGGATCTGGTGCGGCTGGGTCAGGCTTCGGATCTGCTGTGCAGGGCTCCGGATCGTCTGTGCAGCCGCCTTCTGCGATGATTTCTGTGTCTCCACCAAGAACAAGATCTCAGCATGGTATTTTAAAACCGAAAGTACGTACGGATGGTACGGTCAGGTATGACAAAGGGCGTCGGTTTGCTGGTCTTGCTGTCACGGGAGAACCAAATACTTTGGTAGAAGCTTTGGAAGATAAAAATTGGAAAAATGCAATGAATGAGGAATATAATGCTCTTATGAAAAATAGAACATGGCATCTAGTTCCTCCAGCGAAAGGGAGGAATTTAATTGACTGGAAATGGGTCTATAGAATTAAAAGAAAAGCAAATGGAGAAATAGACAGATACAAGGCTAGACTAGTTGCAAAGGGTTTTAAACAAAGATATGGTATAGATTATGAAGATACCTTTAGCCCTGTTGTGAAAGCAGCTACTGTTAGACTTGTTCTCTCTATTGCAGTATCAAACAATTGGAGTCTTCATCAATTGGATGTGCAGAATGCGTTCCTTCATGGCGTTCTAGAGGAAGAAGTGTATATGAGACAACCACCTGGGTATGAGGTAAAGGACAAGTTATTATGTGTGTAAGCTTGATAAGGCTTTATATGGTTTGAAACAAGCACCTAGAGCATGGTACTCCAGG
The DNA here is from genome assembly GCF_002575655.3 of Aegilops tauschii subsp. strangulata. Lineage (NCBI taxonomy): Eukaryota > Viridiplantae > Streptophyta > Magnoliopsida > Poales > Poaceae > Aegilops > Aegilops tauschii. The sequence goes on along the minus strand of NC_053037.3, from coordinate 51,487,599 downwards.
CTGAGTGTGAAACTCCAAAGACTTGGTTTTCAGCCGTCCAAAGCTGACACATCACTATTCTTCTATAGAAAAGGCAAAATCACCATTTTTATGCTAGTGTATGTTGATGATATTATTGTTGCAAGCTCATCACAGGATGCAACCAAAGCATTGCTTACGGATCTAAGGAGAGATTTTGCTCATAAAGATCTTGGTGATTTGCACTACTTCTTGGGAATAGAAGTAAAAAAGGTTAAAGATGGCATGGTCTTGAGTCAAGAAAAGTATGTGTCAGATGTGCTAAAAAGAGCAGGTATGATGAATTGCAAGGTATCAAATATGCGCCTTCCAACTTCTGAAAAATTATCTAAGGAAGAAGGAGAGGCTTTAAGTGCTGAAGATTCTACAAACTATAGAAGTGTTGTAGGTGCCTTGCAATATCTAACACTTACAAGACCTGACATATCTTTTCCTATCAATAAAGTATGTCATTTTCTGCATGCCCCTACTCTTGCACATTGGACAGCAGTAAAGATGATCTTAAGATATCTGAGGGGTACTATGAGTACATGTTTGAAAGTCACAAGGTCAATGTCAACTTTGGTGAGTGCATCCTCTGATGCAGATTGGGCAGGTTGTCCTGATGATAGAAGATCAACAGGGGGTTTTGCTATTTTCTTTGGACCAAATCTTATATCATGGAGTGCACGGAAACAAGCTACTATATCAAGATCAAGTACAGAAGTTGAGTACAAGGCCTTAGCCAATGCCACAGCAGAGTTGATATGGGTTCAAACCTTGTTGAATGAGCTTCGTGTTAATCACTCCCCTGTTGCACGGTTGTGGTGTGATAACATTGGTGCCACTTATCTATCAGCAAATCCAGTGTTTCATGCCAGAACAAAACACATTGAGGTTGATTATCATTTTGTGCGAGAAAGAGTAGCTAAGAAGCTTCTTGATATTCGGTTCATTCCCACTAATGATCAAGTTGCAGGTGGTTTCACTAAAGCCTTATCATGGCGCAAGTTAGAAGAGTTCAAAAACAATCTCAACTTGGTGAATTTATGATCGAGGAGGTGTGTTAGAATATAATGTATGTATATACGGTTGTGTATATAAAACCGTATATACCTCGCGTGCGTGATCTTGTAACATGGTAGTTAGGTTGCTTGAATCCTTATCTCGTAGGTAGCTTACTTGAGGATCAAGTCCAAACCTAACTACCGAATCTTGTAAACCCTAGCCTATGGCTATATATAACACGTAACGCGTCCCTGCTAGGCATACGCTTCAAGCCCTCTTTCAATGGCGGCATGGCCCCGCCTCCGCGAGGCAGCTTCTATTTCTCTTCCTTCCCGCAGCCAGGATCTTCGACGCCATCCGCTGTTACGACACACGTGCATAGCTATCCACTGTGCTTTCCAATCACACGCTACCTTAGCTTAGCTGGAAACGACGTTGATCCAGGATGTGTACATATGAGCCGGACCGGAGAGTCGCACGGCGTCACCATCCACCGCTCACTCCATCATCACGCACTCCATACGTGCGTGGGTTGTTCGTTGCACTCTCTTGCCAAAGCCACATGAAAACAAAGCATTCATCTATTCTATCCTGCTACTCTCTTGCCAAAGCCACATGAAAACAAAGCATTCATCTATTCTATCCTGCTACGTAGTACCAACCGTCTACGTCGCTGATGTTGTCACTTTTTTTTTGCGGGTGATGTTGGCACGTTGTTGTTGGTCCCCTCGATATCGGTTGGAAGGAGGAGGACATATACAAGATCTATCACTGCAGATTGCAAAATAGTATTACTTCCATCCTAACTTATATGTTTTAGATTTGTCTAGATACCAATGTTTCTAACACTAAACATGTCTACCGTACATCCGTATTTAGACAAATATACTTATAACCAAAGTGAAACGGGACGATGTATAGAACGCATACTTATGCAAGAGTAGTTGTTAAGCGTGTTTTGAGCCTGCTACCATGTCTTCTTAACCACTAATGGAAAGCCAGCAAGGTTTGAGTGGAAGTCACATTTCGCGTACATGCATAGTCCCCATCTACACACTATTTCAGTAAAGGACGCTCTATTGATACATACATCAACGCGCTATAAAATGGGTCGGATCTCTGCAACAAACACGGCATCAAGTGGACGATGAGATACATATATGGTGCACACAATGTCACAACCAACCCTATCAACATCGCGCCAAACATTCCGGCTTCGTTTTCCTATACATAGTTGCAGCCTTTTCTAGAAATGATTGGAAACATTGTACTGTATGACATAGGGCCTAAAGGCATCTTCAAGGTAGACCCTCAAACCTCCCATAATCGTAAGGATCGCGGAAGCCATCCAATGCCGATCTGTATTGGTTCGCGGAGCTGTCCTGATGCGATTTCTCCCATAAACCGGAGACAAAAGTGGGGGAGGTTTGCGGGAGTTCGGACCGCTCCCAAGCCCGCTTCTGACCATCCTGATCCACCAAAAAAACCTTGCCCCCTCTTGCGCGCGCTCCCGCCCGGCACCGCCTGCCCGCATTCATGCCGCTGTAGAGCGCGTAGCTCCGCATTGAAGACGGCTCAGGGCCGACGCGACCTCTCACTGCCTCCACCATTGAAGCGGCGCGCCGGCCGAAGGCGCCGCCAACTGCACGCCCAGCTGAACACGCCTTCTCGCCACATTCATACCCATTAACCCCCCACGTGGAAGCCGAGAAACCTACTCCGACCACACGTCCGTTCAGGAGCGGGCCGACATTAAACGCCACGCCGGCCGAGCTCCTCCCGTCCGCCCTCTATTTTGATGGCATGCGCCGGGCAAGAATCGCACCCCTCCGCCGCTCCCCCCATATCCTCCTGCACCATTTTCTTCACCATTTCGATGGCATCCGAAGGGCAGGAAGAGGAGTTCTCCAGCATAAAAGTCGGCATGGTGGCCCGCCAAGCCCGAAGGATACGAACGAGGCAGCGAGCTGCTCCAACTCCCTCCCCTAGGCCGCCGGAGCAAGTTGTCGCCCCAATCTGGCGCGTGGTTCAGCAACTCGCCGCTCCAAGCAAGTTTGCGGAGGAGTGGCGAGTTGCTCTAGGCTGACACGGAGGGGAGCACGGGGACACGAGCATGGACGACGCCGCGTCGTACTGCCCCTCCAGTGCCTACGACCGCTCCATCTGCCGTCGACGCGCACGTAGCCGGCGTGATGCAGACAGAGAAAGAAGGCGGGTGCGCGGAGGAGATCGACGAGTCGGTGGCTAGCTCATCCCCGGCCACGTCCGCTGGCAACTTCGAGGGGAAGTAGAACATGGGAGGTCGCCGCCACTTTGGTCCCAGGAAGGCCACCGCTGGCGCATCGCTGGCTTGTACAACCGGTGTCCGGTGACGTGGTGGCTTCTTCTTTATCTTAGTTGGTTGGACATGGACATGCGAATGCAAGCTCTAGTATTAGGGATGCTTACGCCGTGTTTGGTTACCTACAGCCATTTGACCTCATTACATATGTGGCTCGCTGGAGTCTGGCCAAGCTAGTGCGCCCTCTAGTTGCTTCTTGCTCGCCGTTCATCATCTCGGTGTTGCTCTTGTCCATCTTGTACACGCCAGTGTGCACCTTGATGCGGCGGTTGTACCTTGGCACCGCAGAGTTGTCGTCGTCGCCGTCCGAGGGCTCCTCGAGTTCCAGTTTTCAAAAAGGGAGCTCGCTCATGACCTGATCGATGTCTCGAAGGCCTCCATGGGAAGAACCGCAACAACCATGCTCCTTGGTAGCCGAAGCACTGATCGCAGCAGCGGCACTGAAGGGGAAATTGGGGCGCCACTACCATGACCTCGGTGGGCGGCGTTGGAAGGGGAACAAGGGCTTGACGCCAGGACTGGTAGGGCGAGAAGGAGGTGAAGCATGGACCATTGGGGGGGAGGAGGAGAAGATGCTCTTTATAGCCATGTACGGCGGTGCTGGACTCGACATGACCCTTCGCGCGCGAGACAGAGTGTAGCAAACAAAAAAGCTGAAACCATCATCTAAATCATTGCACCACCAATCGACTGATAAAATCTCAAGGCACATGCAACCCACGTGCATAGTCATATCCCAAACTAATGCACGTGTCAATTCCTGATTAATCAGTTTAAGGCTGAATTTAAAAAAAACTGGAAATAGAGATGTTAGTATATGAAGCTAGCCCGGCAGATATTTGGTTTGTTTTATGTATGTATGAGCACCTATTGATTTGGGTTAGTTGAACTGTCTCGGAGGCTGGGCTGGGCTGGGTTCTGAAAGGCCATCCGCAGGCCCAGGTAGGCTCGAGAGAAGTAACCCTCGTGTCTGCTTGGCCGAGAGCTCCTAGTTGACACTCATGTGTATCAACTGTTTTTAGAACTTCGTGTGCATCAACTAGGAGTGGCTTCGCTGAAGCCTACACGAATGGGCCGGCCCACTTTTCCCATGAAGAGGGTTTTTTTCCTTTTTGATTTTTTAGTCGGTTTCGCCCAAAAATACAACTGTTGTTTTTTAGAAGCTAGAAATTTTTATAATCTATTAAAAAGCAGAAAAAAAATTCAAAAACTTTTCGCTATATTTTTTTTATAAAAAGTCCACCGTATATTAAAAATTGTTTGGTGTGTATTAAAAAATGTTCAATGTATATAGCAATAATGTTCAACGTATATAGAAAAATTAAGCATGTATTTTGAAAAACATGTTCACCATATGCTAAAAATAGTTCAGTGTGCATTCGAAAATAGTTCACGGTTTGCTAAAAAAAGTTCGGTGTGCATTTAAAAAAAGTTCACCGTATACTGCAAACCTATAAAAAAGAAAAATAAAAAGTGCAAAAACAAAATACAGAAAAGGAAGAAGAAAACCCAAGATCTGAAAAAAGGAACAAGAAATATAGAAAAAAAAAGAAGGGGAAAAACAAAACAGAAGAAGCTCGTCAGTTGAGGCGGCCCATCTGGAGGTTCTACATGACGCGCGCACGGGCGTCATATATAGGATTGGCCACCTCAAGAAAAATTTTAGGATTGGCCTGATTGGCCCCCTCCCTGGTGCACTCCCCGCGCGCCACAAGCAAATCGAACGCCGCGAGTCTCTCCGCCCGCCCGCCGCAGAGCACGCGCTCCGGAGCGTCGGCGCGCGGGCTGGCCCAGAGCTCGCATCTCCCCGGCGGAGCGTTCGCCGCGTGTGCGCGTACGTGGTGCGCATCTCCCACACGTAGCAGCAGTACGTCCTGTCGGAGGTACGACGAACGCGGCCGTGCCTGGATCCATCCGTGATCCGTCGGTCGATCGGGGGTGTTGATTGCGGGCGCCGGTTCCGTTGGGCATTCAATCCGGCTGTAGCTGCAGGACATCAACCAAATCTCGGGGCTGTGCCCAGTGGGGCTGAGAAACCAGCGAGGAAGCAAGCACGTACGCGCGCGCTAGGTCGACGCCCTCACCGACGGCGACATGGCGACATGGCTCCGCCTTCGCGGCAGCTTCTTCCTTCCTGCAGCATCGTCTTCAATGCCATCCGCCCGTCTCTCTTTTGTTTTTTGTTTAACAACATGAAACCGGGCAGCTATCTACCCTGCTACGTACCAACCCTCTCCGCCCTCGAGCTGATGTTGGCATGTTGTTGTTGGCCCCCTCGATTTTGGTTGGGAAGAAAAGGGCAGATGCAAGACCGATCGCTGCTGACTACAACCAGACATGAAATGAGATGACATGCAAATAAGACGTTTTTTTGGTATTACATCAGTGTCAAAAACATCTTAAATTAATGGATGGAGCAGTACTTATGCAAGAGTCGCCGTCGAAGCGTGTTGGTTCGATTCTTCCATGGATCGTATATTCTTAACCACTAATGGCAAGCAACCATGCCTTGTGTCTAAGTCACATTTGCGCATACATGCATGGACACACCAAAAATGCTAAACACATGGACGTTTTACAGGGCTGTTATGTGACTCTTCGATAATACCACCCCCCCAAACCCAACCCCCCCCCCCCCCCCCCCCCGCGCCTCCCTGAATTTCACCAGGATGGGCCCCAGCCTCCCCCTTAATCCAATTAAAAAACGCCAGGCCAATCTTAGTCTGTAATCCTTAAGTAAACTTTTGTTGATGTAGCATTGTTGTGGACACACTTCTCCGATAGCAAGCACTCCGTTAATGCAAAGACACGTTATAAAATGTGTCTGATCTCTGCAACAACATGACATCGACATCAAAGTGCACAATGAACGAAATCAATCGGCTAGCCAATGGGGTGGCTCATGAAATCATGAAGTTTAGCTTTATTAGTAGATCTGATGGGATTTCTTCTTAATAGTGTTCCGCCTTGCATGGCTAATTTTGTAATGAGCGATGTAATAACCTTTTTACTTAATTAATATATGGCGGTTTTTCAAAAAAAAAAAAAATGCACAATGAGACATCGGATGCTACGTCCACATCGTGGCAACATCATTTCCGTCTCCATTTCCTGTATACGGCCGTAGCCTCTTTTTTTTTAGAAATGACTACTAGTAGCGATATAACTGTGACATAGGGTCTAGCCCAATGATTAACGACGACATCTTATCTCCTTTCGGTTCTTTCTTTAATCTTAGCTGATGTTATCCATATCTATATTGTTTCCTATTTGATCAAACACGTTCTGGCCATGAGCTTGGCCTTGGCTCGCCAAACAACTCTTTCTTCTTTCTTTCATCGACCGACAGATTCCTGAGAATTATTGTGCTGCTTCCACAAATGTGCTTGATGGTACGGCGCGAGACAAAAAATTAGGAGTAGTACTATACTAAACTGGATATTAGTCTAGGATGGACAACGAACTAAATAATCAGGTTGTTAACAAGTGTTTCCGGCATGGCGTGTCGACCTTGGTATGTTTCATTGTTTGTTTAAAGGTGCACTGTCTGAGTCACTCCCTCCGTTGGTTGGACATGCGAGCTACTACTGCTGACGAGTGCTTATCTTCATCTGGTCTGGCTATAGCTGGTCGAGTGTTCACGATTCTCAAGGCACTAGGATACGTTATCCCCTCGGTGTCACGTATGGAATCTCTCTCTTGTTTTTCCTTCGGTGACAATAATTAAGGTTAATTCTTACTACTTCCCTTGGAATATCAAAACAATGGGAACGATAATAATTTTTACGCTCAATCACTAGTAGAAAAAAGGCTATTTGTCCCGGTTCGTAAGGCTCATCTGTCCCGGTTGTGAAACCGGGACTAGAGGGTCGTTACTAAAGCCCTAGGCCTTTAGTCCTGGTTCTTATACGAACCGGGACAGATGGACCTCCACATGGCCGCTGCGGCGAGCCCAGGCAGGAGGGCTTTTGGTCCCAGTTGGTGGCACCAACCGGGACCAAAAGGCATCCACGCGTCAGCAGCTGGCAGGAGCTGATGTTTTTTTTGACAGGTGGGTTTAGGGGGTTTGGGGGGGTTAATTTAGGTGTTTCATATATTGTATTAGCTAGCTAATTAATAGAGAGAAGTGTCCTCTCTTATCTCCGTGCTTGGTCGACGCTACGTCCTATACGTATAGAGAGGACTCGACACGCTATCTAGTAAGCAAATGAAGGGAACAGAAGATCGTCATGAACATATGCATACAGAGAGAAGTGATATCGACCTCTCCTTCTCCGAGAGATTGGTCGAACAACAAGTTTTCGTATATCTATCCGACGCTACTGGCTACATATATACAATATAAGATCTCTTACAATATAATCCCCTAATTATATATGAACTCAGGGTCCACATGGTATTCTCCGTCTTTATCGATCACGTGGTCAAGAAAGAATGCCGCCAATTCCTCTTGAATTGCTCGCATGCGATCTGGTGCTAGGAGTTCATCCCGCATCCGAAACATCTAATTTGAAGAAGGGGGGTCAATACATATATATGAATGAATGAAACTCAACACAAATGATGGTAATAAAATAAAATATTGAATATTATTGCTTACGCACTTCATATTGTTTGTTAGAGTAGCCCCGCTCACAGGTCATGTGGCGGATGGACTCGCAAACGTAGTATCCACGGTAATTATTTTCGGCTTCCTGCCACAACCAATTTACAAGAAATAGAGGTCAATCAAACTGATAAGCAAGCATGCTAAATGGTATTGATGAAACTAGCGCTTGAATCACTAGGAACTTTCGGGTGTGTAAATCGCAGCTTCCTCGGCAATCCCGGAGCTTTTGAGGTGAACTTTTTCCAAACCCTGCCAGACAAAGAAAACAATTACTTGATATCAGGAAATGAACAAACTTGCCGATATGGTGCGATAATGATCGATTTAACTTACTTCTCGAGCATTTCAGTCATGTCCGCATACTCCTGGGGATCTTTTCGTCTCGAGTCTAAGTCGGTTACTAGTCCCTGCTCAAGCTTAATCTCTAGGAGAATATAGTGGAACCTGCCCATGCATGCATAACTCATCATTTACATTACTATAACCTCGACTAATAAGGGAAACCGAATATGCACAAGACAGTAACACTCACTTGAAGTTGTAAGGAAAGAGTATTATATCTTTGTTTTGATTTATTACCAACAATCGTAGCAAGTTGGCATCGGTATCTTTGGCTTGAAATTCAACCGTAAATTGATCTATGAGATTTGTGTTAATGAACCCAATATCATCGATTTGTCTTTTCTTCAATTCGGCGATCTTTAATATGCATAATATAGTGAGGGTAATTATATATACATGCAATGAAAGAGCTGAGCTATATATAGAGACTTAATGACAGAAGTAGTACTTACAGACAGTAGCAAGTGGCCGTTAATTTATCGAGGGCCTTTTGATTGAAAAACTGGAAGAACTCCTCAAATGGAACAGACAACAGTTCAATTCCAACGAGGTCATGCTCCTCTTTAACTCTCAGCGTCAAAGTATTCATCCCCCAGACTTTATGCAGGTTTTCATGTACCAATCATGGAATCTTCGCATCATCGTTGTTAGAGATCTTTCATCTTTGACGAGAGGCTTCCCGTAATGGTATTTGTGTTCGTCCACCTCCAAGAAATCATAATGTACATCGTCGGGTAGGTAATCTCCAAGATTGGTATTGGGCAAAATCTCCGGATGATTAGCGACGATATCGCTAGACACCTTGAGCGGGGGGCACGATTGGTTCGCTTGTTCGCCAAGCTGGGCAATTTTTTCCCCAGCTCGTTGTTCGGCTAACCTTCGATCACTGATAGTACTTCCCGACCGCTCCGCTTCGATAAATGACCTTTCAATAATGCGATCATAGTTGGATTGCGGCAGAGAAGGTGGTGCTCGCTTCAGGGCATCGATAGTGCGCTTTGCTTTCACCGGATCTATCTTCTCCTCCGGAGGTGGATGTTTCTTTGCTTTCACCCCTTGAAAGTAGTCCCTCACTTCGGCTTCCACGATCTTCTTGTTTTCCTCCATGGTCATCTTGTATGGTAACTTCTCTAGAGGCTTGAGAGATGGACCGAATCTGTATTGCCTCCCGCCTCTGGCTGTACTGCTAGACGTGGGAGCAGACGGAGCGGCTGCGGCTGTCTTCTTTCCTTGCTTACGAGGCGGAGGAGAAGGACTACGACGCGCCGGAGCGGCGGCGGGTCTCTTCCGCCCTTGCTGACGAGGCGGAGAAGGAGGAGGCTCGCTGCTCGGGCGCGCTGGCGCAGGCGGAGAAGGAGGCGGAGTGCCGCCACGCACCGGGGAAGGAGGCTGAGTGCCCTGATCACTCGCCGGAGGAGGAGGCGGAGGAGGAGGCGGAGTGCCCTGACTCACCGGAGGAGGAGGAGGAGGAGGCAGAGGCGTCCAGTTCGGAAGGTTGATGAGCTCCTTCCGCCATAGGCATGGAGTCTTCAGAGCAGAACCCAGCCGAGTCTCCCCTTCACTGGTAGGGTGGTCAAGCTCGAGGTCCTCAAATCCCTCCGTTATTTCGTCCACCGTCACCCTAGCATATCCTTCTGGAATCGGACGGCAGTGAAAAGTTGTGTCGGGTTCAGGAGGTCGAACAGAGCCGACAGCTGCCTTGACTTTGAAGTTCTGCCATTGCGTCATAAGGTGGCAATGTTGAGACTCCGTGATAGCATCCACGGGGTAGCTAGCAGGAGCTGTCAAGACATGCTCCAGCTGAAGCAGCTCGGTGGAAGTCACGCTGCTTCTCCGCTGAGATGGCGGGGTACCTTCGGCAGGTCGCTTGCTGCGAACTGTGTCTCATTCCTCTAGCGCTTGTACCCTTTCGTGCAGCTTCTGCAGTTGGTTCTGCTCCACTTTCTTCCTCCCCTCCTGGTATTTGTAACCGCCTGCGTCCGGAAACCCATCCTTCCACGGAATGGAGCCTGGCGTGCCTCGTGTCCGTCCAGGGTGCTCAGGATTCCCGAGGGCCATTGTGAGCTCATCGTTCTCTCTGTCTGTAACGAACGTCCCTTGTTGCGCTGCATCAATATACTGCTGAAGCTTCTTGACGGGTATGTTAAGTTGGTCGTTCGTCCAAACGCACTTCCCTGATACAGGGTCCAAGGTTCCGCCAACCCCGAAGAACCAAGTCCGGCAACGGTATGGCCAGTTCAATGTCTCTGGTTCGACCCCTTTATGAAGCAGGTCATTCTCAGCCTTGGCCCATAACGGCCGGGCTTTGAGGTACCCACCTGACCCCGTGCGATGGTGAAGCTGCTTCTTCGCAACATTTTTCTTGTTTGTCGCTGACATCTTCTTACTCTTGTCCGATGTCCTGTGGGCCACAAATGCGGGCCAGTGATCTCTGATCTTCTCATACCGGCCGGTGAATTCTGGTGTCTTTTCTTGGTCGACAAACGATGTTTTCAACTCATTCTTCGACCTCCTGAATAGTTCTGCCATCTTCTTAAGAGCATGAGACTTGTTCAATTGCTCTTTAACTGGCTTCTCCGGATCCTCCTCTGGCGGTAGGGTGAAATTTTCCTTCAACGCGGTCCAAAGATCATTTCTGCATATCATTGACATAAGACACCTCAGGGTCTTCCTTCTTAGGCTTAAACCATTGGTGGACGCTGATTGGGATCTTGTCCCTAACAAGAACCCCGCACTGAGCAGAAAATGCTTCCTTGGTCCGGATGGGTTAAATCAGTTGGCCATCGCGCGCGATTGTTGTGATCTCAAACCTTTCATCCGAGCGCAACTTTTTCTTCGGGACTCGTTTCTTTACCGAAGTTGTGCTCGATCCGGAGGGCTAGAAAAAAGAAGAAAGACGAGAGTTAATTAATAAGTGTACATACCAAAACAATGAATGCATCAATTAGCTAGTCAGCACAGGCTTAATTAATATATATATACCTGGCCGGACTCTGTTCGGTCACCGGAGCCGTCATCACGGTCTCCTTCTTGCACCGGCATTCTGTTGGGGAACGTAGTAATTTCAAAATTTTCCTACGCACACGCAAGATCATGGTGATGCATAGCAACGAGAGGGGAGAGTGTTGTCCACATACCCTCGTAGACCGACAGCGGAAGCGTTATCACAACGCGGTTGATGTAGTCGTACGTCTTCACGATCCGACCGATCAAGTACCGAACGCACGGCACCTCCGAGTTCTACACACGTTCAGCTCGATGACGTTCCTCGAACTCCGATCCAGCCGAGTGTTGAGGGAGAGTTTCGTCAGCATGACGGCGTGGTGACGATGATGATGTTCCACCGACGCAGGGCTTCGCCTAAGCTCCGCAACGGTATTATCGAGGTGTAATATGGTGGAGGGGGACACCGCACACGGCTAAGAGATCTCAAGGATCAATTGTTGTGTCTCTGGGGTGCCCCCCTGCCCCCGTATATAAAGGAGCAAGGGAGGAGGAGGCCGGCCCTAGGAGGGGGCGCACCAAGTGTGGAGTCCTACTAGGACTCCCTAGTCCTAGTAGGATTCCACCTCCCATATGGAATAGGAAAAGAGGAAGGGAAAAAGAGAAGGAAGGAAGGGGGCGCCCCCTTCCCTAGTCCAATTCGGACCAGACCAAGGGGAGGGGTGCGGCCACCCTTGAGGCCCTTTTTCTTCTTTCCCGTATGGCCCAATAAGGCCCAATACGTATTCTCGTAACTCCCCGGTACTCCGAAAAATACCCGAATCACTCGGAACCTTTCCGAAGTCCGAATATAGTCGTCCAATATATCGATCTTTACGTCTCGACCATTTCGAGACTCCTCGTCATGTCCCCGATCTCATCCGGGACTCCGAACTCCTTCGGTACATCAACATACATAAACTCATAATAAAACTGTCATCGTAACTTTAAGCGTGCGGACCCTACGGGTTCGAGAACTATGTAGACATGACCGAGACACGTCTCCGGTCAATAACCAATAGCGGGACCTGGATGCCCATATTGGCTCCCACATATTCTACGAAGATCTTTATCGGTCAGACCGCATAACAACATACGGTGTTCCCTTTGTCGTCGGTATGTTACTTGCCCGAGATTCGATCGTCGGTATCTCGATACCTAGTTCAATCTCGTTACCGGCAAGTCTCTTTACTCGTTCCGTAACACATCATCCCGCAACTAACTCATTAGTCACAATGCTTGCAAGGCTTATAGTGATGTGCATTACCGAGTGGGCCCAGAGATACCTCTCCAACAATCGGAGTGACAAATCCTAATCTCGAAATACGCCAACCCAACAAGTACCTTTGGAGACACCTGTAGAGCACCTTTATAATCACTCATTTACGTTGTGACGTTTGGTAGCACACAAAGTGTTCCTCCGGTAAACGGGAGTTGCATAATCTCATAGTCATAGGAACATGTATAAGTCATGAAGAAAGCAATAGCAACATACTAAACGATCGAGTGCTAAGCTAACGGAATGGGTCAAGTCAATCACGTCATTCTCCTAATGAGGTGATCTCGTTAATCAAATGACAACTTATGTCTATGGCTAGGAAACATAACCATCTTTGATTAACGAGCTAGTCAAGTAGAGGCATACTAGTGACACTCTGTTTGTCTATGTATTCACACATGTATTATGTTTCCGGTTAATACAATTCTAGCATGAATAATAAACATTTATCATGATATAAGGAAATAAATAATAACTTTATTATTGCCTCTAGGGCATATTTCCTTCACATTCGGTCACCGGAGCCATCATAATCAGGTCTTTCCTCCTCCATTATTCGATCGCCATAGCCTGCTTCTTCACCATGTCCTTCCAGACCATCATTGTCGTTAAGGTACGACAAGACATCAGCTCCGGCTAAGATTATGTCCCCCAACACCTCTTCTGCTGCCTCGTCTCGTCCGTACTCCATTGTTTCTGCAAATATTACAACATGGCAATTATTATACAAACATGATAGCAGGTGGATATATTAGTGGCAAACGTAGACCTAGCTACCTAATCACAAGAAGGAATCATATTAGTGGCCTCGACGCTTCTCTAGGGTTTGGGGTTGCCTCGGCAACGCTTCAAAGGTTCGGGGTGGCCTCGACGACAACGCTCTTTTAACTTGGTAAATTTGGGTGGCCTCAGCAACGCTTCAAGGGTTCATATGCAAAAGTCATGGATTTATTCAATACTTTGACCCTCGAACCCTCGGCGACCCTCGACCCTCTACCGTAGCTAGTTCCCGACCCTCGCCCCCTCGAACCCTCGTCAACACCCTCCCCCCCCCCCTCATGTCGAAGTTATCGGGGAGGGGGTATATCGACCCCCCCTCATGTTGAAGTTATCGGGGAGGGGGTATATCGACAACGACATACCCGATAAAAAATAAGAAGACGGAGAAGAAAAAAAGAGGAGAAAAGGAAAGGAATAGAGGAGAAGATCAAAGAAAAAAAGAAGAATAAAAATAGAAGAAGAAAGGAATAGAGGAGAAGAAGAAAAAATAGAAAATATTCTATTTTTTCTTCTTCTCCTCTATTCCTTTCTTCTTCTCCTCTTCTTTTTCTTCTTTTTTCCTCTTCTTAATTATTTATTTCTCCTCTTCTTCCTCTCCTCTTCTTCGCCTTTCTTCCTCTTCTTATTTTCCTTTTTCCTCTCCTTCTTTTTCTTCTTCTTCCTTCTTAATATCACTTAGCAACTTTTGCAACGATAGGGGGTGCTCCCGTGGTCTAAAATCGGTCTATGCATGATAGAGAATTCTGAAAAAATACATCTATGATCCCTCATACATACATACATACATACAAAAAATACATCTAAAAAAAGAGGAGAAGAAGAAAAAAAGAGGAGGAGGAGAAGAAGAAATAGAAGAAAAAAAGAGGAGAAGAAGAAGGAATAGAGGAGAAGAAGAAAAAATAGAAAATCTATTCCTTCTTATTCTCCTTTTTTTCTTCTACTTCCTCTTCTTATTTTTTTCCTCCTCTTCTTCTCCTTTTTCCTTCTTCCTCTTTTCTTCTTTTTCCTTATTTTCCTTCTTCCTCGATGACCCTAACCCTAAACAGTACAACTTCCTCGACGTCCCCGCCTCTCTTATGAACAAAAAAAATCTATGAATAAAAAAACATCATATTCTATGAACAAAAAACATCATATTTCATCCACATCCGTGCATACATCATATATATGATCATCTATGAACAAAAAAACATCATATTCTATAAAAAGATCATCATATATATGAACAACAACAATTATGATAACAAGCATATATATCATCATATATATGAAAAAACAAGCATATATATGAAAAAGCAAGCATATATATCATCATATATATGAAAAAAAGGACAGGGAAGGCGCCGGCCGGACCAAGGTGAGGAGGGGCGCGGGGTCGGCGGCGAGGACGGCGACGGGGCAGGGGGCGCGCGCTCGGGGTAGGGGCGATGGCGACGAAGGGGGCGGGGCAGGGCGACGGCGACGACGGGGGCGGGCCGGGGCGCCGCGCGTCGGGGCAGGGCCGGGGCGGCGCGCGCTCGGGGTAGGGGCGATGGCGACGAAGGGGGCGGGGCAGGGCGACGGCGACGACGGGGGCGGGCCGGGGCGGCGCGCGTCGGGGCAGGCACGGCGAGCGACGACGGCGTCGGGCGAGGGGCGCGGGCGACGGCGACGATGGGCACGGGCGACGGCGACGACGGGGGCGGCGGGCGGCGTCGATGTCGTCGGCGTCGTCGGGGCGGCAACTGCGAGATGAGAAGTGAAATTTTCCTAAGTGTTGGCCTATATAGCCACACCTTTGGTCCCGGTTGGTAGCACCAACCGGGACCAAAGCCCCCCTTCAGTCCTGGTTGGTGCCACCAATCGGGACCAAAGGTCTCTTTTCAGCAGCCCAAAGGGTGGGAAACACGGACCTTTGGTCCCGGTTGGTGGCACCAACCGGGACTAAAGGGGGGGCATTGGTTTCAGTTGGTTCCACGACCGGGACCGAAGGGCCGCATTGGTTCCGGTTGGTGTCACCAACCGGGACCAAAGGCCTTGTGCTGGCGTGGTGTGGTGGAAAGTTTAGTCCCACCTGGCTAGCTGAGAGAGCTCAGCACCTGTTTATAAGCTGCGTTGCGGCTCAGGTGCTGAGCTCCTCTCTAATATGCAGGCAGTACTTGCCTACCCTTATCACTGCCATGTTGGGCCTATTGGGCCTGCGGGCCTGCATCCTGGCCCATGGACAGATGGGTTTCTAGTCGTATGCAGGCCGTGTGGCCCATTAGGCGGAATTTTTTATTTTTTTTCCAGTATTTCTTTTTTGTTTTTTGAATTATTTATTTTCTTTTGATTTTTGCTTTGTTTTTTTATTCCTTTTGCTTTTAGGTCAGAATAATTATAAACTTTTTGTTACTCCATTAGTTTCCAAATCTGAATAGTTTAAATTTTAATTCTTTGAAATTTGTGTGAATCACTAGTTTTTGAATAACTTCACTATAAAAATATTTTTTGAGTGATTCTTTTTCCTGCTATTTAATATTACTGTGTTTTATCCTTATATTCAAAAATAGATTTTGTTATTTTAGTTTCTATCAAAAAAATTCTTTATGAAAATTCTTTTTGCTACTAAAGTTTCTAACAAAAAAATCTTTATGATAATTCTTTCTGCTTTTCATGTTTTGAACATAAAATACTTTGATAATTTTAGTTGCATAAAATTTATATAATTTTAGTTTAAAAAATACTAGAGGTTTATAAAAGCTTTTTAGTTGATTCCTTTTGCTATTTGAGTTTTATAAAAGTTTTTTAGTAGATTTTCTTTTTGCTATTAAAGAATATTATAGTTTTGTTTTAGTTGATCATAACAGAATATTTTAATTGATTATTTTTAGTTCATTCTTTTAGCTATTAGTTCATTTTTTTGCTATTAGTTCATTCTTTTTTTATATTAGTTCATTCTTTTAGCTAAATGACCCTGAAATTGAAAAGCACTACAAATAAACTCTGAAAAGGTTGAAGTTGGCATGGTATCATCATTTCACCCACATAGCATGTGCTAAAAAGTTGAGAGGGTTACGGGAAATCTGGATGCACTTCGTGTACAAAATGGACAATCTTTTTCGAAGTATCATGGTTTCAGACGAAAATTCATCTGTTACAAAGGGATTTCATTTTTTTCAAACTTATTTGAACTCCAGACTTTTTGTGTGTTCAAAATGCACCATTCAAAGACACATCATCAATTTTCAACCCTTTCTGACTTCATTTGTTATTTTTCATGCATTTACTGATTTTTTGAGCTATAAGACCCTGAAATTGAAAAGCATTTCAAATGAACTCTGAAATGGTTGAAAGTTGGCATGGTATCATCATTTCACCCACATATCATGTGTAAAAAGTTGAGAGGGTTATGGAAAAAACTTGATGCACTTCGTGTACAAAATGGACAATCTCTTTTGAAGTATCATGGTTTCGGACGAAAACTCATCTATTACAAAGGGATTTCATTTTTTTGAACTTATTTGAACTTCAGATTTTTTGTGTGTTCAAAATGCACCATTCAAAGCCACATCATCAATTTTCAACCCTTTCTGACTTCATTTATTATTTTTCATGTATTTACTGATTTTTTGAGCTATAAGACCCTGAAATTGAAAAGCATTTCAAATGAATTCTGAAAAGGTTGAAAGTTGGCATGGTATCATCATTTCACCCACATAGCATGTGCTAAAAAGTTGAGAGGGTTAGGGCATGGACAACACATAAAACCATTCTGCTTGTTTTCCTCAGCCACTTCGGGAAAATTATGCAGGCCCTTAATGTACTCGGAGGTGTGTATGTCACCGTACATCTATTGCCGGTTCATCTGCGTGCATTATATATAATTATGTGTGTCAAAAACCATTACAGATTCACATGGATGGATAAGTGACCAAATTAATAGTAGTTCATCATCACATTAAAACCAAAGTACATACATAGTTCAAATTGAACAACGTATAGCTCTTCAGAGCATCTAGTTAAACCATACATTGAAACTATGTAAAACCTTTCAATGCAACAACAAATGCGATCATAATCACAACCAAGGTAACGATTGATCCAACGGCATAATGATACCAAGCCTCGGTATGAATGGCATATTTTCTAATATTTCTAATCTTCAACCGCATTGCATCCATCTTGATCTTGTGATCATCGACGACATCCACAACATGCAACTCCAATATCATCTTCTCCTCCTCAATTTTTTTATTTTTTCTTCAAGTAATTGTTTTTTCCTTCAACTAAATTTAACCTCTCGATAATAGGGTCGGTTGGAATTTCCGGTTCAACCACCTCCTAGATAAATAAAATATATGTCACATTGGTCGGCATAATTGTCATAAACAAGAAATGAACCAAATAGTTATAAAAAGATAATATATACCACATCCGAATCATAGACAGGACGAGGGTCGACGGGGGCAGATACCAAAACCATCGCACTATATAATAACAAGGAATAATAAAAGTAAGAAAATTAGACAAGTATCTATCTGAAGTAAGATTTTTTTTCTGTCAGAAAGAAGATAAGAACAAGAGGCTCACCACGGTGGTGCCGCCGACGAGATCGGCGCGGGCGATCGACGGCGGTGAAGGCGGGGACGGGACGTGACGGACCGCTAAACCTAGACAAATCTCGGAAAAAATGGAGCTCGGAGGTCGAGCTTCGAGAGAAGAAAGCTTAACTAGTGTGGCTCGGGCATTTCATCGAACACCTCATGTGCATAGGAGGTGAGCTAGATCACCCAAATGCCCTCCCCTCGCCGACCAGAAAAAACAGAGCACTGTGGAGTGCTCTGCTGCGGCGATGGGGTATATATAGGCAACTCATTTGTCCCGGTTCGTGGAAAAAACCGGGACTAAAGCTCCCCCTTCTGTCCCGGTTCTAGGCACAAACCGGGATCAATGTATGTGGGCCAGGAGCGAGGACCATTGGTCCCGGTTTTGGTCCCGGTTCGTGCCTAGAACCGGGACAAATGGGTCCAGACGAACCGGGACCAATGCCCACGAGGCCCCGGCAGACCCCCTGGGCTCACGAACCGGGACGAATGCCCCCCATGGGTCCCGGTTCGTGCAGAACCGGGACTAATGGGCTGGCCAGGCCCGAACCAAAGCCCTGTTTTCTACTAGTGAATGCTTGCTTTGATATTATTATTTCGGTTGCTCTTTTTTGGGCTACCCGGCCTGTTTAGTGAGGTGAGCCCTATGTTAATTTGTGCCTTTGTGGTTTCGTTTCTTTTTGTATGTGTTGCATTGTCGAATGATTTTTCACACAACACAACAATCAAAAGGTCGAACTAGACACGTGATGATTAATTAATTAAACCAACTCACAACCAACCATGGAAGGACGCGAAAGCAGACGGCGTATCTCCATCCGGCGGCAACTACATCACCAAGGAAAGTATCGGTGATACCAACCTTTAAATGCTCCCATGATCTCAGCTTTCAAAATGTAAATTTAGACATTTTAAAAAAATCATTTTTTGTTAAGGGTACATAAGACATGAGTTTACAACCTCTAAAAAATTCAGATCTAAATTCAAAATATGCATGGAGAACACAACGACAAAAGAAAAATGACGCTATTCACGTCAAGATTTGCTGTTTTTTTTTCACAATGTTTATTTGAATTTGTGTCTAGATTCTTGTAGGGGTTGTGGAAATAGGCCTTCTGAACATTACAATTTTTCTTAAGAAATGTCTGAAACATTTAAATGGTCTTTCTTGAAATGAGAGCATGGGAGCATGTAAGAGTTGGTAGCCGTCCCTCGTTTGCTTTCCGTTACGACACATGTGCATTATAGCAAGCCAATGTACCTTGTGATAATCACACGCTAGCTAGCTTAGCTGGGAACGACACTCACTTCATCACGTACGTGCACCGTACACGAGTGTGTGAGCACCGTGAGCGCCTTCTCCTTTGCACTCTCTTCACAGAAACAACATGAAACCCAACAGCTATATATCTACTTTGTCCCTGCTAGGCACCAACCCTCTGCCCTCACTGATGTTGGCATGTTGTTGTTGGTTCCCTTCCCTCGATGTTGGTGGGAAAAAAGGGCAGATGCAAGATTGTTCACCGCTAAGTACAAACCAAAAGTGATGCGAGATGATATATAAAAGCCTAGTCGCCGTGTCGAGCGTGTTGGTTTGATTCTGCTATCATATACATTCTTAACCACTGATGGCAAGCAAGGCACGGGGGACACATGGATCGTCTCCAATTCTCCATCAACATTTTTTCGGTAACAAGGACACATTTTCTTTAACACAATGCACATCATCTTAGATTAATGAAGTCACCAAAGACGCATCGTAGTCGATGGGAACGTCTGCTCCCATTGAACGTGCATCACCGAAAATTCTGAAATAAATTCAGGAATAAATGCGAGCATCAGGACTTGAACCCGACTGGACTGGGGATACCACTGTACTCCTAGCCAGTGGCGGACCCAGGCCCCAGGCAGCCAGGGCCTCAGCCTGGGGCGTGGCTGGCCGTTGCTTCGTTGGATGCAGGCATAGCTACAGTATTTTTCACTGTTTGGCACTGTACATACGTTGTTTGTCTGGGGCGTCACTTTTACCTGGGATCGCTACTGCTCCCAGCCATTCAACCACAGGTTGATTCGCAACGAGAACACGGTTGAAGCATCAAAATGTACCCCAATTCTTTGGGACTACGTGATGCATTTCAAAGAGTATATACACGGGATGCACATAGCCAAGTCTCTATCCACACAACGTGTCAAAACTCTCAATATCATTTCCATCTTTGTTTTCCTAGCCACTTAGAAAGGATCGAAAACAATATGACATAGGAGAGAGTATTTGTGGCATGCAGGTACTAGGGCACCGAGTCCCTTGCTCATGCTTTTTCTTTAGGCTTTCGATTTTCAAACTTTCATACCTTTTTTAATAAAAGAGTCTAAATTAAGTTATGTTTTCATATTTGTGTTTCTGGTGACGAGGGCTTTCAAATAAGATCCATTTTAAATACGTTTTAGCGAGTTTTGAAAAATAAATAAATTTCAACCCTTGAAACTTAGTACAAAGTTGTAAGTTTCAACGGTCAAAACCTAAAACTTATTGTGGGCTCGTGCGAGATTCAACTACTTCGCGATCGCGAGGCAATTGAGCGGTCAGGTAGGGCTTGGCAGGTGCGTGCCCCTGCGAATTTCCGTATGACATAGTGTCCGCCCAATGATTGAGGACGACCTCTTATCTCCTTTCCGTTCTTTCTTTAAGGTTACTCAATGATATTCATATCCATGTTTCCCATCACAAGCACATTCTGACCATGAGTTTGGGCTTGGCTAATAAACTAGCAACATCTAAAATACTAAATAAATAAATTACAAAAGTGCACGTCATGATGAATCTAATGATACCAATTTTGTATCGTTGATGTTGATATTTTTTCATTATACTTGGCCAACATAGACATAGTTAACATTAAAAAAACAGAGTATGCATCTCATTTTAAATGAGGGAATATGTGAGACAAACTTACTAAACTGAATTAGTGTAAGGAAGATGGTGTACTAAATAATCAGGATGTTAAACAAGTGTTTCCGGCATGGCGTATGGGCCTTGGCTTGGTTATAGATGGATTGGCTGGGTCACTCCCTCCGTTGGTTCGACATGGGAGCTACTACTGATGCTAGTTCTTCTTCTTCTTCTTTTTAAATGACTCGGATTTATTATAGAAGTTTATCAGAAGTACGAAACATCGCAAACATAGTAAAGATTACATCATGATCCTTGAACCACCGAGTGACTATTGCCATCGTCAGAACGAGTTGCCAGTGTGCTGATGTCGTCACTCCCACCTGAGCCGGCCGGACCCGTCGATGACACCCGGAAAATCTTTGTTCATGTGCTCCTAAGGACCACCGCTCCGGAGTCACAGTCGTCATCATCAAACCCTTGAATCTGATTCAATCAGAAGAACCTGTCAGGAATCCAAATCTCCGGCGGCGAGAAACCTTAACCTCGCCGCCCTAAGGAGCTGGCAGGAATCTATGATGGAGCTCCGTCTGTTCCATCACAATTGACGATGAACTTGATGAGGATTGGAACCCGAGAACTGACTCGAGGAAGGAGGGTCGCTATCCGTCCGAGCGCTGCCCATACAAGGACTAAAACCCTAACCTATCTAGCATCTAGAAGACAGAGCCAAGGCACCACTATATCGACGCAGAAAATAATAATATATTTTTACCGCTCAATGCCCGAGCTGATCCGGCAGTGTACGGGAAAG
Source organism: Aegilops tauschii subsp. strangulata (assembly GCF_002575655.3). Taxonomy (NCBI): domain Eukaryota; kingdom Viridiplantae; phylum Streptophyta; class Magnoliopsida; order Poales; family Poaceae; genus Aegilops; species Aegilops tauschii. The sequence continues at coordinate 51,465,992 of NC_053037.3, read as the reverse complement.
AAAAGACTCGCAGAACCAACCCTTCTTTTTTTTAGCTGATGAGAAGCAGTCCTTGTAGTAGCAGCGACGCCGACAGATTATGCAATTAATCAGGTCCTAATACAAAGTCTGAACCAGACAGATGATGATGATGATGATTAATCAACTGAACCAACCCGCAACCAACCAAAGACAAAGAGGCCGGACACGATCGACGCAGAGGCAGACGGCGTATCCCCATCCCCGCCGCGGCCACGTCACCCTCGCCTCGCCCAAACATAACCCAACCCGCGCCCACGCCCACGCCCGAGCCTTCCTCCGGAGAAGGGAGAAAAAAAAGAAGAGGAGAAGAGAAGGATCGGAAAGGCGGGCAGGCGTGGCGTACGGGCCAGAGAGAGAGAAATATCCCAAAACCAAAAGCCTCTCTCCAGGAACTCCTCGCGCCGCGACCGCGACAACCGACCAACCCGACGCCACCACGGCGACGGCGAGCCCCCTCCGCCGCCTCCGCCTCCGCCTCGCCGCCTGCCTCCGCGCCTCCCCTCCTCCGCCCCCGCCCTGCGACGCCGCCGCCGACCCGCCCGCGCTCCTCCGCCACCGCCGCAGGCGCCTCTGGAAGCCGCCGCCCCGGCCCGACGCCCCGATGATGGACGCGCCGCCGCCGCGGACGACGACTACGGCGACTCCCCCGCCGTCGCCGCGGCCGCCCCCGCTCCAGCCCCAGGCCTCCGCGGCCGTGCCGTCCAGGCGCTACGGCGTGCATTTCTCCGCCTCCAGCTTCATCCAGGCGCCGCTCTCCGCGCTGCTCGAGTACTCGGGCGTCCTCCGCGCCGACCCCGGCCCGCACCACCCGCCCGCCGGGGGAGGCGAGGTGTCGATCCGGATCGTGGGGCCGCCGGCGGCCGACGGGGCCGTGCAGGAGGAGGGGGACGCCGCGGGAGGGGCGCAACCCTCCGCGCCCGCGCCGGCGGCCGGCGCGGCCGGCGTCGACTCCTCCTCCTCCTACCAGAGGTACGACATACAGCAGGTGGCCCGGTGGGTGGAGCAGATACTGCCCTTCACCCTGCTGCTGCTCGTCGTCTTCATCAGACAGCACCTGCAAGGTCGTTACCCATCCACTCTGTTTATCTTTCCTTCATGATCCGCCAGTGCAAATTGATACTATGTTGTCGTCTGTGTATGGCCGCATTCGTTTATCCTGTGAACAAACGTGGGTGGAACTTATGATTGCATTTGTTTATTTGTGAACGGGAGGGTCACTGAGTAACCGTTGACTGATCTGGGTTGTTTCCTGCAGGTTTCTTTGTCACCATCTGGATTGCTGCCGTGATGTTCAAGTCCAATGACATCCTGCGCAAGCAGACTGCTCTCAAGGTAGGTTTGTGCCCGGTTTGTTGATTTTTGTTGGCTCTGGTGTAGTTTACCCGTAGCTTAGTGTGTCAAAACTAAAGACTAAAGAGTAACGGTTGATGAAATAAGTCCAATTCATTGTATGCAATCATGTTGCTTGGTGTGTTGTATCGATCTATGTTTCAGTTCAGTAATCTTTGAACAAATGCGATGGTGATATTTTTGTTACGTGCTTACATGGTAACATTATTGTCGTGTTGAGCACTTTATAGATTATTAACAGCGCAAAAGCCCCTGTTACATTTTCATAGAACACGAAATCACACCGTGCCATCCACATTGAGTTCAGGAAGTTAGAAACAAACCAAAACCTGGGCAGCCAACACTATGAAATCCATCGCAACCATCCATAAGCCAGACTGTGTCGAGCATTTTCATGAATTCTCTGTATTCACGCGTTACCATTACATGCCTGTGTATGCCATGTTCTTCTTTGCATCAGTTGTGTTGTCCTGTTGACTGCAAGGTAAATTAATTGGATATCTTTGTTGGTTTATGCCCTTGCCCTACACCAAAGAAACTCCAAATGGAAATGGTTACATGCGGTCCATTAGTTTGATCATTACTGCAGCAATTAATTGGTTCCTGGAATTGCGGGAGTTCTATTTGTATACGTAGTTGTAGCTTGCAAGCATCTTTCATGCCCCTGCCTTTCTCTTCATCTTCTACGGAAACCTATTAGCTATTTATGTTCCTTGTATGAGGATGCTTACTGTTGTTATCATTTGTGCTTAAGTGTTTAACTAGGATCCTGTTACCATCTGGCTAACTTTGCTTCTTTTCTTCTGCTTGATGCAGGGGGAAAGAAAAATGTTAATTCTTGTTGGGATTACAATATTGTTTGTCGTTCATGTATCTGGAGTGTACTGGTGTTACAAGAATGGTGATCTTATCAGACCTCTGGTCATGCTTCCTCCAAAAGAGATACCACCATTTTGGCATGCAATATTCGTAATCCTGGTGAATGGTATGTTATTTTCACCTATGAATCTATGATGCTTGAACATATTTAGTTTGTGCCACTTGCATTGCTTCTAAATTCATTCTGTGGGCGTCATACTGCCTGGAAACGTTTAATTGCTGGTACTAGGGTCCTTTTAATTTTAATTGTGTTAACTGGCTCAAAAGTTCATCAGATTTGTTTCATGTGGATATGTACAAATAAAGTAGGTTGTTTTCTATGTATAAGTGGTGATGCATCGCTATACTTCAAGCATGAACATCTATGTTCAGTGGATAACATAGACTAAATTAGCCATACTGTCTAGAACTGATACTTTCTTCATGAGGTTTGTAATCGTGTTGGTTTTCTTCTAAAATTTGTTCAGATACAATGGTGCGCCAAACTGCTATGATCGTGAAGTGCATACTGCTAATGTACTACAGGAACACCAAAGGCCGTAGCTATCGTAGGCAGGTAATAAATCATTCCACATTTGTAATCCTAGATTCATGCGAGTACATCTTGGTGTTTTTCTTGATAGCTCTGCAGTGCTATTATTTCTGTATAATCAAGGAGCTATAACCGATTTTCCCTTTTTGGTCAGGGTCAAATGTTAACACTCGTGGAATACTTTCTACTTCTGTACCGTGCCTTATTGCCTGCTCCTGTATGGTACCGTTTTTTCCTGAACAAGGAGTATGGGAGCCTATTTTCTTCTCTAACCACCGGACTGTATCTTACTTTCAAGTTGACATCTGTTGTGGAAAAGGTGATATACCTTCCATTATACAATTTCAGCAGTGATACTGAGTGGATGCCATCTAACACTTAACTGTTTGCTTGGCAGATCCAATCATTTTTTACATCACTGAGAGCATTGTCCCATAAAGACTTCCATTATGGCTCATATGCAACGAGTGAGCAGGTAATTTTGTATGCTTTATACACTAAGAAGTTGTTGGCTGCAACTTGTTACTGAATGTTTGTAAGTAACAATGATGACATGTGAATATGTGTTGAGTAGTGGAACTTTTGGAATGCATCTTTCCTGTACTTGACTACTGATGCGGTGTCTGTGCACTCAGGTTGCTGCTGCTGGTGATATGTGTGCTATATGCCAAGAGAAGATGCATGTCCCCATTCTTTTGCGCTGTAAACATGTCTTCTGTGAAGATTGTGTCTCTGAATGGTAACGCACGGGCATTCCTTCCACTCCCGTCTAGTTACAGTTTTTGTTTCATGATCTCAACATTCAGAGTATCTTGTGGAATTTCGTTTGTAACGTTTTTCCGGGTGATGGCAGGTTTGAGAGGGAGCGCACCTGCCCACTGTGCAGGGCACTGGTGAAGCCAGCAGACCTCCGGTCATTCGGCGACGGTTCGACAAGCCTCTTTTTCCAGCTTTTCTAGGCCGCAAACAGCAAGCAGGGAACCTCGCTTGCTTTGCGCTGTGCAGATAAGAAAGCAGATGTTATAGGTGTGAGTGAGTGTGTTGTGTTTGTCCGTGTTTCGCGAGCAGAGCGGCCCGATGAGGTGCTGAACGATCCCAACGCCCCCTTCCCAGCTGAAGGTGGAGGGTGCATGAGTGCGTTTGTTCCCATGTGTGCATATTATCCCCTGTATAGGCTATAAGAAGAAATCTGACCCTACTACGATTTACATAAATAGAAATGAGTATATATAGACTATTGTTATATACAGACTCTGAGATTGTGACAGGCAGATTGGTGAACTCTCTGAACCCTGGTTGAGTTGAAGAGTTTGGATCAGCTCCAGAAGGTAAGGCGTACTGGGAACTACTCTAGCTCTGGGTGCCGTGTTTTTTTCTGGAAGTGTAAATATGGCAGTAGCTGAAGCATGAAGCACCTGAGCCGCTGAGAAATAATCTCGAGTCATAGCTTATGTGAAGGCAGGTATGTGAATCCCTAACTAATTGACCAACATGAACACCAGTGACATATTCCTAGGCTTGCTGTTTCAATTTTCAGCAAAATGTGCAGATATTTTCCCCATTATGTGAAGTTACTTTGAAGCACTTGTCCGGTCCGAATGCTACTTGTAGGAGTTTTGACTTTGTGTTGTAAATACCTGCACTTTGCTTCGAAATTCCTCTGCTGAAGCAAGCAAGCAACTCCGACTTCGCCATCGACAACCATCAACAACGTCCTCACTGCAACTTTTTTTTTTTTGAGGAACTGGACAAGGGTATCCCGCACCCAAAAAGAAGAAGAAAAAATGGGTCAATCTGGCTCAGGTTCAGGGGAGTTCTCAGCATCTGAGACCCAATGGGCGGAGAGAGACGAGGATGGTGTCTTGCTTGATGAGATGCTGGAGTGCCGTTTCCCGTAGGTTTTTGTGCTTAAACACACGTCGATTTCGTTCCTTCCAAATGTTCCAAGCGGTGTAGGCCGCAGCAGTCTTGGCCATATCATTCCATTCCACCAATGTGTGATTGAAGTTGCATTCTGAGCATTCGTGTCGAGGGTGGGCATGTGAAGCCATAGGAAGACCCGCCAAGTAGTCGGCCACACCCACACTCAGGGCCGACAAGGCGGCTTCGAATCCATGGGCGAGCTACGAAGGGGAATGTGCAAGGTTGGTACCGCAGGAGATAACCATACGGCCACCTGTCGCTTGTCATCGCCGTTGTAGGGATCCTGTCGCCGCAACTCCGACTTACTGCAACGAACAAACCGTGGCAATACCATAGACACGTTGAAGAGGCGACCATCGCAGACCTGCCTAAAACCTCGACATCGCTCATGCACATAGGCATTGCCACACAATTTACGAACGATGATTACCACATAAACAACGAGCGTGAACACCTACTAGCCACCAATTCCTTCAAGGAACAAGCTGACGCATGGGGAAGATAAACTGGATCTGGCTAATTCAGTCCGGAAGACCAGGGAGGCACTTGCACTTCTGGATGTCCCTCGGTGCCAGGTTTTTGTGTTACCAGGACATAGTTGGCGCCCCCTGAGGCCGACCTCGTGAAAATCAACACTAATGCTGCTGTTCGGCGCGAGGAAGGGAAAGGTGGAGGAGGCGGCGTGGCAAGATCGCCAAGATCCTTCCTTGGAGCTTGGAGCAAACCATACCCAGGTGTGACGGATCCTCTCATCGCGGAGGCGATGGCAGTGCGAGACGGTGTCATCTTCGCCAGGCTGAGGGGCTTTACGAGCGTCGTCCTCGAGATGGATTGTTTGGAGGTGGTTAACCTCTGGACCAATCGCCATGACTCGCGTGCAGTCATGGCACCAATCTTAGTAGAAATTGGAGAGCTAGCTAGCACTTTATCTCTTTTTGTAATTGAACATGTATCCAGATCAGCGAACGGCCCTACTCACCTTTATGCTAAGCATGCTTGCACAATTGAAGTGACTGAGAGCTGGCTTGACAGTACCCCTAGCTTCCTGATCAGCAGCCTGTTGGCTGACTATGATGTGAACGATTTTATCTAATAAAGCTCTCTAATATCCCCTGCAAAAAAGGAGATGACCATGCGGGCCACCCGTCGCTTGTCATTGCCGTTGTAGGGATCCCGTCGCCACAACTCCGACTTACTGCAAAGAACAAACTGTGGCAATGCCATAGACACGTTGAAGAGCAGACCATCGCAGACTTGCCTCAACCTCGACATCGCTCATGCACACAAGCATTGCCACACAATTTATGAATGACGACTACCACATAAACAACCAGCATGAACACCTACTGGCCAACAATTCCTACAACCAGGTCCTGCTCCAAGACGATGCCCTCGAGAGGGAACATGACATCGGCATTGCCACCACCTGGTCCGGGTAGACCTAGACTTGGGTTTTCCCTTGAAGCACCCCAAGGGGAGGGGAACTGAGAACTGTAAACTTGACACCATAGGCGCCACCGTCGTTGGCTCCGACTTCACCCGAAACCAAACTTTCTTCGGCAGTCCCAACTTCCCCCCAACTCGAACCAGACTGCTCCACCATGTCTAGCGCCGCCTTCAACGAGACCTATAGGGAATGAGGTATCGCAGGCCCGTCAGCCCGCGACATCCAGACCCGAGTCCCAGACATACGGTCATGGAGCCTTGCAACTTGCCATGGAAGATCCAGGTTCCCTCCAAAGCCCTTACCTCTCTCAAAGTGACCACACCATCGCCCTTACCTCTCTCAAAGTCGGGCTTGCGCCTTAGAGGAAGAGCCGCCGCATCCCCTCCGCATCGTCGCATTGCAGGATGCTAGGCCAAGCTTTTGTATCGCCAGGGGAGGTGAATATGAGGGGAAGCTACCGCTCGAGGAGCCCGGTGTCCTACGGCGGTGGCGTGAGGGACCGAGGGAGGGGGGCTGCTGACGGTTAGGACCCAGGTTCCGGGGACAAGATGCTCGAACCAGTTCCTGACTTTCAAAAAGTTTGATGCTGCATGTACAAGTTGACTGACCGCAGATCAATAATAAGATTGGATCAAGTCCGAGTAAGCTTAATTGCACTTCACGCTGACACGATAGTAATAATATCCTTTCCGTGGAAGAAGCTGCATCTTCCATTAATTAACTCCGATCCTTTTCTTTCTCTCCCGGAGAAAAATTCTGCCCCCTATCCCAAAATCCCGAAAGAGGAAAAAAAGAGGAGAAAGAAAGCGCCTTTCCTTGCCGACTCGGCCTTCCTCCGTCCTCGCTTGCCGTCTCCTCCCCTCCACCGCGCGCACCCGTCGCGGCCGGCCTCGTCGTCCCCCCTCCCCCCGCGCGTCCCGGCGTCGCCACCCGCGCCCGCCAGAGGTACCGCCATCCGCCCCTCCCCCCTCCTCCTCCCTCTCTCTAGCAGCGTCCTCCGCGGAACCCGGAGACCTGGATCTCCCTTGCCCTGCGCACCGTGCCGTGCCGATTTGGTTTCCGTGGTTCTGGGGACGTCCCGCGGATGTCGATTTGGGGATTGGGATCTTCCCTTGCGCAGGAAGCCACCCGGGCTGGTTGATTGATCGGGAGGTGGTGCATCGATTGGCTCCTCCCACTGGATGGATACCATGGCCCTGCGGTTCCGGTGGCGCGCTGACGGGACGCGAATACCAGGGATTTTAGCCGGAATTTGGAGTTCTGATTAGAGCGGATCGGAGCGGTTGCTGATTTGGCTGTAGTCGATAGTCATAGGTGGGGCAGCAGCTTCTGGGTAGAATTGGGCGGTCGAGTGTTACAATCTCTTAGCAAATCAATGCCGATCTCACACTCTAGTAACAGGTTGAAACCCGAAATTGTTTGAATCCCGCGTGTTTGAGCTGAGATTCTCACCATTTACAATTTATCGGTAACAATTCGTGGCAAGAGGATATGTGTCGGTAATATAGTTGATTTGGGGTCCTAGGTTGTTTGAGATGGGGCGGAGCAGAACTGTCCGGTAATATGATAATCCAGCAATTCAGTCGCTTATTTTGTAGCAACTTTTAAGCGCCATGGTTCAGTGTGTGACACCCCTATATAATCCCAGGATAATATCAGACTGTTGTACATATGCACATCCTCGACAGTGTTAAATGCTGACATTGTACCTAGATCTGTATCACTTGTTTGAACGATTACTGTTTTTGTTTGGAAGGTAGTTTGAATGGTTTGTTCACTACATTCAGTGCAAGATGTTTTTGTTTTAGTTGCCTTTTGCTGATGTTTTCTCTTTGTTGCAGGATCTCCGATAATTTAACCTGTGCGTGTTGTCGCTGTCGCTTAAACATCGACAACCTTTGGCGTAGCTGACCTCATTGCGTTTGGAATCGATTCATTTGTTGTGTCTGGCTTGTATATGAGCTCACAAGTATCCACATCGCGGGGTTTACATCCCCCAGAGAAAATTATGACGTACGAGTCCCCTCACACATGGCCACTGTCGGTGCCTACGAGCAAGGCTGAGGCAGGTAGCAGCGGTGACCAGGAGGTTAGGCTGTTGTCGGTTTCTTGGAATCAGGATTGTGGTTGCTTCGCTGCCGGCACAAGCAATGGCTTCAGAATCTTTAACTGCGACCCTTTCAAGGAGACTTTCAGGAGGGATCTGAAGAGTGGTGGGTTTGGGATAGTTGAGATGCTGTTCCGCTGCAACATCCTTGCTCTTGTAGGTGGCGGCTCCAATATGCATTATCCGCCCAACAAGGTGATGATCTGGGATGATCACCAGAGCCGTTGTATTGGGGAGTTTACCTTCCGCTCTGATGTCCGGGCCGTAAAATTGGGGAAAGATAACATTGTGATTGTCCTCGAGACAAAGATATATGTTTATAACTTTACAGATCTGAAGATGCTCCATCAGATAGAGACCCTGCCAAATCCTAAAGGACTCTGCTGCCTCTCTCATCATTCCAATACTTCAGTGCTGGCCTGTCCTGGGCTGAGTCAGGGACATGTTCGGGTAGAGCATTTTGGGCTAAAGGTGACAAAGATGATTACGGCCCATGATTCACACATTTCTTGCATGGCCTTAACTATGGATGGTCTCTTACTGGCAACGGCAAGTATGAAGGGCACTCTAATCAGAATATTTAACACAATGGATGGCACTCGCCTGCAAGAGGTGAGTAATGTTTCAGTTGCTCTTTGATGACATCCCATTCTTTTGCGAATAAATAGCAGACATATTTATCTCCGTACCTCACAGATCTTCTTTTAGCTGGCTCCACAAGTCTTTTTGTAGTATATGTAATTCATTGATGGTTAGCATGGGCATGTAACTATCTTTATGTTTAAATGGTATGCAGGTGCGCAGAGGTCTTGATAAAGCCGAGATATATAGCATTGCACTGTCACCAAATGTGCAATGGTTGGCAGTGTCCAGCGACAAAGGAACGGTTCATATATTCAGTCTAAAAGTCAGGGTTGCGGGTGAAGATTCAAGTAATGATCAGCGTACCCTTGAAGCTCCACGGATGGATCACCAGAATTCTTCTACCTCTATGGATCCTCTTATACAAACAAACACTGGATCCAATGCAAGCTCATCACTGTCTTTCATGAAAGGTTAGTATGGTACTTCTGCTCGCACTATTTGATTGCTCAATCTGGTCTTGAGAGTTCTGTGTAGCTTTTGGCATAATGAAGGGCTAACTTAACAAAAACTTACATATGGTGTACTCCATTTGCCTAATGCTCATTACAATTAGCAATTCACAGAGGACTAATGGATGCACAACATTCTGCAATTTTGCATGCTGCTTATGAATGATGTGATGAATAGTCTAGCTAATGTGGAAAAGTTAGCTCAGGATAGAATAATTAACATTATTGTCAATTTCGTAAAATGATGTGAAATAAATAGTGATCTCAAAACATTAAACAGGCAAACTGCTGCTCTGCTATTTCTATGAGAGAAAAGAAAACAGCAAACAAAACCCAATTCCAGCAGCAAGGGGTCAAGATCACGTGTTTTACTTATCATTTATCACGTACTTGTGATTCACTTCATAACCAGTTGGATCAGTTTGTATGCATGTTCAGAATAATGGGTTGGCATCCCAGAGAATTCAGTTAGTCAAGGCATTAACATATTGTTGCTGCATTTCTCTAGGGATTCTGCCGAAGTACTTCAGCTCAGAGTGGTCATTTGCTCAGTTCCATTTACCGGAAGTCACACGTTACATCGTAGCTTTCGGCGCTCAAAACACTGTAATGATGGTTGGCCTGGATGGCAGGTACTCATCAGTCACCTCGATGGATTAAATATTTATTGCAAGATTTATCATTTCAGCAAATGTATACATGCACGTATGGTGTTTTTTGTTTGCCATATACCTGTAGCACATATAATTCGGCCAACCTTTGCTGTCAATACACGTCTGATTCTCACTTCTGAATGTCCGATCAATCGTTTATATTTAGCTACAGAAAATTACACCAGTCGGTAGCAAAACAATGACAGTTCTTGTTACAGGCTAAAGCTGTTTCAGTAGTATTTGCCTCAGCAGATTTTTGTTCTTCTCAAGCAAGTAACCGTGCTAGCATCTTGCTCTTGTATTTGTTCAAACTCTCAACACTAACTATGTCGACTTTTGCCGTTTGCAGCTTCTACAGGTGCATCTTTGACCAAGTAAACGGCGGACAGATGACGCAGAAGGAATACTCGCGGTTTCTCAAGACCGACTACCCTCCCCTGAGGACATTGACCGCTTAAACCGCGTGACCCTGCCGCACCGCCATGACGACATGTACATACATAGAAGGTCGTGCTCTGTCCATTGTATATAACCGTCCTCCTCCTCGCCGGCAAAGCTCTAGGCCGGTCGCCGGAATAAGGAGCTCCGGGGGTGTCCGGCTGCAACCGCAACCTGCCTGCCCATTTTGCTGCAGATGTCCAAATTGCATTGTTTATTCGACTTTATGAACAAGAGCATCCATTGATATGTATGTATGTGTGTATAATCAGGAAGGAATGCAAATATGACCTTGTCTGCAACCAGAGCTGAAACAGTTGTTGGCATAACACATTCTCTTGCCAATAGATTTATCAGTGTGAGTGCTACCTTGGCGTGCAATGCACTGATGATCTGATGGATGCCATTGTGGATCCTGCCATCTTCTAAAGAAAGTTTAGACGAATGCCAATAGCATATATGTATGTGTTCTAATATATTTATAGCATGGGTTTGTTAGGCGTGGTTCTTGTGCTTGGCGTGTTTGATCAAGTACGTACATATAAACTTTAGTTGAAAGCAACATCTGACCAGGTGCTCTTGGTCGCTCTCGTCGATCTGATCTGATTATAGAAAGCCACCAGGACCGCAGGGTAGTCCGTCTCCGTCGCGTCCATTCCCAGTGGTTGCGCGTCTCTGATCTCGTGTCGTCCTCTTGATGTGCCCATCTCATCATCAATTCATCATATTTCCTCTTCTTTGTCTGTGCGAACTGTTTATTCCAGCGCAGATGACTAGTGTACACGAAGGAGACAAAGATTCGAGCAACACGCAGCGCGTGGTCTTAGGGCCATTTGTCACGCCATTGCTTTCGCCCGAATGATTTGGGTAATCCGGCCGGAGTTTCAGCGCGTAAAAAAAGGCCCCGCTTGGAACGCATGAACGGAGGAGGGAACCAAAGAACTTTCTATCATATTGTAGGAGTGATGTCATGGATTCGCAGAAAATATTTGCAGCATGTTTGGGTCGATGTTTTGTTTTTCGCAAAAGTTGCCATTGATCTGCTGCGCCGTTCGGCATGAATATACTACCTCCTTTCTGGTTTATAGGGCTCAATTCAAAATCTCATCAACCAAGGTAGATGGTGAGTGGTGGAATAATTTTTGTAGTTTGCAAAAATACTCAATTAATGCACTCGTTTTCATCAAAAAATTATGTTTACCAATGCATTAGTTGCAATGCATGCATGCACGAAGTCCATGCAGTGGTTAATTTTCTCTTAATACTTGCATACAATGATTTAATGCACCTTAAAATCTGAACCCGTGGTAGGGAACCATTAAATTGAGACTATTGTAGACTCATCTTGTCTTGGGGAGCGCTACCTCTCATCAATTGCTTGCCACATAAGCAAAATTTCCTTGAAGTGCGCTATGTTACTACCTAAGTTACTCCCACTATGACCAACCTTATAAAATGAGAAATCTAAAATTTTGAGATAAGCCCTATAAACCGAAAAGAAGAAAGTAGTTTATTTATGTTTGAGTTGCAATGAATTTAGTTTAATTATTAGCATGCCTTTCAAAGAGTCGGATTTCCCCGGGATTCTCTTGTTTTTCCTGGGCCAAAACGTACCTACAAATGGCAGCCGGATGTAGCTTAGTCCCACTTGTCTGATTCGTTGACTTCTTCGGCTCCAGACGAGGCAATCAGCCATGTGATTCGTGACGTACAAGCACAACCGACACAAAGAAGATATTAATATCTTCAAATAATAATGGCCATGATGGTGATGATGATAAGGGCATTCATTTGTTCTAAGCTGTTCAATACCGTTTTGATCTCACATAAAGGTGTAATAATTATACAAACATCTATAAAGAGTAATTGTTTGGATGCTGGGAAAGAAATCGTGACAGAACCAGTGCAAAATAAAATAAAATTTGTGACTGCAAAAAAGAAAGAAAGAAATTGTGACACAACTTTCATGTATCTCCTTCCAAATAAAATGGATCAGACGGTCTTGTAGTATTTCTATAAGCTGATCATTCTAGCATGTGGCTGGACTAAAACTTCAATGCTCTGCGTAGCACACATGGTTAGGTTTCTTGTGATGGAACCAACCCACCAGGGTTTAAGTCTTAAACATGGCATTGGTGGTTGCATTTTTCTGTATTAATTCCAGGCCTTCAGTGATGTACGTTTAGTGGGAGGAGACGTTTCCGTCGACTACGAAGACGTCTGTGGCGAGTTCGTCAATCTTAAGATGATTTGCCGACCCAGTCTCTCGGAGGTGCTTATAGGGGTAGGTGTTGAGGAACGCAGTAATTTCAAAAATTTCCTACGACCGCGCAAGATCTATCTAAGTGATGCATAGCAACGAGAGGGGAGAGTGTTGTCTACGTACCCTCGTAGACCGAAAGCGGAAGCGTTATGACAACGTGGTTGATGTAGTTGTACGTCTTCACAATCCGACCGATCCTAGCACCGAACGTACGACACCTCCGCGATCTGCACACGTTCAGCTCGGTGACGTCCCACGAACTCTAGATCCAGCTGAGGTCGAGGCAGAGTTTCGTCAGCACGACGGCGTGATGACGGTGTTGATGAAGTTACCGACGCAGGGCTTCACCTAAGCACTACAACGATATGACCGAGTGGAAATCTGTGGAGGGGGGCACCGCACACGGCTAAACAATCAACTTGTGTGTCTATGGGGTGCCCCCCTCCCCCGTATATAAAGGAGTGGAGGAGGGAAGGGCCGGCCCTCTCTATGGCGCGCCCAAGGGGGGGGGAGTCCTACTCCCAATAGGAGTAGGTTTCCCCCCTTCCCTAGTTGGAGTAAGAGAAGAAGGAAGAGGGAGAGGGAGAGAAGGAAAGGGGGCCCGGCCCCCCTCCCAATTCAGATTGCGCTTGGGGGGGCACCTTGGCTGCCTCCTCCTCTCTTCCACCATGGCCCATTAAGGCCCATTAACTCCCCGGGGGTTCCGGTAACCTCCCGGTACTCCGGAAAATGCCCGAACTCATCCGAAACCTTTTCGGTGTCCAAACATAGCCTTCCAATATATCGATCTTTATGTCTCGAGCATTTCGAGACTCCTCGTCATGTCCGTGACCACATCCGGGACTCCGAACAACCTTCGGTACATCAAAACACATAAACTCATAATACCGATCGTCATCGAACGTTAAGCGTGCGGACCCTACGGGTTTAAGAACTATGTAGACATGACCGAGACTCACTTCCGGTCAATAACCAATAGCGGAACCTGGATGCTCATATTGGTTCCTACATATTCTACGAAGATCTTTATCGGTCAAACCGCATAACAACATACGTTGTTCTCTTTGTCATCGGTATGTTACTTGCCCGAGATTCGATCGTCGGTATCTCAATACCTAGTTCAATGTCGTTACCGGCAAGTCTCTTTACTCGTTTCGTAATGCATCATCCTGCAACTAACTCATTAGTCACATTGCTTGCAAGGCTTATAGTGATGTGCATTACCGAGAGGGCCCAGAGATACCTCTCCGAAACACGGAGTGACAAATCCTAATCTCGATCTATGCCAACCCAACAAACACCATCGGAGACACCTGTAGAGCATCTTTATAATCACCCAGTTACGTTGTGATGTTTGATAGCACACTAAGTGTTCCTTCGGTATTCGGGAGTTGCATAATCTCATAGTCATAGGAACATGTATAAGTCATGAAGAAAGCAATAGCAATAAACTAAACGATCATAGTGCTAAGCTAACGGATGGGTCAAGTCAATCACATCATTCTCTAATGATGTGACCCCGTTCATCAAATGACAACACATGTCTATGGCTAGGAAACTTAACCATCTTTGATTAACGAGCTAGTCAAAGTAGAGGCATACTAGTGACACTCTGTTTGTCTATGTATTCATACATGTATTAAGTTTCCGGTTAATACAATTCTAGCATGAATAATAAACATTTATCATGATATAAGGAAATATAAATAACAACTTTATTATTGCCTCTAGGGCATATTTCCTTCAGTAGGGTGTGCGTGGGTTCGTAGGGGTCAGTGTATGTGCGTATATGAGAGTCTGCGTCTGTACTGTGTTAAAAGAAAACTTCAACGCTCATTGATGAGCGATGCACATACACTTTTCTCGTGCCAAATGTTATGATGGTTTTTCAGAATTTATTTTCAATGTTTGTGTTTCCCATTCACTCAACATATAATGGGATTCACCCGCAAAAAAAAGCCATATAATGGAATCCACAAACCATTGGGAGAGATTTTCTCATGTCAAATGTTATGATGATTTATCAAATTTTATTTTCACAAACATATAATCAAGGGAGGCACAAAATCTCTTCACAACCAGTGGGCATATAAAAATTAAATTAAATTCAAGATTTCATATGATTCACATAAGAAACATCCAAAACCAAATTATACTTTTTATATTCTAATAGAGACATAGAGTACACATTTGATATTTTTTAAAATTCGTGTACTTAGGGCCCCGATTCATTGAAAAAGGTAGAAGATAGTTGTTAAGCAACAAGGAAGTAGGGAGAAAAATTGTGTAACAACATCTTTATAAGTATTTAAATTATACAATCAAAGTTAAATAGCTAAGTTTAACTTGAAAACTAATTGTATTTGATCAAGGAGCAGTATGCGTTAATTTATTATAATGCACTGCCTCTATAACTTTTTATAAGACGTTCTTAGAGTCTATGACATTGTCAAAACCCATCTTATATTAAGTTCCAGAGGGAGTGTAATTTTTTACTAAGAGTACTGTACTCCCTCCATTCAGATTTATTGGGCCCTCTCGTATTTTGAGCCATTTGACCATCTATATTATTAATAAATATAAAGTATATGCTACAAAAACTATATGTTGAATTTGTATTTCAAAAAGGTTTTCCATGATATAATTTTCATGACATATAGTTCACATTTTATTAGTTAATTTTATAGGCCAAACTTTAGCCCAAAATAAGAGGGGGGCTAATAAAATTGAATGGAGGATGTAATACAAACCAATGATCAAAGTTTAATCTTAGGTGTATATAGATTAGGCACTTGTAAACTGAATAGTTGAGTTTATCTTGAAAGTATTTATATCCAATATGTAGTTTTATTAGATCGCCTCTTGCTAGGGTTCAGAGATAAACGGTTTAGCTCCTGCATTTGTTTTCAAACTTAACGCTTGTTAACGATTGATGTACATGTGGTTCCTCCTGTTAAGTGTTATGATGATTTTAACATTGTTTTTTTCACATGATTATATGCTATATCTTATTTTCCATGATGATGCAAATCAAAAAGTAACGGCCAAATGTGTACACTGACGATGACATTGGTATTAAAAAACTATATACATAAAAGGGTACTAACCGAACTTAACATACTAGCAACCATGGACATGCAAAGTGTGTTGAACTAATATAACTGAAACATGATTTTTTTGGCTATGTACATGTTTTGCCATCTAAAATGTCGGAATAAAACTACAAGAAGCGTGTGCTTTTAATATTAATCATATTATAAGCTCAAGAAATTACGAACTTGCATATATCAATCATCACAATGTTTCTTGTTAAATTCATTCTTTTTCAAAAAAGGAGGAAAGCCCCCAGGTCTTTTGCATGGACTGATGCACACAACAATAAATTTCTTATTAAATTCTAATATAATTTTCTAAAATAATTCAAGTAACATGCACATGCTGGGAGCAAAGACTTGGAAAAATCTTTTTAAATATAATGCAATATTTTTGTAAGAACATAAAGAATTCCCATGTATGCAAAACAAAATACCATGAGAGTAATTAATTATGAGATAATGCATACAATTAATAGCACATAAATATGCGAGTGATTAAGAGAGGTACGACATATCTCCATAATCAATGGATAAGCAATAAAAGCTACCCCGTCCACTCCAAAATAAGTATCATCGTTTTAATTCAAATTTGAACTCAAACCACGACACTTATTTTAAGACGTATGAGTAGATTAAAAATTTCAGATGGTTTGCATGAGAAATAGCCCAATTAGTTTGTGCTTTTTAGTATGGATCATGGACTATAGAACTTACGCTCCCTCCGTCACTTGAGCTAAAACCACGACATTTATTTTGAAACAGAGAGAGTAGTTTGTACAACAACAAGGAAAAGGGGATACGCCTAACGAGCAATGACCAAAGAATGGTTAAAAGCTCACATGTTGAACACATGTAGCTTTTCCAATTTTGGCCACTACTTGTAAATTAAAGATAAGATACTTCCAAATTAAGTAGTAGGAAAAATTATCTTGAAAATTACTTTATCTGTACTTTGATTAGATGCCATAGATATATTGTGGAGAACAAATTAATGATCAAATTTGCATTTTGATGATCTCAAGCATTTCGAAGCAACCGAAGAAAGATTGACAACAATTAATTGGTTGCCAACTTTAATAAACAATTAAATATTGAAAATAATTAATCGGTTAATTGTCATGTTTAATAAAAGTACTTGCATATGATCAAGGAATACCAATATGTAGTACGTAATTTATTAGAACCTATGCATTTTACTAGGAATATTGTAGTATGAATAAATGATCAAAGTTGCATCTTAGGTATATCTATAATTTTATATTAGACACTTCTAAATTAAAATAGGCGGATTTATTCTGAGAAGTACTTATCCAAGACTTGGTTTTATTAGTTCCCATGTATATTTTAGCTGACCACAAATTAATGATCAAATTTCTACTTATCTATCTCAGAGATTTCATCATTTCGAAGGAGCCGAAGAATTTTTTTCAATAATCAAATTAGAATATTAATTGCCGCGTTTCAGGGTTAGCACTCACTAGTCCACCACCAACCGAAGGAGGCCCTCCGGTATCCTCCAAATGCTAACGTCCTGCCTACCCGCCTCTCTCTCTCTCTCTCTCTGTCCCATTTCCTCCTCGATCTCTTCTCTTCTTCCTACGAAAAGCTCGAAGCTTTTCGCAATTGCAACGACTATTAATGGCTGCCGTTCTAAACTAATCACGGCGGCCATTACTGGCTCCCGACGGCGTAGTTAATCCCCCCATAAACACCGTCGCCTCCCGCTCTAATCCTTCGCCTCCCGCCGCTGGTGGTAGCAGCAGTGGTCGTGGTACTAGGTGGCGGTTAGGTGGAGGTGAGAGAGGCGAGGGCGTAGGGGTCGGGAGAAAGAAGCGGTGCGTGCGGCGGGGGAGGGGGTGGGGAGATGGTCGTGGCGGTGGCGGCGGCGCGGCGGAGGCGGGTGTGGCGGTGGGCCATGCGGGCGGTGGCCAGCGCGGTGATGTGGACGGCGGTCCTGCAGCTGGCGTCCATCACCGGCCTCTGGCGCCCCAGGGTCTTCGCGGACTGCTGGGGCGGCTCCGGCTCCGGGGGCGCCTCGGCCGGCCTGGCCGCGCTCGCCGGCGAGGACCGGGTCGCCGCGCGGCTCTCCCCTCCGGCGCTCGTGCCCAGGAGTAAGTGCTCTCTTCTTCTTCCTCCTCTTCCTCTTGCTCCCTTCCCTTCCGTGGAATTTAGTCCGCGCGATCTGGGCGAGCTGGTGGTTCCCGGATTTGGGCGGAGCTCGAGTCAAACGCGGCAGTTTGGTGGTCAACGGCGCCGTCTCTCCCGGCGATTCGGCTCGATTGCAAGCTCGAAATGGCGACTCTGAGGCCAATTTTGTGCAATCTTGGGATCTCCAGGTTGCATTGGGGCTGCAACTGCAAACGTTCTGAATTTGCGGTCGCTTCTTAGTAGACGCTGTTCTGAACCTGGACCTGAATGTGTGTTCATACCTCAATCTTCATTTCCTTTCCTGTGCTGCTCATATTCTATCTTGAGAGCTGATTTGAGCATGACATCACTGGAACATCCGATCGTGAGGCCCTCTCGATGTGCCGAGCTAGCTCCGGCCTCTGATTAAGATGAACCTTTGCTGCTTTATGTTGCTAAAAATTAACAAATGATACAGAGTATTTCGCAACACGCAAGCAACATCCATCCAGTGATGCATTTTTATTTATTTATAATGGAAGCTTTTATTACCTCCATCATTGTTCATTGATGCATACAGCCTCACTGACATCGTTTGTTACAAAGTCACCAAACAATGACATTTGACATATCTTGTTGTCTCAGTCCTTTTGTTGGCACTGCCGTATTGGTGCTGATTAGGGTCTTGTTTTTTTATGCAGGAGTCTATAGAAGCAATGGCTATCTGCTAGTGACTTGCAACGGAGGCCTTAATCAAATGCGAGCCGGGGTTTGTACCTTAGCTAGAATAGATTATTTTTTGCTCCGTAGTTTGGGTACATGCCGCGATTGTAATTTTCTTATGAAATGGTGTGCTGCAGATATGTGATATGGTGACCATAGCACGCCGTCTGAATCTAACATTAGTGCTCCCTGAACTGGATAAAAGGTCTTTCTGGGCTGATCCAAGGTATAATTTTCCATATAACATTGTTTCTATGACATCAAACACGAGCTGTTTGTCCAAAATTACTTCTGGAAACATGTAAACATGTGCTATTATCTTGTGCTATTGTAAATGTCATTCATCCCCTTATCTCAAGAGTAAAATAGGATCTTTTTTCGTGTTAAATATGTTCATGATTGTTTGTTGATTAATTACAAAATAAGTTTGTTATTTTGACTTTGCAGTGATTTTGGAGATATATTTGATGTGAACCACTTCATTAATTCGTTAAGAGACGAACTAAAAATTGTCAAAGCACTACCATTGAAACTCCAGCTAAAAACTAGGAGAAGACTTTATTCGATGCCTCCTATCAGCTGGTCAAACGATACGTATTACCTAAAGCGGGTAAATAATGTCTGTCTTACTGCACGCTGCATTTAGCAGTGATAAAAAAGTTAGGAAATCTCATTAATCATGTGGACCTGAAAGCTTCTCTGCTGCAGGTATTACCTCTTGCAAGGAAGCACAAGGTGATCCATTTCAATAAAACGGATGCCCGGCTATCAAACAATGGCATTCCTGTCCATCTCCAAATGCTGCGCTGCCGTGTCAACTTTGAGGCTCTGAGATTCACTCCACAGATTGAGGCCCTCGGCAGAAAACTTATCTCCACCCTTCAGCGAAGTGGGGAATTTGTTGTGCTTCACTTGCGTTATGAAATGGACATGCTCTCATTTTCAGGCTGCACGCATGGCTGTTCTGATAAAGAAACCGAGGAGCTGACCAGAATGAGGTTCGTATTTTGCATTACTACTTGGTGTTATAGATGTGCTGCTTCAGTAGGGACCAACTGATCACGTATGAACTATAGATATGCATATCCATGGTGGAAAGAAAAGGAAATCGATTCTGAATCCAAGAGGCTTCAGGGACTTTGCCCCCTCACACCTGAGGAAATTGCTCTAGTGCTTAAAGCTCTAGGATTTTCAAAGGATACGTTGATATATATTGCCTCTGGTGAAATCTATGGTGGTGAAAGACGGTTGGCTGCTCTTAAGGCTGCCTATCCGAATTTGGTGAGTGCTTCTTCCTTTTACTATTTTCATTTACAATGTTCTCTGAGACAAGTGTTCATTTTCTCAGCTTTGTCTAATAATAGGTTAGAAAGGAAAAACTGTTATCTTCCGATGAATTGTGGCCATTCCAGAACCATTCGACCCAGATGGCAGCACTGGACTACATGGTTTCGATAGCAAGCAATGTTTTCATCCCCAGTTATGATGGAAATATGGCAAGAGTTGTCGAAGGTCACCGCAGGTTGGCTTCTCCGTAATATGTCATTAATGTTTACATTAGTTAAGAGATGTTTGAGTTTGTGTGCTCTTTTGATTATTAGAAACAAACATAAGTTGGTCTACTTTCTAATGGCAACAGAACTACTTTGGGGCTATGCTGATGAACCTTTTGGCTGTTCCGTTTTAGGTATAGTGGCTTTCGCAAGACCATCTTATTGGACAGGACAAAACTTGTTGAACTTTTGGATCATTTCCAAGGAGGTTCATTGTCCTGGGATGAATTCTCTGCTGCTGTAAAGGAGGCGCACCAGTATCGCATGGGCCAACCCACAGACAGAAGAGCCATCCCTGGCCGGCCCAAGGAAGAGGACTATTTCTATGCTAATCCCCAAGAATGCGTCGGTTCCAGTTCCATGGGGAGATTAAGAGATGTTTCCTGATGATACCCGGAAAAGCATTGCAAATGAGTATTGATGCTGACCTGATAGCATAGCGTTAACCCGGTGACACCATGACTTTGTACAGCTGACCCAAGTTCCTCCTGCTTACTACTGATTATTCACTTTAGGTACAAGCAGACCTACACGTCGAGTGTCTATAACCAGATTCCATAACAGAATAAAGCTGAGGAAGAAATTCAAGGCATCCGAGTTCGGAGAGAAGAGACGCCACATGAGCAGCCATTCTGCTCTGCTCGATTGCCACTTTCAGTTATTGTTGTATTTCATTTTCTTTTATCCAAAAAAAGAAAAATCCGTTTCATTTCACTCTCCATGCCCCCTTCTCTTTGTTTAGGGCTCTGACTCTTATCATGGGTATGTCAAAGTTCATGAGTGTTAATTTTGACTATGAGGAGTTTTCTTCCAATGTTCTTTTGTACTGGTTACCAAAGCCATTATGAAATTTCAGGTCATACAGAAAATGTTCTGATAAACATTAACCTGGAGCTGGAGGGGCTCCAAGATAAGATGATCCATTTTATTTCTTTCCAACAACTGGGTCATTGAGTGTGTTATTACTTTGTTGAACTGTATGCAAACTTCGCCAATGTGGCTGTTGTCCTTGCTTCTGGGTATCTGACCTGCAACCGTGAAGGAATCAGCTGACCTGCAACTGCAAAGGAACCAGCTGATCTCATGCATATCTATCTTTTTTGTTCCTCTGAAATCCCTAGATAAGTGGTGCAATCCAATGCCGTGTTTCGTCCGTGCAAGTTTTGGACTTTGGTGATGTGTCCTAGAGATTTTGTTTAGTGTAAGCGGCTGCACAAACATGTTGGCATGGAGATCATCTTGTGCTTGGTTTGAAAAGAAAATGCTCTAGAATCGTTTGGTATTTTCTGTGAACAAGTCTGAACTTGGTTTCCTCTTTTTAGTGTCTGTTTAAATCTTTCACTACTTTTACGGCTAAATTTTCAACGGTAGACTATAAGGTAAGCACAACACGGCATAGTTCATCGCGCCAGGATCTCTCGATGATCGCTGCTAGGTTTTCCACTTCTTATATGTCCTTGCTTATAAAACATCTGACGACGTGCTGTAACAAAATCAACAAGTCTTCAGCGGGGGAGATAAATAAGTCTAGTATACATCAAATGCTGACTTAAAACAGATGAATTTCAAACAGATTTGCTAGTACTTGTTTGATGAGAATTAACAAAGTCTTATCTAACTCCTATGCTATTTCATTTTTACGTGGAGATTCGTGAGAACCTTTTTTTTATGCTTGATTGATTTTTTTATAACAATGTCAGTTAGATGAGACTTATTTAATTCAAATATGTGTTATGAACGTAAGTGGTATTTGCTACAAGAAGATTGTATGACCATGAAATGTTTTTCCAGCTTGTTCATAAAAAATACTGCATCGTTGTTGACAATAAGAGATGAAAATGATGAATAAAGTTGGTGGGTAAGATCATTGCTATTTTCATTTGAAGAAAGCAAGAACAAAAATGAAAACAATGCAAGGGCCCAACCGGGTTCGAACCGGTGACCTATTGATCTGCAGTCAATTGCTCTACCACTGAGCTATGGACCCCTTTTGCTTAAAACATTTTTGTTTCCACTTTCGATTCATCCTCCACGCCCCCTTCTCTTTGTTTAGGGCACTGACTCTGATCGTGGGTAAGTCGAAGTTCACGAGTGTTAATATTTTTTACGAGTAGTTTCCTCTGATGTTTTTCTTGTACTAGTCACCGAAGCCATTACGAAATTTCAGCTCACACGGAATGACAAACATTACTTGTTATGGATTAGGGTCAAACCCTCAAAGATAATACTATGATTAATTGATTTTACTTTCTTTCCAGCAACTGATTCATGGGGGTGTATTCTTGTTTTATTGAACAGCTCATATGAATATAAGCGAACGCCGATGCTGTGGCTGCTGTACTATAAGAGAGCACATCCTTCTGCACATTGACCAATCAGCTGAACTTATGTGCAGCTTATTTTTTGTTCTTCTGAAATCCCTAGGCCAGTGTATTCCAGTCTAGTCTTTTCTTCCGGCTTTGGTATCGTCGCAGTCATTTTCTGCTAGATATCTGATTTGAATTAATGAGTGTAACTCAAAGTCTTCCGACACTGACAGGAAGATAAAGAAACATCATGCTCTTATGTTTCTTTATCTTCCTGCCCTGCGAGGAACCTTCATAATCAAAATTTGGTGCTTTAGAGATCTTAGGAGCAACTGAACTTGTGCTGAAGCCATTTCATCATGCAGGTGCTAATGAAAAAAAAAAAGTTAAATGTTCTACGATCAGAACTAGATTTCAACTCGCCCAACCTAGATATCTCTACCTTCAGCTCGATTGTTGCACAATTCATTAATTTTTTTGGTTCGGAGTCTAGAACTATTTTTCTTGGAGTTTTTTTTTTTTGCAGGGGAAAAGTGCTAGATTTTGCAAGGGCCCAACCGGGTTCGAACCGGTGACCTATTGATCCGCAGTCAATTGCTCTACCACGGAGTTGACTCACATTGCACATGTTCTAATATACTCCAAAAAGGTTCCTCGCAAGTGGATTTTCAATAATGATTGAAGCATGTTTTGAATGCATATTGTAGAGAATGATTTGGTGCATCGATAATTGATTGATCGTGCACTAGACACATATATATAGGTACAAGGGGTGCGACCGGTATCTTGTCTCCTAAGATACACGTACATACAGAGGGAATCAGATACTACAGGTATTGCATACAGAACCCGGACCTACGTACATGTACACATGTTCAACACCCCCCCGCAGTCGAAGCGTCGCCGGTGACACAAAGACTGGACCGAAAGCCCTCGAAAGTCGAGGTGGGTAGTCCCTTCGTCATCACATCGGCGAACTGCTGATCGGTGGGCACATGGAGAACACGAACACGACCAAGTGCGACGTGCTCCCGGACGAAGTGGATGTCGAGCTCAATGTGCTTCGTCCGTCGGTGATGGACAGGGTTGGTAGCGAGGTACACTGCGGAGACGTTATCACAGTAGACGAGCGTCACCTTGGTGACCTCACATAGCAACTCCTGAAGTAGCTGTCGTAGCCAGGAACACTCCGCGACGGCGTTAGCCACGGCCCGATACTCGGCCTCGGCGCTCGATCGTGAGACCGTGGGTTGTCGTTTAGACGACCACGAAATCAGAGAGGGTCCGAGGTAGACGCAGTAGCCGAAAGTGGAGCGTCGAGTGTCGGGACACCCAGCCCAGTTGGCGTCGGAGTAGGCGACAAGGCTGGTGTCTGGCGAGGCCGTCAGGGTGAGACCCACGGCTGTGGTGCCACGTATGTACCGAAGTATACGTTTCACGAGAGCCCAATGGGTGTCACGAGGAGCATGCATGTGAAGGCACACCTGCTGGACAGCATACTGAATGTCCGGACGCGTCAGTGTGAGGTACTGAAGCGCACCGACGATGGAGCGGTAGAAGGGAGCGTCGGACGCCGGAGAGCCCTCGACGGCGGACACCTTAGCCTTCGTATCGACAGGCGTGGAAGCAGGCTTGCAGTTAAGCATGCCCGCTCGCTCCAGAAGCTCGTAGGCGTACTTCTGCTGGTGCAGGAAGAAGCCAGTAGCTCGGCGCACTACCTCAATGCTGAGGAAGTAGTGGAGAGCCCCCAAGTCCTTGAGGGCGAACTCTGTGCCGAGGCGAGCTGTGATCTGCTGAAGAAGCGCTGGCGAGGACGCAGCCAGGATGATGTCGTCGACGTACAGTAGGAGATACGCGGTGGCGGGGCCCTGGTGGTAGACAAACAGGGAGGCATCGGACCGTGTGGACCGGAACCCCTGTTGCTGAAGGAAGGCCGCGATCCGCTGGTACTAGGCCCGAGGTGCCTGCTTCAACCGGTAGAGAGAACGGGAGAGCAAGCACACGTGGTCCGGATAGTCGGTGTCGACGAAACCAGTCGGCTGCTGACAGAACACCTGCTCGTCGAGATGGCCATGCAAGAAAGCATTAGACACATCGAGCTGGTGGACAGGCCAAGCGCGAGAAACAGCAAGCTGGAGAACAGCGTGAATCGTGCCCGGTTTAACGACCGGGGCGAAGGTGTCGGTGAAGTCCACGCCG
Source organism: Aegilops tauschii subsp. strangulata (assembly GCF_002575655.3). Lineage (NCBI taxonomy): Eukaryota > Viridiplantae > Streptophyta > Magnoliopsida > Poales > Poaceae > Aegilops > Aegilops tauschii. The sequence goes on along the minus strand of NC_053037.3, from coordinate 51,441,282 downwards.
GCGCGCTGGCGAAAGCCGCGCACCACCCAACGCGCCTTGTAGCGCTCGAGAGAACCGTCGGGGCGAGTCTTGTGGCGGAAGACCCACTTGCCAGTGATGACATTGGCACGGGGTGGCCGCGAGACAAGCTGCCACGTACGATTGCGCTGCAGGGCGTCAAACTCCTCACGCATCGCAGCTAGCCAGTTCGGATCCCGAAGGGCTGCGCGAGCGGAGGTGGGGAGCGGGGACGGCGTCGAGGTAGCAGTCCGAGCCCGAGTGACCACACCGGTGAGGGGTGCGGCCGCGGCGACGGGAGCCGACGAGGGAGCCATGGCGACGGGGGGCCCCGGCGGGGGCGACCAAGGAGGCCGCTGCGTCGGGGGCCGCTGCAGGGGCCGCAATGCCAGGGGCCGCCGGCGCGGGGAGCGCGGGCAGGGCCGAACCCGGGGCGCAGCTGGGTGGTCCACCAGAAGACTCCGAAGGTGATGGTACATGCTGAAACGGGAACACGAGCTCATCAAAATACACATGCCGCGAAGTGAAAACGCGGTGGGAGACTGGATCATAGCACCGGTAACCTTTGGTGTTGGGAGGATAGCCAAGGAAGATGCAAGGGAGTGAACGGGGCGCGAGTTTGTGAGGAGCAGTGGACGCGGTGCTAGGATAACAGAGACACCCGAAAATGCGAAGACCATCATAAGATGGAACCGCACCGAAGAGGAGCTGGTGAGGGGTGTAGTTCCAGCGGGAACGACAGGGGCGAATGTTAATGAGGAGGCTAGCGGTCACGAGCGCATCCGCCCAGAACCGAGCATGCACGTAGGAGTGGAAGAGCAACGTGCGGACACAGTCATTAAGCGTGCGAAGGACGCGCTCGGCGCGACCATTCTGCTGAGACGTGTAGGGGCAGGTGAGGCGGAAGATGGTGCCGTGGGACGCAAGTAAATTGCGGACGGCAACGTTGTCAAACTCCTTGCCGTTGTCAGTTTGCAAGGCGAGAATGGGACGACCGAACTGTATGGTGACATATGAATAAAAAGCGGTGAGTGTGGCAAGAGCGTCGGACTTGCAACGGAGAGGGAAGGTCCACACATAATGAGTAAAATTATCCAATATCACCAAATAGTATAAATAGCCCGTGTTGCTAGCAACCGGGGACGTCCAAACATCACTATGCAATAACTGAAACGGAAAGGTGGAAATGTTTGTAGACTTGCTAAAGGGAAGACGAACGTGCTTGCCAAGACGGCAAGCCTCACAAGTGTGATCGTCGACCTTATTACATGAGAAGGAAAAACTCTGAAGAATCTGACGCATAATGGTGGAGTTGGGATGACCGAGACAGGCATGCCAAAGATCGACACTGGTGGCGAAGGCGGCGGGGCGACGGGTGGTGGTGGCGCCGGAGGGATGCACTGGATAAAGCTCGTCCGGGCTATCACATCGGTGGAGCACCATCCGTGTACGGGCGTCCTTCACAGAAAAACCGATATCGTCAAATTCAACAGTTATAGGATTCTCACGAGCAAGGCGACGAACGGAAACAAGATTAGTGACTAAGTCAGGAGACACAAGAACATTAGACATATGCATAGGAGTGGAAGTAGAAGGAAAAGACATATGACCGACGTGAGTAATGGGTAGGGAGGAACCGTTACCAACGGTGATATGGGTGGGAGTATGAACGGGAGTGGCAGATGTGAGGTTACCGGGATGAGCAGTCATGTGAGCAGTGGCGCCCGAGTCCATGTACCAGTCACCACCGCCACCATAGGAGCTCGGTGACGGGGCGGAGTGCAGTGCAGCGAGCAAGGCCGGGTCCCACGGCGGCGGCACCTGAGGAGGGTAGCACCCTCCGTAGGCCGGCGCGGGAGCAGCCCCCGCGCGGCGGCGGCGCCATAGGCCGGCGTGGACCCGTAGGCGGGCGCCGGCGGGGGGGGGGGGGGCACCATAGCCGCTGTAGGGAGCGGCGTTCTGCGCGGCGAAGAGGGCCTGGTGACCCGCCGGGCGGGGCCCAAGGATGCCCGGAGCCGAAGCCCGAGGGACCGGCATGGAGTACGCGTGGACGACGCCGGTCCACGGGTTGGTGCCGTACGTCCATGGGGGAGTCACCTGCTGCTGCTGCTGACGAGGCCCCCCCGGCGCCTGTTGCTGCTTGCGGCCGCCCCCGCGGCGGTTGCCGCGGCGCCCGCCACCCGGCTGCTGGGGGGCAGCGGGAGGGGCGGGAGGCGCGGGCGGGAGGGGGAAGTACCCCAGAGGCGCTGGTGGCGGCGGCTGCTGGCGCGGCGCGGGTGGGGCGGTCGGTGGAGGGGCGCCGCGGGAGGTGCCGGCGGCGAGGGCGTGGTGCTGCACACGCTTCTTGACCCCCTTCATCCGGCGCTCCTCCAACCTCAAGTACGCCACAAACTTGGGGAAGGAGGGCTCCGGCATCAAGGTGAGGTTAGAGGCGGCGTTGCCGAAGTCCTCGTTGAGGCCGGCCGTGAGCGTGCTGAGGAGGAGGTCGTCGTCCACCTTGGCTCCAATGTCACGGAGCTCATCCGCCAACGTCTTCAGGCGGCGGCAGTAGTCATCAATGGACTGTTCATCCTGGTGACAGTCAAAAAATTCCTGCTGCAAAAAAACGCGGCGCTGAAGCTTGTTGTCGGTGAAGAGGCCGTTCAGCTTGACCCACAGGGCGCGGGCGTCGTCGCCGGCGCTCACGACGGTGTGGAACAAGTCCTTGGAGATGGTGGTGAAGAACCACCGGATGATCGTGGCGTCGATCGCGGTCCACTCGGCGTCGTCCACCATGGCGCGAGAGTCCACGGTGCCATCCACGTGATCCACGAGATTGTTCTCGCGGAAGAGCAGCGTGAAGTACGTCTTCCACGCGAAGTACGTGAAGTTGGAGGCGTCGAGGATCACGGGGACGCGTGCATGAACGTTGATGTCGTGGATCTCGGCAGGGTCGACGGCGAAGGGGTTGGAGTAGGTGGAGGCGTTGGATGACATGGCGAGGAGATCGTGGGGAGGGAGGCGGCGGGAGGTAGGCGGCGCGGCGGGAAGGGGCGGCGCGGCATGGAGGGGAAGGCGCGCGGTGGGAAGGCGGCGCGCGGGGAGGAGGGGTGGTGGCGGCGGCGGCGGCGGTGGCGGCGGTGGCGGCGGCCCGAGGCGGCGGCTAGGGTTAGCGGAAGCTGGAAGATCGACTTGCGATAAATACCATGTAGAGAATGATTTGGTGCATCGATAATTGATTGATCGTGCACTAGGCACATATATATAGGTGCAAGGGGTGCGACCGGTACATACAGAGGGAGACAAATACTACAGGTACTGTATACAGAACCCGGACCTACGTACATGTACACATGTTCAACACATATTAAGGAGCCGCGGGCCAAAAGAATGAACGCATGACCATATCATGTTCATTTGAAGAATTGAGACAAAAAACAAGAGATACTCTACAAAAAGAAGATCATTATCATGTCTATTTGAAGAAGCGAGAGTTATCAAAATAAATAAAAGAAGAGAAACAAAAATAAGGGCCCAACAGGGTTCGAACCAGTGACCTATTGATCTGCAGTCAATTGCTCTACCACTGAGCTATGGACCCAATTTGTTAAAATTAATTAATTACTTATTAGTAATTGTGAAGTTCTCAACGATAGTATGATTGATTTTACTTCTTTGCAGCAACTAATTCCTGGAATGTATTCTTCTTTTACTGAACAGTGTGCGTATAAGCAAACGCCGATGTTCTGGTTGCTGTCCTTGCTCTACACATTGACCTGCAATTAGTACAAACGTATCAGCTGATCTCGTGTAACTTTTCTTTTGGTTAATCTGAAATCCCTATCTGAGTGGGTGGCACAGTGCGGTGGCAGTATTGTCCCAGTCATTTTCTGCTAGAGATTTGGTTTGATGTAGTCTCGGTGGACCAAACTTGTTCACCTGGGCATCATTCTGTGTTTGGTCGGAAAACTTGGAGAGATGTTTTCTTTTGGATTAGGTACAAAACTAAAGGAGTACTAAGGGCTCCTTTGATTCAATAGAATTTTTTTTAAAAATCTGGAGGAATTTAACACTTAGATTTTTTTTCAAACGGAGGTCGTTTGATTCGCAGAATTGGACTCCTTAGCAATTTTTCCATAGGTTTGGAGAAAATTTTCTATCCACTCAAACCTTGGTAGAATTCCTTTGTTTTCCATGTGCTATCATCTAACATTCTTTCATCCATATTCCTGTAGTTTTGTTATCCTGTAGGATACAAGAGGATATGACACCCTATTTCTTCATTTTGAGATTCCTGTGAATCAAAGAGGCCCTAGTTGCAGAGTTTGGTTTTGTGCGTTCCTTTTGGAACCTCCCTCGTATGGCAAGGGTGCTCGTGCAATTCATTGAAGATAGGCAAAGTTCGATCAGCTTATAAGGAAAACCGAGTCGAAACACTTACAAAACACGGCTTATTCAAGAAAGACATACCAAGACCCTCACATCGAGCGATGGATCTAACAAAGACTAGGGTCGGAGCACTGTAGGCACACTGTTAGTATTTTAACTTTTTTTGCGAGTGAATGCTTAACTTTATTGCCTCAACAATTACACTAGGATATTCCGCCAAAAAAGCAATTACACTAGGATAGCTGTCAAAGTCATAATGTTGTTGGAGTCATTCAACGCTGATAAAAGAAGCACAAGAACATGACCAACGTTGGTCAATACCTAGTGATAAGAAATCTCACAACCAAAGAAACTTGTGCTAAAACAAGTATAGAATACTACATGGGCTACGGGAAAATGGCTAGACTCGGTTCTCTTACTAGAACCAGGTTCCAACTTATGCCCGCCCGTAGATGCTCCTACCATTGGCTTAATCGCCGCATAATTATTTTCTTAGACATGAATCTACTCCATCCGTTCCTAAATATAAGTCTTTTTAGATATTTCAATATGTACTACATACGGATATATATAGACATAGTTTAGAGTGTATTTTCACTCATTTTGCTGCATGCATCGATTGATGCAGAGGCCGGGGTCTTAACCTCCTTTTTTTAAAAAAAAGTCATTTTGCTCCGTATATAGTTCATATTGAAATATCTAAAAAGACTTATATTTAGGAATGAAGGTAGTAGTATTTATTTTTTACTGAACTTACATTGCTCGTGCTCTAATTGACCGGATTTCTAATAACGAATTAAGCGTGTTTCAGATGCATTTTGAAGTGAAACTTCAAAGAAAAATAGAAAACAAGATATATTCTACGAAAAGAATACTACATGACCATATAATGTTTATTTAAAGAAGTGAGATTAGAACAAAAAATAAATTAAGCGTGTTTCAAAATGCATTTTGGATTCCACTTTAAACAAAAAATAAAATATACTCCTATATTCTACAAAAAAAGTACCACATGACCATATAATGTTTATGTGATAAAAATAAAATGAGAATTAGGGAGGGCCCAACCGGGTTCGAACCGATGACCTATTGATCTGCAGTCAATTGCTCTACCACTGAGCTATGGACCCAATTTGATTAAAAAAGTTCAATTATAAACATATTAGCTGACCTTGTGAGATTGTGTGTGCGCCGCATGGGGAGGGGGGGGGGGGGGGGTGTGTGCACGCGCGTGCGTTTTTTCTATTTTTAAGTCTGCTCTAGAGGATCTCGATTTATTATTAAAAAAGAAAGAGAGTTTTCTCGGTTAATTTACGGAAAATCGTTACAACATGCCCCCAAGATAGGGCATTCCGACTGACCTGGCTACCGACCCACACACACCGCTGAAAAGAGAGACACTGTCGAGGATGCCTACAAGGTGTCATCATCGTCACCTCTCCCTGAGCAAGCCACTCCGATTTTATCGGAGACAACCAACCAAGAGCCAAAAAAATATGACTAGCAGAGTCACAATGCAGTTCCAATCTCCGTAATTTTTGGAGGTCGTTCCAAATCGAGCCCACAAACCTTCAAATTTGAAGGTTAGGAGTGCTAATATGGAGCAAGCTCCAAACCCAACCGGCCACGAGGAAGGAAACTTTCATACCGTTCTTCCCCTCCCTTTCGTGCCCATACCAATGTTGTGGCTGTGTTTTTCACCCATAAATGCGCCCTCTAACACCTACTCTCTGCCATTTCTCTTCCCAACTATGCATTAATGGCGCCCGTTCCTGCGGGCGCGCCCGCCAGCTATACGATGCCTCTCCCTCCACCACTCCACTCTGCTCAATGGCTCATCGCAAGCCCATTGCCACACACATCAAGCAGGAGCAGGTGTACGACTAAGTTGTTCGATGGGCCTGTTCGGGAACGTAGTAATTTCAAATATTTCCTACGCACGCGTAAGATCATGGTGATGCATAGCAACGAGAGGGGAGAGTGTGTCCATGTACCCTCGTAGACCGAAAGCGGAAGCGTTAGCACAACACGGTTGATGTAGTCGTACGTCTTCACGATCCGACCGATCAAGTACCGAACGCACGTCACCTCCGAGTTCAGCACACGTTCAACTCGATGACGTCCCTCGAACTCCGATCCAGCCGAGCTTTGAGGGAGAGTTCCGTCGGCACGACGGCGTGGTGACGATGATGATGTTCTACCGACGCAGGGCTTCGCCTAAGCACCGCTACGATATGACGCAGGTGGATTATGGTGGAGGGGGGCACCGCACACGGCTAAAAGATCAATGATCAATTGTTGTGTCTCCAAGGGGTGCCCCCTCCCCGTATATAAAGGAGTGGAGGAGGGGAGGGCCCGGCCATCTCTATGGCGCGCCCTAGGAGGAGTCCTACTCCCACCGGGAGTAGGATTCCCCCCTTCCAAGTAGTAGGGGTAGGAGTCAAGGAAAGGGGAGAGAGAAGAGAAGGAAGGAGGGGGCGCAGCCCCTCCCCTAGTCCAATTCGGACTAGACCTTGGGGGGCGCGCAGCCTCTCCTCTCTCTTTCCCCTAAAGCCCAATAAGGCTCATATACTCCCCGGCGAATTCCCGTAACTCTCCGGTACTCCGAAAAATATCCGAATCACTCGGAACCTTTCCGAGTCCGAATATAGTCGTCCAATATATCGATCTTTACGTCTCAACCATTTCGAGACTCCTCGTCATGTCCCCGATCTCATCCGGGACTCCGAACTACCTTCGGTACATCAAAACACATAAACTCATAATATAACCGTCATCGAACTTTAAGCGTGCTGACCCTACGGGTTCGAGAACAATGTAGAAATGACCGAGACACGTCTCCGGTCAATAACCAATAGCGGAACCTGGATGCTCATATTGGCTCCCACATATTCCACGAAGATCTTTATCGGTCAAACCGCATAATAACATACGTTGTTCCCTTTGTCATTGGTATGTTACTTGCCCGAGATTCGATCGTCGGTATCTCAATACCTAGTTCAATCTCGTTACCGGCAAGTCTCTTTACTCGTTCCGTAATACATCATCCCGCAACTAACTCATTAGTTACAATGCTTGCAAGGCTTATAGTGATGTGCATTACTGAGTGGGCCCAGATATACCTCTCCGACAATCGGAGTGACAAATCCTAATCTCGAAATACGCCAACCCAACAAGTACCTTTCGAAGACACATGTAGAGCACCTTTATAATCACCCAGTTACGTTGTGACGTTTGGTAGCACACAAAGTGTTCCTCCGGTAAACGGGAGTTGCATAATCTCATAGTCATAGGAACATGTATAAGTCATGAAGAAAGCAATAGCAACATACTAAACGATCAAGTGCTAAGCTAACGGAATGGGTCAAGTCAATCACATCATTCTCCTAATGATGTGATCCCGTTAATCAAATGACAACGCATGTCTATGGTTAGGAAACATAACCATCTTTAATTAACGAGCTAGTCAAGTAGAGGCATACTAGTGACACTCTGTTTGTTTATGTATTCACACATGTATTATGTTTCCGGTTAATACAATTCTAGCATGAATAATAAACATTTATCATGATATAAGGAAATAAATAATAACTTTATTATTGCCTCTAGGGCATATCTCCTTCAGTCTCCCACTTGCACTAGAGTCAATAATCTAGTTCACATCACCATGTGATTTAATACCAATAGTTCACATCACCATGTGATTAACACCCATAGTTCACATCGTCATGTGACCTACACCCAAAGGGTTTACTAGAGTCAATAATCTAGTTCACATCGCTATGTGATTAACACCCAAAGAGTACTAAGGTGTGATCATGCTTTTCTTGTGAGAGAAGTTTAGTCAATGGGTCTGCCACATTCAGATCCGTCTGTATTTTGCTAATTTCTATGTCAACAATGCTCTGCACAGAGCTACTCTAGCTAATTGCTCCCACTTTCAATATGTATCCAGATTGAGACTTAGAGTCATCTGGATCAGTGTCAAAATTTGCATCGACGTAACCCTTTACGACGAACCTTTTTGTCACCTCCATAATCGAGAAACATATCGTTATTCCACTAAGGATAATTTTGACCGCTGTCCAGTGATCTACTCCGAGATCACTATTGTACTCCCTTGCCAAAATCAGTGTAGGGTATACAATAGATGTGGCACATAGCATGGCATACTTTATAGAACCTATGGCCAAGGCATAGGGAATGACTTTCATTCTCTTTCTATCTTCTGCCGTGGTCGGGCTTTGAGTCTTACTCAATTTCACACCTTGTAACACAGGCAAGAACTCTTTCTTTGACTGTTCCATTTTGAACTACTTCAAAATCTTGTCAAGGTATGTACTCATTGAAAAACTTATCAAGCGTCTTGATCTATCTCTATAGATCTTGATGCTCAATATGTAAGCAGCTTCACCGAGGTCTTTCTTTGAAAAACTCCTTTCAAACACTCCTTTATGCTTTGCAGAATAGTTCTACATTATTTCCGGTCAACAATATGTCATTCACATATACTTATCAGAAATGCTGTAGTGCTCTCACTCACTTTCTTGTAAGTACAGGCTTCACCGCAAGTCTGTATAAAACTATATGCTTTGATCAACTTATCAAAGCGTATATGCCAACTCCGAGATGCTTGCACTAGTCCATAGATGGATCGCTATCTTGCATATTTTGTTAGCACCTTTAGGATTGACAAAACCTTCCGGTTGCATCATATACAACTCTTCTTTAATAAATTCATTAAGGAATGCAGTTTTGTTTATCCATTTGCCAGATTTCATAAAATGCGGCAATTGCTAACATGATTCGGACAGACTTAAGCATAGATACGAGTGAGAAACTCTCATCGTAGTCAACACCTTGAACTTGTTGAAAACCTTTTGTGACAATTCTAGCTTTGTAGATAGTAACACTACTATCAGCGTCTATCTTCCTCTTGAAGATCCATTTAATCTCAATGGCTCGCCGATCATTGGGCAAGTCAATTAAAGTCCATACTTTGTTCTCATACATGGATCTCATATCAGATTTCATGGCCTCAAGCCATTTCGCGGAATCTGGGCTCATCATCGCTTCCTTATAGTTCGTAGGTTCGTCATGGTCAAGTAACATGACCTCCAGAACAGGATTACCGTATCACTCTGGTGCGGATCTCACTCTGGTTTACCTACGAGGTTCGGTAGTAACCTGATCTGAAGTTACATGATCATCATCATTAGCTTCCTCACTAATTGGTGTAGTAGTCATAGGAACAAATTTCTGTGATGAACTACTTTCCAATAAGGGAGCAGGTACAGTTACCTCATCAAGTTCTACTTTCCTCCCACTCACTTCTTTCGAGAGAAACTCCTTCTCTAGAAAGGACCCATTCTCAGCAATGAATATCTTGCCTTCGGATCTGTGATAGAAGGTGTACCCAACATTTCTTTTGGGTATCCTATGAAGACGCACTTCTCCGATTTGGGTTCGAGCTTATCAGGTTGAAACTTTTTCACATAAGCATTGCAACCTCAAACTTTTAAGAAACGACAGCTTAGGTTTCTTGCCAAACCATAGTTCATACGGTGTCGTCTCAACGGATTTAGATAGTGCCCTATTTAACGTGAATGTAGCTGTCTCTAATGCATAACCCCAAAACGATAGTGGTAAATCGGTAAGAGACATCATAGATCGTATCATATCTAATAAAGTATGGTTATGACGTTCGGACACACCATTACACTGTGGTGTTCCAGGTGGCGTGAGTAGTGAGACTATTTCACATTGTTTTAACTGAAAGCCAAACTCGTAACTCAAATATTTTACCTCTGCAATCATATCGTAGAAACTTTTATTTTCTTGTTACGATGATTCTCCACTTCCCTCTGAAATTCTTTGAACTTTTCAAATGTTTCAGACTTGTGTTTCATCAAGTAGATATACCCATATCTGCTCAAATCATCTATGAAGGTCAGAAAATAACGATACCCGCCGCGAGCCTCAACACTCATCGGATTGCATACATCAGTATGTATTATTTCCAATAAGTCAGTTGCTTGCTCCATTGTTCCGGAGAACAGAGTCTTAGTCATCTTGCCCATGAGGCATGGTTCACAAGCATCAAGTGATTCCAAAAGTCCACCAGCATGGAGTTTCTTCATGCGCTTTACACCATTATGACCTAAACGGCAGTGCCACAAATAAGTTGCACTATCATTATTAACTTTGCATATTTTGGCTTCAATATTATGAAAATGTGTATCACTACGATCGAGATCCAATAAACCATTTTCATTGGGTGTATAACCATAGAAGGTTTTATTCATGTAAACAGAACAACAATTATTCTCTAACTTACATGAATAACCGTATTGAAATAAACATGATCCAATCATATTTATGCTCAACGCAAACACTAAATAACATTTATGTTAGGTTCAACACTAATCCCGAAAGTATAGGGAGTGTGCGATGATGATCATATCAATCTTGGAACCACTTCCAATACACATCGTCACTTCACCCTTAACTAGTCTCTGTTCATTCTGCAACTCCTGTTTCGAGTTACTACTCTTAGCAACTGAACCAGTATCAAATACCGAGGGGTTGCTATAAACACTAGTAAAATACACATCAATAACATGTATATCAAATATAGCTTTGTTCACTTTGCCATCCTTCTTATCCACCAAATACTTGGGGCAGTTCCGCTTCCAGTGACCATGTTGGAAATATGCCCTAGAGGCAATAATAAATGGTTATTATTATATTTCTTTGATCATGGTAATTGTCTATTATTCATGCTATAATTGTATTGTCCGGAAATCGTAATACATGTGTGAATACATAGACCACAACGTGTCCCTAGTAAGCCTCTAGTTGACTAGCTCGTTGATCAACAGATAGTCATGGTTTCCTGACTATGGACATTGGATGTCATTGATAACGGGATCACATCATTAGGAGAATGATGTGATGGACAGGACCCAATCCTAAGCATAGCATAAAAGATCGTGTAGTTTCGTTTGCTAGAGCTTTTCCAATGTCAAGTATCTTTTCCTTAGACCATGAGATCGTGCAACTCCCGGATACCATAGGAGTGCTTTGGGTGTGCCAAACGTCACAACGTAACTGGGTGACTATAAAGGTGCACTACGGGTATCTCCGAAAGTGTCTGTTGGGTTGGCACGGATCGAGACTGGGATTTGTCACTCCGTGTGACGGAGAGGTATCTCTGGGCCCACTCGGTAATGCATCATCATAATGAGCTCAATGTGACTAAGGCGTTAGTCACGGGATCATGCATTGCGGTACGAGTAAAGAGACTTGCCGGTAACGAGATTGAACAAGGTATTGGGATACCGACGATCGAATCTCGGGCAAGTAACATACCGATTGACAAAGGGTATTGCATACGGGATTGATTGAATCCTCGACACCGTGGTTCATCCGATGAGATCATCGTGGAACATGTGGGAGCCAACATGGGTATCCAGATCCCGCTGTTGGTTATTGACCGGAGAGGCGTCTCGGTCATGTCTGCATGTCTCCCGAACCCGTAGGGTCTACACACTTAAGGTTCGGTGACGCTAGGGTTGTAGAGATATGTGTATGCGGAAACCCGAAAGTTGTTCGGAGTCCCGGATGAGATCCCAGACGTCACGAGAGGTTCCGGAATGGTCCGGAGGTGAAGAATTATATATAGGAAGTCAAGTTTCGGCCACCGGGAAAGTTTCGGGGGTTACCGGTATTGTACCGGGACCACCGGAAGGGTCCCGGGGGTCCACCGGGTGGGGCCACCTATCCCGGAGGGCCCCGTGGGCTGAAGTGGGAAGGGAACCAGCCCCTAGTGGGCTGGGCGCCCCCCCATGGGCCTCCCCCCATGTGCCTAGGGTTGGGAACCCTAGGGTGGGGGGGCTTCCCACTTGCCTTGGGGGGCAAGGCACCCCCCTTGGCCGCCGCCCCCACCCTAGATGGGATCCTGGCCGGCGCCCCCCCTCCCAGGGGGCCTATATAAAGGGGGGAGGGAGGGCAGCAACAACTACAGCCTTGGGCGCCTCCCTCCTCCCCTGCTACACCTCTCCGTCTCGCAGAAGCTCGGCGAAGCCCTGCCGAGACCCGCTACATCCACCACCACGCCGTCGTGCTGCTGGATCTCCATCAACCTCTCCTTCCCCCTTGCTGGATCAAGAAGGAGGAGACGTCGCTGCACCGTACGTGTGTTGAACGCGGAGGTGCCGTCCGTTCGGCACTCGGTCATCGGTGATTTGGATCACGGCGAGTACGACTCCGTCATCCACGTTCATTGGAACGCTTCCGCTCGCGATCTACAAGGGTATGTAGATGCACTCCTTTCCCCTCGTTGCTAGTATACTCCATAGATGCATCTTGGTGAGCGTAGGAAAATTTTAAATTATGCTACGATTCCCAACAGTGGCATCATGAGCCAGGCCTATGCGTAGTTACTATGCACGAGTAGAACACAAAGCAGTTGTGGGCGTTGAGTTTGCCAATTCTTCTTGCCGCTACTAGTCGTTTCTTGTTTCGGCGGCATTGTAGGATGAAGCGGCCCGGACCGACCTTACACGTACGCTTACGTGAGACAGGTTCCACCGATTGACATGCACTAGTTGCATAAGGTGGCTAGCCGGTGTCTGTCTCTCCTACTTTAGTCGGAACGGATTCGATGAAAAGGGTCCTTATGAAGGGTAAATAGAAATTGGCAAATCACGTTGTGGTCATACGTAGGTAAGAAAACGTTCTTGCTAGAAACCTACAAACCACGTAAAAACTTGCAACAACAATTAGAGGACGTCTAACTTGTTTTTGCAGCAAGTGCTATGTGATGTGATATGGCCAGAAGATGTGATGAATGATATATGTGATGTATGAGATTGATCATATTCTTGTAATAGGAATCACGACTTGCATGTCGATGAGCATGACAACCGGCAGGAGCCATAGGAGTTGTCTTTATTATTTTGTATGACCTGCGTGTCATTGAATAACGCCATGTAATTTACTTTACTTTGTTGCTAAACGCGTTAGCCATAGAAGTAGAAGTAATCGTTGGCGTGACGACTTCATGAAGACACAATGATGGAGATCATGGTGTCATGCCAGTGACGAAGATGATCATGGTGCCCCGAAGATGGAGATCAAAGGAGCATAATGATATTGGCCATATCATGTCAGTATTTGATTGCATGTGATGTTTATCATGTTTTTGCATCTTATTTGCTTAGAATGACGGTAGTAAGTAAGATGATCCCTTATAATAATTTCAAGAAAGTGTTCACCCTAACTGTGCACCGTTGCGAAGGTTCGTTGTTTCGAAGCACCACATGATGATCGGGTGTGATAGATTCTAACGTTCGCATACAACGGGTGTTGACGAGCCTAGCATGTACAGACATGGCCTCGGAACACACGCAATACACTTAGGTTGACTTGACGAGCCTAGCATGTACAGACATTGCCTCGGAACACGGAGGACCGAAAGGTCGAGCATGAGTCGTATAGAAGATACGATCAACATGGAGATGTTCACCGATCTTGACTAGTCCGTCTCACGTGATGATCGGACACGGCCTAGTTAACTCGGATCATGTTTCACTTAGATGACTAGAGGGATGTCTATCTGAGTGGGAGTTCATTAAATAATTTGATTATATGAACTTAATTATCATGAACTTAGTCTAAAATCTTTACACTATGTCTTGTAGATCAAATGGCCAATGTTGTCCTCAATTTCAACGCGTTCCTAGAGAAAACCAAGCTGAAAGATGATGGCAGCAACTATACGGACTGGGTCCGGAACCTGAGGATCATCCTCATAGTAGCCAAGAAAGATTATGTCCTAGAAGCACCGCTAGGTGAAGCACCAATCCCACAAAACCAAGACGTTATGAACGCTTGGCAGCAGCGTGCTGATGATTACTCCCTCGTTCAGTGCGGCATGCTTTATAGCTTAGAACCGGGTCTCCAAAAGCATTTTGAGAAACATGGAGCATATGAGATGTTCGAGGAGCTGAAATTGGTTTTCCAAGCTCATGCCTGGGTCGAGAGATATGATGTCTCCGACAAGTTCTTCAGCTGTAAAATGGAGGAGAATAGTTCTGTTAGTGAGCACATACTCAGAATGTCTGGGTTGCATAACCGCTTGTCTCAGCTGGGAGTCAATCTCCCGGATGACGCGGTCATTGACAGAATCCTCCAGTCGCTTCCACCAAGCTACAAGAGCTTTGTGATGAACTTCAATATGCAGGGGATGGAAAAGACCATTCCTGAGGTGTATTCAATGCTGAAATCAGCTGAGGTAGAGATCAGAAAAGAACATCAAGTGTTGATGGTGAATAAAACCACTAAGTTCAAGAAGGGCAAGGGTAAGAAGAACTTCAAGAAGGACGGCAAGGGAGTTGCCGCGCCCGGTAAACCAGTTACCGGGAAGAAGTCAAAGAATGGACCCAAGCCCGAGACTGAGTGCTTTTATTGCAAGGGAAGTGGTCACTGTAAGCGGAACTGCCCCAAATACTTAGCGGACAAGAAGAAGGCCGGCAACACCAAAGGTATATGTGATATACATGTAATTGATGTGTACCTTACGAGTACTCATAGTAGCTCCTGGGTATTTGATACCGGTGCGGTTGCTCATATTTGTAACTCAAAGCAGGAACTACGGAATAAACGGAGACTGGCGAAGGACGAGGTGACGATGCGCGTCGGGAATGGTTCCAAGGTCGATGTGATCGCCGTCGGCACGCTACCTCTGCATCTACCCACGGGATTAGTTTTAAACCTCAATAATTGTTATTTAGTGCCAGCTTTGAGCATGAACATTGTATCTGGATCTCGCTTAATTCGAGATGGCTACTCATTTAAATCCGAGAATAATGGTTGTTCTATTTATTTGAGAGATATGTTTTATGGTCATGCCCCGCTGGTCAATGGTTTATTTTTGATGAATCTCGAACGTGATGTTACACATGTTCATAGTGTGAATACCAAAAGATGTAAAGTTGATAACGATAGTCCCACATACTTGTGGCACTGCCGCCTTGGTCACATTGGTGTCAAGCGCATGAAGAAGCTCCATGCAGATGGACTTTTGGAGTCTCTTGATTACGAATCATTTGACACGTGCGAACCATGCCTCATGGGTAAGATGACCAAGACTCCGTTCTCCGGAACAATGGAGCGAGCAACCAACTTATTGGAAATCATACATACCGATGTGTGTGGTCCAATGAGTGTTGAGGCTCGCGGAGGATATCGTTATGTTCTCACTCTCACTGATGATTTAAGTAGATATGGGTATGTCTACCTAATGAAACACAAGTCTGAAACCTTTGAAAAGTTCAAGGAATTTCAGAGTGAAGTTGAGAATCAACGTGACAGGAAAATAAAATTCTTACGATCAGATCGTGGTGGAGAATATTTAAGTCACGAATTTGGTACACACTTAAGGAAATGTGGAATAGTTTCACAACTCACGCCGCCTGGAACACCTCAGAGAAATGGTGTGTCCGAACGTCGTAATCGCACTCTATTGGATATGGTGCGATCTATGATGTCTCTTACCGATTTACCGCTCTCATTTTGGGGCTATGCTTTAGAGACTGCCGCATTCACTTTAAATAGGGCTTCGTCGAAATCCGTTGAGACGACACCGTATGAATTATGGTTTGGGAAGAAACCTAAGCTGTCGTTTCTAAAAGTTTGGGGATGCGATGCTTATGTCAAGAAACTTCAACCTGAAAAGCTCGAACCCAAGTCGGAAAAATGCGTCTTCATAGGATACCCTAAGGAAACTATTGGGTATACCTTCTACCTCAGATCCGAAGGCAAGATCTTCGTTGCCAAGAACGGGTCCTTTCTAGAGAAGGAGTTTCTCTCGAAAGAATTGAGTGGGAGGAAAGTGGAACTTGATGAGGTGATAGTCACCCCTTCCGAACCGGAAAGTAGCGCAGCGCGGGAAAATGTTCCTGTGGTGCCTACACCGACTGGGGAGGAAGTTAATGATGATGATCATGAAGCTTCAGATCAAGTTACTGAACGTCGTAGGTCCACAAGGACACGTTCCGCACCAGAGTGGTACGGCAACCCTGTCCTGGAAATCATGTTGTTAGACAACGGTGAACCTTCGAACTATGAAGAAGCGATGGCGGGCCCGGATTCCGACAAATGGCTAGAAGCCATGAAATCCGAGATAGAATCCATGTATGAAAACAAAGTGTGGACTTTGACTGACTTGCCCGATGAGCGGTGAGCCATAGAAAACAAATGGATCTTTAAGAAGAAGACAGACGCGGATGGTAATGTGACCATCTACAAAGCTCGACTTGTCGCTAAGGGTTATCGACAAGTTCAAGGGGTTGACTACGATGAGACTTTCTCACCGGTAGCGAAGCTGAAGTCCGTCCGAATCATGTTAGCAATTGCCGCATACTATGATTATGAGATATGGCAGATGGGCGTCAAAACGGCATTCCTTAACGGCTTCCTTAAGAAGAGTTGTATATGATGCAGCCGGAAGGTTTTGTCGATCCTAAGAATGCGAACAAAGTATGCAAGCTCCAGCGCTCAATTTATGGGCTGGTGCAAGCATCTCGGAGTTGGAACATTCGCTTTGATGAGATGATCAAAGCGTTTGGGTTTACACAGACTTATGGAGAAGCCTGTGTTTACAAGAAAGTGAGTGGGAGCTCTGTAGCATTTCTCATATTATATGTGGATGACATACTATTGATGGGAAATGATATAGAATTCTTGGAAAGTATAAAGGCCTATTTGAATAAGTGTTTTTCAATGAAGGACCTTGGAGAAGCTGCTTATATATTAGGCATCAAGATCTATAGAGATAGATCGAGACGCCTCATTGGTCTTTCACAGAGTACATACCTTGACAAGATATTGAAGAAGTTCAATATGGATCAGTCCAAGAAGGGGTTCTTGCCTGTATTGCAAGGTGTGCAATTGAGCACGGCTCAATGCCCGACCACGGCAGAAGATATAGAAAAGATGTGTCATCCCCTATGCCTCGGCCATAGGGTCTATTATGTATGCCATGCTGTGTACCAGACCTGATGTAAACCTTGCCGTAAGTTTGGTAGGAAGGTACCAAAGTAATCCCGGCATGGAACACTGGACAACGGTCAAGAATATCCTGAAGTACCTGAAGAGGACTAAGGATATGTTTCTCGTTTATGGAGGTGACGAAGAGCTCGTCGTAAAGGGTTACGTCGACGCTAGCTTCGACACAGATCTGGATGACTCGAAGTCACATACCGGATACGTGTATATTTTGAATGGAGGAGCAATAAGCTGGTGCAGTTGCAAGCAAAGCATCGTGGCGGGATCTACATGTGAAGCGGAGTACATGGCAGCCTCGGAGGCAGCACAGGAAGCAGTCTGGATGAAGGAGTTCATTACCGACCTAGGGGTGATTCCCAATGCGTCGGGCCCGATGACTCTCTTCTGTGACAACACTGGAGCTATTGCCCTTGCGAAGGAGCCCAGGTTTCACAGGAAGACCAGGCACATCAAGCGTCGCTTCGACTATATTCGTGAAAGTGTTCAAACTGGAGACATAGATATTTGTAAAGTACATACGGACCTGAATGTAGCAGATCCATTGACTAAACCTCTCCCTAGAGCAAAACATGATCAACACCAGGACGCAATGGGTGTTCGATTCATCACAATGTAACTAGATTATTGACTCTAGTGCAAGTGGGAGACTGTTGGAAATATGCCCTAGAGGCAATAATAAATGGTTATTATTATATTTCTTTGATCATGGTAATTGTCTATTATTCATGCTATAATTGTATTGTCCGAAAATCGTAATACATGTGTGAATACATAGACCACAACGTGTCCCTAGTAAGCCTCTAGTTGACTAGCTCGTTGATCAACAGATAGTCATGGTTTCCTGACTATGGACATTGGATGTCATTGATAACGGGATCACATCATTAGGAGAATGATGTGATGGACAGGACCCAATCCTAAGCATAGCATAAAAGATCGTGTAGTTTCGTTTGCTAGAGCTTTTCCAATGTCAAGTATCTTTTCCTTAGACCATGAGATCGTGCAACTCCCGGATACCGTAGGAGTGCTTTGGGTGTGCCAAACGTCACAACGTAACTGGGTGACTATAAAGGTGCACTACGGGTATCTCCGAAAGTGTCTGTTGGGTTGGCACGGATCGAGACTGGGATTTGTCACTCCGTGTGACGGAGAGGTATCTCTGGGCCCACTCGGTAATGCATCATCATAATGAGCTCAATGTGACTAAGGCGTTAGTCACGGGATCATGCATTGCGGTACGAGTAAAGAGACTTGCCGGTAACGAGATTGAACAAGGTATTGGGATACCGACGATCAAATCTCGGGCAAGTAACATACCGATTGACAAAGGGTATTGCATACGGGATTGATTGAATCCTCGACACCGTGGTTCATCCGATGAGATCATCGTGGAACATGTGGGAGCCAACATGGGTATCCAGATCCCGCTGTTGGTTATTGACCGGAGAGGCGTCTCGGTCATGTCTGCATGTCTCCCGAACCCGTAGGGTCTACACACTTAAGGTTCGGTGACGCTAGGGTTGTAGAGATATGTGTATGCGGAAACCCAAAAGTTGTTCGGAGTCCCGGCTGAGATCCCGGACGTCACGAGAGGTTCCGGAATGGTCCGGAGGTGAAGAATTATATATAGGAAGTCAAGTTTCGGCCACCGGGAAAGTTTCGGGGGTTACCGGTATTGTACCGGGACCACCGGAAGGGTCCCAGGGGTCCACCGAGTGGGGCCACCTATCCCGGAGGGCCCCGTGGGCTGAAGTGGGAAGGGAACCAGCCCCTAGTGGGCTGGGCGCCCCCCCATGGGCCTCCCCCCATGCGCCTAGGGTTGGGAACCCTAGGGTGGGGGGGCTTCCCACTTGCCTTGGGGGGCAAGGCACCCCCCATGGCCGCCGCCCCCACCCTAGATGGGATCCCGGCCGGCGCCCCCCCCTCCCAGGGGGCCTATATAAAGGGGGGGGAGGGAGGGCAGCAACAACTACAGCCTTGGGCGCCTCCCCCCTCCCCTGCTACACCTCTCCGTCTCGCAGAAGCTCGGCGAAGCCCTGCCGAGACCCGCTACATCCACCACCACGCCGTTGTGCTGCTGGATCTCCATCAACCTCTCCTTCCCCCTTGCTGGATCAAGAAGGAGGAGACGTCGCTGCACCGTACGTGTGTTGAACGCGGAGGTGCCGTCCGTTCGGCACTCGGTCATCGGTGATTTGGATCACGGCGAGTACGACTCCGTCATCCACGTTCATTGGAACGCTTCTGCTCGCGATCTACAAGGGTATGTAGATGCACTCCTTTCCCCTCGTTGCTAGTATACTCCATAGATGCATCTTGGTGAGTGTAGGAAAATTTTAAATTATGCTACGATTCCCAACAGACCAGTCCCTTTGCAGTAGAAGCACTCAGTTTCAGGCTTAGGTCTAGACTTGGGCTTTTTCACTTGAGCAGCAACTTGCTTGCCGTTCTTCTTGAAGTTCCCCTTTCTTCCCTTTGTCCCTTTACTTGAAACTAGTGGTCTTGTTAACCATCAACACTTGATGCTCTTTCTTGATTTCTACCTTCATCGATTTCAGCATCGCGAAGAGCTCGGGAATTACTTTCGTCATCGCTTGCATATTATAGTTCATCACGAAGTTCTAGTAACTTGGTGATAGTGACTAGAGAATTCTGTCAATTACTATCTTATCTGGAAGATTAACTCCCACTTGATTCAAGCAATTGTTGTACCCACACAATCTAAGCACATGCTCACTGGTTGAGCTATTCTCCTTCATCTTGTAGGCAAAGTACGGTCAGAGGTCTCATACCTCTCGACACGGGCATGAGTATGAAATACCAATTTCAACTCTTGGAACATCTTATATGCTCCGTGGCGTTCAAAACATTTTTGAAGTCCCGGTTCTAAGCCGTAAAGCATGGTGCACTAAACTATTAAGTAGTCATCATACCGAGCTTTTGTCAAAATGTTCATAACGTCTGCATCTGCTCCTGCAATAGGTCTGTCACCTAGCGGTGCATCAAGGACATAATTCTTCTATGCAACAATGAGGAAAATCCTCGGATCATGGAACAAGTCCACATCATTGCTACTATCATCTTTCAACTTAGTTTGTTCTAGGAATCATATCAAAATAAACGGGGGGGCTACATCGCGAGCTATTGATCTACAACATAGATATGCTAATACTACCAGGACTAAGTTCATGATAAATTAAAGTTCAATTAATCATATTACTTAAGAACTCCCACTTAGATAGACATCCCTCTAATCATCTAAGTGATCACGTGATCCATATCAACTAAACCATGACCGATCATCACGAGAAATGGAGTAGCTTTCAATGGTGAACATCACTATGTTGATCATATCTACTATATGATTCACGCTCGACCTTTCGGTCTCAGTGTTCCGAGGCCATATCTGCATATGCTAGGCTCGTCAAGTTTAACCTGAGTATTCTGCGTGTGCAAAACTGGCTTGCACCCGTTGTAGATGGACGTAGAGCTTATCACACCCGATCATCACGTGGTGTCTGGGCACGACGAACTTTGGCAACGGTGCATACTCAGGGATAACACTTTTATCTTGAAATTTAGTGAGAGATCATCTTATAATGTTACCGTCAATCAAAGCAAGATAAGATGCATAAAAGATAAACATCACATGCAATCAATATAAGTGATATGATATGGCCATCATCATCTTGTGCTTGTGATCTCCATCTCTGAAGCACCGTCATGATCACCATCGTCACCGGCGCGACACCTTGATCTCCATCGTAGCATCGTTATCGTCTCGCCAACTATTGCTTCTATGACTATCGCTACCGCTTAGTGATAAAATAAAGCAATTACAGGGCGATTGCATTGCATACAATAAAGCGACAACCATATGGCTCCTGCCAGTTGCCGATAACTCGGTTACAAAACATGATCATCTCATATAATAAAGTATAGCATCATTTCTTGACCATATTGATGGGGAACGTAGTAATTTCAAAAAATTTCCTATGCACACGCAAGATCATGGTGATGCATAGCAACGAGAGGGGAGAGTGTTGTCCACGTACCCTCGTAGACCGACAGCGGAAGCGTTATCACAACGCGGTTGATGTAGTCGTACGTCTTCACGATCCGACCGATCAAGTACCAAACGTACGGCACCTCCGAGTTGTACACACGTTTAGCTCGATGACGTCCCTCGAACTCCGATCCAGCCGAGTGTTGAGGGAGAGTTTCGTCAGCACGATGGCGTGGTGACAATGATGATGTTCCACCGACGCAGGGCTTCGCCTAAGCTCCGCAACGGTATTATCGAGGTGTAATATGGTGGAGGGGGGCACCGCACACGGCTAAGAGATCTCAAGGATCAATTGTTGTGTCTCTGGGGTGCCCCCCTGCCCCCGTATATAAAGGAGCAAGGGGGAGGCAGCCGGCCAAGGGGAGAGGCGCGCCATAGGGGGGAGTCCTACTCCCACCGGGAGTAGGACTCCTCCTTTCCTTGTGGGAGTAGGAGAAGGGAAGGGGGAAGGAGAAAGAAGGAAGGGTGCGCCCCCCTTCCCTAGTCCAATTCGGACGAGACCATGGGGAGGGGTGCGGCCACCTTTTGAGGCCTTTCTCTCCTTTCCCGTATGGCCCATTAAGGCCCAATACGAATTCCCGTAACTCCCCGGTACTCCGAAAAATATCCGAATCACTCGGAACCTTTCCGAAGTCCGAATATAGTCGTCCAATATATCGATTTTTACGTCTCGACCATTTCGAGACTCCTCGTCATATCCCCGATCTCATCCGGGACTCCGAACTCCTTCGGTACATCAAAACTCAATAAAACTGTCATCGTAACGTTAAGCGTGCGGACCCTACGGGTTCGAGAACTATGTAGACATGACCGAGACACGTCTCCGGTCAATAACCAATAGCGGGACCTGGATGCCCATATTGGCTCCCACATATTCTACGAAGATCTTTATCGGTCAGACCGCATAACAACATACGTTGTTCCCTTTGTCACCGGTATGTTACTTGCCCGAGATTTGATCGTCGGTATCTCGATACCTAGTTCAATCTCGTTACCGGCAAGTCTCTTTACTCGTTTCGTAATACAGCATCCCGCAGCTAACTCATTAGTCACAATGCTTGCAAGGCTTATAGTATGTGCATTACCGAGTGGGCCCAGAGATACCTCTCCGACAATCGGAGTGACAAATCCTAATCTCGAAATACGCCAACCCAACAAGTACCTTTGGAGACACCTGTAGAGCACCTTTATAATCACCCATTTACGTTGTGACGTTTGGTAGCACACAAAGTGTTCCTCAGGTAAACGGGAGTTGCATAATCTCATAGTCATAGGAACATGTATAAGTCATGAAGAAAGCAATAGCAACATACTAAACGATCGAGTGCTAAGCTAACGGAATGGGTCAAGTCAATCACGTCATTCTCCTAATGAGGTGATCTCGTTAATCAAATGACAACTCATGTCTATGGCTAGGAAACATAACCATCTTTGATTAACGAGCTAGTCAAGTAGAGGCATACTAGTGACACTCTGTTTGTCTATGTATTCACACATGTATTATTTTTTCGGTTAATACAATTCTAGCATGAATAATAAACATTTATCATGATATAAGGAAATATATAATACTTTATTATTGCCTCTAGGGCATATTTCCTTCACATATCACATCACAACATGCCCTGCAAAAACAAGTTAGACGTCCTCTACTTTGTTGTTGCAAGTTTTACGTGGCTGCTACGGGTTGAGTAAGAACCGTTCTTACCTACACATCAAAACCACGACGATAGTTCGTCAAGTTAGTGCTGTTTTAACCTTCTTAAGGACCGGGCGTAGCCACACTCGGTTCAATTAAAGTTGGAGAAACTGACACCCGCTAGTCACCTGTGTGCATAGCACGGCGGTAAAACCAGTCTCGCGTAAGCGTACGCGTAATGTCGGTCCGGGCCGCTTCATCCAACAATACCGCCGAACCAAAGTGTGACATGCTGGTAAGCAGTATGACTTGTATCGCCCACAACTCACTTGTGTTCTACTCGTGCATATAACATCAACGCATAAAACCAGGCTCGGATGCCACTGTTGGGGAACGTAGTAATTTCAAAAATTTCCTACGCACACACAAGATCACGGTGATGCATAGCAACGAGAGGGGAGAGTGTGTCCACGTACCCTCCTAGACCGAAAGCGGAAGTGTTAGCACAACGCGGTTGATGTAGTCGTACGTCTTCACGATCCGACCGATCAAGTATCGAACGCACGACACCTCCAAGTTCAGCACACGTTCAACTCAATGACGTCCCTCGAACTCCGATCTAGCCGAGCTTTGTGGGAGAGTTCCGTCAGCACGACGGCGTGGTGACGATGATGATGTTCTACCGACGCAGGGCTTCGCCTAAGCACCGCTACGATATGACGGAGGTGGATTATGGTGGAGGGGGGCATCACACACGGCTAAAAGATCAATGATCAATTGTTGTGTCTCCAAGGGGTGCCCCCTCCCCGTATATAAAGGAGTGGAGGAGGGGAGGGGCCGGCCCTCTCTATGGCGCGCCCTAGGAGGAGTCCTACTCCCACCGGGAGTAGGATTCCCCCCTTCCAAGTAGTAGGAGTAGGAGTCAAGGAAAGGGGAGAGGGAAGAGAAGGAAGGAGGGGGCGCAGCCCCTCCCCCTAGTCCAATTTGGACCAGGCCTTGGGGGGGGGGGGGCGCGCAGCCTCTCCTCTCTGTTTCCCCTAAAGCCCAATAAGGCCCATATACTCCCCGGCGAATTCCCGTAACTCTCCGGTACTCCGAAAAATACCCGAATCACTCGGAACCTTTCCGATGTCCGAATATAGTCGTCCAATATATCGATCTTTACGTCTCGACCATTTCGAGACTCCTCGTCATGTCCCCGATCTCATTCGGGACTCCTAACTACCTTTGGTACATCAAAACACATAAACTCATAATATAACCGTCATTGAACTTTAAGCGTGCGGACCCTACGGGTTCGAGAACAATGTAGACATGACCGAGACACGTCTCCGGTCAATAACCAATAGCGGAACCTGGATGCTCATATTGGCTCCCACATATTCTACGAAGATCTTTATCGGTCAAACCGCATAACAACATACGTTGTTCCCTTTGTCATCGGTATGTTACTTGCCCGAGATTCGATCGTCGGTATCTCAATACCTAGTTCAATCTCGTTACCGGCAAGTCTCTTTACTCGTTCCGTAATACATCATCCCACAACTAACTCATTAGTTACAATGCTTGCAAGGCTTATAGTATGTGCATTACCGAGTGGGCCCAGAGATACCTCTCCGACAATCGGAGTGACAAATCCTAATCTCGAAATACGCCAACCCAACAAGTACCTTTCGGAGACACCTGTAGAGCACCTTTATAATCACCCAGTTACGTTGTGACGTTTGGTAGCAGACAAAGTGTTCCTCCGATAAACGGGAGGTTCATAATCTCATAGTCATAGGAACATGTATAAGTCATGAAGAAAGCAATAGCAACATACTAAACGATCAAGTGCTAAGCTAACGGAATGGGTCAAGTCAATCACATCATTCTCCTAATGATGTGATCCCGTTAATCAAATGACAACTCATGTCTATGGTTAGGAAACATAACCATCTTTAATTAACGAGCTAGTCAAGTAGAGGCATACTAGTGACACTCTGTTTGTTTATGTATTCACACATGTATTATGTTTCCGGTTAATACAATTCTAGCATGAATAATAAACATTTATCATGATATAAGGAAATAAATAATAACTTTATTATTGCCTCTAGGGCATATTTCCTTCAGGGCCAACTTCAACCGTGCTTTGGTGGTTGTTGGGAAGATGGATGCTGGAACGAAGCATGGACGGAATGGGATGAGGCCGCCCTGCCCTATTTCCGCTCCATCCTGGCCCACAATGTCCTCGCCCGCGCAAGTCCAGCATGGGACGAGGCCACTTTGGCTCGCTTCCGTGAGACTGAGGTGGCCAATGCCGCATCGTTCAGCGTCGGCTAGTCCCGCTGCCATTATCGTTTCAACAACTAGCACTAGTACAAAACAGGGCTTTCGTCACAGGGCAATATTCACATTAGTCCCGGTTCAGTCACGAACCGGGACTAATGTGAGCATTGGTCCCGGTTCGTGCGGCTAAGGCATTAGTCCCGGTTCACCTGGGCCCTTTAGTCCCGGTTGGTGCCACGAACCGGGACTAAAGGGTGCGATGCCCATTAGTACCGGTTGGTGGCACCAATCGGGACTAAAGGTTAGTCCTTTAGTCCTGGTTGGTGCCACCAACCGGTACTAATGGACTTTGAGGCATTAGTACCGGTTCATGGCACGAACCGGTACTAAAGGGCCCATCAAACTCTACCCCCCCCGGACCGCCTTTTCAGTTTTAGAAAAAACAAAAGAAAATGATGGAAATGTCAAAAAAATAAAATAAAATAAGTTTCCCATGTGATATGTGGTCTAGTTGTTGGGAAAATTAACAAATATGAATTTCGACTTTATTTGCAAAATCTCTCCAGAATTTGTAACAATGGGCATAACTTTTGCATACGAACTCGGATGAAAAAGTTTTTAATATGAAAAATCATCCACTCGAAAAGTTACATCCGAATTTAACCGGGGGAACCTCGTTAAACATTTTCAAAATCCTCAAAAACCTAACAGAAAAAAGATACGGGGCTTTTAAGATCTGGAGAGGCAAAAAAATTCAATTTTTTTTGAAATTGTGGTCAAACTATGGTCAAACAATGGTCAAACTAATTATTCTAGAATATTAGTGTTACTAAATAATTATTTCAGTTTTTTTGAATTTTGGTCAAATCTGGTCAAACTGTGGTCAAACAGTGGTCAAACAATGGTCGAACTAATTATTCCAGAAATATTAGTGTTACTAAATAATTATTGTTTTTTAAAACAATAGTTTCAAACTCAAACAGTGAAATGTGTCACTTCATGCTCAAGCTAAATTCCTGAGGGTTAATAGAATTGACATCTTACTATTGTCAGGAAAACAACAAGTGCATACTTGGAAACGAGGGAGAATAGAACCCGGAAGTTAAGCGTGGTCAGGCTGGAGTAGTGAGAGGATGGGTGACCGTCCGGGAAGTTAGATGATTTGGAATGATGAGGGGTGATTAGAGATTAGAGGATAAATTGAGCAGTGATGAGGGGTGGTGATTAGAGATTAGAGGATAAATTGAGCAGTGATGAGGAGTGGTGATTAGAGATTAGAGGTTAAAATAATTCAGAAATTTGAAAATAAAAAAAAAAATTCGCAAAAATTTTTTTCAATAAAAAAATCATAAAATTTTCTTTAGTCCCGGTTGGTAACACCAACCGGGACTAAAGGTGGAGCTCCAGGCTGCATCCACGTGGACAGCCTTTAGTCCCGGTTCGTGTAAGAACCGGGACTAAAGGGGGGAGGCATTAGTAACGACCCTTTAGTCCCGGTTCAAAAACCGGGACTAAAGGCCCTTACCAACCGGGACAAAAGCCCTCTTTTCTACTAGTGTAGTTTAGTTATATGTTTAGTTAAGTTTTAATGTTCTATATGTACTAAGTCGTAGTGTGACCAATTTTCCGTCCCTATCTGTGAAATAAACTGGTTGGGCCGGGAAATCGTCCATGAATGAAATCGTATGTGCTAAATTCATGAGTGCTTTGTGTGGGTGGGTGGGTGGGGAGTTGGGCCGTGAAGAAAATGTTATACGAGTCTCACACACAGATTTTTTTTACCGATTTTAAGTTTACCCCTTGGTTCGGCGGCCTTGAAAAAAAAAGAACAAAAAAATACAGAAACAAGAGGGCCCAACCGGGTTCGAACCGGTGACCTATTGATCTGCAGTCAATTGCTCTACCACTGAGCTATGGACCCATTTGATGAAAAGTTTCTTACGTCACTCTAGTCACTGGATAAGTAGCGGATAATCTTTTACACCACACCTGAGCTTACTTAACTACGGCCAACGTGCAACGTATGTTCGAAATCACGTGCTCCAAGTCCAACCCAAGAAGAACTCGACATGAAATGAGAGAAGACCAGATGCCGGCGGATATATGCATGACACTCAAACTGTCAATACGTACTGATCCTCTCATTTCAAAGTAAAATAAAGACGAAAGAGTCTCGTACCGATCAAGCGGCAGTGCTGCCACAGTGCCACTTACACCACATACGTGACACACCTGCATGAAATCAAGCGGCAGCCTCTCTAGCTAGCTACTACTATTTGGCGGCGTTGCCATTGGAGGAGGAAGGCGGAGGGAGGAGGAAGTCGAGGAGGATCTGGTTGAAGAGCTTGGAGTCCTCCTGCTGCGGCAGGTGGCCCGTGTTGGGGATGATCCTCACCGTCGCCTTCTCGCCGAGCTTCTCCTTCACCTTGTGCGCCTTGGCCACCGGGAAGATCTGGTCGAACTCGCCCCACACGATCAGCACCTCCTGAGGGAGAGGGGTGATCTGGAAGCCGTGCCCGGAGGCGATCCCCTTGATCAGCTCGATCTTCCCCTCTCTCTGGACGGCGAAGCACTTCTGCACAATAAAGCGTACGTACTTTGGTTAATTGTTAATCAATTAGTTGCAATCTAGTACTAGTACCCCTACTCTAACTTGATATTTTATCGTGGCTACATGCATGCTTGCTGTGTCACACACGCACATTCTCCACCAACTGATCGGTCGGTGGCAGATGTGATTCGCCACCAAATCGTTGGGGCGATCCATCATTTTCTTAGCTTTTTAATCATGGCGGCGAATGATGCACACTACTCCTACCTTTCCAATTGAAGTGTTACCCACGTATCACGTATGCATGGCCTCAGTGTGACGTGGGAGTTCGTACGTACCCGGAGGAGGTCGCGGGCGAGGCACTCGGGGAGGTACTTGGGCGGGCCGTGGGCGCAGATGTCCATCAGCCGCCGCAGCGCCTTGGTGTCCGCCGGCACCATCAGCTCCGTCACGTCCGCCACGCCGCCCTTGGCCGCCAGCGCCCGGTCGTCCTCGGGCCCCTTGGCCAGGTCCGAGCTGCACACCGCCACCTTCCCCACCGTCCACGCCCCTCCTCCCTGCTGCAGCGCCCGCGCCAGGTGGTACGCCACCAGCCCGCCGTAGCTGGTGCCCACCACGTGCACGACGCGCCCCTCCCCGCCGACGAGGCTGTCGCTGGCGAGGAGCTGGGCGATGGCGGCCGCCTGGAACGCGTCGGAGCGGCCCGGGGCCCGCGTGGTGGACGCGCCGAAGAAGAGCAGCGTGGGCACGATGAGGTCGAAGTGCTTGGACAGCGGGCCCGCCTGCGCCGCCCACTGCCACGTCGGGTCCGGGCCGAAGCCGTGGATCAGCACCACCACCGGCCGCCGCCCCCGCTGCTGCTTGGATTCGGCGTCGGGGGAGGAGAGGAGGGAGGGGTGCGCCCAGAAGTGGAGCGTGGTGTCGGCGTCGACGGCGACGGAGCTTGGCCGGAGGCCGGCCGAGGTGAAGGCCCGGCGGAACACCGCGTTGAGGAGGGACACCACGCCGAACCCCATTGCTCTCTCTATGTGTCTGTCTGTCTCTCTCTCGCTCTGCTCAGCTCTGTCAAGCTCTGCTTCTTCTGCGATGTCTGTCTGCCTCGACGTGCGTCTTATAGTCTGTGTGTCTGCTTGTTCCCGTCCAATAGTAGTATTAGGTTTTGTTGCTTAACTACTAGTGTACTTTGTGATGTTATTCCAGGTAGAGGTAGGTGAGCATGCAAGCATGGTTGGTTCAAGTGTGTCGACTGGATCGTTTCTGCTGCTTCTAGAGAGAGTTGGGAGAGAAAAGCTGACTAGAATGCGACTCAGATGGGGATGCAGAGTATGGAGGAGTGACCATGGAATGCTCTGCTTTTTTTTAGTACGAAATTGGATGTAATCTTGGGTCAATCTTCTACAAAATTGACTGGTTTTTCCTCGCCTGCCACGCGATCATCCGCCGGTTCGATATTTCTTTAGGGCATCCTCCAACGCTGCCCCACAAAGTGAACAGCGCGGATGAGGAGACCAGTCCGGGGGTCGGCCATTCAAAGCTATACGCATACATTTCAAGCCAGGTTTTAGACGAATTATATGCAAACCGGATGATTTTCATACAAACCGAAGCTCATTTATTATATTTCAGACATCATTAGAGAAAAGGACCGGCCCCAAACCTAGCGTACAACGGCGTGATAAGTCTCCAACGTATCTATAATTTTTATTTGTTCCATGCTATTATATTATCTATTTTGGATGTTTGATGGACTTTATTATACACTTTTATATTATTTTTGGGACTAACCTACTAACCCAAGGCCCAGTGCAAATTGCTGTTTTTTTGCCTATTTCAGTGTTTTGCAGAAAAGAAATATCAAACGGAATCCAAACGGAATGAAACCTTCGGGAGATTGATTTTCGGAACAAACGTGATCCAGAGAACTTGGAGTGGACGTCAAGAAATTAGTCCTAATATTATTTTGAGAGTCTTTTAGAACAGCATGGTAATTTGCTTTGACTATAAAATTAGTCCTAATATGATTGGCATCCAAGATGGATATAATTTAAACTTTCATATAAGTGCATTGAATACTAAGAGAAGTTTGATACTTGATGATTGTTTTGAGATATGGAGATAGTGATATTAAAGTTGTGCTAGTTGAGTAGTTGTGAATTTGAGAAATACTTGTGTTGAAGTTTGCAAGTCCCGTAGCATGCACGTATGGTAAACGTTGTGTAACAAATTTGAAACATGAGGTGTTCTTTGATTGTCATCCTTATGAATGGCGGTCGGGGACGAGCAATGGTCTTTTCCTACCAATCTATCCCCCTAGGTGCATGCGCGTAGTGCTTGGTTTTTGATGACTTGTAGATTTTTTACAATAAGTATGTGAGTTCTTTATGACTAATGTCGAGTTCATGGATTATACGCACTCTCACCTTTCCATCATTGCTAGCCTCTTCGGTACCGTGATAGCCCTTTCTCACCTTGAGAGTTGGTGCAAACTTCGCCGGTGCATCCAAACCCCGTGATACGATACACTCTACCACACATAAACCTCCTTATATCTTCCTCAAAACAGTCACCATACCTACCTATTATGGCATTTCCATAGCCATTCCGAGATATATTGTCATGCAATTTTCCACCGTTTCGTTTATTATGACGCGCTTCATCATTGTCATATTGCCTTGAATGATCATGTAGTTGACATCGTATTTGTGGCAAGGCCACCATGCATATTATTTCATACATGTCACTCTTGATTCATTGCCCATCCCATTACACCGCCGGAGGCATTCATATAGAGTCATATTTTGTTCTAGTATCGAGTTGTAATCATTGAGTTGTAAATAAATAGAAGTGTGATGATCATCATTAATAGAGCATTGTCCCAAATAAAAAAAGAGAAAGGCCAAATAAAAAAAGGGGGCCAAAAAAAAAGAAATAAAAATAAATAAAAAGGGACAATGCTACCATCCTTTTTCCACACTTGAGCTTCAAAGTAGCACCATGATCTTTATGATAGAGAGTCTCTTGTTTTGTCATTTTCAGATACTACTGGGAATTTTTCATTATAGAACTTGGCTTGTATATTCAAAAATGGGCTTCCTCAAATGCCCTAGGTTTTCGTGAGCAAGCAAGTTGGATGCACACCCACTTAGTTTCTTTTGTTGAGCTTTCATACATTTATAGCTCTAGTGCATCCATTGCATGGCAATCCCTACTCCTTCCATTGACATCAATTGATGGGCATCTCCCTAGCCCGTTGATTAGCCGCGTCAATGTGAGACTTTCTCCTTTTTTGTCTTCTCCACATAACCCCTATCATTATATTCTATTCCACCCATAGTGCTATATCCATGGCTCACGCTCATGTATTGCGTGAAAGTTGAAAAAAGTTTAAGATTACTAAAGTATGAAACAATTGCTTGGCTTGTCATCGGGGTTGTGCATGATGAGAGCATTCTTGTGTGACGAAAATGGAGCATGACCAAACTATATGATTTTGTAGGGATGAACTTTCTTTGGCCATGTTATTTTGAGAAGACATGATTGCTTAGTTAGTATGCTTAAAATATTATTATTTTTATGTCAATATTAAACTTTTATCTTGAATCTCTCGGATTTGAACATTTATGCCACAATAAATAAAATTACATTGAGAAATATGCTAGGTAGCATTCCACATCAAAAATTCTGTTTTTATCATTTACCTACTCGAGGACGAGCAGGAATTAAGCTTGGGGATGCTTGATACGTCTCCAACGTATCTATAATTTTTTATTGTTCCATGCTGTTATATTATCTGTTTTGGATGTTTAATGGGCTTTATTATACACTTTTATATTATTTTTGGGACTAACCTACTAACCCAAGGCCCAGTGCAAATTGCTGTTTTTTTGCCTATTTCAGTGTTTCGCAAAAAAGGAATATCAAACGGAATCCAAACGTAATGAAACCTTCGGGAGAGTGATTTTCGGAACAAACGTGATCCAGAGGACTTGGAGTGGACGTCAAGAAAGAAGCGAGGAGGCCACGAGGCAGGGAGGCGCGTCTGCCCCCCGGGCGCGCCCCCCACCCTCGTGGGCCCCTCGCAGCTCCACCGACCTACTTCTTCCTCCTATATATAACCATGTACCCCGAAAACATCCAGGAGCACCATGAAACCCTATTTCCACCGCCGTAACCTTCTGTACCCATGAGATCCCATCTTGGGGCCTTTTCCGGCGCTCCGCCGGAGGGGGAATCGATCATGGAGGGCTTCTACATCAACACCATAGCCTCTCCGATGATGTGTGAGTAGTTTACCTCAGACCTTCGGGTCCATAGTTATTAGCTAGATGTCTTCTTCTCTCTCTTTGGATCTCAATACAAAGTTCTCCTCGATCTTCTTGGAGATCTATGCGATGTAACTCTTTTTGCGGTGTGTTTGTCGAGATCCGATGAATTGTGGGTTTATGATCAAGATTATCTATGAACAATATTTGAATCTTCTATGAATTCTTTTATGTATTAGTGGTTATCTTTGCAAGTGTTTTCGAATTATCAGTTTGGTTTGACCTACTAGATTGATCTTTCTTGCAATGAGAGAAGCGCTTAGCTTTGGGTTCAATCTTGCGGTGTCCTTTCCCAGTGACAGCAGAGGCAGCAAGGCACGTATTGTATTGTTGCCATCAAGGATAAAAAGATGGGGTTTATATCATATTGCGTGATTTTATCCCTCTACATCATGTCATCTTGCCTAATGCGTTACTCTGTTCTTATGAACTTAATACTTTATATGCATGTTGGATAGCGGTCGATGTGTGGAGTAATAGTAGTAGATGCAGAATCGTTTCGGTCTACTTGTCGCGGACGTGATGCCTATATACATGATCATGCCTAGATATTCTCATAACTAAGCACTTTTCTATCAATTGCTCGACAGTAATTTGTTCACCCACCGTAATACTTATACTATTTTGAGAGAAGCCACTAGTGAAACCTATGGCCCCCGGGTCTATTTTCCATCATATTAATCTCCCATCAACTAGCTATTTCTGTCGCCGTTTATTTTGCAATCTTTACTTTTAATCTTTATCATAAAAATACCAAAAATATTATCTTATCATCTCTACCAGATCTCACTTTTGCGAGTGGCCATGAAGGGATTGACAACCCCTTTATCGCGTTGGTTGCAAGTTTCTTATTTGTTTGTGTAGGTACGAGGGACTTGCGTGTGGCCTCCTACTGGATTGATACCTTGGTTCTCAAAAACTGAGGGAAATACTTACGCTACTTTGCTGCATCACCCTTTCCTCTTCAAGGGAAAACCAACGCATGTTCAAGAGGTAGCAAGAAGGATTTCTGGCGCCGTTGCCGGGGAGTCTACGCACAAGTCAAGACATGCCAAGTACCCATCACAAACTCTTATCCCTCGCATTACATTATTTGACATTCGTCTCTCGTTTTCCTCTCCCCCACTTCACCCTTGTCATTTTATTCGCCCTCTCTTTCCGTTCGCCTCTTTTTCGCTCGCTTCTTGTGTGCTTTTGTGTTGTACTGCTTGCTTGTCACGATGGCTCAAGATAATACTAAATTGTGTGACTTTTTCTATACCAACACCAATGATTTTCTTAGCACCCCGATTGCTCCTATTACCGATGCTGAATCTTGTGAAATCAATGCTGCTTTGTTGAATCTTGTCATGAAAGATCAATTCGCCGGCCTTCCTAGTGAAGATGCCGCTACCCATCTAAACAGCTTTCTTGATTTATGTGATATGCAAAAGAAGAAAGATGTGGATAATGATATTGTTAAATTGAAGCTATTTCCTTTTTACTTAGAGATCGTGCTAAAACTTGGTTTTCGTCTTTGCCTAAAAATAGTATTGATTCATGGAATAAGTGCAAAGATGCTTTTATCTCTAAGTATTTTCCTCCCGTTAAGATCATCTCTCTTAGAAACGATATTATGAATTTTAAGCAACTTGATCATGAACATGTTGCACAAGCTTGGGAGAGGATGAAATTAATGATACGTAATTGCCCTACACATGGTTTGAATTTATGGATGATTATACAAAAGTTTTATCCCGGATTGAATTTTGCTTCTAGAAATCTTTTAGATTCGGCCGCGGGAGGCACTTTTATGGAAATCACCTTAGGAGAAGCTACTAAACTCCTAGATAATATTATGGTTAATTATTCTCAATGGCACACTGAAAGATCTACTAGTAAAAAGGTGCATGCAATTGAAGAGATTAATGTTTTGAGTGGAAAGATGGATGAACTTATGAAATTGTTGTCTAATAAGAGTGTTTCTTCTGATCCCAATGGTATGCCTTTGTCTACTTTGATTGAGAATAATAATGAATCTATGGATGTGAATTTTGTTGGTAGGAACAATTTTGGTAACAACGCTAATAGAGGAAACTTTAATCCTAGGCCGTACCCTAGTAATTCCTCTAATAATTATAGTAATTCCTACAACAACTCGTATGGAAATTTTAATAAGACGCCCTCTGATTTCGAGACTAGTGTTAAAGAATTTATGATTTCTCAAAATAATTTCAATGCTTTGCTTGAAGAAAAATTGCCTAAGATTGATGAATTGGCTAGGAACGTGGATAGAATTTCTCTTGATGTTGATTCTTTGAAAGTTAGATCTATTCCACCTAAGCATGATATCAATGAGTCTCTCAAAGCTATGAGAATTTCCATTGATGAGTGCAAACAAAGAACCGCTAGGATGCGTGCTAAGAAAGATTGCTTTGTAAAAGCGTGTTCTTCTAGTTTTTATGATAATAGGGATGAAGATCTAAAAGTGATTGATGTGTCTCCTATTAAATCTTTGTTTTGCAATATGAATGTTGATAATGATGGGACTGGAGATTGTTGGAAATATGCCCTAGAGGCAATAATAAAATTGTTATTATTGTATTTCCTTGTTCATGATAATTGTCTATTGTTCATGCTATAATTGTATTAACTGGAAACCGTAATACATGTGTGAATACATAGACCACAACATGTCCCTAATAAGCCTCTAGTTGACTAGCTCGTTGATCAATAGATGGTTATGGTTTCCTAACCATGGACATTGGATGTCACTGATAACGGGATCACATCATTAGGAGAATGATGTGATGGACAAGACCCAATCCTAAGCATAGCACAAGATCGTGTAGTTCGTTTGCTAAGAGCTTTTCTAATGTCAAGTATCATTTCCTTAGACCATGAGATTGTGCAACTCCCGGATACCGTAGGAATGCTTTGGGTGTACCAAACGTCACAACGTAACTGGGTGGCTATAAAGGTGCACTACAGGTATCTCCGAAAGTATCTGTTGAGTTGGCACGAATCGAGACTGGGATTTGTCACTCCGTATGACGGGGAGGTATCTCCGGGCCCACTCGGTAATGCATCATCATAATGAGCTCAATGTGACTAAGGAGTTAGTCGCGGGATCATGCGTTACGTAACGAGTAAAGAGACTTGCCGGTAACGAGATTGAACGAGGTATGGGGATACCGACGATCGAATCTCGGGCAAGTAACATACCGATAGACAAAGGGAATTGTATATGGGATTGATTGAATCCCCAACATCGTGGTTCATCTGATGAGATCATCATGGAACATGTGGGAGCCAATATGGGTATCCAGATCCCGCTATTGGTTATTGGCCGGAGGTTGTCTCGGTCATGTCTGCATGGTTCCCGAACCCGTAGGGTCTACACACTTAAGGTTCGGTGACGCTAGAGTTGTTATGGGAAATACTATGTGGTTACCGAAGGTTGTTCGGAGTCCCGGATGAGATCCCGGACGTGACGAGGAACTCCGGAATGGTCCGGAGGTGAAGATCGATATATTGGACGAAGGGTATTGGAGTCCGGAATTGTTCTGGGAGTACCGGGTGACGACCAGCGTGACCGAAAGGTGTTTCGGAGGCCCCGGCAAGCGTTGGGGGGCCTTATGGGCCAAGGGGAGGGGGCACACCAGCCCACTAAGGGGCTGTGCGCCCCTCCCAACCCCTCTCACGTAACTTGGAGAGGTGGCGGCGCCTCCCCTAGGGCAGCCGCCCCTCCCGGCTTGGGGGGCAAGTTTCCTAGGGGTGGGGGCGCCCAAACCCATCTAGGGTTTCCCCTGTGGCCGCCACCCCTCCCCTAGGGAAACCTAGGGCGCCTCCTCCACCCCCTTCCCCCTATATATAGTGAGGGAGAGAGAGGGCAGCCGCACCCCTTCCCTGGCGCAGCCCCTCCCTCCTCCAACTCTTCCTTCTCCTCCGTAGAGCTTGGCGAAGCCCAGCAGGAATACCACAAGCTCCACCACCACGCCGTCGTGCTGCCGGAGTCCTTCCTCAACTTCTCCTCTCCCCTTGATGGATCAAGAAGGAGGAGACGTCCCCGGGCTGTACGTGTGTTGAACGCGGAGGCGCCGTCCGTTCGGCGCTAGATCGGATCTTCCGCGATTTGAATCGCCGCGAGTACGACCCCATCAACCGCGTTCTTGTAACGCTTCCGTTTAGCGATCTTCAAGGGTATGAAGATGCACTCCCTCTCTCTCGTTGCTAGCATCTCCTAGATTGATCTTGGTGATACGTAGGAAAATTTTGAATTATTACTACGTTCCCCAACAGAGATGAGTCAACTTTAGTTAAAAGGCGTCCCAATGATTCGGAGTTTTTAGATCTTGATGCAAAAATTGGTAAAAGTGGGATTGAAGAGGTCAAAACTTTACATAGCAATGAACCCACTATTTTGGATTTCAAGGAATTTAATTATGATAATTGTTCTTTAATAGATTGTATTTCCTTGTTGCAATCCGTGCTAAATTCTCCGCATGCTTATAGTCAAAATAAAGCTTTTACCAAACATATCGTTGATGCTCTAATGCAATCTTATGAAGAAAAGCTTGAATTAGAAGTTTCTATCCCTAGAAAACTTTATGATGAGTGGGAACCTACTATTAAAATTAAAATTAAAGATCATGAATTCTATGCTTTGTGTGATTTGGTTGCTAGTGTTTCCACGATTTCAAAAACTTTGTGTGATGTGTTAGGTTTCCGTGAATTTGATGATTGTTCTTTAAACTTGCACCTTACGGATTTCACCATTAAGAAAACTATGGGAAGAATTAATGATGTTCTTATTGTTGCAAATAGGAATTATGTGCCCGTATATTTCATTGTCCTTGATATAGATTGCAATCCTTCATGTCCTATTATTCTTGGTAGACCTTTCCTTAAAACGATTGGTGCAATTATTGATATGAAAGAAGGGAATATTAGAATTTCTGAAAGGCATGAAACACTTTCCTAGAAAGAAAATAAAATTACCTTATGAATCTATTATGAGAGCCACTTATGGATTGCATGCCAAAGATGATAATACCTAGATCTATACTTGCCTTTATGCCTAGCTAGGGGCGTTAAACGATAGCGCTTGTTGGGAGGCAACCCAATTTTATTTTTTTTCTTGCTTTTTGGTTCTGTTTAGTAATAAGTATTTGATATAGCCTCTGGTTAGATGTGTTTTCATGTTTTAATTAGTGTTTGTGCCAAGTAGAACCTTTGGGAAGACTTGGGTGAAGTTTTTTTGATCTTGCTGTAAAAAACAGAAACTTTAGCGCTCACGAGATTTGCTACAGCTTTTTACTGGAGAGTGCTATTTAGTTGATTCTTTTTGCAGATGATTAATAGATAAATTACTCACGTCCATAAGTTTATTTCAGAATTTTTCGAGTTCCAGAAGAATACGTTTGATACAGATTACTACAGACTGTTCTGTTTTTGACAGATTCTGTTTTTCGTGTGTTGTTTGCTTATTATGATGAATCTATAGCTAGTATCGGAGGTTATGAATCATAGAGAAGTTGGAATACAGTAGGTTAACACCAATGTAAATAAAGAATGAGTTTATTACAGTACCTTGAAGTGGTGGTTTGTTTTCTTTTGCTAACGGAGCTCATGAGATTTTCTGTTGAGTTTTGTGTTGTGAAGTTTTCAAGTTTTTGGGTAAAGATTTGATGGATTATGGAACAAGGAGTGGCAAGAGCCTAAGGTTGGGGATGCCCAAGTCACCCCAAGGTAAAATCCAAGGACAACCAAAAGCCTAAGCTTCGGGATGCCCCGGAAGGCATCCCCTTTTTCGTCTTCATCTATCGGTAACTTTACTTGATGCTATATTTTTATTCATCACATGATATGTGTTTTTCTTGGAGCGTCTTGTATGATTTGAGTCTTTGCTTTTTAGTAAACCACAATCATCCTTGCTGTACAAACCTTTTGGGAGAGACACGCATGAATTGGAATTTATTAGAATACTCTATGTGCTTCACTTATATCTTTTGAGCTAAATAATTTTGCTCTAGTGCTTCACTTATATCTTTTAGAGCACGGTGGTGGTTTTATTTTATAGAAATTATTGATCTCTCATGCCTCACTTATATTATTTTGAGAGTCTTTTGGAACAACATGGTTATTTGCTTTGGCTATAAAATTAGTCCTAATATGATTGGCATCCAAGATGGATATAATAAAAACTTTCATATAAGTGCATTGAATACCAAGAGAAGTTTGATACTTGATGATTGTTTTGAGATATGGAGATAGTGATATTAAATTTGTGCTAGTTGAGTAGTTGTGAATTTGAGAAATACTTGTGTTGAAGTTTGCAAGTCCCGTAGCATGCACGTATGGTAAACGTTGTGTAACAAATTTGAAACATGAGGTGTTCTTTGATTGTCATCCTTATGAGTGGCGGTCGGGGACGAGCGATGGTCTTTTCCTACCAATCTATCCCCCTAGGAGCATGCGCGTAGTGCTTGGTTTTTGATGACTTGTAGATTTTTGCAATAAGTATGTGAGTTCTTTATGACTAATATTGAGTCCATGGATTATACGCACTCTCACCTTTCCATCATTGCTAGCCTCTTCGGTACCGTGCATTGCCCTTTCTCACCTTGAGAGTTGGTGCAAACTTCGCCGGTGCATCCAAACCCCGTGATACGATACGCTCTATCACACATAAACCTCCTTATATCTTCCTCAAAACAGCCATCATACCTACCTATTATGGCATTTCCATAGCCATTCCGAGATATATTGCCATGCAAATTTCCACCGTTTCATTTATTATGACGCGCTTCATCATTGTCATATTGCCTTGCATGATCATGTAGTTGACATCGTATTTGTGGCAAGGCCACCATGCATATTATTGCATACATGTCACTCTTGATTCATTGCCCATCCCGGTACACCGCCGGAGGCATTCATATAGAGTCATATTTTGTTCTAGAATCGAGTTGTAATCATTGAGTTATAAATAAATAGAAGTGTGATGATCATCATTAATAGAGCATTGTCCCAAAAAAAAGGCCAAATAAAAAAAGGGGGCCCAAAAAAAAGAAATAAAAAGAAATAAAAAGGGACAATGCTACTATCCTTTTTCCACACTTGTGCTTCAAAGTAGCACTATGATCTTTATGATAGAGAGTCTCTTGTTTTGTCATTTTCAGATACTAGTGGGAATTTTTCATTATAGAACTTGGCTTGTATATTCCAACAATGGGCTTCCTCAA
The DNA here is from genome assembly GCF_002575655.3 of Aegilops tauschii subsp. strangulata. NCBI lineage: Eukaryota > Viridiplantae > Streptophyta > Magnoliopsida > Poales > Poaceae > Aegilops > Aegilops tauschii. The sequence continues at coordinate 51,401,771 of NC_053037.3, read as the reverse complement.
ATGCCCTAGGTCTTCGTGAGCAAGCAAGTTGGATGCAGACCCACTTAGTTTCTTTTGTTGAGCTTTTATACATTTATAGCTCTAGTGCATCCGTTGCATGGCAATCCCTACTCCTTGCATTGACATAAATTGATGGGCATCTCCCTAGCCCGTTGATTAGCTGGATCATTGTGAGACTTTCTCCTTTTTTGTCTTCTCCACATAACCCCCATCATTATATTCTATTCCACCCATAGTGCTATATCCATGGCTCACGCTCATGTATTGCGTGAAAGTTGAAAAAAGTTTGGGATTACTAAAGTATGAAACAATTGCTTGGCTTGTCATCGGGGTTGTGCATGATTAGAGCATTCTCGTGTGACGAAAATGGAGCATGACCAAACTATATGATTTTGTAGGGATGAACTTTCTTTGGTTATCTTGAGAAGACATGATTGCTTAGTTAGTATGCTTGAAGTATTATTATTTTTATGTCAATGTTAAACTTTTATCTTGAATCTTTCGGATCTGAACATTCATGCCACAATAAAGAAAATTACATTCAGAAATATGCTAGGTAGCATTCCACATCAAAAATTCTGTTTTTATCATTTATCTACTCGAGGACGAGCAGGAATTAAGCTTGGGGATGCTTGATACGTCTCCAACGTATCTATAATTTTTGATTGTTCCATGCTATTATATTATCTGTTTTGGATGTTTAATGGGCTTTATTATAAAATTTAATATTATTTTTGGGACTAACCTACGAACCCAAGGCCCGATGCAACTTGCTGTTTTTTTTGCCTATTTCAGTGTTTTGCAGAAAAGGAATATCAAACAGAATCCAAACGGAATGAAACCTTAGGGAGAGGGATTTTCGGAACAAACGTGATCCAGAGGACTTGGAGTGGACATCAAGAAAGAAGCGAGGAGGCCACAAGGCAGGGAGGCGCGCCTGCCCCCCCCCCCCCCCCGGCACGCCCCCACCCTCATGGGCCCCTTGCAGGTCCACCGACCTACTTCTTACTCCTATATATACACCCATGTACCCCGAAAACATCCAGGAGCACCACGAAACCCTATTTCCACCGCCGCAACCTCCTGTACCCATGAGATCCCATCTTGGGGCCTTTTCCGGCGCTCCGCCGAAGGGGGAATCGATCACGGAGGGCTTCTACATCAACACCATAGCCTCTCCGATGATGTGTGAGTAGTTTACCTCAGACCTTCGGGTCCATAGTTATTAGCTAGATGGCTTCTTCTCTCTCTTTGGATCTCAATACAAAGTTCTCCTCGATCTTCTTGGAGATCTATCCGATGTAACTCTTTTTGTGGTGTGTTTGTCGAGATCCAATGAATTGTGGGTTTATGATCAAGATTATCTATGAACAATATTTGAATCTTCTATGAATTCTTTTATGTATGATTGGTTATCTTTGCAAGTCTCTTCGAATTATCAGTTTGCTTTGGCCTACTAGATTGATCTTTCTTGCAACAGGAGAAGCGCTTAGCTTTGGGTTCAATCTTGCGGTGTCCTTTCCCAGTGACAGCAGGGGCAGCAAGGCACGTATTGTATTGTTGCCATCGAGGATAAAAAGATGGGGTTTATATCATATTGCTTGAGTTTATCCCTCTACATCATGTCATCTTGCCTAATGCGTTACTCTGTTCTTATGGACTTAATACTCTAGATGCATGCTGGATAGCGGTCGATGTGTGGAGTAATAGTAGTAGATGCAGAATCGTTTCGGTCTACTTGCGCGGACGTGATGCCTATATACATGATCATGCCTAGATATTCTCATAACTAAGCACTTTTCTATCTATTGCTCGACAGTAATTTGTTCACCCACCGTAATACTTATGCTATTTTGAGAGAAGCCACTAGTGAAACATATGGCCCCCGGGTCTATTTTCCATCATATTAATCTCCCATCAACTAGCTATTTCTGTCGCCGTTTATTTTGCAATCTTTACTTTTTAATCTTTATCATAAAAATACCAAAAATATTATCTTATCATCTCTATCAGATCTCACTTTTGCAAGTGGCTGTGTAGGGATTGACAACCCCTTTATCGCGTTGGTTGCAAGGTTCTTATTTGTTTGTGTAGGTACGAGAGACTTGTGTGTGGCCTTCTACTGGATTGATACCTTGGTTCTCAAAAACTGAGGGAAATACATACGCTACTTTCTTGCATCATCCTTTCCTCTTCAAGGCAACGCATGCTCAAGAGGTACAATGGCGCTCGCCTGTCGTCCAAGTCCTTGTTGTTCCCTTTTCGGCGACCACGTCCTTCATCTACCGTGTTCATGAGCGGCGGCTGCAAGGCCTGTGAAGTGAATGTGCGGTTGCTGGTGAGAAAGAGTAGAATATGGGAGACGGGCCGGCCCACTTGGGACTCGGGGCCCCGCCGCCTACCATGCTCTACTCCTTCTCGTTGGAATCCACAACCTGTCCGTCGCTGGTGGAAGTCAGGTCGACGATGGACATGGACGGTCCGACACTGTCCTCTTGCCACACGCGCCCCTGAAAGTTTGACAGCGGTGTGCAGGACACCCAACTGGCGGCGTTCTCATCCTCAATCACCAGTGCCGCCTCCGTGTCCAACTGCGCCGCCTCGGCGTTGTGAGCGGCTGCTTGAGCACGGGCGGCCTCATAGAGTGCCCGCTGCTCGGCGACAGAATCGGGTTCACCGTGGCCATGGCCGCCACGGCCTCCTCACTCGCGCGCTCGCCGTAGATTTGGCCCTTTGCCAGCTGGTGCTTCTCGAGGAGGAACATGTTGTCCCGTTGTTCCTTTTGAAGTGCGCATGCGCCTGCTCCGTGGTCCAGCCGGCATTCACCGGTGCGGGCTCTAGCGTCGTGTCATCGTCGGAGCCTGTCTCCATCGTGGGGTCGTCGTCGGAGACCTCAGGGGAGCTGGCCGGCATGCTGGCCTCGATCCTCCTGGGATGGCGGCGCTGCCAGGCGGCCACCTCGTGCTTCTGCTCCATCGAGAGGCCCTCCCACAGAGCTTTCCTGAACGCGATAATGGCGGATGTCGCGCACGGGAGAAAGATGTGGAGCGGAAGTGTTGTGGTGTGTTGTGAGCTTGGTGTGGCCTCCTTTAAATAGCGGTTTCCGATGAGGCCAAGCGTCCGGGTGCGTCAATGCGCGGGCGTCGGAATTGGTTCCTTGGCCGGTGAGTCTGTTCAATGGTTGTCGACGGGCGAACGGGCATTGAACGACACCGTAGATATACCTCACGTCCCGTCCAGTAAATGCCTCTCCAGCATCGAACAGGCACGAACACTGGGGATGCGGCCTGGGGGGCGCCCTCAGCCGGCGAGCAACTTCAATGTCGGCGCCAGGAGAGGTAACGCTCCCAGTGGGCCGACATCAGTGCGGAGCGGCATGAATGCTAGTAGCTGGCTTCAGGCGGGAAAGCGCACGTGCGGGGGGGGGGGGGGGGGGGGTGGGCCAGGTTTGTCGGACGCTTGCGTGGCAACGGTTCAGACCGGTCGACAGACTGATACAGTATCACATTGGATGACAAAACATGTCCAAATCACGCGGTCCAGACGGTTGCGGACAGTTTGAGGGTCGGCATTGAAGATGCCCTTAAAATTAGGCCCCGTCGGTAACAAAAGAAAAACACATGAATTTTGGATGATATGATTCCTATATAGAAACTATTTGTATTCCATTTTCGTTCGGAACAAAGGAGTAATATCGTACACTCATTTGAAATTCCTATGCAATGGGTTATTCCATTCGAATTTTGAAGGAAACCAAACGTGATGTCTTATCTCACGTTTTCTTCTTTTGCTGTCTACAATTTCTATGCTTTTCATGTGCGACACCTAAATGTTAGTTTTTAGGTTTCATGTGATTTTAGTTCCTATAGTATTGCAGGATAACACGACATCTATATTCACGCGTTTTCCTATTTCTACGTTCCGAGAGGCCAAATAGAGCTCTAGTCCTCGGGAGGCATGTAGTCCCACATACCCTCAATGTCGAAACCCGGACTCTACGCGAGAGGGCACATGATGGATATATGCTCCACATCTTCGAGATCATTGCCACACCTCAGGCAACAAGACATATTGGAGATGTTCTTATGTGCAAGGCTGGCCTAGGAGTTTAGCCTTGCTACTCCATATAGTGCTAGCATTCATATGATCTTCGTCTTCGTTTGTCAAAAGGCTAGCTATAAGCTTGTTTGGAGTAGAGGATCTCTCCCCTGCTGGGGAAGTGTTAATCCAACCCGTTAGAGGGTAGAAAATCCTGCAACATAGACACTAAGACACAAAATTCTAGTTGTTTGCGGTTCAAATAAAAATCTAGTTGTTTCATAGATTAGATTCTATAAGCCAAGTTGCAAGATATGAGCCACTCTGAATGTTAATTTGTGGAGTGTGTAATAAGGTTCGGGAAGGCTTCTGCTAGGGTGGAATGTTGTAGCCAAGTGCCTTATTAAAAGTAGATAGTTGAACCATTGGAAGCAAGTATAAAGGTTATTTTTGTGGAGCTTACGTAATTTTTATCCAAAGCAGACGGAGATAATATTAAAAAACAGTAACAAATGTCTTCTCAAAATTAAAAAAATGGATACAATAATTAGCGTGCAACAATCACCATAGCGTTTATCCTTTCAACTTGACCATAGCAAATCCATAATTTGTATGCCTTTACTCGTATCAGCATCTCGAGGATCCCACGGCAAATTTAGCCTCACTCCTTTTGTAGTTATCTGCATCAAGAATATTGTTCTCATCATCTTATTATTTAGTTTGATCTCTTAGGCCGTTTTGTCCGTACAAACAAAAATAATACGCCCCTTAGTCTATGTTATTGTTTCATGGTTCTTGTAACAATACCAATTTTGAAATGGTTGTGCAATGTAACACTAGTGCCAGTAACCATATCACATTCATTTGATGATCGATTCTTTAGCACACAATTTGGCACTATATAGACTCGATGATGTAGTCTATTAGCAGTCCATTGAGATAGTTTTAAAGCGTATTTGAGATAACATGGATTTATTTTAAACTTGTAGGAGACGAACCAAGAACTAAGGGTCGGAACAGTGATGAAAAGGCCCTTGGTGCTCAAAGATCGAAGCACACATATCTTGCTTGTGAGGTAAGATTATTACAGTTTATCCATCACGTTGATTTTTTCTTACATCACTTGCCAATAGAATTGAAGTTTGGATACAAATCATGGCGTGCTAAAAATTTGGGCACTAAAGTAAGATTTTTAGATTGGCTCCAAAATTGATGTTGATTCTTCAACCCATATTTCTCAATTATTTGTTGAGTAACTTATGAAAGAAAAACTTTGTGATGCTTCATCTGACTCTGCCAACCATGATCGACTAGTTAAGTTAGGATGGGGGAGGAGCCCCCCTCCAACATCATATGTCAGGGTAGGGGGGCTATGCCCCCCTCCCCTCTCATCGAATAATCACATATACATGGTGTATTAAGACCTTATTTGCTAATGAAAATTACATTTTTTATGTTTATATCCTTGTAATGGCCTTTATAGTATGCAATGTATAGGTGTGAAATTACTTGCTTTACTCTATTGAAAGTTTGACAGCGGTGTGTAGGAGGCGCAACTGGCGGCGTTCTCGTCCTCGATCACCAGTGTCGCCTCCGTGTCCAGCTGCGCCGCCTCGACGTTGTGAGCGGCTGCTTGAGCACGGGCGGCCTCATAGAGTGCCCGCTGCTCGGCGATAAAATCGGGTTCACCGTGGCCATGGCCGCCACGACCTCCTCACTCGCGCGCTCGCCGTAGATTTGGCCCTTTTCCAGCCGGTGCTGCTCGAGGAGAAACATGTTGTCCCATTGTTCCTTTTGAAGTGCGCATGCGCCTGCTCCATGGTCCAGCCGACATTCACTAGTGCGGGCTCCAGCGTCATGTCGTCGTCGGAGCCTGTCTCCATCGTGGGGTCGTCGTCGGAGACCTCAGGGGAGCTGGCCGGCATGCTGGCCTCGATCCTCCTGGCACGACGGCGCTGCCAGGCGGCCACCTCGTGCTTCTGCTCCATCGAGAGGCCCTCCCACAGAGCTTTCCCGAACGCGGTAATGGCGGATGTCGCGCACGGGAGAAAGATGTGGAGCGGAAGTGTTGTGGTGTGTTGTGAGCTTGGTGTGGCCTCCTTTAAATAGCGGTTTCCGATGAGGCCAAGCGTCCGGGTGCGTCAATGCGCGGGCGTCGGAGTTGGTTCCTTGGCCGGTGAGTCTGTTCAATGGCGATAGATGGGCGAACGGGCATTGAACGGACACGGTAGATATACCTCACGTCCCGTCCAGTAAATGCCTCTCCAGCATCGAACAGGCACGGACACTGGGGATGCGGCCTGGGGGGGCGCCCTCAGCCGGCGAGCAACTTCAATGTCGGCGCCAGGAGAGGTAACGCTCCCTGTGGGCCGACGTCAGTGCGGAGCGTCATGAATGCTAGTAGCTGGCTTCAGGCGGGAAAGCGCACGTGAGAGGGTGGGGGGGGGGCAGGTTTGTCGGACGCTTGCGTGGCAACGGTTCAGACCGGTCGACGGACCGATACAGTATCACATTGGATGACAAAACATGTCCAAATCACGCGGTCCATACGGTTGCGGACAGTTTGAGGGTCGCCGTTGAAGATGCCCTTAAAATTAGGCCCCGTCGGTAACAAAAGAAAAACACATGAATTTTGGATGATATGATTCCTATATAGAAACTATTTGTATTCCATTTTCGTTCGGAACAAAGGAATACTATTGTACACTCATTTGAAATTTCTATGCAATGGGTTATTCCATTCGAATTTTGAAGGAAACCAAACGTGATGTCTTATCTCACGTTTTCTTCTTTTGCTGTCTACAATTTCTATGCTTTTCATGTGCGACACCTAAATGTTAGTTTTTAGGTTTCATGTGATTTTAGTTCCTATAGTATTGCAGGGTAACACGACATCTATGTTCACGCGTTTTCCTATTTCTACGTTCTGAGAGGCCAAATAGAGCTCTAGTCCTCGGGAGGCATGTAGTCCCACATACCCTCAATGTCGAAACCCGGACTCTACGCGAGAGGGCACATGATGGATATATGCTCCACATCTTCGAGATCATTGCCACACCTCAGGCAACAAGACTTATTGGAGATGTTCTTATGTGCAAGGCTGGCCTAGGAGTTTAGCCTTCCTACTCCATATAGTGCTAGCAGTCATAGGATCTTCGTCTTCATGTGTCAAAAGGCTAGCTATAAGCTTGTTTGGAGTAGAGGATCTCTCCCCTGCTGGGGAAGTGTTAATCCAACCCGTTAGAGGGTAGAAAATCCTGCAACATAGACACTAAGACACCAAATTCTAGTTGTTTGCGGTTCAAATAAAAATCTAGTTGTTTCATAGATTAGATTCTATAAGCCAAGTTGCAAGATATGAGCCACTCTGAATGTTAATTTGTGGAGTGTGTAATAAGGTTCGGGAAGGCTTCTGCTAGGGTGGAATGTTGTAGCCAAGTGCCTTACTAAAAGTAGATAGTTGAACCATTGGAAGCAAGTATAAAGGTATTTTTTGTGGAGCTTACGTAATTTTTATCCAAAGCAAACGGAGATAATATTAAAAACAGTAACAAATGTCTTCTCAAAATTAAAAAAATGGATACAATAATTAGCGTGCAACAATCACCATAGCGTTTATCCTTTCAACTTGACCATAGCAAATCCATAATTTGTATGCCTTTACTCGTATCAGCATCTCGAGGATTCCACGGCAAATTTAGCCTCACTCCTTTTGTAGTTATCTGCATCAAGAATATTGTTCTCTTCATCTTACTATTTAGTTTGATCTCTTAGGCCGTTTTGTCCGTACAAACAAAAATAATACGCCCCTTAGTCTATGTTATTGTTTCATGGTTCTTGTAACAATACCAATTTTGAAATGGTTGTGCAATGTAACACTAGTGCCAGTAACCATATCACATTCATTTGATGATCGATTCTTTAGCACACAATTTGGCACTATATAGACCCGATGATGTAGTCTATTAGCAGTCCATTGAGATAGTTTTAAAGCGTACTTGAAATAACATGGATTTATTTTAAACTTGTAGGAGACGAACCAAGAACTAAGAGTCGGAACAGTGATGAAAAGGCCCTTGGTGCTCGAAGATCGAAGCACACATATCTTGCTTGTGAGGTAAGATTATTACAGTTTATCCATCACGTTGATTTTTTCTTACATCACTTGCCAATAGAATTGAAGTTTGGATACAAATCATGGCGTGCTAAAAATTTGGGCACTAAAGTAAGATTTTTAGATTGGCTCCAAAATTGATGTTGATTCTTCAACCCATATTTCTCAATTATTTGTTGAGTAACTTATGAAAGAAAAACTTTGTGATGCTTCATCTGACTCTGCCAACCATGATCGACTAGTTAAGTTAGGATGGGGGAGGAGCCCCGTCCAACATCATATGTCAGGGTAGGGGGGCTATGCCCCCCCTCCCCTCTCATCGTATAATCACATATACGTGGTGTATTAAGACCTTATTTGCTAATGAAAATTACATTTTTTTTATGTTTATATCCTTGTAATGGCCTTTATAGTATGCAATGTATAGGTGTGAAATTACTTGCTTTACTCTATTGTAGCCATTATGCCTATTATACCAATAAATCAGCTCTTGGACACATCAATTACTTGCTTTACTCCATTTTTTTCTAAATGTGCATCGTGTGCTTTTACTTTATTAAGTATATTTGCAACTGGGTCAACTATTTTGATATATGCTTCAACATCTCAAGATGGACAACACTCAGGTTGTAGCCGTCTACACCGAAGACGATACGACTGACGAGAACGCTTCACATGTGTAATCCTAAGGAAATCATATAAAATTCTTTCATAATATTAAACTTCTAGTAATAACAATTTATCCTAAAATCATATGCTCTATGAGAAGGCTACAAATTTTGCATCATCGTCATGAGGGAGCCCAAGTTCACTCGATCCTTTTATTCACTAGAAGACCCTTCTGAGGTAATGTATCATGTGTCATGCTTACATATGTATAAACTTATTGCTTGTTGCATTAAAGTATCACTCATGTGCTTGTACTTAGGTGATGGAGTTTCTCTAGTCACCTTGAGAACTGTTGGCGCTGAAACAGAGGACAAAATTGTTGTGCTGTCCTGAGGAAGACTAGGAGAGCACCGTATCAATAAGGAATCCTATATTGTTTTCTGTCTCATTGAGTTTTACTTTTTCTTTAGAAATTTAAAGTAGACGGACGTGGAGCATTCGCTCCTGAGCTCAAATGCACCTTGATGAATAGTAAAATAAAAAATAATAGTAAAAGCAACTCAAAATTCTGGATTTGTTTTGTGGTAAACTTTGACAAATGTTTTGTATGCTTGCAAAATTTCAGCACGAAACGACATTGGTGGAAGTCGTGGCAAAAAAACAAAACTGATGCCCCAAAAATGCTAGTTTTGAAAACATCTTGGAGTACTGAATTTTTTTTTGCCACGAGTTCCACGTATGTCATTTCGTGCTGAAATTTGGTTAGCATACAAAATATTTGTCAAAGTTTATCAAAAAATTCAGATTTGTGAATATTTTAATTTTTTTCTGTTCATCAGGGTGCATTTGATCTTGGGATTAGAATATGACTTTTAACATCTTCTATTTTAGTTGCATTGGCCTGTATAAATTAATGTGGCATGTATGTAGGTGAACATCTTTGAATCATGTGGCCTGGACCTATGCTCCAGCTGAACCATAACTCAGAACAGCCTCTGTCCGAAGAGAGTTAACCAAGCTTACAATCATGTAGACGCACACGGCCAACTCCAAGATTCCATGCAGGGCGCGGTGGTGCTTGATGACTTTGTGGCACGCAGCGCCGTTGGTCCAAATGTGAAATGTGTAGTGGGTTGCAGATGCTGTGCTAGTCAGCTAGTGCTCCGTGGTTAGGCAATTAAGTAAGTTCCAAGTTCCAACCAGATTTGATTTCTAAATCTACTAGAAGGTTAGGTGGCATGTGCACCTGTAGTTCCTTTCTAGAAGGTCTGTCGGTCGGTTGGCAGGTCGATGGTGCGATCGAGTCGCGAGAGATGACCCCCGGATACAGCGTGAGGTGGAGTGGAGTGAAGTGAAGTGTGCTCCACTACTCGCGTCTCCAAGTTCAAAACAAATATTGTATACTGTTGGGCGGTGGCCACCTAACTAAAATGCGCCGTCGCGGTTGGCGCTGGAACCCCACTGCAATGCATGGTCAGGTTGGCACCGGAACGATTGGCCGGACTCCGGTGCGTGAGCGGCCGATCGTTCTGCACGTCCAAAAGTCTGCGAAGAACGAACAAGGCGAAAGCGCGTCGCCAAGCTGGATGTGCACGCTGCTCCTCTTGAACCCAACGTGGATGCTATACCTAGATTTTGTTTGGAAAGCCTCCACTCCCACGCCACGGAACGGAGCGCCCTTCTGGCCACTCCGTAGATTATAGTTGCATGCCACTCCGCTCCGGAGCGGAGCTGCGGAGTGGGAGTGAGTCCGAACAGGCCTCTAGAGAGCAAGCGCTCACCTTCTACTCGCTCGAGGGAGCCAGCTCAAGAGTGGCTGCTTCGTGCGGTTTTGGAAGCTTCTACGGCAGAGTGGGGAGTAGTTTTGGAATCTTCCATATGGTTTTGAAAGCTTCCGTCCAGTTTTCTTTTCTTACAATTTTTTTGTTTGTTTTCTGTTCTCTTTGCCCCCTCCCTTTTGTTGTTTGTTTTTCTCTTCTTCTTTTCTATATTCATGGTTCTTTCACATCTAAAGAAAATTCTAGCTTTTGTAAAATAAGGAGTAAACATGATGATTTTTTATAAACGTAAACATTTTTTAGAGGCAAGATAAATGTTATTTAATCATGCAACACACTTTTTGAAGCACACGATGAACATTAAGAACAATTTTTTTGTAAAATATAAGAATATCCTTCTAAATGTTGTCAATGTATTTTTTGGAGTTTTTAAAACAAAATGATGGAAGAATGGAAGAGAAAAAAGCAACAAAAATCAGTGCGTAATAGACATGCTTACCACGACGACAATATCTGGCATGGTGCGAGTGCTCCTTCCGTCTCGCTGAAGGATTCCTTCCCACTTGTAGCTACCGGGCTGGCACATATTCACTATTTTTTCGTTCGCTAGATTTCTTCAATTTGTTGTATTCGTTAGCTGCGTTGGTTTCCCCAGAGTTTATTTTTATTTTTTCCCTTTTTATCTTACGGTTTTCTTCTATTTTCTGTTTTTCTATTGTTTTTCATCGTTTTTTTCATGGTTCTCACCGGTTTTCTTTGTTTATCACCGTTCTTCTTTTTTTTGTTCTCTTCGTGTTTTTATATTTTCTGTTGTTTTTTCTCAGTTTTCATTAGGCTTTTATTTTCTTTCTTCTTTCCTTCATTTTCTTGTCTCTTTCTTAGTTTTCTTTGGTTTTTCCGGTATCTTTGTTTCTTGGTTTTCTGTACACATTCAACACCTTTCATGTACATCAGAATATTTTATATATACATGTTTAGCATATTGAAATACATGATGAATATTTTTGAAATATTTGTTCATGTCTACTTTTTTCCATACACACTGTACATTTTTTGTATATATCTAATACCTTTTTCTAATACCCGTTTAACATTTTTCAAATAAAAGTTTAACAATTTTCAACAACATTAACATATTTTGAGTACATGGTCAACACTTTTTCTATACACATTTTTAACATTTTTGAAATGGTTGGCTACGTTTTTCAAATACAAGATTAACATTTTTTAATATATGGTCAATGTTTTTTCTATAAACTTTTTAAACATTTTTCAAATGCTTGATTAACATTTTTCAAATACAAGATTAACCTTTTTTGAATACATGGTTAACATTTTTGCTATACACATTTAACATTTTCAAAAGCTTTATTAACATTTTTCTTATTCTTACAATTTGTCTGTTTGTTTTTTATTTTCTTTCCCCCCTCCTTTTGTTTTTTATTTTTATCTTTTTTTCTATTCATGGTTCTTTTACATTTAAAGAAAATTCAAGTTGTTTTGTAAAAAAAGGAGTAAACATGACGATTTTTTTATAAACGTAAACATTTTTTAAAGGCAAGATAAATGTTATTTAATCATGCAACGAAACTTTTTCAAGCACATGATGAACATTTAGAACAATTTTTTTGTAATATAAGAATATCCTTCTAAATGTTGTGAATGTATTTGTTGGAGTTTTGCAAACAAATTTATGGGAAAAACAGAAGAGAAAAGGCAACAAAAATCAGTGTGTAAGGTACATGCTTAGCGCGGCCACAATATCTCGGGAGCAACTAGTTGACGAGCGCTCTTTCGGGAGCCTCACAACGATCAGCGCCACTTGGCGTGCTCTCAGCCGGCCACCACGTGTCGCGCTCTGGGCGCTCCCTCTGAATTTTTTTATATTTCCGCGCGCATTTTTGGCTTTAAACGGTTTTTTCTAGGCTTTTTTTGACGTTTCATTTTTCCACCGGTCTTCCTTAGCTTTTGGATCAATTTTCTTTTTGAAAAAAATATATATTTTTGCGCAAAAAAACATATTTTTTTTCACGAGAGTCACGGTTTTGCTTCCGTCAAAGGCACGATTTTGGTTTCGCCAGAGTCACGGCCATGACTCTCGAAAATGGGGAAAAATACGCGTTTTCTGTTTTTTTTCCTCCGCGAGAGGCACGGTTGTGCTTTCGCGAGAATCACGGCCGTGCCTCTCGGAAACAAAGAAAATTGCATTTTTTGTTTTTTCTTCTGCGAGAGGCACGGTTGTGTTTTCGCGAGAGGCACCGTCGTGCCTCTCGAAAAAAAATGCATTTTCTATTTTTTTTCTTCCGTGAGAGGCACGGTTTTGCTTCCCCGAGAGGTACGGCGTGCCTCTTTCGGAAAGGGGAAAAACCCGTGCTCCCAGTTCGGCTTTTTTGTCCGGTTTTTTGTGAGAAAAGGTTCTTCAAAACCTATCAACATAGGACCTAGTTTTTAAGAGCTCGACGCGAGGAATCCAACGGTGAAAACAGTTCGAGATTTGGACGCACGCTTTAAGAGATAAAACGTTTTAAATAAACGGATTAAGAAAAAAAAGGGAAACTCTCAGGTTGTGACAAGTGGTGCACATGCAGCGCGCCACTTGTTGAAACCTGGGAAGGTGGGAGTGATTTTTGCACAGAGTACTTCTCAATTAGTGATTTCGCAATATCTCGCATAGTGTGCGTGCTCCTTCCGTCTCGTTGAGGGATTCCCTCCCACTCGTAGCTACTGGGCTGGCCCATATGCACTATTTTTTTTCCGTTCACTAGATTTCAATCTGTTGTATTCGTTCGCTGCATCGCTTTCCCCATGGTTTATTTTTATTTTTATTTTTATTTCGTTTTTCTTTATATTTTTTCTTCTGTTTTTCTCTTCTTTTTATCGTTTTCTTGTTTTTTTCATGGTTCTTACCAGTTTTCTTTGTTTCTTCACTGTTCTTTTTTTTTTTTTTTTTGTGTTTTTTTTTCAGTTTTCACTAGGAAAATCAAGCGGTGCCAGTAGCTACTGGCAACGCGTTAGCCAATGTTCTCATGCCACGTCAAACCATATGTTGCACCCCAATGTTGTATAGAAATGTTTTTCTCAAGTTTATTGAATACTGGTATTTCACCTAGCTAGACCACCACTGTCCTTTGCTTTTAGTTGTACGCATTGCAGGAATGTGACAAGCACTCTCTCTCTTCTCTCACAGAACAAATCCAACATTTCATCTCAACTTTGCTAATTTAAATCATCAATATGTTCTCAAACAATATTTTTGAAAATTTCTATATATCTGAACTCCTGGCACACAAACATTTGCAACAAGACCAATCTTGGATACTTTTCAAGCACGTTCAAATATCAACATTTCAGTCAACTTATTTCACTTCAAGAATTTGATTTCATTTATTAAAAAAAGTCATTTCACACGTTTAAATAATCTAATTTTAGTTCTTAATAAATGATCTGAATTATTTTTGAACAGTCATTTCAATTCTCTCAAAGAGCATACCCAAACCTCTATATCCGGGGAGATTTTTGCCCCCACGTCTCTCCACTTGGCCGATGGGGACTGGGAGGTCTATCAATTTTTGACACGTGCATTTGTTTGGGAGGCTACAGGGTAGAAAACGCGTGTGGCCGTAGGCCTTCGATCAAATTTTTCTTAACTGATGCGCATTTTTTCGTGTGCACTTGGGGTGTCTTTAGCATTTTGGTTCAGATAATTGTCTGTTAATATACTAAACCTGACTAGGTTTCTTTTACCCTGTTTTTTTGACTTTTTTCTATCAGTGAGAAACCGGCCAATCGGGTCACGCCATGTTGTTTACTGGGGGATATGGCTAGGTACACTTTGGGGTGGCTCTAGCAATTTCACATTGGATGTGAGACATTCCTCCTGCCGGCACATGGGCTGCATGGCTACATATTTTTTGTCTGCTTCCTATTTAGATGCATCTGTGAACCGCCATTCGGTTGCATGCTTTCTTGTTTTTTTGCCTTTATGAAGAGGTGTGTTGCATGGCTGCCGATTTATCCCCATCTCTCCCGAAGGATCCTATCGAACGCGTGCATGGATTAACCACCGCTTCACTGTTGTTAGGAGCCTATAAAAACTGTTCGCGGCAGCATCACCTTTCAGTCTGCCGCGAAGCAGAAGTAGCCACCCCGACCCTTCTTCCCTACCCCGCTTTACCTTTCGTCTTGCCCGTCCCCCGCTCCACCGTCAAGAGGTGGCTTGCAGCCCGCCTGGAAGCGGCCCCATTCTTTCTCTGCCCGGCGGACAGCACCTCACATGCAGACGCGCCGCCGCCGCCATCGTGGATAAATCACTGGTCGAATCCCGTGCCGCTAAGCTATGCTGCTTTACTTGCCTATAAAAGCTACTCACCTCTCCTGACGACCGCTACCTCGCCTTCCTCCCCGTTCTCCTCGAGACCTCGACCCACCTCCTCCTGCTGCAGCACCATCTCTCGAATGATCCTGTGCGGGCATTATCTTGGAGGAGATGCCCTCACGGTGGTGATAGCCTGTGCGCGCGCCGTGGTGGCGCTGGCCACGATCAGCGCGTGGAAGAGATGGCTCCCACGGCTGCCGGCCAAAGCTCCCGACAAGCCGCCTACCAAGCTCATGGGCCGTTTCCTACAGCGGTGGCGGCAGCCACAACACCGGACTGGGGAACGGTCTCCGCCGCAAGGTGTACCTCGTTGTTGGTCGTTGCTGGGCTTCTCCACCTAGCTATGAATAACGCATCGGCGATCACCGAGCCCGGCCTTGGATGTGACGCCCTCGAGTCAATCGTACACTAATCATACACGCAAATGTGTACGATCAAGATCAAAAACTCACGGGAAGATATCACAACACAACTCTAGACACAAATAAAATAATACAAGCTTTATATTACAAGCTATGGGCCTCGAGGGCTTGAATACATAAGCTCAAATACACAAGAGTCAGCGGAAGCAACAATATCTGAGTACAGAGATAAGTTAAATAAGTTTGCCTTAAGAAGGCTAGCACAAAAGCAACAACGATCGAAAAGGCAAGGCCTCCTGCCTGGGAGCCTCCTAACTACTCCTGGTCGTCGGCGGTCTCTACGTAGTAGTAGGCATCGGTGGTGGCATCTGGCTCCTGGGCTCCGGTATCTGATTGCATCAACCGGAAGAAGAAGAAAGGGGCAAAGGGGGAGCAAAGCAACCGTGAGTACTCATCCAAAGTACTCGCAAGCAAGGATCTACACTACATATGCATCGGTATCAATGAAATGGGTTGTATCTATGGACCGGACTGCAGAATGCTAGAAGAGAAGGGGAAAGCCTAGCCTATCGAAGACTAGCATCTTCAAGCAGCTCCAAGCATCTTGCGGCATCAGAAGAGATAAGAGTAGCATAAAGTAAAGTGGTAGAAGTGTTATCAACCTCGGCCAGAGATCCTTTCTCGACTCCCTGCGAGAAGGCAATCCCAGAGCCATACTATCCAGTTCTCATCATAATCTAATTCTCATCACAAGTATCCAGTTCTAGTTGTATCGATCGGGATACAACTCCAAGTGTCCGTTACCGTAGGACAGACTATCGATAGATGTTTTCTTCCCTGCAGGGGTGCACCAACTTACCCACCACGCTCGATTAACTCCGGCCGGACACACTTTCCTGGGTCATGCCCGGCCTCGGCCAAACAATACGCCGCAACCCGACCTAGGATTAATAGAGAGGTCAACACGCCGGACTAAACCTATGCCCCCAGGGGTCATGGGCCATCGCCCCAGGAACTCCTGCATGTTGCGAATGCGGCCGGTGAGCAGACCTAGCTACCTCCTAAAAAAAGGCAGGTGCTTACCAGTCCAACCCGGCGCGCGCCGGTCAGTCGCTGACGTCTATTAAGCTTCGGCTGATGCATGCGATGCAGAACGCCCATACAATGCCCACGTGATGGTTAGTGCTATCAGGCCAGAGGCCCCTCGGATCAAATATCCAAATCGTAGTGGATTAGGAACGCACGGTAACAAGCAGAGACTCACGAAAGATGTGACCCCGTCATCCCGTCTCGAGGACTTGCGGCAAGGGCTAGGAATGCCCGGCCAAGCCTCGTAATTTTCTCGCGGGCACCCTCCAGGTCAACCCGACTACACATCACTCGCAATTAAGCTCGCGCGGGTACCCCTCAGGGCCGACCCGTCTTTCCAAGTAATAGTGGTAAAGTCCAAGTAGGGAAAACCCGAGGAATCACCCCCGGTGAATTCCATTCGATGCAATCTCAAGGTGAACGTAAGAGGAACCACGCCCGAGGTTCACACTTGAGGGGTTGCACGACAGAGTCGTATCGGAAGTGGTTAAGGCGGAATCACCCTCGATGACCACGACCGAATAGCTACACTACAGGGTTAAAATCAGAAGTGCTGTAGAGGTCTCACCCTCGGCACTCGATATTAACCCAGTAGTGTCGAGCAACTAAGGTGAAAGTGATGTGCGGTGCCGGGGCCTGGTCTTCGATCCCGTTCATCGGGTCTTCAATGATGAAGCAGGGGCAACAAGGACAAGGTGGGGGTCTCTGATGGATCACTAACCAACCTATACTAAGCAATTTAGGATAAGCACGTAGGTAACAATAAACAGGTTACAAAAGCAGGCTATGCATCAGAATAGGAGCAAACAATAACAGTAGCAAAATCTAATGCAAGCATGAGAGAATGGAATGGGCGATATCGGGATGATCAAAGGGGGGGCTTGCCTGGTTGCTCGGCAGACAGATACGGACCCGACGGTGAAGTAGTCGATCACCGGATCAACAGCGGTCTCGGGGTCTACCGGAGAGAAAAGGGGGAAGAAACAGTAAATATAAAGCAAACATAGCATCACAAAGCATACATGGCAATATGCAGAGCTAGACGTGTTCTAACGCGGTGCTACACGATACCGGCGAAGGGGGAAGTCAACCGGGAATGTTTTCCCGGTTCCGGACCTGTGTCAGACAGATGACCGGAGGGGGAAAGTTCCATGTTCAGATAGTTAGAGGCATCTGACGGATGAACGGACCGCGTATTCGGATTCGTTGGATTTTTCTGAACAACTTTCATATAGAAAACATTTTAATCCGAGTTACAGATTATTTTATATGACTTTTCAAAGATTTAAATAAATTTTGGAATTTCTACATTTAATTTAATTCGAAATAAAAAACAGACAAATTGCTATGGGTACACAGGAGTGTACCCAGCAATGTGTGCATGTGTACGACATGTGGGGCCAGGGGTTGGGTTGACCCAGTCAATATTTTGACTAGTCCAAAGTGAACAGTGTATGTGGGTCCCAATTGTCATGGACTCATTTTAGTTAGCAGGTTCTTGACTAAATTTACTGAGCTTAATTAGGGGGTTTTGGGCTGAACTAATTAGGGCCTCCCTAATTAACAGGGGGGTTCGGGCCCATGTGCCAGTGGCCCAAATCGGCCTCTGGTGAGGCTGTGCCCGCACGTACATACTCGTAGAGTACGACGCCGGCGGCCATGGTACTGGCCGGGGGAAGGCTCGGCACAGGGGGCGCGAGCAGGCCCGGGCGGAGGTGGACGCTGCCAGCTGAGGCGGGCGTAGCCGCGAGAGGTGGGGCGCGCAGGGGGGCAGCGGCGGCCAGAGCAGCAGCGTATAGAGCAACAGCGGCGGCAGCTAGCAAGGGCCAGCAGCACAGGAGCAGCGCAGCAGCAGGCGTGCCACGGCTGGGCTCGCGCGTGCGGGAGTGCGGCGAGCAGCCGTGGGGAGGGGCTAGAGGCGCGCGGGAGTGCGAACTCGCACAGAAGGGCGCGGCCAAGGACGGCCTAAGGGTAGATCGGGAGCGCGGCCAAGGCACGCCGAAATGAAGCTCCGGCCGCGGCGGCCTAACTCGGGTGGGGCTCCTACGGCGAGGGACTCGAAGGGGAGAGGCGAGGAATCGGCAGAGGGGCTCACAATGAGCCTGTAGAGGTGCAAACCGGGCTCGGGGAGGCTCCAGCGAGGCCGAAACGAAGACGGCGAGCGTCGAGATGCAGAGGCGGAGATGAGCTCGATGGCGACGCGCGAGGCCCTCCCAGCTTGCTCGGATGGTTGAAGTCGACGGAGAAGCGTCGGCGGTGCCTCTAGGCGTCTGGTCGTAGCTCGGGGATGACCATGGCCACGGAGACCACGACGGCATGGCGACGGCTTCGCTTGGGGTTTGTGTTGTGAGGGATAAGCGGCGCGAGAGGAAGAGGGGGAGAGCTTAGGGTTCGACCAAGGGGGAGGGTCGAGAGGTACTTGTAGGTCGCCGGGGAGGTGGTGGATGGCTGCCACCACGGCCATGGCGCCGTGGATGGCCGCCACGCCCTGCCTCCTGTACTGTAGCGAGAGGAAGGGGGTAAGTGGGAGTGTGGGCTGGGCCAAAAGTACTGTGGTCATCAAAGGCCCAGTGGTATAGCAGTTAGTTAGGCCATTTTCTATTTTCCCTTTTTTTGTAATTCAATTAGCCACGGTTTGTATTTATTTGAGTGATGAAAATGAATTTAGTCAAACTTGAAATTTGGCACACAATTTGAGAACAACATTGTGGTGTCGCATAAAAAGTTTTAGAGCCAACGGAATTGTTCAAGCATTTTTGGAAATTGAAAAAGCCAATTAATATGTCGTTGGGCCACTTTATATTTTCCTAGGGATTAAAGGGAGAGCCAAATGATGTTGGTTTCAACATGACAAATGATCAGGGGAATTTTTAGAATAATGCGAACATTTTATTTTGCATATTTGAGAAGTTTGAAATTTGACTTTAATTTGAATTTAAAATTTGGACTGGATTTGAATCAATGTGATATTAGCAACCGTAACAATGATGACAAGGCATCATTAAAAGGGGATTACTGTAGCTGAACTATCGGGGTGTTACAAATCTCCCCCACTACAAGAAATCTCGTCTCGAGATTTAAGTGGGGAAGTAAAGAGTAACTTCGGGTGAACTGACCCTTATAGGGTTAATTGTCTGGTGAACAATGCAGGGAATGTGATAGAAGTATCTCTCGAGTTGAAATTAAGAAAACCTCGAGAGCAAAATATGAAGGTACCATGAGAAGTTTTAACGGGCAGGTAATCATTCGATGCCTAATCAAAAGGTGAATGGGGTTCAGAGCAACAACAACAAAAATTATTGCGTCTGATACTAGAATAGATCACTAGGAAGGTGGCTCATGAATTACATACGATGGCAAGTGAAAAAGGATACTTCGGAATCAAGGATGTACAGGAGTCAGGTTTCGATCCTATGGAACTGTGGGTTATGGGCCCACCATGTGGGTTAAAAGAAGGAAAGGCGCTATTCATTTTGCACGGTCATGATAGCAAGGCATGTTAGAGGGTAGCCTGCCAGTTATGTCGGCAACAATCGTTTGGTACCAAGGGCGTGGGACGAAGAGAACCATTTTTTGCTCGTTAATTCGAGGCAGACCAATAGGCAAAGTTCTCGTCCATCGGTGATGCCGAAGTGTCAGCAACATTAGTAACAGTGTCTCACTGACAAGGTTGTACATGGGGGGGGGGTGTTTTATAAGCAGGGATTTATTTCTGCTTATATCATATAGATCAGAAGAAAGGTTAAACAAACCAATGGAAAGAAAAAGTATGATTATCAAATCAAACAGTCCAAGGGAAAGGGATATGTGTTTACACATAAGAGTTGGGAGTATATCCTTCCCAAGGAAAAGCGGAGCAGGATATACATGATAGGACAACAAGTTCACAAGCATTTAGATAATGGGGCGAGGGAAGAATCATGATATTACCCATACAACGGTGTTTGGATAATAGATCAAGAAATATTCAACAATGTGCTTCCAATGTTCTTGTTGATAACCGGAATACCTCCGTCATGCTTCGAGGTAGCATTAACATGGTGTTCCAAATAGGGGTTGGAGTTGAAGATCACAAGAAATACTGAAGGATCAATTGCAGGAAATAGCAAGGAGTCCAAGGTATAAGCAAGACATGATCAAACATTTGTTGGAAAGAAGACAAGGGGGTTGTCGATGATAACTCAAATCATCGAAGGTCAAGGATGGTATTTCTCACCATGAATTCAATTGTCATCTCAACGGAAGTCATAATGTTGATGCTAATCACGACGCATTCGTCGAGAGGCTCTATGAAGATGCCATCGAGGAGCGATGCCATCAAGCAACAAGAAGGATGAAGTGAAAGGCTATTGGAACCACGAATACAACACAAGCTCGAAATCAAGCTTGTTGTCGAGGTGAAATGATAAGATGAAGAAGATCGACGTAAGCTTAGCTCGTCGTCGGAATTCGCTCTGGGAAGAAGGACCGGGTAGCACAGTTAAAAATTTGCTTGATAATGATATAGCCGATCAGGATAGGAATGATGTGATGGAGTATCATTCCAATGAGAATTCACAAGAGGTAGTGCAATGACACAATATCCTCGAGATAACAGGGGCAATACTCGAGGTAGATCAAAATAGAGGTTGGACAGAAGAAATGATCTGCAGAAGACAAGTATTTTAACTTGTCCGGGAAACGGAATCAAGGAGAAAATATGGTTGGAACCACGATTGCAAAGAACCACTTTAAAGATGCAAGAGGAGCTTATACCAAGGGAACATTTGATTATAAGAGAAGCTTCCATGATAAGATCTACATCGTGTCAATGGGCGTGAACACAAAGTTCAAGGTCGACTCCCACTTCTTCAATGCATAACCTCTCATTTACTTCTCGCTTTTGATGAAGTTGTAGTGTAGAAATTTTTATCCGGCGTAACACCAGTAGAGTATGACCCATAAAATTTCCGGGTTCACACCAATTAGGGAAAGCATTAGTTCAACCCGTCGGGGCATCTTAGGATCATTTTCATAACTTCAGAGGTAATTAACTCAAGCTCGGAAGCAGAGCATGGTTGACAAGGCAGAGAATACAATTTACCAAAGGCAATATGTATCAGGGGAAGAGCGCACAAAATTTTGAATATGAAGGAAACTGCCGGATAATAATCCAACAAAGGATTCAACGGTCCTTAATGGATCTGATGTGAGTATCAGTACTCAATCAGAAGAAGGAAGGAATGCAAAGGCATTGGATTATAGAAACATCTGAATAATTCGATGCTTGAGTACAAAGGAGTTATGATTTCAAGTCGAAGGATCAGAAGCAGAGGCTCTGATCAAAAGATGAGTAAGTGGAATAGACGTAGATCGACAATCAATCAAGGTCTGGCTTGCCGAGAACCAGCTCATGCCCGGAGTGACGTCTGAGCCGGAAGGATGAATGCTAGGATCAGATTGAGGATTGCGAGCATTCACAACATATTGGATCAAGGGACTCGAAACGATAGTGACAGAGGATGTCAACAAAGATTGCTAGAAATACGGAATTAACCATAATGCAAGCAAACAAGAATTTCAACAACAATAGGCTGCTGAGGATTTTCGGAAGATTGAATGGTATTTCGAAGACTTTTGTGAAATACCTAAACAATTGGGGATGAACGCATCCCCAATAATTGTGAGAAATATTCATACACGTATTCATGCGGAAAAGGAGCTACAACGGAACAGGCACAATGGATTCTCGAAAAATCGCAAAGTATTTCAGGGTATCTTGTAGTAACAAGACCAATTGGAAATGAAGGTATGGACGACAAGTGTATGTAGCTATCCATGGGGATTTATCGGTGGTAGGGAATTGCAACGGCGAAGGGCACAAGGGTCTCGGGAAAAACATCGGAGAGTATCTTCGGAATCTTCTGGTGCACCAAGCGATCATCTGGAATGAAGGGCTCCCCGGGAGGAATTAGGTACGAGAACCTAATGTTAGAGTTAATAAATTCATTTAACCCGAATAGAAGAGAGATTAGAATCCCAGAGTATACATGAGGAATAAAAGATCCTAATACCACCCAATGGCGACGTGGGCCCGTAAGGCACACAACCATGTTAGTAAAGTTTTGTAGTGACTAGACTCGACTTCGGCCAAGGTGTTGGAAGGGGGCTACCTACAGGTAGTCGGATCTGATACCAACTTGTGACGCCCTCGATTCAATCGTACACTAATCATACACGCAAATGTGTACGATCAAGATCAAGGACTCACGGGAAGATATCACAACACAACTCTAGACACAAATAAAATAATACAAGCTTTATATTACAAGCCATGGGCCTCGAGGGCTCGAATACATAAGCTCGAATACACAAGAGTCAGCGGAAGCAACAATATCTGAGTACATAGATAAGTTAAACAAGTTTGCCTTAAGAAGGCTAGCACAAAAGCAACAACGATCGAAAAGGCAAGGCCTCCTGCCTGGGAGCCTCCTAACTACTCCTGGTCGTCGGCGGTCTCTACGTAGTAGTAGGCATCGGCGGTGGCATCTGGCTCCTGGGCTTCGATATCTGGTTGCATCAACCGGAAGAAGAAGAAAGGGGCAAATGGGGAGCAAAGCAACCGTGAGTACTCATCCAAAGTACTCGCAAGCAAGGATCTACACTACATATGCATCGGTATCAATGAAATGGGTTGTATCTATGGACCGGACTGCAGAATGCCAGAAGAGAAGGGGAAAGCCTAGCCTATCGAAGACTAGCATCTTCAAGCAGCTCCAAGCATCTTGCAGCATCAGAAGAGATAAGAGTAGCATAAAGTAAAGTGGTAGAAGTGTTATCAACCTCGGCCAGAGATCCTTTCTCGACTCCCTGCGAGAAGGCAATCCCAGAGCCATACTATCCAGTTCTCATCATAATCCAATTCTCATCACAAGTATCCAGTTCTAGTTGTATCGATCGGGATACAACTCCAAGTGTCCGTTACCGTAGGACAGACTATCGATAGATGTTTTCTTCCCTGCAGGGGTGCACCAACTTACCCACCACGCTCGATTAACTCCGGCCGGACACACTTTCCTGGGTCATGCCCAGCCTCGGCCAAACAATACGCCGCAACTCGACCTAGGATTAATAGAGAGGTCAACACGCCGGACTAAACCTATGCCCCCAGGGGTCATGGGCCATCGCCCCGGGAACTCCTGCATGTTGCGAACGCGGCCGGTGAGCAGACCTAGCTACCTCCTTAAAAAAGGCAGGTGCTTACCAGTCCAACCCGGCGCGCGCCGCTCAGTCGCTGACGTCTATTAAGCTTCGGCTGATGCATGCGATGCAGAACGCCCATACAATGCCCACGTGATGGTTAGTGCTATCAGGCCAGAGGCCCCTCGGATCAAATATCCAAATCGTAGTGGATTAGGAACGCACGGTAACAAGCAGAGACTCACGAAAGATGTGACCCCGTCATCCCGTCTCGAGGACTTGCGGCAAGGGCTAGGAATGCCCGGCCACGCCTCGTAATTTTCTCGCGGGCACCCTCCAGGTCAACCCGACTCCACATCACTCGCAATTAAGCTTGCGCGGGTACCCCTCAGGGCCGACCCGTCTTTCCAAGTAACAGTGGTAAAGTCCAAGTAGGGAAAACCCGAGGAATCACCCCCGGTGAATTCCATTCGATGTAATCATCAAGGTGAACGTAAGAGGAACCACCCCCGAGGTTAACACTTGAGGGGTTGCACGACAGAGTCGTATCGGAAGTGGTTAAGGCGGAACCACCCTCGATGACCACGACCGAATAGCTACACTACAGGGTTAAAATCAGAAGTGCTGTAGAGGTCTCACCCTCGGCACTCGATAGTAACCCAGTAGTGTCGAGCAACTAAGGTGAAAGTGATGTGCGGTGCCGGGGCCTGGTCTTCGATCCCGTTCATCGGGTCTTCAATGATGAAGCAGGGGCAACAAGGACAAGGTGGGGGTCTCTGATGGGTCACTAACCAACCTATACTAAGCAGTTTAGGATAAGCAGGTAGGTAACAATAAACAGGTTACAAAAGCAGGCTATGCATCAGAATAGGAGCAAACAATAACAGTAGAAAAATCTAATGCAAGCATGAGAGAATGGAATGTGCGATATCGGGATGATAAAAGGGGGGGCTTGCCTGGTTGCTCGGCAGACAGATACGGACCCGACGGTGAAGTAGTCGATCACCGGATCAACAGCGGTCTCGGGGTCTACCGGAGAGAAAAGGGGGAAGAAACAGTAAATATAAAGCAAACATAGCATCACAAAGCATACATGGCAATATGCAGAGCTAGACGTGTTCTAACACGGTGCTACACGATACCGGCGAAGGGGGAAGTCAACCGGGAATGTTTTCCCGGTTCCGGACCTGTGTCAGACAGATGACCGGAGGGGGAAAGTTCCATGTTCAGATAGTTAGAGGCATCTGACGGATGAACGGACCGCGTATTCGGATTCGTTGGATTTTTCTGAACAACTTTCATATAGAAAACATTTTAATCCGAGTTACAGATTATTTTATATGACTTTTCAAAGATTTAAATAAATTTTGGAATTTCTACATTTAATTTAATTCGAAATAAAAAACAGACAAATTGCTATGGGTACACAGGAGTGTACCCAGCAATGTGTGCATGTGTACGACATGTGGGGCCAGGGGTTGGGTTGACCCAGTCAATATTTTGACTAGTCCAAAGTGAACAGTGTATGTGGGTCCCAATTGTCATGGACTCATTTTAGTTAGCAGGTTCTTGACTAAATTTACTGAGCTTAATTAGGGGGTTTTGGGCTGAACTAATTAGGGCCTCCCTAATTAACAGGGGGGTTCGGGCCCATGTGCCAGTGGCCCAAATCGGCCTCTGGTGAGGCTGTGCCCGCACGTACATACTCGTAGAGTACGACGCCGGCGGCCATGGTACTGGCCGGGGGAAGGCTCGGCACAGGGGGCGCGAGCAGGCCCGGGCGGAGGTGGACGCTGCCAGCTGAGGCGGGCGTAGCCGCGAGAGGTGGGGCGCGCAGGGGGGCAGCGGCGGCCAGAGCAGCAGCGTATAGAGCAACAGCGGCGGCAGCTAGCAAGGGCCAGCAGCACAGGAGCAGCGCAGCAGCAGGCGTGCCACGGCTGGGCTCGCGCGTGCGGGAGTGCGGCGAGCAGCCGTGGGGAGGGGCTAGAGGCGCGCGGGAGTGCGAACTCGCACAGAAGGGCGCGGCCAAGGACGGCCTAAGGGTAGATCGGGAGCGCGGCCAAGGCACGCCGAAATGAAGCTCCGGCCGCGGCGGCCTAACTCGGGTGGGGCTCCTACGGCGAGGGACTCGAAGGGGAGAGGCGAGGAATCGGCAGAGGGGCTCACAATGAGCCTGTAGAGGTGCAAACCGGGCTCGGGGAGGCTCCAGCGAGGCCGAAACGAAGACGGCGAGCGTCGAGATGCAGAGGCGGAGATGAGCTCGATGGCGACGCGCGAGGCCCTCCCAGCTTGCTCGGATGGTTGAAGTCGACGGAGAAGCGTCGGCGGTGCCTCTAGGCGTCTGGTCGTAGCTCGGGGATGACCATGGCCACGGAGACCACGACGGCATGGCGACGGCTTCGCTTGGGGTTTGTGTTGTGAGGGATAAGCGGCGCGAGAGGAAGAGGGGGAGAGCTTAGGGTTCGACCAAGGGGGAGGGTCGAGAGGTACTTGTAGGTCGCCGGGGAGGTGGTGGATGGCTGCCACCACGGCCATGGCGCCGTGGATGGCCGCCACGCCCTGCCTCCTGTACTGTAGCGAGAGGAAGGGGGTAAGTGGGAGTGTGGGCTGGGCCAAAAGTACTGTGGTCATCAAAGGCCCAGTGGTATAGCAGTTAGTTAGGCCATTTTCTATTTTCCCTTTTTTTGTAATTCAATTAGCCACTGTTTGTATTTATTTGAGTGATGAAAATGAATTTAGTAAAACTTGAAATTTGGCACACAATTTGAGAACAACATTGTGGTGTCGCATAAAAAGTTTTAGAGCCAACGGAATTGTTCAAGCATTTTTGGAAATTGAAAAAGCCAATTAATATGTCGTTGGGCCACTTTATATTTTCCTAGGGATTAAAGGGAGAGCCAAATGATGTTGGTTTCAACATGACAAATGATCAGGGGAATTTTTAGAATAATGCGAACATTTTATTTTGCATATTTGAGAAGTTTGAAATTTGACTTTAATTTGAATTTAAAATTTGGACTGGATTTGAATCAATGTGATATTAACAACCGTAACAATGATGACAAGGCATCATTAAAAGGGGATTACTGTAGCTGAACTATCAGGGTGTTACAAATCTCCCCCACTACAAGAAATCTCGTCTCGAGATTTAAGTGGGGAAGTAAAGAGTAACTTCGGGTGAACTGACCCTTATAGGGTTAATTGTCTGGTGAACAATGCAGGGAATGTGATAGAAGTATCTCTCGAGTTGAAATTAAGAAAACCTCGAGAGCAAAATATGAAGGTACCATGAGAAGTTTTAACAGGCAGGTAATCATTCGATGCCTAATCAAAAGGTGAATGGGGTTCAGAGCAACAACAACAAAAATTATTGCGTCTGATACTAGAATAGATCACTAGGAAGGTGGCTCATGAATTACATACGAAGGCACGTGAAAAAGGATACTTCGGAATCAAGGATGTACAGGAGTCAGGTTTCGATCCTATGGAACTGTGGGTTATGGGCCCACCATGTGGGTTAAAAGAAGGAAAGGCGCTATTCATTTTGCACGGTCATGATAGCAAGGCATGTTAGAGGGTAGCCTGCCAGTTATGTCGGCAACAATCGTTTGGTACCAAGGGCGTGGGACGAAGAGAACCATTTTTTGCTCGTTAATTCGAGGCGGACCAGTAGGCAAAGTTCTCGTCCATCGGTGATACCGAAATGTCAGCAACATTAGTAACAGGGTCTCACTGACAAGGTTGTACATGGAGGGGGGGGGTGTTTTATAAGCAGGGATTTATTTCTGCTTATATCATATAGATCAGAAGAAAGGTTAAACAAACCAATGGAAAGAAAAAGTATGATTATCAAATCAAACAGTCCAAGGGAAAGGGATATGTGTTTACACATAAGAGTTGGGAGTATATCCTTCCCAAGGAAAAGCGGAGCAGGATATACATGATAGGACAACAAGTTCACAAGCATTTAGATAATGGGGCGAGGGAAGAATCATGATATTACCCATACAACGGTGTTTGGATAATAGATCAAGAAACATTCGACAATGTGCTTCCAATGTTCTTGTTGATAACCGGAATACCTCCGTCATGCTTCGAGGTAGCATTAACATGGTGTTCCAAATAGGGGTTGGAGTTGAAGATCACAAGAAATACTGAAGGATCAATTGCAGGAAATAGCAAGGAGTCCAAGGTATAAGCAAGACATGATCAAACATTTGTTGGAAAGAAGACAAGGGGGTTGTCGATGATAACTCAAATCATCGAAGGTCAAGGATGGTATTTCTCACCATGAATTCAATTGTCATCTCAACGGAAGTCATAATGTTGATGCTGATCACGACGCATTCGTCGAGAGGCTCTATGAAGATGCCATCGAGGAGCGATGCCATCAAGCAACAAGAAGGATGAAGTGAAAGGCTATTGGAACCACGAATACAACACAAGCTCGAAATCAAGCTTGTTGTCGAGGTGAAATGATAAGATGAAGAAGATCGACGTAAGCTTAGCTCGTCGTCGGAATTCGCTCTGGGAAGAAGGACCGGGTAGCACAGTTAAAAATTTGCTTGATAATGATATAGCCGATCAGGATAGGAATGATGTGATGGAGTATCATTCCAATGAGAATTCACAAGAGGTAGTGCAATGACACAATATCCTCGAGATAACAGGGGGCAATACTCGAGGTAGATCAAAATAGAGGTTGGACAAAAGAAATGATCTGCAGAAGACAAGTATTTTAACTTGTCCGGGAAACGGAATCAAGGAGAAAATATGGTCGGAACCACGATTGCAAAGAACCACTTTAAAGATGCAAGAGGAGCTTATACCAAGGGAACATTTGATTATAAGAGAAGCTTCCATGATAAGATCTACATCGTGTCAATGGGCATGAACACAAAGTTCAAGGTCGACTCCCACTTCTTCAATGCATAACCTCTCATTTACTTCTCGCTTTTGATGAAGTTGTAGTGTAGAAATTTTTATCCGGCGTAACACCAGTAGAGTATGACCCATAAAATTTCCGGGTTCACACCAATTAGGGAAAGCATTAGTTCAACCCGTCGGGGCATCTTAGGATCATTTTCATAACTTCAGAGGTAATTAACTCAAGCTCGGAAGCAGAGCATGGTTGACAAGGCAGAGAATACAATTTACCAAAGGCAATATGTATCAGGGGAAGAGCGCACAAAATTTTGAATATGAAGGAAACTGCCGGATAATAATCCAACAAAGGATTCAACGGTCCTTAATGGATCTGATGTGAGTATCAATACTCAATCAGAAGAAGGAAGGAATGCAAAGGCATTGGATTATAGAAACATCTGAATAATTCGATGCTTGAGTACAAAGGAGTTATGATTTCAAGTCGAAGGATCAGAAGCAGAGGCTCTGATCAAAAGATGAGTAAGTGGAATAGACGTAGATCGACAATCAATCAAGGTCTGGCTTGCCGAGAACCAGCTCATGCCCGGAGTGACGTCTGAGCCGGAAGGATGAATGCTAGGATCAGATTGAGGATTGCGCGCAATCACAACATATTGGATCAAGGGACTCAAAACGATAGTGACAGAGGATGTCAACAAAGATTGCTAGAAATATGGAATTAACCATAATGCAAGCAAACAAGAATTTCAACAACAATAGGCTGCTGAGGATTTTCGGAAGATTGAATGGTATTTCGAAGACTTTTGTGAAATACCTAAACAATTGGGGATGAACGCATCCCCAATAATTGTGAGAAATATTCATACACGTATTCATGCGGAAAAGGAGCTGCAACGCAACAGGCACAATGGATTCTCGAAAAATCGCGAAGTATTTCAGGGTATCTTGTAGTAACAAGACCAATTGGAAATGAAGGTATGGACGACAAGTGTATGTAGCTATCCATGGGGATTTATCGGTGGTAGGGAATTGCAACGGCGAAGGGCACAAGGGTCTCGGGAAAAACATCGGAGAGTATCTTCGGAATCTTCTGGTGCACCAAGCGATCATCTGGAAT
The DNA here is from genome assembly GCF_002575655.3 of Aegilops tauschii subsp. strangulata. Taxonomy (NCBI): domain Eukaryota; kingdom Viridiplantae; phylum Streptophyta; class Magnoliopsida; order Poales; family Poaceae; genus Aegilops; species Aegilops tauschii. Next base: position 51,372,223 of record NC_053037.3, on the reverse strand, counting down.
GAAGGGCTCTCCGGGAGGAATTAGGTACGAGAACCTAATGTTAGAGTTAATAAATTCATTTAACCCGAATAGAAGAGAGATTAGAATAGCAGAGTATACATGAGGAATAAAAGATCCTAATACCACCCAATGGCGACGTGGGCCCGTAAGGCACACAACCATGTTAGTAAAAGTTTTGTAGTGACTAGACTCGACTTCGGCCAAGGAGTTGGAAGGGGGCTACCTACAGGCAGTCGGCTCTGATACCAACTTGTGACGCCCTCGATTCAATCGTACACTAATCATTACGCAAATGTGTACGATCAAGATCAAGGACTCACGGGAAGATATCACAACACAACTCTAGACACAAATAAAATAATACAAGCTTTATATTACAAGCCATGGGCCTCGAGGGCTCGAATACACAAGAGTTAGCGGAAGCAACAATATCTGAGTACAGAGATAAGTTAAACAAGTTTGCCTTAAGAAGGCTAGCACAAAAGCAACAACGATCGAAAAGGCAAGGCCTCCTGCCTGGGAGCCTCCTAACTACTCCTGGTCGTCGGCGGTCTCTACGTAGTAGTAGGCATCGGTGGTGGCATCTGGCTCCTGGGCTCCGTATCTGATTGCATCAACCGGAAGAAGAAGAAAGGGGCAAAGGGGGAGCAAAGCAACCGTGAGTACTCATCCAAAGTACTCGCAAGCAAGGATCTACACTACATATGCATCGGTATCAATGAAATGGGTTGTATCTATGGACCGGACTGCAGAATGCTAGAAGAGAAGGGGAAAGCCTAGCCTATCGAAGACTAGCATCTTCAAGCAGCTCCAAGCATCTTGCGGCATCAGAAGAGATAAGAGTAGCATAAAGTAAAGTGGTAGAAGTGTTATCAACCTCGGCCAGAGATCCTTTCTCGACTCCCTGCGAGAAGGCAATCCCAGAGCCATACTATCCAGTTCTCATCATAACCTAATTCTCATCACAAGTATCCAGTTCTAGTTGTATCGATCGGGATACAACTCCAAGTGTCCGTTACCGTAGGACAGACTATCGATAGATGTTTTCTTCCCTGCAGGGGTGCACCAACTTACCCACCACGCTCGATTAACTCCGGCCGGACACACTTTCCTGGGTCATGCCCGGCCTCGGCCAAACAATACGCCGCAACCCGACCTAGGCTTAATAGAGAGGTCAACACGCCGGACTAAACCTATGCCCCCATGGGTCATGGTCCATCGCCCCGGGAACTCCTGCACGTTGCGAACGCGGCCGGTGAGCAGACCTAGCGACCTCCTTAAAAAAGGCAGGTGCTTACCAGTCCAACCCGGCGCGCGCCGCTCAGTCGCCGACGTCTATTAAGCTTCGGCTGATGCATACGACACAGAACGCCCATACAATGCCCACATGATGGTTAGTGCTACAGGCCAGAGGCCCCTCGGATCAAATATCCAAATCGTAGTGGATTAGGAACGCGTGGTAACAAGCAGAGACTCACGAAAGATGTGACCCCGTCACCCCGTCTCGAGGACTTGCGGCAAGGGCTAGGAATGCCCGGCCATGCCTCGTAATTATCTCGCGGGCACCCTCCAGGTCAACCCGACTCCACATCACTCGCAATTAAGCTCGCGCGGGTACCCCTCAAGGCTGACCCGTCTTTCCAAGTAACAGTGGTAAAGTCCAAGTATCTGTGTGTCCAAACATCAAGGGGAAAACCCGAGGAATCACCCCCGGTGAATTCCATTTGATGTAATCATCAACGTGAACGTAAGAGGAACCACCCCCGAGGTTCACACTTGAGGGGTTGCACGACAGAGTCGTATCGGAAGTGGTTAAGGCGGAATCACCCTCGATGACCATGACCGAATAGCTACACTACAGGGTTAACATCAGAAGTGATGTAGAGGTCTCACCCTCGGCACTCAATAGTAGCCCAGTAGTGTCGAGCAACTAAGGGGAAAATGATGTGCGGTGCCTGGTCTTCGATCCCGTTGATCGGGTCTTCAATGATGAAGCAGGGGCAACAAGGACAAGGTGGGGGTCACTGATGGATCACTAACCAACCTATACTAAGCAGTTTAGGATAAGCAGGTAGGTAACAATAAGCAGGTTACAAAAGCAGGCTATGCATCAGAATAGGAGCAAACAATAACAGTAGCAAAATCTAATGCAAGGATGAGACAATGGAATGGGCGATATCGGGATGATCAGGGGGGGCTTGCCTGGTTGCTCGGCAGACAGATATGGACCTTCGACGGTGAAGTAGTCGATCATCGGATCAACAGCGGTATCAGGGTCTACCGGAGAGAAGAGTGGGAAGCAACAGAAAATATAAAGCAAACATAGCATCACAAAGCATACATGGCAATATGCAGAGCTAGACGTGTTCTAACACGGTGCTACACGATACCGGCGAAGGGGGAAGTCAACCGGGAATGTTTTCCCGGTTCCGGACCTGTGTCAGACAGATGACCGGAGGGGAAAGTTCCATGTTCAGATATTAGAGGCATCTGACAGATGAACGGACCGCGTATTTGGATTCGTTGGATTTTTCTGAACAACTTTCATATAGAAAACATTTTCATCCGAGTTACAGATTATTTTATATGACTTTTCAAAGATTTAAATAAATTCTGGAATTTCTGCATTTAATTTAATTCGAAATAAAAATAGACAAATTGCTATGGGTACACAGGAGTGTACCTAGCAATGTGTGCATGTGTACGACATGTGGGGCCAGGGGTTGGGTTGACCCAGTCAATATTTTGACTAGTCCAAAGTGAACAATGTATGTGGGTCCCAATTGTCATGGACTCATTTTAATTAGCAGGTTCTTGACTAAATTTACTTAGCTTAATTAGGGGGTTTTGGGATGAAGTAATTAGGGCCTCCCTAATTAACAGGGGGGTTCGGGCCCATGTGCCAGTGGCCCAAATCGGCCTCTGGTGAGGCTGTGCCCGCACGTACATACTCGTAGAGTACGACGCCGGTGGCCATGGTACTGGCCGGGGGAAGGCTCGGCACAGGGGGCGCGAGCAGGCCCGGGCGGACGTGGACGCCGCCAGCTGAGGCGGGCGTAGCCGCGAGCGGTGGGGCGCGTAGGGGGGGCAGCGGCAGCCAGAGCAGCAGCGTATAGAGCAACAGCGGCGTCAGCTAGCAAGGGCCGGCAGCACAGCAGCAGCGCAGCAGCAGGCGTGGCACGGCTGGGCTCCGGGTTTGTGTTGTGAGGGAGAAGCGGCGCGAGAGGAAGAGGGGGAGAGCTTAGGGTTCGACCAAGGGGGAGGGTCGAGAGGTACTTGTAGGTCGCCGGGGAGGTGGTGGATGGCTGCCACCACGGCCATGGCGCCGTGGATGGCTGCCACCACGGCCATGGCGCCGTGGATGGCCGCCACGCCCTGCCTCCTGTACTGTAGCGAGAGGAAGGGGGTAAGTGGGAGTGTGGGCTGGGCCAAAAGTACTGTGGTCATCAAAGGCCCAGTGGTATAGCAATTAGTTAGGCCATTTTCTATTTTCCCTTTTTTTGTAATTCAATTAGCCACTGTTTGTATTTATTTGAGTGATGAAAATGAATTTAGTCAAACTTGAAATTTGGCACACAATTTGAGAACAACATTGTGGTGTCGCATAAAAAGTTTTAGAGCCAACGGAATTGTTCAAGCATTTTTGGAAATTGAAAAAGCCAATTAATATGTCATTGGGCCACTTTATATTTTCCTAGGGATTAAAGGGAGAGCCAAATGATGTTGCTTTCAACATGACAAATGATCAGGGAATTTTTAGAATAATGCGAACATTTTATTTTGCATATTTGAGAATTTGAAATTTGACTTTAATTTGAATTTAAAATTTGGACTGGATTTGAATCAATGTGATATTAGCAACAGTAACAATGATGACAAGGCATCATTAGAAGGGGATTACTGTAGCTGAACTATCGGGGTGTTACATCGGAGGCGGTCAACACGTGCGGCGGCGGACAGATGAAAGAGGTCCAGTGTCGGCTGGTGGACTACGTGTGCCACCATCGGAGGCACGCGACAGCTCCAGACGACGACGATGCAGGTACTGGGCTCCGGTGGCATGTGACGGAGGGGCGCCAACAATCTGGGTGGGGCAGGAGGTCCATGAGGGTGGTGGCTCACGACGTCGAGCATGAGGTATGATTGGACGACACAGGACGGGCGGGACGCCCGCAGTCTCAACGGGCGCGAGCTTGAGGCATCAGCGAGCTGAGTGGTGTCATGACTCTCATGAGCACCATCGACGAGCTGCTCCTCTCTCCAGCTAGCTTCCCTTTACGTGCACTTCGCCCACAGCCGCCTCTGCTGCCACACGATGGCCACACTCGCCTCCAACTCCTCGCTCCTCCGCCGCGATCATAGCCTCACGCTCCTCGTGCCAACAAGGGACCCGAGGGATTAGGTCGCGATGGTGCTCCTGGAGGTGGCGCTACTGCAGGCCATGTTCCTCGTGCAGACCATGGCGTTGGCGGTGGCCTGCACCGTGACCTGATGATGGGCGAGGGAGGACGCTACCGCGACAAGGAAGCATGGGAGGACGACGATGTGCTTTCAGGCCGAGTCGACGGAGGTTGTCAGGCCGGTGTGGGGGCGGTGGATGAGGAGAAGGTGATGAACCTCCGGGTGAACTGTCTCCTATTTGTTCTCTTTGGTCTTTTGGACGTGCACCCTGCAAAACCAGCGGTAAATCAGGCCTAAATTATGATGAGGGACGGAAAATCTAACAATTTAGAATGATGCAGACAAAGCCCCTTTCATGCTTTTGAATGTGGCCTGACAATTTAGAATGATTATCATTATGGTCAATCTCTATGCGAGTTTTCTAATTAGTATCGAGTACGCTACTGTAGGTGATCTTTTTAAAAGCAAAACCCCTAATGGATGTCGATGGACGCTCACCGTCTCATCTTATGTGAGGCCAGATAATGCGCCGCTAGATGGACCCCGCTGCTCATGGCCATGTTAATCTTAACATAGGTGGGACATATATCAAGGAGACGGTGAAGCATGTGTTGGGATGATTCTACCAAACAATACTGGTGGCATAATCTTCTCAGCGTGCAGAAACATACTGCGTTATGCGAGCCCAATGCAAGCGGAGTTAGAGCATGTTTGGAGGGGCCAGACTTTGCATTGCTATGGTCTACACTGCCAATTGATGTTGAGATGGACTGTAAAGCTGTGATGCTCTCTATGCAGGCACAGTCCCCCGGATTGATCGTTGAATGCAATGTTGGTGAATGAAGTTAGGGAGCGTCTTGGTGAGAGGGATAGTTCTATTATTGTTCATGTTAGTAGGAACCAAAATGTTGCAAGTCATAGATTAGTTTCTTTTGGTCGTGCTGAAGGGCATACGACGCTAGCTATGGATCAGATCGGATCCTACTAATATACCACAACTTTGTATGAAGGATCTCCCTCGAAGTTGAGCAATGAAACCCCTTTAACCCCACAGAAAAAGTGTTTTCTCTAGCTTCTCTTTTTGTGCCCATAATTCCACATACTAATTCTCTTGCTTTAAATTAAGTCTTATAATAAACATTAAAAACACTATTACATATAAACATAACGTATCGTAAGAATCTTCGATGACGTTTCAAGGAGAACCAGCTGAAACAGAAGACGAAGCCAAAGAAAAGGTTGTCACTATGCACTTGAAGTCACAAAAGAAAGACTATCTACAGCACAAGAAAAGGCACGGACCAACAAGCAATGGCAATTCAACATGGCTTGCCAGCAAGTAGCTACTCAACAGAATGAATTCACAAGGCAAACAATGATTTGAGCAAAACTACATGTCAGACGTGTCCAAGAATTTGCAAAAGCTTTGTACCACTTTATTACTGCACTAATCCTATAGGAGGCTATACCAAGATGATCTAATTCAGGGAAAATCGGTTGCGATTTCTTATTGCAGTATAGTTGTGTCATCGTATACACATCCCACTATGTAGGCTGGCTTAAAATTTCATATACATACATACATATATATATATATATATATATATATATATATATATATATATATATATATATATATATATATATATATATATATATATATATATATATATATATATATATATATATAAGCCAGCCTATATATTGATATGTTTTTCTTTACCAAATAGAAAAAGATACACATAAAGCTGCAATGCATATTCTGTTTAGCTCATAATTGTTTATACTTCTACCGTTTCAACTATGGTCTATATAGTTGCGACTTACCGATGGGCGCGACGTGGCGCCGCGCGGGCTAAGCTAGTATATGAATTATTTCAAACAATCATTTCACTCATTTACAAAAGAACAAATTTCTTTTTTTTAAAAACCAACTTCAATTGTAATTTCGAAATACCAATACAAAATTAAATTAAAAAACCAGCTTCGATTACATTGAAAGACCAATTTCAATTATTTCAAAACATCTGTTTCCGTTATTTCAAAAAAGCATTCCAATTATTTCAAAAAGAGTGACTTCACCTTTTTATTATTATTGAGTTTAATTTCAATGATTTTTAAAAATGAGTGCTATTATTTTAATAATTTCACTTTATTTCAAAGAAGTGATCTCACTTATTTCACATAATTCAAAAAAGTTTTCACTCATTAATATTTTTTATTCCAGTCAATTCAAAGAACTGATTTGATTTGTTTTAAAAATGATTTAACCAAATTAAAAAAATCACTCATGTTAGAAAACAGGTTGCACTCATTTGAAAAAAATCCACTCTTACGAAACAAACTAATTTCACTAAAAACCTTCACTCCTCTTAAGAAAACATGCCACGCTCATTGAAATAAATCACTAAAATTTGAAGAAAGTTCACTCATCCATCTTGTTCTAAGCAGTTCCCACCCTGAAATATATTCAGTAAGAAGTGAATTGAAATGTTGAAATTTAAACATGTTCAAAATGTATCAAAAATTGATCTTGGTCTAAAGGACTTGGTGCTAGCAGTTTGAATATACAAAAATTTAAAAGTTCCAAGAACAAAATTATGATTTAATATATGTGAATGGTTTAAATTAGCAAAGATGAAATAAAAGGGTAGATTTATTGTGTAAGATAAAGAGAGATGAATATCCACTTCTCATCCGCACCCGGTGAACAATAAAATCAAAAATAATACTAGAAAAGTTCAAAGGATTCCGAAGTTGTTTGTGGAGCAAGATGGCTGAGTGTGAGAGGTGCGTGCCAAATTTCAAAGCATATGGACCTTTATGTAGCTCTGAGCAAAAGAAAAAGAGAACCGGGTCCAAATGCACAAATAGTAAACTTTTCACAGATCCTAAATTTGTCTTTTTTGCTAAAAGCTACTCACATATCTAAATGCTCTGAAATTTGGCACGCACATCACGCACTCAATCATCTTTCTCCACAAAAAACTTCAGAATTGTATGAATTTATTTGAAAATCCATCTCTGCACCCGAGCTCATCTGCACCCGCGCTGACGAAAAAAATCAAAATAAATACTAGAAAAAATAAAAAATCCCAAATTTTTTGTGTGGTAGACAATTTGTTGCGTGAGATCCGCTCCAAATTTCAAGTCATTTGGATATATGAGCAGCTCTCAGAAAAAAGACAAATTGGGGGTCTGTAAAAATGTTTACTGTTCATGTACTGTTTTGACCCAATTTGTCTTTTTTGCTAAGAGCTGCTCAGATGTCCAAATTACTTGAAATTTTCGGCGTGTCTCACGCATCAAATTTTCTACCACACAAAAAGAATTTAGAATTTTTTGAATGTTTTTTGTATTTTTTACGGATTTTTTTCTAACCGGGTGCAGATGAGTCTGGGCACCGAAACGCCCTACTCTCAGTATTTTTAATGTTTTTTATTTCCGGGCCCATCTGAGTAGGAGCCAAAATGCCTTGTCCAGGGAGAATCTAGCGAGGAACACGGAAATAACGGGTGCCCCCCTATGCTCGAATCACGACGCATACGCTGACGGTGGATCTCTTGCCGTACCGTTTCCGTTAGAAATGTCTCTGCGCCGGCCCGCCCAGCTGTCATTCTGCTCTCTACATCGATGCAGCTTACGGGAACCAGCAGCCCCGCTCCGCCATGTCCTCCCTTCCCTTCGTCGCCGCCTCGCCGGCCACCTCGACGCGGTCGGCGAGCACTGCACCAGGCGCGGCTCGAGATCACTCTCCGCAGAGGCCACGGACGCAAGCACCGAAGCCCTCGCACGAGGATCCCGGAGCTCTCCTGGCCGCGGCCAGTGGCGGATCCAAGAATTGAACTTAGCCGGGGCGAAACATTTAAGTCTAATTTTTTTATGAACATATGCAAGCACGCTGAACAAATACTCAAAAAAATCAAATACAAAGCTAGATGCACTCGAAAAATGTTCGCATCAGAGGCTTCAAGGGACGCTTGATACAGTTGGTGGGGAGTTCCAAAATATGCAGCAACAGGTTTCATTCTTTTGAAGACTCCCTACATTACAACATCAGAAGAAATTAATTAATTGTTAAATATATGGCGAATTGGCAATATAAGCAACAATTGCCTTGATCAATTGTAACATATATGGCCATATCAGCAGGCTTCAAAAGATGTAAACCAAGCACTTAGAAAACACATATACCACCTACTGATGTTTTTCCTCGATGACCATCAGTTCAATAATTGGTACTGAATTGAAGGTCATATTCAGAAGAAAATGGACTGTCTATGACTCTCTGTTGGTGTGTACCTGCTGGCTGCGCTTGCTGATTTTGCAAACTGCAGCTGCCAGCCATTTGCACGAGCTCGATGCCGTGCCGGTACCGGTGCTGCTGCTGCTTCCTCCCACGCAGGGTGCTGCGTCTTTTGGTTTGCTCGGATCTGGATCAGGTGCCCGGCGGCGGGTGAGGCAGACTAGCATCTGGCGGAGCTCTCTGGCGGCGAGTCAGCGACGGCTAGGTTACGCAGTTGCCCTCGCTTCCGCGCCCGATTGGGGATTTCCTTCCTGCGTTTGCGATTTGGGGTGTGGGTGAATGAGTGGCCGTGCTAGGCTGCTAGCGTTTGGGCTTTGTGCTAGCCCATGAACGGAGCCGTTCTGTCATATATGTGTTAGCCCATGTATAACGAATCGTATTTTTCTGTATACGTTTTTTTGTCTACCCGGAGCGGCCGACCATACTCGCCCCTACCATGGCGCCGCCGCTGGCCGCGGCGTACGCGTGCGGAGCTCGTTCAGCTGTGTGCTGTGCGCGTGGTGTCTACGGACATGGACGGCTGCGAGATGCGTGTGTGTGAGTGCTTGACCGAGTGCGTGCTGCTCCCAAGCGGCGCTGAGCCGGCGTCCCCTTGGCCAAACGCCGGCGTGCGTGTCGGCCTGGCGCACACTACCTGTTTGGTGAAATGCTTGAACCATTGGGCCATACAATGTCCGTGCGTGGGGAAGAAGCAAAAGGGCAGCGGCAGCAGAGCAAGGAGACCCGGTGGCGGATGACGGCGGCTGCTACGCGTCAAGTTGGTGGCGACAGATTGTTATAAAGGTATGAGGGTAATTAGGGGAGCAATTAGGGAAGATGATTAGGGGGGAATAGCTGGCATAATCTGTAAGTTGGAGAAGCCAATAAAGTAGTCTGTAAGTTGGAGGGGCCAATTAAGTCTTTTAGACAGGTGCTTGTAGCCAATCCACTAGGAGGCATGTTCTTGCTATCGTGTCATGTATGACTTGGCTTATGGACATGGTAGGTTGAGCTCAAGTTGGCGATAAATAACTAAAATGTTACACATCAAAGAAGAAACTAGGCAACTTAATGAGGAACATCGGAAGTTTCCTCCATTTTTCTACTCACTAGCCTTGCATGTAGTACCCGTGGTTTGTCCTCCTTCTTCATCTTTTGTCTGGGTCAAATACTTCAATGCACATGCTCTTCAACCTTATCTTCTGATTTCTTTGTGCAATTGCGATGTAGCACCCCCCAACCACTAAATTAAGGGCTAAAGAAACTATGCAAACCCTGTCATTTTCCTAATGCAATTGGCAGAGCCCGTTGACCACATCTATTCTTCTCGCATTTTTGTTTTGCTCCGATTTTTCTCCAAGGTGTGCGTATGCATGATTGATTACTTGCTGGATGAGCCGAGAGGGACAGTTCATGTCCTTGACCATTTCACCATGAATAGACAATTGGTGTCACCTTCATATAGCAAATGGCCTATTCTGACCTTCAAACAGATGAGCATCTAAAATCATTTCAGGGACACCTCGAGAAACTGCCCAAGCATGGAGCTCTCTCCATGGCTCATCTTGTTTGGTGTTCTTGTGCAGGCTTCTGTCATCCTGGCTGATACAAATGTGCAAGACAGTATGTATTTCTTGCTTCTTCTTTCAGTTTGGTTTACTGTGGTGTTGATTTGCTCGCCGTGTCCTTCCTGTCTATCTATGTTTGCAGCTGCTGGCCTCACCGGGATCGCAGCTTCCTGGGACACCAAACCATCAAACTGGGATGGCAATGATCCATGCGGCGACAAGTGGATTGGGATAATTTGCATCCAGGACCGGGTCACATCCATGTTAGTATCCTAAGCACCATAGATTTATACAAGGCTCTGTGCTTATTTTTAATTATCCATTTCCTTGATGAACAATGATCACTCATCGTCGTGTTGTGTCCTTCTTCTTCGTTGGATGTTTTGCAGAAGACTGTCAAGTCAATCACTGTCCGGAACTCTTTCGGGGGACATTCAATCTCTCTCGGAATTACAATACTTGTATGTAATTTCTTCTCTCCTCTGCTCTAGTTTAAACACTAACGATTGATTTTATTTCAATCCGATTTCAGTGAGGATCTTCAGAATCAGGCCTATAAAATGAACAAGTTTGATTTCTCATAGTAAGCAAACTTATTAGGTATTTGCCTCTTTTGCTGCAGGGACTTATCCTACAACAAGGACTTGGGTGGCTCTCTTCCTTCATCAATTGGAAGCTTGAGCAACCTCCAAAATTTGTGAGTAGTTTTTAACTGTGTCAAAATTTTGGAGGAGCGCAGCTGGTTCACTGTGTCCAAAAAGTCCAGTGCATGGATGCTTCTTTGACTTATTTTGCTCTATCCTCCCTCTACAGAATACTTGTTGGCTGCAGCTTTGCTGGTGAAATACCTAAAGAGATTGGCCAGCTCTCAAAGCTGATATTTCTGTAAGTAGCTTAATATGTATATAACGTTCCTGGCCATTTCTTGTAAATTTGCCATGTTCAGAGGACATAAATTCTATGGCTGAACCTCTCTTTCAACCATGAGACCTTCCAACTGTTATGGTTGGCAGTCTTTCTGAAAATGCTTCAGAAAATCACAATCATATATGTGCTACTTTTGGACCTAGAAGGCTGCAACTTTTTATCAGTTTTTTTGTTTATGTACCAGGATTTCACCTAGTCATATTTTTCTACACAAATCTCTGCACTTGGTTTCAGTAAAATAAGGTTGATTATTACCACTCTGCCTGCAGATCTCTAAACTCCAACAGGTTCACTGGTCACATACCGCCGTCACTCAGTGGCCTCTCAAAGCTATACTGGTTTGATCTAGCTGAGAATAAGCTCACTGGAGGACTTCCGGTATTCGACGGGACAAATCCTGGCTTGGATAATCTGACAAATACAAAGCACTTGTGAGTACATTCTCCGAAATGGCAACTTGATAGCTGAAGTTTTTTTCTTCTTTGATATCTGAAGATTTTACATCGCCTTGTGTACTCACCGCGTTTTGGCAGCCACTTCGGCGGTAATCAGCTCTCTGGCACCATACCGAGCCAGATTTTCAACTCACACATGAAGCTGATACATTTGTAAGGCCATAAAAAATCCCGTAACCCATATCTGCCACAGTTGTGTGGTGAGGCTAATTAAGTGATTTGTTCCATGTTTTCAAGTCTTGTCGACAACAACAACTTCTCTGGCAGCATCCCCCCTACTCTAGGCCTTCTTAACGTGCTGGAAGTTCTGTAAGTAAATGCATCCACATACTATGGTACTTACTAGCATGCATATGTGATTCCAATCATGAAGTTGAATGAACGCAGACGTTTTGATAACAACAAACAGTTGTCTGGGCCAGTTCCGACCAACATCAACAACCTCACCAAGCTTGCTGAACTGTGAGTGTCCTGTGTGTTTAATTCTTCCTTTTGTCAGTATCAAATATATATATGAGGAAGCTTACAATCTTTTCGTTTGGCCCTAGCCATCTAGAAAACAATCAGCTCACTGGCCCACTGCCAGACCTGACAGGAATGACTGCGCTCAGCTTTGTGTAAGCGATGAATTCACCTTTCCTTTCTGAAAAACAAGACTAGGGTTGCGATTAAAGCATGAGCAACTTTGTCATAGGGACATGAGTAACAACACCTTCAATGCATCCGATGCTCCAGCTTGGTTCACCGCTTTGCCGTCTTTGACTTCATTGTAAGTTTCTAGCTGTTATCTTTTCTGCTCTCGTCTAGTATTTTATCAGGCAAGGCAAATTTATCTGACATTTTTCATTGGCTCCAGATACCTAGAGAATCTGCAAATCGGCGGGCAGCTTCCGCAAGAACTTTTCGCCCTTTCTGCAATTCAGACACTGTGAGGGGTTTCTACTTGCTAGTCTTCACTGCTAGCTGATAAATATACAAGTAGATATGATCATACAGTTATTCATATTCAAATGAACTGTTACTGGCTGACAATTTCAGGAAGCTTCGGGGCAACCGCTTCAATGGCACCCTAAATATTGGGTCGGACTTTGGTAGCCAGCTCCAAACAATTGATTTGCAGGGCAATCAAATCGATCAGCTCACTGTTGGGGGAACCCAATACAACAAGAAACTCATGTAAGGAGACACTCCGCATTGTGTCTGTCACAACTTGAAATTCCCTGACGGATTCAGTTTTTTCACATATATTTTCGTCACAGACTTTTAGGAAACCCAATATGCAACCAAGGGAACAACGAGCAATACTGCAAAACCGCGACACAATCCAACCCGGTGGCGCCACCATATTCTACTTCTAAGAACTGCTCCGGGCTGCCAGCGACATGCCTCCCAAGCCAGCTTCTGAGCCCAAGCTGCACATGTGCTGTGCCGTACAAAGGCACACTGTTCTTCAGGGCACCATCATTTTCTGACCTCAGCAATGAGTCGTACTACCTTCTACTGGAGAAGGACATGAAGACCAAGTTCCTGTCATACAAGGCCCTGATCGACTCGATCGCTCTTCACAACCCATTCTTTGATGCGAACAACAACTTGGAGATTAGCTTGGAGGTGTTCCCCGGCGGCAAGGTTCAGTTTGGAGAGCAGGACATTTCTGACATTGGGTTCATTTTGAGCAATCAAACGTATAAGCCGCCCCCTGTTTTCGGTCCATACTATTTCATCGCCCAAAGCTATCGTGTTGCAACAGAGGTGCCAGCATCTAAAAAATCAAAGGCGAACAAGTTGCCACTTATCGTCGGAGTCGCAGCTGGTGGTGCAGTTGTTATTGCAGTGCTGCTTCTTGTTATTTTTTTCATCACGAGACGGAAGAGAGAACCAAAGAAGACCGAAGAGAGAAGCCAGTCTTTCGGTAGGCGATCTCATCTTTGACCAACCAAATGACCAGCGTTGCGTGATTAATTTGCTTGCTGACTACCGACTACCATCTCTGCCTGCAGCTTCTTTGGACATGAAGAGCACCAGCACCAGTGTGCCACAGCTGCGCGGTGCGCGCACGTTCACGTTTGCTGAGCTGAAGAAGATAACCAATAACTTCTCGGAGGCGAACGACATAGGGAATGGCGGCTTCGGGAAGGTGAAGTAGAACCCACATGTCATGCATTTTTATAACTTGATACACACATGTCAGGTCAGGAGTGATCAAATATTCCGCGATTCCATACTGCAGGTTTACAGGGGGACACTTCCGACTGGGCAACTGGTTGCTGTCAAGAGATCCCAGGAGGGATCCCTGCAGGGGAGCCTGGAATTCAGAACCGAGATCGAGCTCCTGTCCAGGGTTCACCACAAGAACGTGGTGAGCCTCATGGGTTTCTGCCTTGACCAGGGCGAGCAGATGCTGGTCTACGAGTACATCCCCAATGGCACACTCAAAGAGAGCCTCACAGGTGAAATTTCTCGGTCAGTGCATGCAGTGTCAGCCAGGTGCATCACTCATTTGTCATTCTTGCTCATGCGTGCTGTGCTGCCTGGAAATTTCTTTCTTCAGGTAAGTCCGGCGTGCGTCTGGACTGGAAGCGGAGGCTCCGCGTCATCCTCGGCACTGCCAAGGGCATCGCCTACCTCCACGAGCTCGCAGACCCTCCCATCGTCCACCGGGACATCAAGTCGAGCAACGTCCTCCTCGACGAGCGGCTCAACGCCAAGGTCTCGGACTTTGGCCTCTCCAAGCTTCTAGGCGAGGACGGCAGGGGGCAGGTCACCACGCAAGTGAAGGGCACAATGGTTCGCTCTCCAACCAACCTTACAAGCTTGATGATGGTTATAAGTTGGACGGTCCTAATTTCAGTTGTTTGTACACGTCCGTGTGGGTGTGCCATGCAGGGTTACTTGGACCCTGAGTACTACATGACGCAGCAGCTGACGGAGAAGAGCGACGTGTACAGCTTCGGCGTGCTGCTGCTGGAGATGATCACGGCCAAGAAGCCGCTGGAGCGGGGGCGGTACATCGTCCGGGAGGTGCTCGCCGCGCTGGACCGGAGCAAGGACCTGTACGGCCTGCATGACCTGCTGGACCCGGTGCTGGGCGCGTCGCCCACGTCGCTGGGCGGGCTGGAGCAGTACGTGGACCTGGCCCTGCGCTGCGTGGAGGAGGCCGGCGCCGACCGCCCGTCCATGGGCGAAGCGGTGAGCGAGATCGAGCGGATCACCAGGATGGCCGGCGGCGCCCCCGAGTCGGCGTCGGAGTCCATGAGCTACGCCAGCAGGACGCCGCGCCACCCGTATGGAGGTGACAGCCCGTCCGAGTACAGCGGCGGCGGGCTGCCGTCGTCGAGGGTGGAGCCCAAGTGAAGCTAGCTAGCTGCCATGGCCATGTACCGTACCATATCAGGTGTGAGTGTGATGCGTGGGCTGAATTTGTGTGCTATGTTTTGTACAGCTTACTTGCCTTATGTGTAAATTTTGGTTGATGATAATTAGTGTATGGATTGAGCATTAGGTAATGGAGACAACAGAAGCTCTCTGAGTTAGTTTCTCTTTCACTTCGAGAGTTCGAACTGCTGGCGCGAACAACGTTAGCTTCCTTTTATCAGAAAGTCCTGTTTGTTATTAAATGAGAAATGCTTGTCAATAAGTGCAATAAACAATCTTTCTTTCTAACACAAAGAAATACGATCCCCGGAGTAGTGTATGTCTCCTGCCAAGTAGTACGTACTGCTCCAGCCTTCCTTACATTATGGGACGGAGGAAGTAGTACGTACTACAAATTTCAGACATCATAAATCCTTTACAGTATTTTTTTTTGGAATTGGAGGGTACAATTTAGTTCTCCGTATCCGTATACGGTATATGATAGAGGAACTGGAAGAAGATGAGCAAGAAATTATCTATAGTAGTGGTACCTAGGAGGAGGGGGCTAGGTGAGTGTAATGAAGTTCTTGAGGGAGGCGACGAGGCTGGGCGGCCAGTGCTTGGTGTCCCTGACGTAGGCGAGGTCGGAGTAGTGCGGGTCCAGCAGCGTGGCGATGTTGAACTGGAACTCGGCCAGCAGCGGCGCGTGCTTGTCGGCGTACAGCGCCGCCGCCAGCGCGGCGTGGATCTCCGGGTACCCCTTGAGCGCCACCGACACGTCCTCCATCTCCGTGATGGACTCGTCGCGGTCGCCGATCTCGTACAGCACCAGCGCCCGCCCCACCCGCGCGTACTCCGACAGCGCCAGCTCCTTGTACCCGCTCACCACCGCCGTGAAGGACGCCAGCGCCCCCGCGAACTCGCCGCGCGCCTGCAGCTCCCGCCCGGCCTCCAGCAGCCGGACCGCCTCCCCGACGCGCTGCGACACGGCGGCGCTCGCCGCGCGCTCCGCCTCCGTCACCGGGTCGTAGCCGAGGTCCACCGCTGCCGCCGCCGCTCCCCTGCTGGCAGCGTTGTTGTTGCCCGCGGCGGCGGCGAGGAGCAGGCCACCGGCGGACACGAGCAGCCGCCTCCTCGTTGTCGTTGCGGCGGATGGTGGCGAGGAGATGGCGACGGGTGGCCGTTGAAGCGGTGTCTCTCCGGTGGAGACGGAGCCCGCCGGCGTCACAGGCGCCTGCATTTGGGATTTGGGACGGGAGGCGTTCGCGGCTCACATGCTCGCTACGTACCGTTTTTGGGGAGCCAAGAGAGCTCGAGAGAGCGATAAGGTTTGAGAGGCCGGACTAAATGTGTGGCATATACAAAAGGAAAAACATACCACATCGTATATTTACTTGAGGAGCTAGACTAGACACCGGAGATAATTCCATGTATTAATTTGTTTGGAAATGTTTCTGGAGCCACTGAAATATGACCAGCAGACCACATGAGTCATAACATAAGCAATTCAAACTAATTCAAAATAAATAAATATGACCAACAGTTTCTACATAGGTGACATTAGCAAAGGAGATCCCCGACACCGGAGGTAGCGGCTGCAGACTCCAACACATGATAAAAAAAACATCATCGTGCCAAAAAAAGCTGCCGCTTCGGGCACTTTGGGCCGAAAAACGCCTCGTCCCCGGATCTACCGCCCCCCTTCCTCCTTCCATTTGCCGCCGGAACGGCCACCGCTACACCCCATTCGGTCGCCATCGCCAGTGCCACCATGTCGACCGATTTCCATCACCACCACCACTGCCACACCGCCCCGTCGCCGGATCCACTGCCCCCTTCGCTCGTCTAGCCGACGCACCACCGCATCGACCGAATCAATCACTGCTCCATGCATCATCACCGCCGAGCCGAGGAGAAGCACGAGCTTTCGTGACATTCGGCTCCGGCCGTTCGGCCGCTATGCCGTCTGCGATCTTGTGCGACGGGATGCAGCATGCACTGGCTCGGGACCTTCGAGGCACCAGAGCTCGTTGGCGCGCTTATGACGTCATAGCTTGGAGGTACCACCGGCCGAAGTCTGAGCTCAACTTTTTGGATGAGCCGGCTTCTGCCTCGACCTGCATGGCGCGGTCGCAGGCACGGGAGGCGCGGTGCGGTCGCATGCACGAGAGGCGCGGTCGCAGGCACGGAAGGCGCGGCCGCCGTCGACGACAACGATGACGCCCGTGCCGCCCTGCTCCCCATCATTCCGGCGTCGAGCAACTAGCCACTCCTCATCGAGTGGGCCTGGAGCGGTGAGTTGTTGAACCACTCGGCGGCATGGGGCAGCAACTTGCTCCGCCTCGCTCATATCCGGCCGACTCGGTGGGCCACCCAGTCGGCTTGTATGTTGAAGAACTGATCTTTGGACGCCATCGGAAGAGTGGTCGAGGAGGAGATTGAGGGAGCGGCGGAGGGGTGTGGTTTTTGCCCGGCGTCTGCCCTTGTTTAAATAGAGGGCAGAAGGTACGAGCTCGGTCGGCGTTGCCTTTGATGCCAGCCGCTCATGAACGGACGTGTGGCCGGAGTAGATTTCTCGGCTTTCACGCGGGGTTAATGAGGGTGTATGAATGCGGCGAGGAGGCGTGTTCCGCCGGGCGTGCAGCGGGCGGCGCCCTCGGCCGGCGCGCCGCTTCAATGACAGAGGTAGTGAGAGGTCGCGTCCGCCCTGGGCCGTCTTCAATGCGGAGCGGCGCGCTCTACAGCGGTATGAATGTGGGCAGGTGGCATCGGGCGGGAGCACGCGCAGGAGGGGGAGGTTTTTTTGGTGGGCCTGAGCGGTTAGAAGCGGGATTGGAAGCGATTCGAACTCCCGCAAACCTTTCCCACTTTTGTCTCCGATTTGCAGGAGAAATCGCATCCGAACCGCTCCGTGGGCCGATACAGGTTATCGTTGGATGGCATTCGCGGTCCGGACAGCGCGGTCCGCGTGTCCACCTTGAAGATGCCCTAACAAATGCTTGCATGCAGCCAGACTCGCATGTAGCAGGCTGGGGATTAATTTTCCTTAATCAGCGGAACGGCAGCCGAGACAAATGGCCTAATAAAAGAGACGTTGCTGTGTTGCTAAACGGTCTTATAAACACGGAGAGAGGTAATACTTCCTCTGTTTTTTTTACTCTACATATTAGATTTAATTCAAGTTAAATTTTATAAAATAAATATAATAACAGAATAAATATGTACTAATGATATTGATTTGTTATTATATATGTTAATATTTTTGTTTATAAATTTTATCAAAGTTTACAAAGCTTGACTTTGATCAAAACTAATACACGGACTAAGTAAAAATGGAGGGAGTATTTGATAGTCGTACACAGGGAACTGAGACTGACTGCGGTCTACAAACTCCACCTCACGCGCGTCTCCCCCTTCCTTCCTTCCACTCGCAGTATGTCTCTCTCCTCTTCGAATTGGATGCTATCAAGTATCAACACACTGATTAGAGGTAGGCGGGTCGCCAAGTCGTGAATAAAGCACACTGATTATGCTAAACAAAATTAAGGCGCTTTTTCATGTGCTGTCCTCTTGTCTGCTCAATCCCAGCTCCCAAAAGTCAAATGCTAGCACATGGATGTTTCGTTATTTATTGAAGGCAACCCAACAAAGGGATCAGCGTCAGAACCTATCTACTAGGCGTTGACCAAGTTGCTTCTCATCTCCACGCCCAAACTGGATCCTCCCCATTCTCATCAGTCAGCATCCCCTCTCGAGATCGCCAGGATTGATCCACCTTCCTGCATCATCTGGGTGCCAAGAATCGTCTTTGAGTAGGCACAAGCACCACGGGCCCAGGTTAGTGTCAGTATGTTCTTCCGCGGTATTGCTTCCCTAGCTTTCGGGTGTACTGCAAAGATCTAGACCTTCGCTTTTAAGACTATTTCTACGATTTCACAATCAGGCGTACTTAAAGATTATAGTGGGAGCAAATACAAGGTACTCCTGGAAATGGCCAACTCAAACGATCTATGGGAGAAGAAGCTGCAGGATCCAAGTGCAACGCCAGTGCCTCTGCCATTTGAATTTCTGAAAGCCATTACATGTGATTTTTCCAGCGGGCAGGAACTCGGCAGAGGCGAGCATGGAGTGGTTTACAAGGTATATACGGCCAATTCCTTTCACTCTACGTGTCAAATCTTGACAATTAATAGCCGTTAACTGTTTAAGAAGTGAAAGAGGTTTAACTCTATTGCATCACAGGGAGTTCTTCCAAGTGGAAAATTTATTGCCGTGAAGAAGCTTTTTCAAACACATCTGATGGATGATAAGAGATTCCAGAATGAGCTCAGTTCTCTTATGGGGATCAAGCACCAAAATGTAGTGCAGCTTATTGGTTACTGTGCCGAAACAAGTTTCGAAATGGTGAACCTCCAAGGTAGTGGGAAACATATTATGGATGAAATACCAAAGAGATTGCTTTGCTTTGAATATGTAGGCAACAAAAGCCTTCATTACTATATCTCAGGTAAAATCACAGAAACTCTAGAGTAGCTTACTTCTTATTTACTTTACTCCTTTCCTTTGTTAAGTTTAGCTTTTAGCAAAGTTTCAAATATCCCGATATAGCTATGTTATAGCTTTTGGAGAGCTCTTCCGTTAAAGCAATGCACTTTTAGTGTTAAACTGAAAATGATGCTAATAACCTGGTATTTTCCGCAATAGCGCTAAATTTGGAGTCATTTAGGCCGCCAAGCCACTATACAAAACCATCATTCTACCTTATTCTTTCTTCTTGTTTTTTTATAAATACAATGCATTGATGCAAAGCTTGGTTATTAAATTAGCACACCTGATTAGTGCTCGGATTTTGATGTTCAAATATATGTATATTAAGTACATGTGATATATCACATATGATGCCTGATTGTATACCTTAAAAGAAAATATGACTAAGAAAAATGCTAAATGGGGCTTAGCTTCGGCAAAAGGCACAAATTTGACCTCAGGCCCAAACTATTTCACAAATTAAACTGTTTTTGAAAGTATTTCCCCAGTTGACCCCTAATGTGCAGCGCCTGACACGAGGGCGATGCACTCTACTGTGCAACGCCTAACACTCAGGCGCCACACCTATGCAATGCCCGACAGCTAGGCGCTGCACTACACTGTGCAGCGCCTACCAGTAAGGAGCTGCACAGTAGAGTGCAACACCTTACTGTCGGGCGCTGCACAAAAGGGTCAGCGGTGTGAAGTTTTTTCAAAAAAGTTTAGTTTGTGAAATACTTTCTCTTTGAGGTCAAATTTGTTAATTTTGCCTTTAGCTTGGCTATAGCTCCGCTTAGTTATTCATAGCTTATAGCTAAGCCGCTAGTAAATGCTAGGGACCGCAGCAAACCGCGTCTAGCCAGCCGTTGAGTCCTACCGCCAACCGCTAGGACCCTGCTTCCCAGCGCGCGCCAAAGCGCTGCGCGCCTGTCTCCGTGCCCACCAGATCCGGGTTTCCGCCGCGCGAGGAAACCCCGCCGCCACCGTCGGCCGCATGAGCTTCGCTCGGCTACGTCCTCTGATGGCGGCGCGGCAGGAGGAGGAGGGATGTAGAGTGGCGGTGCTAGGGTTCATGGAGCACGCCCGAGATGCCCTGGGCAAGCCCACACGGGGTCGAGCACTTCAGATATGTTGCCCACAACCTCTGCATCATAGATGCACACCCTTACATGAGGTGGTGATGTGTTGCCACCGTAACATAATTTTCATCATTGATTGAGTTCACATTTCCTTTTTTTTCATCAATTTAACAGATGGTACTCTTGACCTCGAGTGGAATAACAGATATGAAATAATAAGGGGTATTTGCGATGGTTTGCATTACCTTCATGAGAAATGCCATACTGCTCATCTCGACCTGAAACCTGGAAACATATTGATGGATGCTACTATGGTTCCGAAAATAGCGGATTTTCGTTTATCAAGGATCTTTGGTGACAAGCAATCCCGAATCATCACTGAAAATCGTCCAGGAACACTGTAAGTTTTGTCTCCCTGTTATAGCATCGTCCAGGAACACTGTAAGTTTTCTTTCTTGCAATGCCTCAAACTTCCATATTGTGCTGCAGCGGATATATGGCCCCAGAATACTCCTTTCAAGGCGTAGTCTCCATGAAGGCAGATATATTCAGTTTGGGTATTATAATGATTGAGATAGTCACAGGTCGTAGAGACTATCCCCTGACTGCTATTCCATATATGGAGCACTTCAATCAAGACGGCAGTTTCCAGAGTACCGACACGTCCTTCGAACACTACTACAAAGAGAATATGAGATTAAGTACTCAGGCTCTTGCAAATGTTAGTGAAATATTTACCATTTATTTTCAAATTTTTTGATAAAAGGCGTGAAATACAAATTAAATGGTGCATGTTATATAACCGGCTCAAAACTACATTCTTTTTTAGTTCTTTTGATCTTCCAGTTGATATTCCTAAGCTTTACCGTAATGTATGGGGCTTGTGTATACATTTACATTTACATTACATATTGTCGTCCGTTTTCGCAACTCAAACTCATAACTGCAATTTTGTAGATATATCATACTTGGAGGAATAGGCTGGAGAGCTCGCAGGGAGTCACAGAAAAAATGGAACAAATTCGTGCATGCGTTGAATTAGGACTAGAATGCACTGAAATCAGCCCATATAAAAGACCAGCCACACAGCATATAATTGATAGGCTTGAAAAAGTCAATATTACAGACGAATACCATAAAGCCGGTGAGAGTATTTCGGCAGTAGCACAGGTATGTAAACTCATGTCGAAAAACATGGCCCCACTGTTGGTGACCTAAGCTTTGTGAATTTGTGTATCTCTATTTTCACTTTTGTGGCTACGAATTGGTGGTTCTACTTCTGGTGAAGTGTGGTTGATTTTTCAATAGGCAGGAGAATCTTCCACTTCCAATGCTCTGCATCGAGGAGATACTGGTACCATTGTTGAGATTGAGAAGGCGTCAATACTACCGGCAAAGGTTAAGGAATTTGTACAGGTTCAAGTATCTGCGGTCAGCATTCCAGCAAGTGAAAATGACATTCCCATCACAAAGAAAGACAAATCAACATCTCTTGTTGTTCCGGATGCTTTTCGTTGCGCAAGATCACTTGGTTTAATGCAAGACCCGGTTATGGTGGCCACTGGGCAGGTCTCCTCTGCTTGCTTAGCTTACTCTATATAAGTTTCTTAATTATCAGTCCATGGAGCTTGATGATTTCACAATAACTAATTCTTGAAAATGCATGTACCACAGACTTACGACCGAGGCAGCATAGTGAGATGGTTGGACGCCGGGCACGACACTTGTCCGAGGACGAAGCAGAAGCTTGCTAACAAATTTCTAACTCCAAATTATGCTCTTTACGGCCTGATTGTCCAATGGTGTCGAGCAAACGGTTTGGAGCAGCCGAAACGCTCTGCTCAAGTTAGCAGTGATGACGGTGATGAAACGCCGGCATCACTCGCCTATTCTGAGCAAGATGTAGTTGCGGGCCTTGTTCGGAGACTATCAGATTCCCAAAATGTTGTAGACCAGCGTGAAGCTGCCGGTACGCTTCGTCTGCTTGCCAAGGGCAATTCTAAATATCAAGCATGTATAGGAGATTCTGGCGGCATTCCTATCCTGGTGAGCCTGTTGTGGATAGATGATATCAGCACCCAGGAACATGTTGTTACTGCTCTCCTGGATTTCTCCGTTTCTAATTACGAGAACAAGGGAAAATTGGTCTCGGCCGGAGCTATTCCTGGAGTTGTATACGTGCTAGAGAAGGGCAGCATGGTTGCCCGGGAGAATGCTGCTGCAATGTTGTCCAGCCTATCCACTGGAAAAGAAAGCAAGCTGATCATTGGGGCCGCTGGATCAATTCCGCCTCTCATCCTGCTGTTGACTACTGGGAGTCAACAGGGTAAAACGAATGCTGCGGAAACACTAATGGATCTGTTCGTCGGGGCGGACAACAAGAGTATAGCTATTAGAGCCGGGTTCGTCCCTGTACTGCTAGAGCTTCTAACAGGAACCGAGGATGGAATCGGTTCCATCTTTATGTTGGCAATTCTTTCCAAGCATCCTGAGGGAAAGGCGGCTATTGCTGCTGCTGCTGCTGCTAATGCTGCTGCCATACCAATGCTGGTTGGAGTTATCAGAAATGGATCCCCAGGCAAAAGCGAAACGGAATGGGCGCTTACTATTCTGGCGCGCATCTGTGGTGGCCAAGGCAAACAGCAGAAACAATGTCTTGCTGAAGCACGGGAGAATGGCCTCGCGTCCTTGCTGGTGGAGCTAGCAGAAAGTCACTCAAGCTCAAGCAGAGGCATATTGGAAGCCAGAGATCTGCTAGCACTACTCAGAAGCGATTGCTGAGGGAGGCGGACGCATGCAACAATCTCAAAGCTCATGCATGCAACTCACCAAACATTCTCACGGTCGGCAGCGACTACCGTGACCGTGAGGGGCTGTCTCCCTGCTCTACCGCGCCTCCAGCCTTCTCCTGTGCCGGCGTCGCCTCCCACGGTCCCCACCATTTGCTTCTGCAACTACCCCCTCCATTTTTATATACTAGGCCACTTCACTTTTCCTGTCTAAGTTTTGACTTGTAATTTTGGTCAAAAAAATATGGGTTGTATGTATAAAAAATATATTATCAAAAAGTTCTTTTGAATGTGCACTCAATTGTATATTTTTATGGCATTTGACTCATATTTTATTTGTAAAATCAATGGTCAAAGTTAGACTAAAAAATAGTGGCCTTGTATTAGTAGATCGAGGGGGTATTTATTTTGCGATCGCCAGCTTCATCATTCATTAGCATGAGGCCCTTACCACACAATTTTGTTTTGCATCTTATTTCGTTGGTGCTCGTGTTTACCTTTTGTTGTTCACTGTGTTTTACTAAGTAGCGTGAGAAGATTATAGATTGTCAAAAAAAGTATAAATTATTGGGTAGATTACAGAATCTGGTGGCATACATTGAAAGATGAACGGAGAAGTACAATGAAGCAAATATTGGACTAAAAGGTTATACTTCATATGTAGATGGTTTACAGTTCTGAAACATTTGGTGCAATAGACTGCTGCTTCTTAACATTTTGTACTATTTGGTTTTGATCTTCATGCCTCGCGTCGTCTTCTTCATCCATAAAGAGGTTGCAACATGTGCCTTTCTTAGTCATATCCATGTTGACCTTTTTCAATGGCAGCAGGCAATGCATTTTTATTGTGGCCTTAACAATCATACCTCATTTTGACAACTCTTGCTGCAAATAAGAACATGCATAAAGAAACCATAACAGCCAGGACATGCTCAATTGTAAAGGTACTATAACAATGCTTAAAATAAATATCAAAAATCACAAAAATCGATAATTTTGGTGATTTTAATTTTTGGACAATTATCAGAGGAACACCAGCAATCAATAGGAAGGAAAGCAACAATGTGCATAGCAGCTAGGGGAGTAATACATAGGAAATAAGTACATGCCCTAGGTAGAATGAAAGCTAGAATTTTTTTTGTAGTGTATATCATATTAAGGAACTAAAAACTGCAATTCATGCATGATAAATATTACTCCCTGCGTCCCATAATATAAGAACGTTTTTGACACTACACTAGTGTCAAAAACGTTCCAACGGAGGGAGTACTATATTGTGAATCAAAACAAAAGTGCAAATTCATAAATACGTTCTCTTGCAATTGACTGACCGTTCCACCTGAATTCAATCAAACTTCGGTAACCAAAACAAAGCATATTATCTTCATCAATTTCATGTCCACAAAGTGCTAGAAAAGATGCAAGAAGGATGACTTGCTCATAAATCAATCAGTTTCTAAAATACTCAAGTAGCAAGCACACAATAATTACGGATACACAACCAGCTGACTTCATTGATATGAATTTATTTTTTCCTAAAAAATAAACGAAGCAATGCTATTAAATACCAGCATCCATCTTACCGATGATCTTACATATTGTAAGACTCATCTCCCTAGTAACCACACAAACCATGGCAGGCTATCTGTCATCAACATGCTCTATTGTATGCAAGAATGAAAAGGAGCTCACATGTATCTCCTCAAACTGGTTCTACTCAGCCTGGCCCTTTTTTTCATGCAGCCTCAAAAAACGGTGCGGGTAACCAAACACGTCCCTACCAAACACATGCTTGGTGTTGCAGCTGCAGTTTATGAAGAATGGTCATTTTTATGTAAGGTTTCGCGAATGTCAAATTTGATGCCCTCAGGAAGCCAATCAAATTGTGCATCTTTTAGCTTGTAATTCTGATGCTTTTGTTCATTTTATGCCAAATTCAATCATTGTGTTAGGGAACCTCCCCTTTTTTATACTCCCTCCGTCCCATAATATAAGAGCGTTTTTTACACTATATTAGTGTAAGAAACGATTCTTCATATAAAGTCGCCATGACGGCTTTTTCTTAAAAAAAACAGCACAAATAAAAACTGCAGATCCTTACAACTGTACCCAAGACATTTATTTAATAGTCTTGCTAAGTCTCAGTCGACTGAGACTTAGGAAAGTCTCACTCGATGCTATATCCGTGAGATGTCACATTGAGATTCGTGCAAAAAAAATCAGTTTTTTTCTCTCTTACATGTTATGTCACTTGACTGAGACTTTATTAAATCTTAGTCGAATGAGACATAGCCACACTCTTATTTTAAAATAATAAATTCATAACCCAGCATCTCACGATTGTCACCACAAAGCACAAACACAACCCGTGCAAACACAAGAAACTCTTCTTGGTGCTTATACGGCCGGATACGTCTACTGATCTATGGGAAGAGGAACATGAGGGACAGCGAACACCACTAGCTCGGCCCGCCGGCGCGTGGTGAGCCCGGCCTCCTCGGTCATGTCCAGCTCCTCGGGGACCATCCCGTCCGGCAGCTTCCAGTCGAAATGGAAGAGCAGCGCCGCGAGGGCGAGCTCGAGGTGCACGAGGCCGAAGGAGACGCCGGGGCATATCCTCCGGCCGGCGCCGAACGGCAGGAACTCGAAGTCCACCCCCTTGAAGTCCGGCGTGCCGCTGCTCTCAAACCTCTCCGGAAGGAACTCCCCGGCGGAGTCCCAGTGGGCCGGGTCCCTGCCCATCGCCCAGGCGTTGACCAGCACCATGGCGCCCTGTGGCACGTCGAAGCCGAGCACCTGCTGCCGCGGGCCGCACTCCCGGATGAGCATCACCGGCGGGTGCAGCCTGAGCGTCTCCTTGATGACTAGGCGCAGGTAGTGCAGGTCTGCCAGGCCGTCCTCCGTCACCCTGCTGTGGCCGTCGAGCTGTCGCCGGACCTCGTCTTGCGCCTTCCGCATGGCCGCCGGCTTCCGCAGCAGCTCGGCCATTGCCCAGACCAGCGTCGTCGACGTGGTCTCGCTGCTCGCACTAATCATGTCCTGCATGCATGCAAACGATAATGGTTGACGCCTTTCGATCGAGGATTCTTGGCCTGGTGATGGTAATTGGTAAACACTAAACAGGATCGGGAGAGAGCTTACTATGATGACCAATTTGATGTTCTCCGTGGTGAGGGGATACTGAGAGCCCATGTCGTCCTGGAGCCTCAAGAGCACGTCAAGCAAGTCCTCCGCTTGTTCCTCTCCGCCGTCGGCGCAAGCGGCCGATCTCTTCTTGTCCCGATGCTGCTGGATGACGGAGTCCATGAAGGCGGCCATGCGTTTGTTGCGGTGGTCGATCCGGGCGGGCACGCGGCTCAGGAGCATGGCGAGCCGTGACGACGGGAAAAGGTCCGGCAGGGTCATCCCCGGCACGATCTTAAACCCCTCCCGCAGCAGCGTGAACAGAGTGTCGCGGTCGTCGCTCCTCAGGCGGCCGATCATGGCCTGAACCGAGGAGTCCGCGACGAACGACGCCAGCCCCCGGGTCAAGTTCACGGACGCTGACGCCGACGCCGACGACGCGACGGAGCGGAGGAGGCGTCCCAGCACCTCCGCTCTGACAGCGCGGAAGGAGTGGACGCGGCGGTTGCTGAGGAGCTCGAGGGTGCAGATCTTGCGGAGCTGCCGCCATCCGTCGCCGTACGGCGCGAAGACGAGGCCCTCGGAGCCACGCAGGAAGAGCTGCATGGTCGGGCTGAGGGGCCGCGACGCGAAGGCCACGTCGTGGGTCTTCATGATCTCGCGCGCCGCGTCCGGGGAGGAGGCCACGAGCACCGGGAGCTGGCAGAACCGGAGCAGCATGAGCGGGCCGTGGCGCCGAGCCAGGTCGCGCATGGCGTGGTGCGGCGGGACCGACGAGCCGGCGAGGTGGTGCAGGTGGCCGATCACCGGCAGCGCCCATGGCCCCGGAGGAAACCGTTGTCGCCCGGCCGACCTCCTGCGGCTGCGGAACACCCCCACCAGGTAGAGCGCAGGTACTACGACCAGAAGGAGAGGCAGGAGGAGCGAGTAGTATGCTGGGCTCTCGGCAGCCATGGCCGGTAACTTTGAGCTCGATCGGCGTCAAGAGTATGTCGTGCGCTGATGTTGTTTCATGAGGTTTGGATATTTATAGCGGGCTTGCGTAGAGTGTGGTCATCTTGGCTGCACCGGAGCGATTTGTTTGCATTCCGTGGCACCACCCATGCCCGGATTAAACTTGGCAATGCGATCTCTACTAGACACAAGTCCAAATCGCCCGCCGTCACCTCCTACGACATCGGCCCGACTGCATGCACAGCTTGAAGTGATAGCTCACAAGTCACAACCATTTACTTGGACCCCGCTCCTTCTAAGAGCCGGACTGGCGACTGCCTCAAACGCCTGCGGATCACGCTTTCCCCGGTCAATGATGGGTCACGTCTCAAATAATTCATTTTATCATCAGATATCTCAAATAAAAAATCTTACGCTGGATAAAAAAATCGCCCGCCGTTTTTTTTAAATAATACATTTTTTATTAATTTTCATAAATATTACGCTGGATAAAAAAATTTCAAAAATAATACACCGTCGGCCCGCTGCAGGCCGACTGGGCCTAGTCGGCCCACAGCAGGCCGATTGGACTCCAGTCGGCCTACAGCTGGCCGACTGGCCCCTGTCGGCCCACTGTGGGCTGATTGGGTCCTATCGGCCAGCTGTAGGCCGACTGGAGCTAATTGGCTCGTTGTGGTCTAATTGTTTTTGCAAAAAAAGTAGGCATAAAAAATATGTTTAAAAAAATTTTAATTATGTAATTAAAAAATGTTAAACGTGTATAAAAAAATGTTCCTGATGTATACAAAAAATGTACAATATATATGCAAAAAGTTGACATAAAAATATGTTTTAAAAAGTGTTAAGCATGTATTTAAAAATTGCTAAATGTGTGTATAAAAAATGTTCCTTATTTATACAAAAAATATAGAATGTGTATGAAAAAAGTTGACACCAAAAAAATATGTTTGAAAAAAAATGTTAATCCTGTATTTGAAAAAATGTTCCTTATCTATACAAAAAATATAGAATGTGTATGAAAAAAAGTTGACACCAAAAAAATGTGTTTGAAAAAAATGTTAATCATGTATTTGAAAAAATGTTCAACGAGTACACAAAAATGTTTCATGTATTGGAATGAAAGGTTAAACGTGTAATAAAAAAGTTCCAACTCCGGATCCGATATGGGAGCATCACGGACCTAAGGATGATTGGTTGCTCTTTTTGTATGGAACTAGAACATTTTTTTCAAACATATTTTTTTGGTGTCAACTTTTTTCATACACATTCAATATTTTTTGAATAGACAAGAAACATTTTTTATACACACATTTAACAATTTTTAATCATGTATTTGAAAAAATGTCAACTTTTCAAAATTATTTTTCAAACATATTTTTTTGGTGTCAACGTTTTTTCATACACATTCTATATTTTTTGTATAAATAAGGAACATTTTTATACACACATTTTTTTTAAATACATGCTTAACACTTTTTAAACATATTTTTTATGTCAACTTTTTTGCATATATATTGTACATTTTTTGTATACATCAGGAACATTTTTTTATACACGTTTAATATTTTTAATTACATAATTAACATTTTTTAAACATATTTTTTATGCCTACTTTTTTTGCAAAAACAATTAGCCCACAGCGAGCCAATTAGCTCCAGTCGGCCTACAGCTGGCCGATAGGACCCAATCAGCCCACAGTGGGCCGACAAGGGCCAGTCGGCCAGCTGTAGGCCGACTGGAGTCCAATCGGCCTGCTGTGGGCCGACTAGGCCCAGTCGGCCTACAGCGGGCCGACGGTGTATTATTTTTGAAAAAAATTTACCCAACGTAATATTTATGAAAATTAATTAAAAAAATGTATTATTTAAAAAAATTAGCTAAATCCGCACTATTATATGGTAAACCTAAATCTTAAGTGAAGCTCATCTGGCTTCATCGGGCCCATGTCCGCTGGACGGCTGCGCTCCTAGAGTGTTGGTTCGATCGTCGGCGAGTAGAATAAGACGTGAGACACGAGCCGGCTCACGGCACTAAAGGTGTCTTCGTCTTCCATGCCCTACTCTTCCTCGTCGGAGCCCGGAACCATGACGGTGCCGATGGACGCCAGATCGATGATGGATTCGTCCTAGGACGAGCCGACGACATCCACACCATGATTCGGTTGTGGCGTCCGGACTGGTGCACCGAAGAATGCGACTCGTCTACCGCCACGAGGTTTACCGCCGCCTCTCGTGCCCGATGCCTCGCACGGTGGGCATGCCATGCCATGTGGTGCGTCCTCCGCCTTGGCGCGCTAACGGAGGGGTTGCGTGTCAGCCACCGCGCTCGGACGCCAAATGAACTGCACCGCCTCCTGTAAGGTAGCGCTAGCACACCTAGTGGCGGATCCATGCGTCATTTTGGCGGACGCAATGGATTCCTGACGGAATGAATCCGAGCGCTGCCGTCGGGCGGCCTCCTCCCGGGAGCGGTGGAGCGCAAGCCAGACGGCCATCTCCTCCTCGGGGCCGCGTAGGATGAGCTCGGAGTTGAGGAATATGGAGGTGTAGGACTCGGATCCGCTGCCCTCCTTACCGAAGATCGCTAGACGGGAGCTTGGGAGCGGAGTGGAGTGGATGGGAGGGGAGTGGAGTGGCTAGGGTTTGGTCTAGGGAGCGGATGGGGATGATTATATGTGGGTCGGGTGGGCCAGCGTGGGTCGGGGATGATGTGGCGGACGCGCCCCGGCCTCCCCATATTTTGGGTTGGATATGAGGGATGCCGGTCAGCCCGAGCATTTGAGGCCGATTTGAGAGACCCATCTAGATTGGTCTTGTCTTTTAACCGGTCAGTGATCGGGCCGTCCGCCGAGCGCACGAGGAGGTTTGAGTTTTCCGGCTGTACATGCTCTAATTATCTTATATGCATGGTTTTACGTCATCAAATAAATTGATTCACTAGCATATGTCCAATCTACGTGTGTGAATCATCTACTGAATCATCTACGATACAAGATACATTAGTGCAATCTAGGTGGATTTTTAAAACACCTTGCATTTAGTTGTGGCCTGCATAACTTTTCAAATTAAAATTTGTTTTGCTTATGCAGAAATTTCCTACATAGTTTAAATCATAAGCCATCAACACCATCAAGCGCATGTAACCAATCCACTTTTCACCACATACAAGTTCTCCAAACCATCAAGCACATGCAAGTCATCCACATCACTATTTTGCATTTTTTTTACGTTTGAGCAACAAATAATTAAAGTTGAGTCACAACGCAATATAATTTGCATCCACCCTCAATTTACCTCTAGGTTTTCTACAGCCATATGGTGAGAATGTGGTCGGCATTATTCTCATATATTCCAATTTTATTGCTATAAATTTTCGTAGCAATGCATGGGGTGTTATCTAGTGGAATTAAGTTTCACGCAACCATTCAGTATTTAAGGTATTAATCAACGCCCCTCCCTCATCGAAGCCCGTCAAACTTTGTTTTGTAGTAGACAGTCGAAAAGTCGTTGGTTGAGGCCCTTGAGGCCAGCACACTAGAATAACAACCGTCGCCGATGAAGAGAAGTGTAAATCCAAAGGATCCAATCTGTAGACACATGAGCACAGAAAACCGGAGTCTGGATGCAAGCAGTTCCACGGTGGCTTGCTTGGATCCAAGGGGGGCTTGCTTGGACTATTGTTGACCTTCTTGACTTGTGTCGACCAGACTTCACTTTTGTTGACTGCTTATGTGCCGTGCCAGGTAGGATAGGGTGTGGGACCTTCAATAGGGTTGAAACCATTACTACAATAGGCTCACTTTCGGGATAGTGGGGATGCCATCCTGGATGTGGATGGCTTGTGCTTTTGCTATCTTAGTAGGTGCTCTCGAATGTTGCAAGCTCCTCCAGTGTATGGCCTTTGATTTTATGTGTGGTTCCTGATAATTCCTGCTTGCGTTGTTAGTGTACCATCTAGGTCGATGGTCCGTGGCGCTTGTCTCGATGATCCTTTGGCCGTTTCCATTGTTAGTTTTATTTATCCCGGGGTGGTGCATCTGGTCTTGTACTATTTTTTTCTATTTAATGGATACATGCATCTCTCCACTATGGTTTGGAAAAAAATTGTTGGCTTGTTATGCTGCACGGAAAAACTTTCTTTCTGCGAAACTATGCATCTTAAATTTGTGGAGATGAAGTCTTGCAAACAAGAGATCGCCTATTCTAAAATTGCAAAGCTTGCCAACCTTATTGGAGCTACATCTGTCCAAATATATGCTACTTTTGGTCAATCATGGGTGTAGTTCCTAGTCACCCACTTCCTATTTAGCGCTTATAGCACCAGTTTGGGCCAGCCCATCAGGCAGTTTTTAGCGGGAAGCTCCTCCGCTTTTGGGAAGATTCTAGAAGATTCCTATGTGGTTTTTCTTTTCTTGTTTTTCTAGACCTGGTTTTGTTTGGTTTTTCTTTTTACCTTTTTCTTTGTATCATTTTCCTTTTTTTCCTTTGTCCAGTTTTTTGTTTTTCTTAGTTTGCAATTTTTTCAAAATCGTGAATGTTTTTCGAATTCATAAAGATTTTATTAAAATTCATGAACTTTTTCATGAATTCGTGAACTTTTTTCAAAACCAAGAACTTTTCTCAAGTTCCTGAAGTTTTTCCTAAATTTTGCGAACTTTTTTCAAATTCATGAACTTTCTAAAATTTGTTGAACTTTTTTTTTTATAAAAAAACAACTGCCAACAACCCCAGTGTGGGCGCCAGTTAGCTAGGTAGTGCCAAAGGCGATGACGAGGAAAACTCTCCTAGTCAGCCTATAAGATAGATTCAATGTGTCCTTTTTCCCGAAATCACTAGTTGAGGAGTACTCATTACAAAGATCACTTCCACCTCCCCAGGTTGCGACAAGTGGCGCGCCACTTGTCGCAACCTTGGAGTTTTCCCTTTTATCGTATATCCGTTTATTCAAAACGTTTTACCTCTTAAACCGTGCATCCAAATCTTGAACCATTTTCACCGTTGAATTTCTCGCGTCGAGATCTTCAAAACTAGATCCCATGTTGATAGGTTTTGACGAACTTTTTTTCACGAAAAAATCGGACAAAAAAAAACCAAATGAAAAAACTGACCCGGGAGCACGGGTTGTTTCCCTTTCCGAAAAAGGCATGCCCGCGCCTCTCGTGAAAACCCAACCGTGCCTCTCGCGGAAGAAAAAAAAGCAGAAAATGTGTTTTTTTCGTTTCCCAGATGCATGACCGTGACTCTCGCGAAAGCACAACCGTGCCTCTCGCGAAAGGAAAAAAAACAGAAAACACGTTTTTTTCCGTTTCCGAGAGGCACGGCCGTGACTCTCGCGAAAGCACACCCGTGTCTCTCGCGGAAGCAAAAACGTGCCTCTCGCCAAAGAAAAAAAGACATAAAAACACGTTTTTTTCCTTTTCCGAAAGGCACGGCCGTGACTCTCGCGAAAGCAAAACCGTGCCTCTCGCAGGAAAAATAAATAGGAAACACGTTTTTTTCGTTTCCGAAAGGCACGGCTGTGACTCTCGCGAAAGCACAACCATGCCTCTCTCGGAAGGAAAAAAATAGAAAACATGTTTTTTTTGGTTTCTGAAAGGCACGGCCGTGACTCTCGCGAAAGCATAGTCGTGCCTTTCACGAAAGCAAAACTGTGACTGTCGTGAAAAAAAACGCATTTTTTTCATGCAAAAACATTTTTTTGGAAAAATACTTTTTGACACAAAAGCTAAGGAAGACCGGTAGAAAACTGAAACGTCGAAAAAACCGTTTAAAAAGGCGAAAACGTGTGCGGAAAAAAATCCGGAGGGAGCGTCCAGAGCGCGACACGTAGCGGGCGGCTGAGAGCGTGCCAAGTGGTGCTAAGCGTTGCGAGGCTCGCGAAAGAGCGCTCGTTAACTAGTTATTCTCCCTTTTTCCATGGAAATCATTAGCATGTGCTCATGTGCTATTTGGGTCAATGCAAAGGATCATATATCTTCAGCAACATTATGCCTAACTTGTATACATGATGAGATGTTGTAAAAAGAAAACCTTTTTGTTCTATTGGAAATTCATATGTACCCAAGCTCATATGCTCATGGATGAATAGTATATTAAAATAAATAGATTTTTCGCAACTAACATATTACATATGTGTAAATTTTCATGAAGAAGTGACATTCGTGGTGGTGATGTGTGAAAAAAATCCGTTATCTAAAAAAATATTGGAGCACTGATTTTTTTTTCCAGATCACCACTACATCAGTTCTTCATCAAAATTACACGGAGTTAGAACACATGGACACATTTGTTGTAAAAAAATCAGACTATTTTGAGCTTTTTGTTGGAAACATGGTACAGCCCCACGTTCAGATGATGGATAAGTACAGGAGCGAGTCTCCAGGCGCCCACGCCCACGCTCCCACGCACGACGGCTTCGCCCTCGCTTGCACGCGCGGCGTGATCGCCATGATCTGTTGTAACAATAACTCTCTCCTCCCTCTGTACTCCTCGTGTATATAAACACACCCCCTGTACTTGAGTTGAATATAGACAGAGTTTATCCATCCAACTTGGTATCAGACGTCCACCGACTCCTCCCTCGCTTCCGCCATGAGCTTCCGACGTCCACTCCCCCAACGCTCGCGCCCTGCGCCAGCCCCCCGTCGCCGCGGCCCCTCCTCTGCGCGCCCTGCGCCCCAATCCTCGGGTTCTCGCCCTCGCTCCACCCTAGGTTCCCGTCGCCCCTGCCCCATCCATGTATCATGTTAACATTCCTACATCCCGTTCAAGCTGTCCCTGGACTCCGGGAACTACTCCAAGTGGAGGCAGCTCCTCTGGTTCGTCCTGTGCAAGTACCAGGTCGAGGACCACGTCCTGGAGGAGGCCGAACCGCTGCATGAGAATGCGGTGTGGCGCAACAACGATATAACTATCGTCTTGTGGATCTACGCGACCATCTCCGACGACCTCTATGACACCATCCATTCGCCGGAGAGCACCGCGTTCCACCTGTGGCAGCAGCTGGAGATCTTCTTCCGGGACAACGCCGCCGGCCGCGCCATCCACATCGGCGCCGACTTCCGCGCCACCGTACAGGGCGACATGACGATCGCCCAGTACTGCCGTCGCCTCCAGCAACTCGCCGCGTCCATGGCCGACGTAGGGGAACCGGTCACGGACCGTTCTCTCACGCTGCAGCTGATCCGGGGCCTGAGCCGCTGTTTCCACGTGATGGCCACTCTCCTCCCCATGCAGCAGCCCTTCCCGACCTTCCTGCAGGCTCGGTCGCGGCTGCTCCTGGAAGAGATCGCCGTCCTCGAGCGGGAGCGCACCACCGGAGCCACCGCTCTCTCCGTCGGCCACACCGGGTCCTCGTCCTCCGGCGGTGACCGCCAGTCTCCCTCAGCACCCACGGACAAGGGCAAGGCGCCGGCCCCCAGCGGCCCCTCTGCGGATCGTCAGCGTGGTGGCCGCGGGCGCGGCCGTGGCCACCCAGGCGCGTCCTCCTCCACCAGCAGCGTCGGGCGCGGCACGCCGGGGCAGCAGCAGCAGCCCTGGCTGGGCTATTTCGCGCCCTTCGGGGCGCCCCTTCCGACTGCGCAGCAGTGGCGCGCCACTTGGGCGCCGCCCAACGCCGCGGGCGTCCTTGGCCCGCGCCCTGCCGCTCCTCATCAGGCGTACCCCGTCGTTGGCTCTTCCTCCTCGCTGCCCCAGTGGGGTCAGCAGGCCATGATGGCCCACGCCTTCGCCAACATGCAGCTGCAGCAGCCGCCCTCCGGGTCCGGCTGGTACATGGACACCGGGGCCACCTCCCACATTGTCGGCTCGTCAGGTAACCTCGACCTGCCCTCCTCTTCGCCGCATTCTCCTTCGAGCATTACAGTAGGCAATGGTTCTGTTCTTCCCGTAGTTGCTACCGGTTCTACCACCCTCCCTCCGTTCCATCTCAATGACATCCTAGTCTCTCCTTACATCATCCAAAATCTTATTTCTGTACGTCGTTTTACTCGTGACAATTGGCGTATTGTGTCTTTTGACCCGTTCGGTTTCTCTGTGAAGGACATGGCAACGGGGAAACTCATCATGAGGTCCGGTAGCACCGGCGATCTGTACCCGTTCCTCCCGAATAAAGATGGCGCCTTCGCTCTTTCCGTTTCAAGCTCCGGTGATCTGTGGCACCTGCGGCTCGGCCACCCTAGTCGTGCCTCTCTTTCCGTTTTAGCAAACAATTTCCTAGATTCATGTAATACAATTTCTAGTTCCCTTGTATGTGAATCTTGTAAGATGGGCAAGCAGCCGCGGTTACCATTTTCTGATTCTCAAACACGTACTACAGTACCTTTTCAGATAATTCACTGTGATTTATGAACCTCCCCGATGTGTAGTTTTTCTGGCTA
This sequence comes from Aegilops tauschii subsp. strangulata, assembly GCF_002575655.3. Classification (NCBI taxonomy): domain Eukaryota; kingdom Viridiplantae; phylum Streptophyta; class Magnoliopsida; order Poales; family Poaceae; genus Aegilops; species Aegilops tauschii. The sequence continues at coordinate 51,336,384 of NC_053037.3, read as the reverse complement.
CCAGTACTACCTTATCATACTCGACGACTACACGCACTACTCATGGGCTTTTCCCCTTCGTCACAAATCTGACACAACCGCCACTCTCCAGCGTTTCTTCGCTTATGTGCATACCCAATACAACTTTCCTATTAAGTGTGTGCAATGCGACAATGGAGGGGAGTTCCTCTCTCACACCCTCCACGACTACTTCTCTCAACTTGGCGTCTCCTTCCGCCTCTTCTGCCCACACACATCCCCGCAGAACGGCAAGGCCGAGCGCCTTCTCCGCACGACCAATGATGTTCTTCGCACACTCCTCGTTCATGCCCACATGCCACCCGAATATTGGGTCGAAGCACTTCATGCCGCCAACCATCTCATCAACCGACGACCATCCTCTGCTGTCAACCATCTCACCCCATACTTCCTTCTCCACGGTCAACACCCAAACTACGATCACCTCCGCGTCTTCGGATGTTTGTGCTTTCCTAACCTCACCCATTCTGCTCCCCACAAGCTTGTCCCGCGCTCCACTCCTTGCGTTTTTCTAGGGTATCCTCTTGAGCATAAAGGGTATCGTTGCCTTGACCTACGCTCGCGGCGTGTTTACATCTCTCGCCACATAATTTTCGATGAGCGTGTCTTCCCGTTTGCTGCGTCTCCCACACCACCCGCTACGACCCAACGCACCACAGAAGATCCCGTTCCCCATCTAGTGCATCCCCAGATCCTACCTACCTCGGACTGGGCGGCACATGCGGCCCCGGGATCCGAGCGTATCCAGCCGATCCCTCCTCCCGCGCGCCGGTCCACCACTCGCCAGCCTGCGCCCCAGCTGGCCCCCGCACCCCGCACGCCCGTCTCCCCGCATACGCCGCCACCCGTCCCACCTAACCCCACCGCGGGTCCCGCTCCCGCCTCCCCCGCATCAGCCGCCACCGTGGGTCCCCCGCCTGCCGCCAGTCCCTTGCATGCAGCCGCCTCCCCTGATTCCGCGCCCACCACTCGCCCGCAGCCAACACCGCGTCGCCTGCCCCCCCTCCCCGCGCGATTCCAGTACGCCCACCCGAGAACTTGCACCCCATGCATACACGTGCCAAGTCTGGTTTCTTTCTCCCCAAGCACCACGCCAACCTCACCATTGCCGAACCCATCAGCCCCATTCCCTCCTCTTACCGTGTAGCACTTAAGGACCCGAACTGGGCTGCTGCGATGCTCGAGGAGTATAATGCGTTGTTGCGGAATGACACTTGGTCGTTGGTTTCCCATCCTGTAGGTGCGAATGTGGTGAGCGGAAAATGGATCTTCCGGCAAAAATTCAACCCCGATAGGACGTTGGCGAGGTACAAGGCCCGGTGGGTGCTCCGTGGCTTCACACAGCAGGCTGGGGTGGACTACGGCGAGACTTTCAGTCCCGTCATCAAACCCGCCACGATCCGTGTCGTCCTCAGTCTTGCCGCCGGCAGCTCGTGGCCCATCCACTAGCTCGACGTCAAGAATGCCTTTCTCCATGGGCACCTCGCTGAGACGGTCTACAGCACCCAACCAGCCGGCTTCATCGACACTGCGCGCCGCAGGACGTGTGTCGTCTCAACCGCTCCCTGTACGGCCTCAAGCAGGCCCCGCATGCCTGGTTTGCCCGCTTCACCTCGTACCTCCTCAGCCTCGGCTTCGCTGCATCCAAAGAGGATTCCTCCCTGTTCTCTCTCCACCGCGACACTGACACGGCGTACTTACTTCTGTATGTCGACGACATAATTCTCACTGCCAGCACTGCCACCTTCCTCGAGTCCATCATCTCCGCGCTCCATCGCGAGTTCTCCATGATAGATATGGGTTCTCTCCATCACTTCCTGGGGATCAATGTCCACCACACCCCCGATGGCCTTCACCTCTCCCAGGAACAATATGCCCTGGAAATACTCGAGCGCGCTGGGATGCTGAATTGCAAACCCGTCTCCACTCCAGTTGACACCACATCCAAGCTCTTCGCTGCTGCCGGCCCCGCGTTCCATGACCCGTCGCTCTATTGTAGCCTCGCGGGCGCGCTCCATTACCTTACTCTCACGCGCCCGGACTTGTCGTATGCCGTCCAACAGTGTTGCTTATTCATGCACGATCCGCGGGAGGCTCACTACCAGATGGTCAAGCGGATCCTCCGCTATGTTCGTGGGACTGCTCACCTCGTCCTGCACTTCTTCCGCTCCGCCAACAGCGACCTGACGGCTTACTCGAACGCCGACTGGGCGGGGTGTCCTGCCACCCGCAAGTCTACGTCCGGCTTCGCGGTCTACCTCAGCAACAACCTCGTCAGCTGGTCCTCCAAGCGGCAGAACACGGTCTCCCGCTTGAGCGCAGAGGCTGAGTACCGGGGCATCGCCAACACCGTCGCCGAAGCTTGCTGGTTACGGCAGTTGCTCACCGAACTGCGCCGTCCGCCGATGCACGCCACCATTGTCTACTGCGACAACATCAGCGCCATGTACATGTCCAGCAACCCTGTCCAGCACCAGCGCACGAATCACGTGGAGATCGACCTTCATTTTGTCCGGGAGCGTGTCTCTCTCGGCGAGGTACGCATGCTACATGTGCCGACTTCCTCCCAGTTCGCCGACATCTTCACGAAGGGGCTCCCTACGCGTGTGTTCACGGATTTTCGTTCCAGCCTCAACGTTGGCGAGCACCCCGGTTCGGCTGCGATGAATATGAGTAAAAATAGTTGTACGGAGAGATCGAAGATGCTTGATTTCTTCCACCAGCGAGGTCAGTACCGATCTATCAGTGGCCCCATCATTAATCATCCTCACAGCTTGTAAGGAATCCATCTCAACATGTATAGGTAGCTTCGTTCTCTGAATTGCTATTGATAATCCCTCCATACACGCACTGAGCTCTGCTTCCAGGGCGTTCCTGCATGAGAAAAGCACCACGCATGATGTAAAGATGATCTGGCCCGTGCTATCTCGAAGGACCATCCCTGCACCTGCACCACCATCGGCCGCCCAGGATCCATCAGTGTTTAATTTTGCCCAGCCTTCCACTGGCACGCCACTGGTTCCGCTTGTTCGCGAGGCAACATAACATGATCGTAAGGGATCACCTGTTTCCCTTTCATCCGCTCTTCCTCAGAGTATTTTAGTGTCAAGAGCGAATCTAAATAGCTCACGAGGAAGCTTTTTGATACCTCCATTGGCGGGGGTTCCTTGTAGTGAGTCACCTCATTTCTATTGTGCCATACTCGCCATAGCGTCAACATTAGCATGCATCGTTCAATTTCAGATAGTGGCTGCAGCACATGAAGTAGCCACGCGGTACCTGTATTTCTCACTTCTTTCAGCTTCGGCAAACGCCATACAGTGCTCATACATCTCCACATTTGCACCGCTAGAGGGCATCTGCATAAGGCATGAAAGGCGTCTTCCTCCTCTCGTCCACAGATCAGACAGTTACCTGAGAGTTCAAGCATCCGTTTATGCTTATTCTGCCAAGTTGGAAGTGAGTTGATAGCAACGCGCCAGGCGAAGTTCTTCACAGTGGGCGGAACAAGGCTCTTCCATATCATTTTCCAACATGTACGGTGGCCATCTGGAGCAATGCTAGATGATTCTTCTGTCAGTCTACACATCTCGTTGAAGGCCAAAGTGTATGCCGATTTTACTGTAAATGCGCCACTCTCTGTTGGACCCCAAGCAAGCAAGTCATCACCAAGTCATGGAGAAGCTCTTATTTTCAGAATCTCATGAACATCACAAGGGAGAAAAAATTGCTGTAGCAAGTTAATATTCCAAGATCCATTTTCTCTTAAGAGTTGGGAAACCCATCGGTATCGGCATGCACCTTGTGCCGAAATTGGCCTGTATGAGAAAGGCCCAGGAATCCAAGCATCCCTCCATATTCGAATACTCCGGCCGTTTCCCACTCTCCATACCAGCCCTTTCTTGAGAAGCTCAAGGCCATGGCTGATAGCAGTCCAAGTAGAGGAAGCGTTACCCGAGAAAATTGTATCCTGTAAATTGCTATTGGGGTAATACTTACTCTTTAACAGTCTTGCACATAAACTCTCAGGCCAAGTTAGAAGCCTCCAGGCCTGCCGAGCTAGGAGGTCCTGGTTGAACAACCGGTAATCATGGAACCCCGCACCTCCTTTGCTTTTTGGTTTTTGCAGTTTCTGCCAAGACTTCCAGTGCACCTTCCTGTAACACCCACGATGTGGCTATATCTCCCACGTGTCGAGGCACGACTTAGAGGCATAACCGCATTGTGGTTTTATCGCAAGAAGGGTCATCTTCACACAATCCCATGTAATGAACAAGAATGGGATAAAGAGTTGGCTTACAATCGCCACTTCACACAATACATAAATAAATCATACATCAATCAGAGTACACACATAGGTCCGACTACGGAACCAAAAGAAAAGAAGAGAACCCCAAATGCTAGATCCCTGATCGTCCCAACTGGGCTCCACTACTGATCATCAGGAAACGAAACATAGCAACGGCCAAGTTCCTCGTCGAACTCCCACTTGAGTCCGGTAGCATCACCTGGACTGGTATCGTCGGCACCTGCAACTGTTTTGGTAGAATATGTGAGTCACGAGGACTCAGCAATCTCACACCCGCGAGATCAAGACTATTTAAGCTTAAGGGTAGGAAAGGGGTAGTGAGGTGGAGCTGCAGCAAGCACTAAGCGTATATGGTGGCTAACATACGCAAATAAGAGCGAGAAGAGAAGCAATGGACCGGTCGTCAACTAGTAATGATCAAGAAGTGATCCTGAAACTACTTACGCACAACCATAACACAAGAACCGTGTTCACTTCCCGGACTCCGCCGAAAAGAGACCATCACGGCTACACACGCGGTTGATGTATTTTAAATAAGTCAAGTGTTAAGTTCTCTACAACCGGATATTAACAAATTCCCATCTGCCACATAACCGCGGGCACGGCTCTTGAAAGTTTATACCCTGTAGGGGTGTCCCAACTTAGCCCATTATAAGCTCTCACGGTCAACGAAGGATGTTCCTTCTCCCGGGAAGACCCGATCAGTCTCGGAATCCCGGTTTACAAGACATTTCGAAAATGGTAAAACAAGACCAGCAAGACCACCCGCTGTGCCGACAAATCCCGATAGGAGCTGCACATATCTCGTTCTCAGGGCACACCGGATGAGCCAGACATCGGGTTGGCATAGACCCTGGTTGCCCAGGGGGCGCCGGACATCGCTCGGTTTGGACCAGCACTCGAAGGAGCACTGGCCCGGGGGGGTAAATAAAGATGACCCTTGAGTCTGCAGAACCCAAGGGAAAAAGGCTTAGGTAGGCAAATGGTAAAACCAAGGTTGGGCCTTGCTGGAGGAGTTTTATTCAAGGCGAACTGTCAAGGGGTCCCATAAATCACCCAACCGCGTAAGGAACGCAAAATCAAGGAACAGAACACCGGTATGACGGAAACTAGGGGCGACAAGAGTGGAACAAAACACCAGGCATAAGGCCGAGCCTTCCACCCTTTACCAAGTATATAGATGCATTAATTAAGATAAGAGATATTGTGATATCCCAACATATCCATGTTCCAACATGGAACAAACTTAATCTTCACCTGCAACTAGCAACGCTATAAGAGGGCTGAGCAAAAGCGGTAACATAGCCAAACAACGGTTTGCTAGGAAAGGTGGGTTAGAGGCTTGACATGGCAATATGGGAGGCATGATATAGCCAGTGGTAGTTAGCGCGGCATAGCAATACAGCGAACAACTAGCAAGCAAAGATAGAAGTGATTTCGAGGGTATGGTCATCTTGCCTGAAATCCCGCTAGGAAGAAGAACGAGTCCATGAAGAAGACAAACGGACGTAGTCGAACGAATCCTCACAACTCCGAAACGAAACCGAAGCTAACGAGAGAAACAACCCGGAAAGAAACAAACAACATAGTAAACACACAATCATAAACATGACATGATGCACAATCAAGTATGATGCATGTCCGGTTTAATGAGGCATGGCATGGCAAAGTGCAACAAACAATATTACAAATTAAGTGGAGCTCAATATGCAACGAGTTGCATATCGACGAAACACCACATCAATTATTTAGTTCTCTCCCGTTTATGTACCCAACAATATTAAATGTTGATTAACATGGCAAGAGGTGAGGCATAAGAAAACTACCTATCTTGGCAAGTTTAAATGAGGCCGGAACAACAAACAACAATTCCGGAAAATCCCCATATGCATATTTCGAATTTTCTACTGTTCTGCCCTAAACACAATTTTAATGTTGTTAAACAGCAAAATAAAGTGCACCATGTTAAACTAGGCATTTTTCTACCCCATTTACATATATAATTTATTAAAATCCGAGCTACGGTTATTTAGTTATGAAATAAATCATTTTCGCATGGCATTTGAGCAAATTTAACCAAACATCAATTTAAACATTTCAAACATGGATGAAAGTAGCATATTATGAAACTAGATGAAATTCTAAGCACTTTTCATATATAATGTTTTTACATATGAGGCACTGTTAAAGAGTTATTATATGCATGATGTTTGAGGGTTTTTCTGTAAAACTGCAGTTTTCAGGAAAATGCTAAATTCGCAGAGACTGGAAAAAAATTCCACGGGCCGAATCTGCTGGGCTGAACAGAGAGGAGAGGCTGGAGGGCTGCTCACCCATGGGCTCGGCCCAGCTGGGGCAGAGGGAGGCCGGTTGAAGGGGAGGCAGAGGTGGGCGTTGGCCCTTGGCGAGGCAAGAGGAGGCCCACGCGCGGTCAACGGGAGGTGTCGAGGCAGAGGCATCGCCCTCCTCTGTCTGAACTGGTGCTGCTCGATGCAGCAAAGGAGACCGGCGGCTGGGCGATAGAGTGAACGAGATCCGGTGGAGGAGGCGACGGGCGCGCAGAGGTGGAGCGGTTGCCGGGACTTGGCGAACTGCTGCTTTTGTTGCGGCGACGAGGCAGCGAGGCGAGGGACTTGGCGCTCGAGACAGGCAGGAGGGCGTCGTCCTCGTCAGGAACCGTTGAAGACGACGGCGACAGGGACTGCGGCAGGCGACGGCGCAGCTTGGGCACCGGAGGTGGGGACGGCGACGACTTGGCGAGGCGGCGCTAGCGGAACTTGGGGACGATCTCCCGGCGACGGGGCGTGATGCAGGGGAGGCAGACGAGGCACTGGCGTTGCATCTCCCTCGTGCAGAGAACAAGCGGTCCAGGCAGGGAAACAGGCGCCCGATGGCTTGAAGATGACACTGCGGTGGACTTGGCGTGGCGGCTCCAGGCGATGGGAATCGGCCGGATCCGAGGCCAGGGCGACGGTGGAGCTCCGTTCTGAGGTAGCCCGCGGGCGGAGACGAGGCGGCATCCTGGTTCAGAGAGAGAGATGTGAGAGGAGGGACTAGCAATCGAGGGAGGGGAAGGAAGGAGCGACGCGGGGCTCATCTGCTGGTTCGGTCGGCCGGCGACGAGGCGGACGAAGTGGCCGTCGGGGTCGCGGAGCTTGTGCGCGAGAAGAGGACCTCGGGGGCGAAGGCCGAAGACGGGAGGCTGGTGCCTTGGAGGCTTGCTGTGGCTCGGGCAAGGATGGTGGTTGGCTGCTGCGATTTGGGCGGCGCTGAAAAACAGGGAGGGGGTCGGAGAGGATTTTGGATCGGGAGGAGATCCCGATGAAGATGGAGACCGGGTGGAGGAAAATGGCAGCGGGGAGGAATGGATGGATGGGACGGCTAGGTTCTAGGGTTAGGTAGGTTTACACTGATTATATAGTAGGTGGGTTTTTAGTTAGGGGATAATCTGGTCCATCCGATCACGATCGAACGGCTCCGGGAAAAATAGGTTAGGAAGTGCAAACAAAGGACGGGAGATATTTTTAGGGACGTTTGAAGATGATCCGTGCCCAACGGTGATGACTGTCCGGGTCGGGTTTGGGGGAGTTTCGGACGCGCGCGCGAGGGGGCTGCGAGCTGGCAAGAGAGGTTAGGTGGTCACGGTCAAGAGGGAAGCGAAAACCCGATTGGACTCGGATCGGTCAACGAAGCAAGGAAGGATGCGGCAACTACGAGCGGATGCAAGTTTTATGAAAACATGCGATGTAATGCTCATGATGACATGATGAATGCAACAAACAAAAAAATAACACGTGGCAACAATGCAAAACATGGAAAGCGTCCGGAGCGTCGGTCTCGGGGCGTTACAACACTCCACCACTACAAGAGGATCTCGTCCCGAGATCTAGGATGGCACCGGAGATAAACGGAAGAGGAACAAGTAAAACAACTTGCTTCTTTGACAAACGAGTGAAACCAAAGAACCTTGAGAGGTTGAAAACTTGAAAGAAGAATACGACAGAGTTGAACAAAATTGAGAAGACTCCGGTAGAAAAGAGAAACAAGGAACACCATGTGAACTTTGGAGTTTGGAAAGCTATGAATGACGAGAACAATGGACGAGAAGTACATGCAAGGACTCCGGTTGAAACGAGATGTACAAGGAACGATAAGGATCAATTATGATAACGCTCCGGTTGGAAAATTGAAGGGATAGAATATGAACTTGGCAAAATGAAAGCACTTGGATGAGACTCTAACTAAAAGAGGAATGATAGACACAACACTCCGGTTAAATGGATAAGCACGAAAAGAACACGGTCCTCACAAACCGAGAAGATGAGTGAAGAGAGCAACATCACAATGCCTCCGGAAGAAATAAATAATAGAAGATAAATCCTTGGAATAAAGAATGGAGAAGAAAATGACAACTTCTGCCACAAATGAGCTTGGAAAGCATCCTTCCAAGAAGGTTATAACGGAGTTGTTGGGAAATCAACAACGAAAATAACAAGCTTGTTGTGGGCTTATGGAACACATCTCAAAATTATGAGGTGACAACCCGCCACTACCGGAAACAATTGCTTGCTTGAGATCAACGAAGAGATGAAAACTTCTCTCGCCGAGAGGATAGGAGAAACCTTGGATCATTGATAGACACCACAATTAGCAACATTCCTTCGAGAAGGCTTTAAGTGAAATCTATACCAAGATAACTCCAACAAAGAGATTATTATGGGTTGAAACAACTCATGGACAAAGAAAATATGATGGGTTTAAATATCTCATTCTTGACAACATGTGAATCATGAAACATGAATGAAACTGTCAAAATGACATAACACCACCTCAAAAGATATTGTAGAAAGAATTGCACTTTGGAATGCAAGATGAAGAATACTTGAACTCCTCAAAACAAAACATGTGTTGAGCACCATGTTTATTTTGAAGTATGGCTTGACGGATCATAACTTCGAGAGAAATCTTGAAGAACAATTGAAGAATGAAAAGAATCCTTGACGAACCACCATGTAGAGCCTCCATGAAGAACTCCGGTAATAAAAGGATGATAAAAAGAAAAGAGAAGTTGAGAACACAAGGTGAAGCCTTGCGATGATTTAGAAGGAGCTTCGCGATGAGATAATGCGGAAAACTTGGAACTCCGGAAAAGAAAAGATGAATCATCCGGAATCGAGAATGTGATATGATGAACAACTCTGGAAAGAAGAAACTAGATCACTTCGATGAAAAATAATAAGAATTACGTTATGCGTATCCTTCACCAATTTAAATTGATGACAAGCAACAGATTTGGCATACTACTTATTCTTGTAGAAAGGATTCAGATAGATATGGCGCAAACTTGAATAAGGTCTTGATGGAACCACCGGTGGGATTTGGAAGCAACGAATAACCAAGAAAGAGAACTCTTGAACGAACCACCGTAAGAATTGGAAATAATTGAAGAAAAGATAAAGAAACACCGGGAAGAATTAGAAAATGAACGAAGAAACTTGAGAGAATTTAGATACAAGTGAACGAAGAGATCACGAGCTGATTAGAGAATACTTGAACGATGCACCGGAAGAATAAGGAGATGAACAAAGATACATCAATTTAGAATAATTGGAGAATGAAGCTGAAAACTTAGAATGAAGAAATCTTCTGAAATGATGGCCTTTGGATGATCAAGAAATGAAACAATTCATGAAATGCTCCGGATGGGTAAGAAAAGAATTGCGCGATTGGAAACAATTATGAGAGAATGGCATAATCTAGAACTATGAATTTTTAAGAGAGCGGACCAAGATTTAGGAGAAATCCTTATTCGGTCTTCAAATGTTGAGAATCATGATGAGAAACACCACCATGAATTATTGAGGCACTCCGGAACAATGGATAATAGAAATGATGAACCAACGATGAAAGAATTTGAAAGATCTTGGAGAAAGACATATGACTGATGAAAACTCATTCTTACGTCAAACTTTGAAATGAATTTGAGAATAACTCCAGAAAATTAGAAGAGTCAGGTAAGATCCTGGAAAAGACCTGTGGGTTAGGGCCCACTCAAAAGATACACCGTTGAATGATTACTTGAAAAGGAGATTGCACCGGTTGAATTAAATGGCTTGAATGAGATAACAACCTCAAAAGAACTTGAGTGAATTGAGAATGGAAACTTGAATCTACTGAGATATCTTCATCACTCCGGAACAATTGAATAGCGAGAAGTGGATGATTTAGAGGTGCACCGGTACGAGAAAAACATTTGAAACGAGGAAAAGATATGATCGACAAAGCTTGAATTTAATCCATTGGAGAAGAAAAAGAACGAATAATGATGAAGTTAAGGCTCCGTTAGTATCTTCATGGGAAATCACCGGATAAGAACATTGAAAGACAAGAATGAAGAGACTTCGCATCAATAAAAAGGATACTTGATTAAGAAATCTGAGTCCTTGAAGAAAAGGGTGGGAGGGCGGGAAAACAAAGACAACTTGGGACGGATGAAGCAAACACCGTTGCAAAGAACTGAGAATTGATCTCGCGAATGTTGAAATGATCGGATCCACTTGAAGAGAAGCACGCCGGTTGGAAAAGAGTTGACATGACAACCTCAGAGATCAAGAAGGATTAGCACTCCCATAGAAATATGAGAACACCGTTTAGGGAAGGTATGGAAATCAACACCTGACAATGAAGCAACTCGAATACCACAACTTAAAACAAAACAAAGGATTGGCTCGCAGAATAAGCCAGAAACAAACATATGATAGATCCCATATCGTATCATGTGTGTGTTGGAAAGATATCCTACGAGATACTTGAATTCCCACTTATAAACTCCCGAAACTTTCTGGTTATGCAATCTGGTGTTGGGGATACAGGGGACACAAAATATATCACCCAAACTAACAATCCCTAGATCCAGCTGTATCCATCCGTCAACACATAACCAAGAAACCTTCGGAAATCATGTACCTCAACCTTCGAAAAGCATCCGTTATACGAGTTATGGCAATACTCCCGAACTCCCGCCCCAGTACTGGGTGACGTCGAGGTGATCTCACCAACAACTGCATAAAAGAGATTTTCGATGTCGGCGAAACTCAGGTATTCCAGAACTGCAACGTTAAATTGTGAAGACAACACCTCGGAGCCCAACTCCCCGGGACACTGCCACAACCCCTAAATGTCAGGAGGCACCAAGAACAATGTTCTCGTCACAAAACCATCGGAACGATTCTAAGATACCCGCGTGATCCTAAATTTTTTTAGTGAAATTTGAGGAGAGAAGAGTCAAAACTTCTACGTCAGGAGTCCTCACCAGAGCGACGAAGGGACTGAGGAGTAAAAAGAATCCCACTCTCCGATATATATAATCCTAAGACTCAAAACATTTTTGTTCTAGACTCAACAACGCCAGCGATTCGATCAAGCAGGGGGCTCCTAAGTCGGGGCTGGCTCTGTTTACCAACTTGTAACACCCACGATGTGGCTATATCTCCCACGTGTCGAGGCACGACTTAGAGGCATAACCGCATTGTGGTTTTGTTGCAAGAAGGGTCATCTTCACACAATCCCATGTAATGAACAAGAATGGGATAAAGAGTTGGCTTACAATTGCCACTTCAGACAATACATAAATAAATCATACATCAATCAGAGTACACACATAGGTCCGACTACAGAACCAAAAGAAAAGAAGACAACCCCAAATGCTAGGTCCCTGATCGTCCCAACTGGGCTCCACTACTGATCATCAGGAAACGAAACATAGTAACGACCAAGTTCCTCGTCGAACTCCCACTTGAGTCCGGTAGCATCACCTGCACTGGTATCGTCGGCACCTGCAACTGTTTTGGTAGAATCTGTGAGTCACGAGGACTCAGCAATCTCACACCCGCGAGATCAAGACTATTTAAGCTTAAGGGTAGGAAAGGGGTAGTGAGGTGGAGCTGCAGCAAGCACTAAGCATATATGGTGGCTAACATACGCAAATAAGAGCGAGAAGAGAAGCAATGGACCGGTCGTCAACTAGTAATGATCAAGAAGTGATCCTGAAACTACTTACGCACAACCATAACACAAGAACCGTGTTCACTTCCCGGACTCCGCCGAAAAGAGACCATCACGGCTACACACGCGGTTGATGTATTTTAAATAAGTCAAGTGTCAAGTTCTCTACAACCGGATATTAACAAATTCCCATCTGCCACACAACCGCGGGCACGGCTCTCGAAAGTTTATACCCTGCAGGGGTGTCCCAACTTAGCCCATTATAAGCTCTCACGGTCAACGAAGGATGTTCCTTCTCCCGGGAAGACCCGATCAGTCTCGGAATCCCGGTTTACAAGATATTTCGACAATGGTAAAACAAGACCAGCAAGACCACCCGCTGTGCCAACAAATCCCGATAGGACCTGCACATATCTCGTTCTCAGGGCACACCGGATGAGCCAGACGTCGGGTTGACATAGACCCTGGTTGCCCAGGGGGCGCCGGACATCGCTCGGTTTGGACCAGCACTCGAAGGAGCACTGGCCCCGGGGGGGGGGGGGTAAATAAAGATAACCCTTGAGTCTGTAGAACCCAAGGGAAAAAGGCTTAGGTAGGCAAATGGTAAAACCAAGGTTGGGCCTTGCTGAGGAGTTTTATTCAAGGCGAACTGTCAAGGGGGTCCCGTAAATCACCCAACCGCGTAAGGAACGCAAAATCAAGGAACATAACACCGGTATGACGGAAACTAGGGCGGCAAGAGTGGAACAAAACACCAGGCATAAGGCCGAGCCTTCCACCCTTTACCAAGTATATAGATGCATTAATTAAGATAAGAGATATTGTGATATCCCAACATATCCATGTTCCAACATGGAACAAACTTAATCTTCACCTGCAAGTAGCAATGCTATAAGAGGGGCTGAGCAAAAACGGTAACATAGCCAAACAACGGTTTGCTAAGAAAGGTGGGTTAGAGGCTTGACATGGCAATATGGGAGGCATGATATAGCCAGTGGTAGGTAGCGCGACATAGCAATAGAGCGAACAACTAGCAAGCAAAGATAAAGTGATTTCGAGGGTATGGTCATCTTGCCTGAAATCCCGCTAGGAAGAAGAACGAGTCCATGAAGAAGACAAACGGACGTAGTCGAACGAATCCTCACAACTCCGGAACGAAACCGAAGCTAACGAGAGAAACAACCCGGAAAGAAACAAACAACATAGGAAACACACAATCATAAACATGACATGATGCACAATCAAGTATGATGCATGTCCGGTTTAATGAGGCATGGCATGGCAAAGTGCAACAAACAATACTACAAATTAAGTGGAGCTCAATATGCAACGAGTTGCATATTGACGAAACACCACATCAATTATTTAGTTCTCTCTCTTTTATGTACCCAACAATATTAAATGTTGATTAACATGGCAAGAGGTGAGGCATAAGAAAACTACCTATCTAGGCAAGTTTAAATGAGGCCGGAACAACAAACAACAATTCCGGAAAATCCCCATATGCATATTTCGAATTTGCTACTGTTCTACCCTAAACACAATTTTAATGTTGTTAAACAGCAAAATAAAGTGCACCATGTTAAACTAGGCATTTTTCTACCCCATTTACATATATAATTTATTAAAATCCGAGCTACGGTTATTTAGTTATGAAATAAATCATTTTCGCATGGCATTTGAGCAAATTTAACCAAACAGCAATTTAAACATTTCAAACATGGATGAAAGTAGCATATTATGAAACTAGATGAAATTCTAAGCACTTTTCATACATAAAGTTTTTACATATGAGGCATTGTTAAAGAGTTAATATATGCATGATGTTTGAGGGTTTTTCTGTAAAACTGCAGTTTTCAGGAAAATGCTAAATTCGCAGAGACTGGAAAAAAACATCCACGGGCCGAATCTGCTGGGCTGAACAGAGAGGAGGGGCTGGAGGGCTGCTCACCCATGGGCTCGGCCCAGCTGGGGCAGAGGGAGGCCGGTTGAAGGGGAGGCAGAGGTGGGCGCTGGCCCTTGGTGAGGCAAGAGGAGGCCCACGCGCGGTCAACGGGAGGTGTCGAGGCAGAGGCATCGCCCTCCTCTGTCTAAACTGGTGCTGCTCGATGCAGCAAAGGAGACCGGCGGCTGGGCGACAGAGTGAACGAGATCCGGTGGAGGAGGCGACGGGCGCGCAGAGGTGGAGCGGTTGCCGGGACTTGGCGAACTGCTGCTTTTGCTACGGCAACGAGGCAGCGAGGCAAGGGACTTTGCGCTCGAGACGGACAGGAGGGCGTCGTCCTCGTAAGGAACCGTTGAAGACGATGGCGAAAGGGACTGCGGCAGGCGACGGCGCAGCTTGGGCACCGGAGGTGGGGACGGCGACGACTTGGCGAGGCGGCGCTGGCGGGACTTGGGGATGATCTCCCGGCGACGGGGTGTGATGCAGGGGAGGCAGACGAGGCACTGGCATTGCATCTCCCTCGTACAGAGAACGAGCGGTCCAGGCAGGGAAACAGGCGCCCGATGGCTTGAAGATGACGCTGCGGCGGACTTGGCGTGGCGGCTCCAGGCGATGGGAATCGGCCGGATCCGAGGCCAGGGCGACGGTGGAGCTCCGTTCTGAGGTAGCCCGCGGGCGGAGACGAGGCGGCGTCCTGGTCCAGAGAGAAAGATGTGAGAGGAGGGACTAGAAATCGGGGGAGGGGAAGGAAGGAGCGACGCGGGGCTCATCTGTTGGTTCGGTCGGCCGGCGACGAGGCGGACGAAGTGGCCGTCGGGGTCGCGGAGCTTGTGCGCGAGAAGAGGACCTCGGGGGCGAAGGCCGGAGACGGGAGGCTGGTGCCTTGGAGGCTTGTTGTGGCTCGGGCAAGGATGGTGGTTGGGTGCTGCGATTTGGACGGCGCTGAAAAACAGGGAGGGGGTCGGAGAGGATTTTGGATCGGGAGGAGATCCCGATGAAGATGGAGACCGGGTGGAGGAAAATGGCGGCGGGGAGGAATGGATGGATGGGACGGCTAGGTTCTAGGGTTAGGTAGGTTTACACTGATTATATAGTAGGTGGGTTTTTAGTTAGGGGATAATCTGGTCCATCCGATCACGATCGAACGGCTCCGGGAAAAATAGGTTAGGAAGTGCAAACAAAGGACGGGAGATATTTTTAGGGACGTTTGAAGATGATCCGTGCCCAACGGCGATGATTGTCCGGGTCGGGTTCGGGGGAGTTTCGGACGCGCGCGCGAGGGGGCTGCGAGCTGGCAAGAGAGGTTAGGTGGTCACGGTCAAGAGGGAAGCGAAAACCTGATTGGACTCGGATCGGTCAACGAAGCAAGGAGGGACGCGGCAACTACGAGCGGATGCAAGTTTTATGAAAACATGCGATGCAATGCTCATGATGACATGATGAATGCAACAAACAAAAAAGTAACACGCGGCAACAATGCAAAACATGGAAAGCGTCTGGGGCGTCGGTCTCGGGGCGTTACACTTCCGTTTCCCTTGGTCTGCACCCCAATAAAAGTTCCTGACCATCACCGTGAGATCATCATGGACAGAGTAGGGAAGTTTAAAAACTCCCATGACAAACACCGGAAGGTCTTCAGCGACTGATTTAATCAGAACCTCCCTACCCGGTTGGGCTAAGTGCCCATCTCCCCATTGCACTAGCCTCTTCATTAGCTGCATCTGTAGATTTTGAAATCTACCTTTAGACATTCTGCCATTAGGTGTTGGTAACCCCAAATACTTCTCTTCGAATGCAATGCTTGTAACAGATAAAACATCCCGTACATCCTCTTGGTCATTCATCGGGCAAGCTTCACCAAACATAATAGAGCACTTGTTGTAGTTTAGTAGTTGGCCTGTAGCACTTGCATACAGGTCTAGACAGGATTTAACTTGTTCAACTTGTGCACGAGACGCCTCAAAAAATAGGAGTGTGTCATCAGCAAACATGAGGTGTGATATGCCAGGAGCATGCCTACAAATCTTTATTGGAGTAATCAAGCCCACTTCAACACGCTGTCTCGGAATTGCAGACAGACCGTCAGCCACGAATAAAAACAAGAAAGGGGAGAGCGGATCACCTTGCCGAAGACCACATGACGGTGCAAATGAATCCAAGAGGGTTCCATTGAATCTCACAGAATATCTCACCGATGTGACACAAGTCATAATCCAGTCAATCCATTGGTGAGCAAAACCCAACTTTTCCATCACTTGCCTCAAGAAGTTCCAGTCAACCCGATCATATGCTTTTGATAGGTCAAGTTTATAAGCACAAAAACTCTTAGTTGGATCCTTTTCTTGCTTGATATGGTGGATGCATTCAAAGGCAATCAAAGCTTCGTCTGTTATCATCCTTCCAGAGATGATGGCACTTTGTTCAGGGGAGATAATTTCATCCAGAAGGGGCCTCAGTCTGTTAACAAGGCATTTAGAAACCACCTTATAAATCACGTTACAAAGACTAATAGGTCTGAATTCAGAAAGTCTTGTAGGGGTAGCAACTTTTGGGATTAACACGATAGAAGTCTCGTTAACCCCTTCTGGCATGATTCCCGTTTTAAAGAATTCCTTAACAGCCCTGATAATACTTTCCTTCAAAACCTCCCAGTTCCGCTGAAAAAATCTCGCTGGAAACCCATCTGGCCCAGGCGCCTTTAAGGGCCCAATCTGGAATAAAGCATCAGAGATCTCCTGGTCAGTGAATTTAGCACAGAGCTTATCATTATTGTTGTTGGTTATCACCGCATTAACCAGATCCACAACCCCCGAAGCCTCTAGGGACGGAGCTGCTGTGAATATTTCCTTGAAATATGATGTAGCCATATTACTCATAGTATCAGTATCTGTATAGACATTGCCATCGGCATCATGCAACTCTTTAATTCTGTTTTTCCGTGCACGCCATACAGACTTACTCTGAAAAAACTTTGTGTTCCTATCTCCCTCTTTCAGCCACATGATACACGAGCGTTGCAACCATAGCATCTCCTCTTTGTACAGAAGCTCATTTAGTTTGTCAGACACCTTCCTTATTTCCTGTCTATCAGCATTCATTCGCATTAGTTCCTCAAGCTGGCTGCGTGATTTATTGATTTCCCTTGTAACGTTCCCAAACCTTCTGTTACTCCATGACCGGAGTGATGTCATGGTTGATTGCAAGGCAGCACTAACCTGTCCCAGGTTCTCCATTGCACCGAAGGCCGACCACGCCTTGTTTACAAGATCTGGCAATTCTGCGTCCCGTTCCCAAAAGATTTCATATCGCCGTGCTTTGGCTCTAGGCCTCTCCTGCTCTGCATCAAACTTCTGCAGCAATGGGATATGGTCTGAACAAGGGGATGCAAGGTGTTGCACAGAAGAGTATGCGAACATGTTCCTCCACTCATTTGTTGCCACCGCAAGATCCAGCCGCACGCGTACATTTGCCGATCCCGAACGCATATCGTCGTATGTATAGGGTATGCCAGAAAACCCCAAATCGACTAACTCACATGTCATCAGTACATCCCGAAAAGCGGCCATCTGAGCTTCTGGCCTAGGCGTCAAGGACATATGTTCAAAGCTCCACAGCGCCTCATTGAAGTCTCCGATTACTACCCAAGGCAGGTCCAAAGCTTGCTTCAACGATTGTAGTTTAGTCCACATCAAGTGCCTATTTTCAACCCTTGGTTCACCATAAACTGAAGTTAATCTCCATTGCTCCCCGCCGGGAGAGCTAACAGAAATGTCAATGAACCTGTCATCTGTTCCTAGAACTGTTACTTGGTAAGATTCGTGCCAAAACAATGCTATGCCACCGCTTAAACCATTACTGTCCACACCCACAAAACCGTGAAGGCCGAGACGCCCTCTAATTATTTTCATCTTACTAGCTTTTTGTCGAGTTTCGCACAAAAACACAAACATGGGGGAATGCGACTGCACCAATGTCGCAATATCACGAACTGTCCGGGGATTCCCCCCACCCCGGCAATTCCAACTTAGTAGATTCATTGGGACGGGCGGTCCTCCGTCGAGGAGGCCGCCGCTGTTTTAGTTGAGGTACTGTCAATGGCCGCACCATCATCTGCCTTATATTTCTTCCGGTTTGCATTCTTTTGAGGGGTTCCACCATTAGAGCTGCTAGGTGGATCAGGCCCCTCGAATGTACCCACCCTGTCTGCTGTGATCCCCAGCGGGACAAGGGCTCCCACAGTCCTGTTCCCCAGTTCTTCACCGGTAATGGTGTTCGAAGTGCCCGAATCATCTTCCCCCCTTTCACCCAAAATGATAGGATCATTTATCTGTCCAAGTTGTGTCACACCATCAGCATTGGCCAGCTGAACCCCGGGGTCATACAAGGCGTTTGTAGCATTGAAGCGCCAGCTCTTTTGCATGAATTGATCCCGTCCAGTGGGGTCTACAGTTGTAGTAAAGTTCATGTGCTCATTACCGCGACCTCGGCCATGGGATATGTTTGCTCCCCGTCCCCTGCCATAGTCGTTCACGTCACCCTCCTCACCAAAGACACCTGCATCCCGTTCCGAGCTGCGACCATAGCCTCTGCCCGGGTTCCGGTTAGCATTGGTGCCCCTTCTAGTAGCAAGTATAAATGGACCCCACTCCATATCTTTATCATCATGTTCGCCGGATCCACATTCTTCATGCCAGTGCCCTAGCAGGCCACACATGTAACAGAAAAAAGGGAGTTTCTCAAACTTGACTTGGTAATATTCAGTTTCTCCTCCCTTTGTAAATCCAACAAACCTTGTCAGTTTTTTTGTGACGTCGAGTTTAACTCTAACCCGTACGAACTCACCAATAAATCCATTCGGCAGAACAATCTGTAGCTCAACCACTTCACCTATGCGCTGCGCCATGTTCTTCACGAACTGCTCCCTCTTAAGCACCATATCCGGGAGTCGATGGATCTGACACCACGTCTCAATTTTATCCAACTTTACTGATTCCGGGTTCTTGAACCCATCATACTCATCAATGATCAGTGCCATGCCCTTGAAATCCCAAGGACCCTCATGGAGCGCCTTATTCCAGTCTGCTAGACAATTGAACTGCACCGAAAACAGGTTTGGGTTAATTCTTCTCCAAACCACCTCCTTGGCAGGGTTCCAAGCCGCTTTCATGTCGGCGATCAACACCCCTGCCCAAAGGACTTGTCCAGATGCGTAGCCTCCAGATGCAAGCGCTCCAGCAAAACGCCAGATGAGCGGGCCGTGGCGCCGAGCCAGGTCGCGCATGGCGTGGTGCGGCGGGACCGACGAGCCGGCGAGGTGGTGCAGGTGGCCGATCACCGGCAGCGCCCATGGCCCCGGCGGAAACCGTTGTCGGCCGGCAGACCTCCTACGGCTACGGAACACACCCGCCAAGTAGAGCGCAGGTACCACGACCAGAAAGAGAGGCAGGAGGAGCGAGTAGTATGCTGGGCTCTCAGCAGCCATGGCCAGTAGCTTTGAGCTCGATGGGCTTCAAGCGTACGTCGTGCGCTGATGTTGTTTCATGAGGAGGTTTGGATATTTATAGTGGCCATGCGTAGAGTCTTATCTTTCTGGTCATCTGATCATCTTGGCTGCACCGGAGCGATTTGTTTGCATTCCGTGGCACCACCCATGCCCGGATTAAACTTGGCAATGCGATCTCTACTAGACAAGTCAAAATCGCCTGCCGTCACCTGCTACGACATCAGCCCCGACAACTTGAAGTGACACGTCACAACTAGTACCAGATACCCTCTCCTTCTAATTATCTTATATGCATATATGCATGGTTTTTCATAATCAAAAACTGTTATACCATTAGACTGTTTACTAAATTGATTCACTAGCTAGCTGCGAACGGACGAGCCAACTCGATGGAGGCCTCCAAATCTCTTTTATTGTGAACGAACGAACCAACTCGACGGACCGCATGCACGCTGCACGCACTCGTCGTCCAACCATCTCTCGTACGCACAACTCACCCAATTATTAATTATTTCTTCCTTTTCTTCATCCGCGCAAAATAGCAAAATCTTTGCATCCAAGACCCTACCATTTCATAGCAACCCCCTGAAGTTTCCGTTTCCTTACAAACAAGGCCAAAATTTCGACAAGTTGTAGGAACCCCCGCCGGAAAATTTCGGCAGCACGCGTCGCCAACATGCATGCACAGCGGCGCCGCAAACCAAATCGCTCCATGGCCATCTCTTCTATATACTCTGCCCGTCTCACATGGAATTAAGGAGCATCAAGTCGGGAGAAATCTCGCCGCAATCTCACATGGCAAATACGTTCCCAAAAAAAAATCCTCACATGGCAAATTCATTCAACGACCATACTAAAACATCACATTCTGTTGTTCTCATGAAACATGCTCTCCTGTTCTAATAGACAGAACTACTACTACACAACAGCTGATAATAGATCAAGTGGGAACATTGCATGCATCAATACAAGGTAATAAAAAGGGGCCCAAAAGATGTGTATGTATGTTTTCTTATATAAGAAGACAGTAATATATTCTCATGGACTGTTGGCTCAGTTTTACATAATGTTGGAAAATTCACTAGTAGGAGTACCTTTGCTACATCTTCTGCCTTAGAAACAAAGCATGCTGCTAGCGACACTAGTAGAAGCTACTTGTGCATTATTGTAGACTTAGCTTGAATCGAACAAACAAAAGTGCTGCTGACGCACATATAATTAGCATCCTAAATGACAACCTAAATCCTACGGCCTAATCTGCATCATCAATGATACAGAAAAATAGTTAGATGCACTGGAGGTCCTAAAAGTTTCGTCAGAGTGTCACTCTAGTCCTAATTCTTCCAAAATGCATATTTAGGTCCTAATTCTTTAGTACATGGTTCATCCAAGGTCCTTTTTTCACGAGCACTTGCTGAACTGCCCGCGTGGCGCGCTGACCCATGCCACGTCGACTGAGGGCCCAACCGTCAGGCAAGAAAAATACACTGGAGGTCCTAAAAGTTTATGGGAGTGTCACTATAGTCCTACTTCTTTCAAAATGCATGTTTTGGTCCTAATTCTTAGTAAGTAGTTCAGCCAGGTCCTTTTTTGCACGATCGTTCGCTGACCTGCTTGCATGACACGTTGACCCATGCCACATCAACTAGAGGCCGCTGCGGTTGCTCTTTTTTTACAGAAAGCCCCTCGTAAACCCCCCTCCTGACATTCCCCTTCCTTCCCTACCGAATCTCTCTCTCTCTCTCTCTCTCTCTCATGCCCACACCGTCGCCATGGCTGGGGCAGCAAACTCCTGGGCAGGGAAGCGGGTGACGGAGAGGAGCATTGCAGCATCGTCTGTGGCACTGCTTCCTCCACAAGCTCCTACCGCCTAACCTCAAATCAGGGAGGGTGGTTTCAGAAACTTAATGAAACAGTGCAAATCAAACTAAATCAATGCCTACATGTAGTGATTATGGTAGAATTAGGACTAAGGTGCATTTTGGAAGAATTAGGACTAAAGTGACACCCCGATGAAACTTTCAGGACCTCTAGTGTATTTAACTCACAGAAAAATTATGACTCTAAAAAAAACTCAAAAAAAGAAATGTAGAATGAACAGTCAGCACTGACTAGCACAGATACATACTGATCTCGTAAATGACAACCTAAACAAAATGTAAGATAATATAACAGATGATAGTTCTTTGTACTTTAAGAACATCTCAAACAGGTTTGCTTAACCCTCCCAAAAAGAAGATCTGCATACACTTCTGCTTGTTGGAAATTTTTATGAGGACATCAACAGGAAAGTTGTGTCTCTTGCAGAAGCAGCCTCTGTATTATAGTCTGTGCTGTAGGGGTAACGTAGCAGAAAACAAAAAAATTCCGACTTACGCACCAGCCCAGGACCACTATGGAGACTGCATACAAGGTTTGATCTTTTTTGTTACCGACACGTAGCGCAGCGGGAAGTAGAGTCGATGACGATCGGCGGTGCAGATCCCCGCAGCTAGGATTTTACAACCTCCCAACCGCGAGGATGTATACCCACATCTGCCTCTCGGACAACCCTCCGGGAGGTGGTCGAACAGTCCCCCGGACGGTGTCGCGGACAGCCCTTCGGGAGGACCTTCGAAACTCGGACGGTCACTCAGACAGCCCTTCGGGAGGACCTTTGAAACTCGGACGGCCACATGGATAGCCCTTCGGGAGGCACTCTCGAACTAAGACCGAAATTACAATCTCTCTACAGAGTTGCACACATACGGTGTCATCTATCCGGCAGGGCTTCGCCGTCCAGAACTAGTTCCTGCCGAAACCCAGACAGCCTTTCGGCTCTACGAAACTATTTCGTGGGGAGGGAGGGAGAAGCCAGATCATTGCAATGGCACTTGTATGTGAGAAAGAGTGAGTGTGGAGAGTGCCTCTCCACCTCTATTTATAGGAAAACCCAAGGGGTAGGGGACACATGAAAAACCCAAAAATGCCCACACTTTATGTCACACATAAAGGGCATAAAGGGCATAAAGGGATGACAAGTGGAGCCCCATGGACGAGCTGCACCCTCCAACGTCCCACCTTCATGGGGCCCCCCAAAGGGGGTTCCTTGATCCCCAAGTCCTTCTAGAAGCCTTTTGGGAAAAGCCTCAAAAGGTGGCTTTCCATAAATATCCCAAACAGCACTTTCACTATTCACGACGACATTTTTCAGCGTCCGTTCGAACTGAAAAATATTTATGTGGGCTTAGAACATTTACAGTACCCACTCAAATAATTTTCAACGCGTTCCGAAACAATCCGGATTAGTGACTTTCATCTGCGAAAAGCCTCTGAAGTGGTTCCGGCAGCTCCGGAGCAATTCCAGCTTTTATCCCGGAAAATTCCAGAAAGTTTCCAGAATGACTCTGGCACCCTCCAAGAATTATCAGGCATGTGCCGGAACCAATTTGACTTAATAGTATATCCCGAAACAACTTTTCGGTTTCACCGAAACTCATCCGATGACCTCTCTCTGCGAAACTTTTCCGCTGTCCGAAACTTTTCGGTGTCCGAAACGTTTCGGTGATTTTCTCTCAGACTCCCTGTCTAGTATTCAACAGATAGACGACCCTTATGTTGGAAATATGCCCTAGAGGCAATAATAAATGGTTATTATTATATTTCTTTGTTCATGATAATTGTCTATTGTTCATGCTATAATTGTGTTATCCGGAAATCGTAATACATGTGTGAATACATAGACCACAACGTGTCCCTAGTAAGCCTCTAGTTGACTAGCTCGTTGATCAACAGATAGTCATGGTTTCCTGACTATGGACATTGGATGTCATTGATAACGGGATCACATCATTAGGAGAATGATGTGATGGACAAGACCCAATCCTAAGCATAGCATAAAAGATCGTGTAGTTCGTTTGCTAGAGCTTTTCCAATGTCAAGTATCTTTTCCTTAGACCATGAGATCGTGTAACTCCCGGATACCGTAGGAGTGCTTTGGGTGTACCAAACGTAACAACGTAACTGGGTGACTATAAAGGTACACTACGGGTATCTCTGAAAGTGTCTGTTGGGTTGACACGGATCGAGACTGGGATTTGTCACTCCGTATGACGGAGAGGTATCTCTGGGCCCACTCGGTAATGCATCATCATAATGAGCTCAATGTGACCAAGGAGTTAGCCACGGGATCATGCATTATGGTACGAGTAAAGTGACTTGCCAGTAACGAGATTGAACAAGGTATTGGGATACCGGCGATCGAATCTCGGGCAAGTAAAGTACCGATTGACAAAGGGAATTGTATACGGGATTGATTGAATCCTCGACATCGTGGTTCATCCGATGAGATCATCGTGGAACATGTAGGAGCCAACATGGGTATCGAGATCCCGCTGTTGGTTATTGACCGGAGAGGCATCTCGGTCATGTCTGCATGTCTCCCGAACCCGTAGGGTCTACACACTTAAGGTTCGGTGATGCTAGGGTTGTAGAGATATTAGTATGCAGAAACCCAAAAGTTGTTCAGAGTCCCGGATGAGATCCCGAACGTCACGAGGAGTTCCGGAATGGTCCGTAGGTGAAGAATTATATATGGGAAGTCCAGTTTCGGCCACCGGGAAAGTTTCAGGGTTATCGGTATTGTACCGGGACCACCGGAAGGGTCCCGGGGGTCCACCGGAAGGGTCCCGGGGGTCCACCAGGTGGGGCCTCCTATCCCGGAGGGCCCCATGGGCTGAAGTGGGAATGGAACCAGCCCTTAGTGGGCTGGGGCGCCCCCCTTGGGCCTCCCCCTGCGCCTAGGGTTGGAAACCCTAGGGGTGGGGGGCGCCCCACTTGGCTTGGGGGGGAAGCCACCCCCCTTGGAGATCTGATCTCCCAGGGCCGGCGCCCCCCCACGGGTCCCTATATATAGTGGGGGGAGGGAGGGCAGCAGCACCACAGCCCCTGGCGCCTCCCTCTCCCCCTGCAACACCTCTCCCTCTCGCAGAAACTTGGCGAAGCCCTGCCGAGATCCCCGCTACATCCACCACCACGCCGCCGTGCTGCTGGATCTCCATCAACCTCTCCTTCCCCCTTACTGGATCAAGAAGGAGGAGACGTCGATGCTCCGTACATGTGTTGAACGCGAAGGTGTCGTCCGTTCGTCACTCGGTCATCGGTGATTTGGATCACGGCGAGTACAACTCCATCAACCACGTTCATTAGAACGCTTCCGCTCGCGATCTACAAGGGTATGTAGATGCACTCCTCTCCCCTCGTTGCTAGTATACTCCATAGATGGATCTTGGTGATGCGTAGGAAATTTTTAAAATTCTGCTACGATCCCCAACAGTGGCATCATGAGCCAGGCCTATGCGTAGTTACTATGCACGAGT
This sequence comes from Aegilops tauschii subsp. strangulata, assembly GCF_002575655.3. Taxonomy (NCBI): domain Eukaryota; kingdom Viridiplantae; phylum Streptophyta; class Magnoliopsida; order Poales; family Poaceae; genus Aegilops; species Aegilops tauschii. The sequence continues at coordinate 51,311,248 of NC_053037.3, read as the reverse complement.
AGAACACAAAGCAGTTGTGGGCGTAGATGTTGCCAATTCTTCTTGCCGCTACTAGTCTTATCTTGTTTTGGCGGTATTGTGGGATGAAGCGGCCCATACCGACCTTACACGTACGCTTACGTGAGACAGGTTCCACCGACTGACATGCACTAGTTGCATAAGGTGGCTAGCGGGTGTCTGTCTCTCCCACTTTAGTCGGAACGGATTCGATGAAAAGGGTCCTTATGAAGGGTAAATAGAAATTGGCATATCATGTTGTGGTTTTACGTAGGTAAGAAACGTTCTTGCTAGAAACCTATACAAGCCACGTAAAAAAACTTGCAACAACAATTAGAGGACGTCTAACTTGTTTTTGCAGCATGTGCCTTGTGATGTGATATGGCCAGAAGATGTGATGAATGATATATGTGATGTATGAGATTGATCATATTCTTGTAATAGGAATCACGACTTGCATGTCGATGAGTATGACAACCGGCAGGAGCCATAGGAGTTGTCTTTATTTTTTGTATGACCTGCGTGTCATTGAATAACGCCATGTAAATTACTTTACTTTATTGCTAAACGCGTTAGCCATAGAAGTAGAAGTAATCGTTGGCGTGACAACTTCATGAAGACACAATGATGGAGATCATGATGATGGAGATCATGGTGTCATGCCGGTGACGAAGATGATCATGGTGCCCCGAAGATGGAGATCAAAGGAGCAAAATGATATTGGCCATAGCATGTCACTATTTGATTGCATGTGATGTTTATCATGTTTTGCATCTTATTTGCTTAGAACGACGGTAGTAAGTAAGATGATCCCTTATAATAATTTCAAGAAAGTGTTCCCCCTAACTGTGCACCGTTGCGAAGGTTCATTGTTTCGAAGCACCACGTGATGATCGGGTGTGATAGATTCTAACGTTCGCATACAACGGGTGTTGACGAGCCTAGCATGTACAGACATGGCCTCGGAACACACACAATACACTTAGGTTGACTTGACGAGCCTAGCATGTACAGACATGGCCTCGGAACACGGAAGACCGAAAGGTCGAGCATGAGTCGTATAGAAGATACGATCAACATGGAGATGTTCACCGATCTTGACTAGTCCGTCTCACGTGATGATCGGACACGGCCTAGTTAACTCGGATCATGTTTCACTTAGATGACTAGAGCGATGTCTATCTGAGTGGGAGTTCATTGAATAATTTGATTATATGAACTTAATTATCATGAACTTAGTCTAAAATCTTTACAATATGTCTTGTAGATCAAATGGCCCACGTTGTCCTCAACTTCAACGCGTTCCTAAAGGAAACCAAGCTGTAAGATGATGGCAGCAACTATACGGACTGGGTCCGGAACCTGAGGATCATCCTCATAGCTGCCAAGAAAGATTATGTCCTAGAAGCACCGCTAGGTGAAGCACCCATCCCAGAGAACCAAGACGTTATGAACGCTTGGCAATCACATGCTGATGATTACTCCCTCGTTCAGTGCGGCATGCTTTACAGCTTAGAACCGGGGCTCCAAAAGTGTTTTGAGAAGCATGGAGCATATGAGATGTTCGAAGAGCTGAAAATGGTTTTCCAAGCTCATGCCTGGGTCGAGAGATATGAAGTCTCCGACAAGTTCTTCAGCTGTAAAATGGAGGAAAATAGTTCTGTTAGTGAGCACATACTCAGAATGTCTGGGTTGCACAACCGCTTGTCTCAGCTGGGAGTTAATCTCCCGGATGACGTGGTCATTGACAGAATCCTTCAGACGCTTCCACCGAGCTACAAGAGCTTTGTGATGAACTTCAATATGCAGGGGATGGAAAAGACCATTCCTGAGGTATATTCAATGCTGAAATCAGCGGAGGTGGAGATCAGAAAGGAACATCAAGTGTTGATGGTGAATAAAACCACTAAGTTCAAGAAAGGCAAGGGTAAGAAGAACTTCAAGAAGGACGGCAAGGGAGTTGCCGCGCCCGGTAAGCCAGTTGCTGGGAAGAAGCCATGGAATGGACCCAAGCCTGAGACTGAGTGCTTTTATTGCAAGGGAAGTGGTCACTGGAAGCGGAACTGCCCCAAATACTTAGCGGACAAGAAGGCCGGCAACACCAAAGGTATATGTGATATACATGTAATTGATGTGTACCTTACCAGTACTCGTAGTAGCTCCTGGGTATTTGATACCGGTGCGGTTGCTCATATTTGTAACTCAAAACAGGAACTGCGGAATAAGCAGAGACTGGCAAAGGACGAGGTGACGATGCGCGTCGGGAATGGTTCCAAGGTCGATGTGATCGTCGTCGGCACGCTACCTCTGCATTTACCTACGGGATTAGTTTTAAACCTCAATAATTGTTATTTAGTGCCAGCTTTGAGCATGAACATTGTATCTGGATCTCGTTTAATTCGAGATGGCTACTCATTTAAATCCGAGAATAATGGTTGTTCTATTTATATGAGAGATATGTTTTATGGTCATGCCCCGGTGGTCAATGGTTTATTCTTGATGAATCTCGAACGTGATGTTACACATATTCATAGTGTGAATACCAAAAGATGTAAAGTTAATAACGATAGTCCCACATACTTGTGGGACTGCCGCCTTGGTCACATTGGTGTCAAGCGCATGAAGAAGCTCTATGCAGATGGACTTTTGGAGTCTCTTGATTACGAATCATTTGACACGTGCGAACCATGCCTCATGGGTAAGATGACCAAGACTCCATTCTCCGGAACAATGGAGCGAGCAACCAACTTATTGGAAATCATACATACCGATGTGTGCGGTCCAATGAGTGTTGAGGCTCGCGGAGGATATCGTTATGTTCTCACTCTCACTGATGACTTAAGTAGATATGGGTATGTCTACCTAATGAAACACAAGTCTGAAACCTTTGAAAAGTTCAAGGAATTTCAGAGTGAGGTTGAGAATCAACGTGACAGGAAAATAAAGTTCTTACGATCAGATCGTGGTGGAGAATATTTAAGTCACGAATTTGGTACGCACTTAAAGAAATGTGGAATCGTTTCACAACTCACGCCGCCTGGAACACCTCAGCGAAATGGTGTGTCCGAACGTCGTAATCGCACTCTATTGGATATGGTGCGATCTATGATGTCTCTTACCGATCTACCGCTCTCATTTTGGGGCTATGCTTTAGAGACTGCCGCATTCACTTTAAATAGGGCTCCGTCGAAATCCGTTGAGACGACACCGTATGAATTATGGTTTGGGAAGAAACCTAAGCTGTCGTTTCTAAAAGTTTGGGGATGCGATGCTTATGTCAAGAAACTTCAACCTGAAAAGCTCGAACCCAAGTCGGAAAAATGCGTCTTCATAGGATACCCTAAGGAAACCATTGGGTATACCTTCTACCTCAGATCCGAAGGCAAGATCTTTGTTGCCAAGAACGGGTCCTTTCTGGAGAAAGAGTTTCTCTCGAAAGAATTGAGTGGGAGGAAAGTGGAACTTGATGAGGTGATAGTCACCCCTTCCGAACCGGAGAGTAGCGCAGCGCGGGAAGATGTTCCTGTGGTGCCTACACCGACTGGGGAGGAAGTTAATGATGATGATCATGAAGCTACGGATCAAGTTACTACTGAACTTCGTAGGTCCACAAGGACACGTTCCGCACCAGAGTGGTACGGCAACCCTGTCCTGGAAATCATGTTGTTAGACAACGGTGAACCTTCGAACTATGAAGAAGCGATGGCGGGCCCGGATTCCGACAAATGGCTAGAAGCCATGAAATCCGAGATAGGATCCATGTATGAAAACGAAGTATGGACTTTGACTGACTTGCCCGATGATCGGCGAGCCATAGAAAATAAATGGATCTTTAAGAAGAAGACGGACGCGGATGGTAATGTTACCATCTATATGGCTTGACTTGTCGCTAAGGGTTATCGACAAGTTCAAGGGGTTGACTATGATGAGACTTTCTCACCCGTAGCGAAGCTGAAGTCCGTCCGAATCATGTTAGCAATTGCCGCATTCTATGATTATGAGATATGGCAAATGGACGTCAAAACGGCATTCCTTAACGGCTTTCTTAAGGAAGAATTGTATATGATGCAGCCGGAAGGTTTTGTCGATCCTAAGAATGCTGACAAAGTATGCAAGCTCCAGCGCTCAATCTATGGGCTGGTGCAAGCATCTCGGAGTTGGAACATTCGCTTTGATGAGATGATCAAAGCGTTTGGGTTTACACAGACTTATGGAGAAGCCTGTGTTTACAAGAAAGTGAGTGGGAGCTTTGTAGCATTTCTCTTATTATATGTGGATGACATACTATTGATGGGAAATGATATAGAATTCTTGGAAAGTATAAAGGCCTATTTGAATAAGTGTTTTTCAATGAAGGACCTTGGAGAAGCTGCTTATATATTAGGCATCAAGATCTATAGAGATAGATCAAGATGCCTCATTGGTATTTCACAGAGTACGTACCTTGACAAGATATTGAAGAAGTTCAATATGGATCAGTCCAAGAAGGGGTTCTTGCCTGTATTGCAAGGTGTGCAATTGAGCACGGCTCAATGCCCGACCACGGCAGAAGATAGAGAAAAGATGAGTGTCATCCCCTATGCCTCGGCCATAGGGTCTATTATGTATGCCATGCTGTGTACCAGACCTGATGTAAACCTTGCCGTAAGTTTGGTAGGAAGGTACCAAAGTAATCTCGGCATGGAACACTGGACAGCGGTCAAGAATATCCTGAAGTACCTGAAGAGGACTAAGGATATGTTTCTCGTTTATGGAGGTGATGAAGAGCTCGTCGTAAAGGGTTACGTCGACGCTAGCTTCGACACAGATCTGGATGACTCGAAGTCACAAACCGGATACGTGTATATTTTGAATGGAGGGGCAGTAAGCTGGTGCAGTTGCAAGCAAAGCGTTGTGGCGGGATCTACATGTGAAGCGGAGTACATGGCGGCCTCAGAGGCAGCGCAAGAAGCAGTCTGGATGAAGGAGTTCATTACCGACCTAGGGGTGATTCCCAATGCGTCGGGCCCGATGACTCTCTTATGTGACAACACTGGAGCTATTGCCCTTGCCAAGGAGCCCAGGTTTCACAGGAAGACCAGGCATATCAAGCGTCGCTTCAACTCCATTCGTGAAAGTGTTCAAAATGGAGACATAGATATTTGTAAAGTACATACGGACCTGAATGTAGCAGATCCGTTGACTAAACCTCTCCCTAGAGCAAAACATGATCAACACCAGAATGCTATGGGTGTTCGATTCATCACAATGTAACTAGATTATTGACTCTAGTGCAAGTGGGAGACTATTGGAAATATGCCCTAGAGGCAATAATAAATGGTTATTATTATATTTCTTTGTTCATGATAATTGTCTATTGTTCATGCTATAATTGTGTTATCCGGAAATCGTAATACATGTGTGAATACATAGACCACAACGTGTCCCTAGTAAGCCTCTAGTTGACTAGCTCGTTGATCAACAGATAGTCATGGTTTCCTGACTATGGACATTGGATGTCATTGATAACGGGATCACATCATTAGGAGAATGATGTGATGGACAAGACCCAATCCTAAGCATAGCATAAAAGATCGTGTAGTTCGTTTGCTAGAGCTTTTCCAATGTCAAGTATCTTTTCCTTAGACCATGAGATCGTGTAACTCCCGGATACCGTAGGAGTGCTTTGGGTGTACCAAACATCACAACGTAACTGGGTGACTATAAAGGTACACAACGGGTATCTCTGAAAGTGTCTGTTGGGTTGACACGGATTGAGACTGGGATTTGTCACTCCGTATGACGGAGAGGTATCTCTGGGCCCACTCGGTAATGCATCATCATAATGAGCTCAATGTGACTAAGGAGTTAGCCACGGGATCATGCATTACGGTACGAGTAAAGTGAATTGCTGGTAACGAGATTGAACAAGGTATTGGGATACCGACGATCGAATCTCGGGCAAGTAAAGTACCGATTGACAAAGGGAATTGTATACGGGATTGACTGAATCCTCGACATCTTGGTTCATCCGATGAGATCATCGTGGAACATGTAGGAGCCAACATGGGTATCCAGATCCCGCTGTTGGTTATTGACCGGAGAGACGTCCCGGTCATGTCTGCATGTCTCCCGAACCCGTAGGGTCTACACACTTAAGGTTCGGTGATGCCAGGGTTGTAGAGATATTAGTATGCAGAAACCCAAAAGTTGTTCAGAGTCCCGGATGAGATCCCGAACGTCACGAGGAGTTCCGGAATGGTCTGGAGGTGAAGAATTATATATGGGAAGTCCAGTTTCGGCCACCGGGAAAGTTTCGGGGTTATCGGTATTGTACCGGGACCACCGGAAGGGTCCCGGGGGTCCACCGGGTGGGGCCACCTATCCCGGAGGGCCCCATGGGCTGAAGTGGGAATGGAACCAGCCCTTAGTGGGCTGGGGCGCCCCCCTTGGGCCTCCCCCTACGCCTAGGGTTGGAAACCCTAGGGGTGGGGGGCGCCCCACTTGGCTTGGGGGGAAGCCACCCCCCTTCCCCCTTGGCCGCCGCCCCCCCTTGGAGATCTGATCTCCCAGGGCCGGCACCCCCCAGGGTCCCTATATATAGTGGGGGGAGGGAGGGCAGCAGCACCACAGCCCCCTGGCGCCTCCCTCTCCCCCTGCAACACCTCTCCCACTCGCAGAAGCTTGGCGAAGCCCTGCCGAGATCCCCGCTACATCCACCACCACGCCGTCGTGCTGCTGGATCTCCATCAACCTCTCCTTCCCCCTTGCTGGATCAAGAAGTAGGAGACGTCGCTGCTCCGTACGTGTGTTGAACGCGGAGGTGCCGTCCGTTCGGCACTCGGTCATCGGTGATTTGGATCACAGCGAGTACGACTCCATCAACCCCGTTCCTTAGAACGCTTCCGCTCGCGATCTACAAGGGTATGTAGATGCACTCCTCTCCCCTCGTTGCTAGTATACTCCATAGATGGATCTTGGTGATGTGTAGGAATTTTTTAAAATTCTGCTACGATCCCCAACACCTTAAGCGTGTGACCCTATAGGTTCGGTGAAGTATAGACATGACCCGGAACCCCTTCCGATCAATGATCAACATCGGAGCCGTGGACACCCATATTGACCCCTATACCCACACGAATAAATATTCGAGTGAACCTCCAGTTGCAGTGAGCTATTCCTGTTGCTTCGCGATATGTCACAAACACCCGAGGTGAGATTTATTGCATCCCCGTGGACGAACAATTTTTTCACCATGCAAGTTACCTCGTTACCGGTTTTGTTCTCTTTTCTCGTTTCCGTGTTCCGGCATCCCAGTGATCAAATCACAAGGTGTCTGGCCAGACGATTATGGATACCGTAACACCGAGAGGGCCCGAGAATATATCTCCATCGTCGGAGGAGCAAATCCCAATCTTGAGCTATCAAGTTACTTGATATACTTTTGCATGAACCCGTAAGCCGCCGTAATAGCCACGCATTTACGGATGACGTTTAACAAACCCCAAAGTTCATGAAGCAAGCATGAAGAAACTTGATACTCTCATGGTCTAAGGAATCATGCAAACGTTAGCCATCTCTGTGTTATGTATCATTAACTTGTGACGAATGAATCTCATAGCATAACATCAATCCGGGTCGACTCAACACAAATGTTCTCTTAACATTGTGCCCTTAAAGTTGATGGCATAGACATGCGCATGATCAGGAAAACAGAACCATCATGCAACACTTGAGCTAGTCTTAGAGGCCAGACTAGGAATACTTCTTACCGTTTATTATTCCACACGTGCATATGAGTCTCCCTCCGAGCCTCGTGGATATTGCAGACTCGAGAATCATTGCAGTTATAGCATGGAACATAAACATAATTACGAACTTGGAGATAAATAATATCATTTATTATTGCCTCTAGGGCATATCTCCTACAGACTCCCACTTGCACTAGAGTCAATAATCTAGTTAATGCTAATGCACTTTACACCTATGGCATACCGGTGTAAAAAATGCTTCGCATGTGGTATAGCCTGATGTCCATCGGATCTGACAACTTCAGCTCCATGTGTATCTCTGCATATCCTCGCGTTTTCACGCTTTCACAAAATTCATATTTTGTGCGGACTTGGGTTTGTATATATGTGAATCATTGGTCGAAACCTGATTCCTCAGACTGAGTTATGGAGCAACTATCTGCAATAGTGTCCCATTGACCAAAGCCTTCTTGGAACCATACTAAGTTCATGAATGAAATATATGATTCAACATCTTTGTCTTTGTCGCTTCTAAAGCGGCAACATACTTCGCCTCTGTTATAGAATTCGCCACAGTAACTTGTTTGGAACAATTTCCAACTAACTGCACCACCATATTGTGTGTTACACAAAACCCTCAATTTAAATCGAAAATCGCATGGTGAAATGATGAAGATTGTATCGACGTAACCTTTTACAACGAACTCTTCATGATCTCCACTTGCGAGAAAACATGTCATCAGTGCTACTTTAGTACTCAATGATCCTTTTTTCACTGTTGTCCCATGATCAGTACTTTTGATCACTTTGGTATCTATACTCGCAACAGCTTGGGAGTATTGGACATATCTGGTTGTTTTACATACCATGGAATACATGATTAATCCAAACACATGAGTGTGTGGAATCTCCATCATGTATTTTGATCATCAGTGTTTTGGGACACCGATTCTTGCAAAAACTCTTTCCATGCGACTTTGGCAAGAATCACTCCTTGTCGTTCTTAGTGCTAAAAGGTTTTAGCATCTTGTCAATATGTATTTTTCTCAGCCCTATTAGGTAAATCTATCTCCATAGATCATTATGCCTAATATCAAGGCTATTTAGCCCAAGCACTTCATCGAAAAACTATTTTCAAATGAAGTCCTAATTCATGTCAAGAAATTTATTTCCAATTAACAATGTGTCAAGCACACAAGGTTTTCAGAAATATTATTATGCTCCCACTTACTTTCTTGAAACCACAAGCATCTTCGTTACCCATTGATGAAGTCAAACCCCTTTGACCAGTCTATCAAAACCGAAGATTCCAACTCCATTTTGCTCTCTTTTGTCCATTGCTGGAACTCTGAAGTTTGCATACTTACTAGCATACTCTGGACTGACAAAATACTTTGGATTGTATCACATACAAGTCCTAGGTTGTATTTCCATTTCATGGAAATTCTTTTGTCATCCATGTTTCATATCTCATGTTTGGAATATGTATTAATTGCTAGTTTAACCCAAACCGAATTTAAGCATTGATATGGTGAGACAATCTCATTGTAGTCAACTCCTTGAACTTGTTCTTGCAACAAGTCGAGCTTAATGGATAAAACATTTTTATCCGTATCAGTTTTTAGTCCCATTACAATCCGTTAGACTCCAAGTCTTTCGGAGGGTTTATCAAGATTTAAATCTTGAATCATTTATGGAAACTAGCTCGGATTATATTGGCATTTAGCCAATTCCGGAGTCAGGGCCCATCAACGCTTCCTTGTGTATCATAGGTATACTGTTGTCTAACAACAATATCTCGTTTGCACACCTGAGAGGTTTGCACGAGCTTTGCCTACGTTGTTCAGCTGCAAGTTCGACCGAAGTCCATACATCTAATGTAGAGGCTTCCGTGTCAGTCACAGTAGGAAACTCTGGAATCACTTCCAAGGTTCCTTTCCTTTAACGTGATGACGAAGATACCTGTTATCTCGTCGAGTTGCACTGTCCTCCCACTTACCCTTTTGCAAGAACTATTCTCTTTAAAAGCATACCGTTTTGTGGCAAAAATCCTTTGTCTCGGTATAGTGGTGGGGGAATACCAATGACTTGGGATAACTTACAAAGTAGCACTTGTCTAATTTGGAATAGGTTTGTAACCTTTTACACAAGCCCCATATTCCAAATGTTAAGAAAAGATATAACATGGTTGGGCGTACCATACCATGCCATCATTTCAACAGACCTGATGGAGCTCTTTTCAGTGTAAAAGCCATAGTCTCTAAAGCATTACTCTTTTAAAAGCGATAATGGCAAATTTATTTATGTCATCTTTGATCTTACCATGTCATAAATGGTTTGATTACATCTTCACAGACATTCCACTCATAGTGGTGTTCCGGGAGGTGTAAGTTATGAAAGTCTTTTCACAACTCATCAGACATTCGCTAAACTTGTAACTCAGATATTCCTTTCTGCAATCAAATTGTAGAAACATAATTTCCTTGTTACAATAACTTCTACTTCATTTTTGAAAACCTTTCGAATGATTTCAAAAGATCCAGACTTACGTCTTATCAAGCAAATATCCATATATCTACTTGATTCATTTCTGAAGATAGATTAATCCACTACTTGCAACAACATTTATTGAACTACACACATCAAAATGTATGATCACCAACAAGTTTGTTGCTCGTTCCTTATGGCCTGTGAACGGTATTTCAGTCACTTCACTTTTCGGAGGAAAGTTGCAAGTGTCAGATGATTAAAAATCAAACGACTTCAAAATCCATCATAATGGAATTTTTCCGTGCAGGTTTCTCCAATGTAACCAAATGTAGTGCCACATATGTGTGGTATTCTCATAGTCTTGCGACATTTAGCGTCAGTGTTATGGATGTATCATTTTACCATCAATATTCATAACATGCATCCCATCTTGGATGGAAGCATGGCCCTTCATGTTATTCATAATACTGAACAACAATTGTTCTTTTATGAACAACCCTTTTGCAATAAACATTGTGCAATGGGCTAGAGTGTAAGAAACTCTAAAATGAATTATGAAAGTAAACACAGAGGTAATATATTAATATCATTATTCATAACATACATCTCATTCATAATGAAACTATGGCCCTTACGTTTATTCATAATACTGAACATCAAAAGTTCTCTTATGAAAAACCTTCTTGCAAGATACTTTATGCAATGGGCTAGAGTGTGTAAAACTCTAAAATGTTTTATGAAAATAAATACATATGGTAATACACCGATGAAAGATATAGTAACATTTACTATGTTCCATGTGTGTATCTAAACCTCATTCCTGGCCAGTCTTTCAGGCCATAGTAGTTCTTACATCGAGTTGCAACAAAATGCAATCGAGCGGGTATCTTTGTGATTAACTCATAATACCCAATAATTAGTGATTAACATGTTTAACCATAACTCCCAAGAACTATATCTTTGACCAGCCTTCTATACATCAAAAACTTGTATGACATTCATACATGAGCTGGATATTCCAGACATCTTTCTTTCTGCCTTTATACTTCTAACAGTTTAACTTTTAGTATTTCCTACTCGCAAAAGAAGCACCCAACTTAAGAGTGGCGTTAGCCCTGGACTTCCTAGGCGTGTAAGTCATACTAACACCCTTTGGACACTTCCTTTCTCTTTAAGTTGTTGTTTTATTCACCTTTCATCATATGACAGGCATTCTTCTGGATCCCTCTCTTATAAGTCTAATGCATAGTAAACACTTTACTAATAATTTGCAAACAAACATTGCTTTGGATATTTCATATCTTTCAGCCTTTGTTTGTATCTGAAAATTAATTTCCAGTTCCATGAATATCACATAACTATCCCAAACTTTCGAATTTCGAGTTTCATGGAAGCAAACATATTGCACTTGACCGCAATGGAATTCTAGCTTTTGGATCGAAGGACGAGAGTCTCATCATCCATTGCATTTAGCGGGAGTATATGGAAAGCATGCGATAGGACAAAGTCCTTCTCGGCACTTTTGAGGACAATCCTCACATTACGTTACCAATCGTAAAGTTTTAACCAGATATTTAACAGTTATTCAATTTTAACAGGGAAGGTGGAAACGCGAGCCATTATTCTACAACTATTTTGCAAGAAACACTTAGACAGTGTTCATAATTAATTGCACCGAGAATTAAACAAGTTAATTCTATAGTGCGCTCCCACTCAATTCAATATCTCTCATAATTGATTTAGAGTGATTCAAGATCCATATTTCTATTCGATGCCATTGACGGGTTCATCACTGATGACACAAATTTCAATCGGTAGGCCAACTTGCCGATCACATCTCTATGTGATTCTTGTTCATCTTTCGATGGGCGTGTTCCGAGCTCAGGACTCTCCTGCCTGAACGTCAAAGACAACCAAGTGATCTTGCTGCGATGTCTGACATCACCCTCCTCATTCCTCTCGATTCGTTTGTGCTCATGTGTACATGGCGCACCCCGAAAAGATACGAATTTCAGACGGTGCTACACTTGGGTGAACACTAACTACTTTGATATTTTAAGTGAGAGATCACCCTAATAAAAAGCGACTACCGCGCAATCAAGAAGGGTGCATCATAAGGGATAAACATCTCAGGCAATTCATAATAGCATGATATGGTATAGCCCTTTCTGACGGAGAAGTATTTCATTCCTTCGTCTTCGGCATTCGCATCGGTGTTCACCTTCACGAAGATTGCCACCACATTGTCGATGCACCAGATAATATTGTTATCTCTATAGCTAATAAAATAAGTGCATTACTTAAAGTTGACACGCAGGTCATTAAAGTGACAATCATATGGCTCCAGCCATCATAACGAATCATGACACGCAGGTCATGTTAATCAATTTACATCATATAGTCATCTCATACATAATCAAATTATTATGAGCACTGCTATACCACATCACATGCACATGCAAAACCCTCCTGCCAAACCAAGTTAGACGCCTCTAATCGGTTCATGCAAAAACTTGTTTTTCGTGGCTTCTAAGGTTTCGAAACAAACCGAAGCTACGAACGTCCATCATCAAGTATGATAATTCAAGTCGCTAGATTAACTTTGCGGGGTGTATGAAACACGAGATAATAAAATCTCGAGCCCCATACTGAACTTCATCATACGCATGACCCCCGTGCAGATCATATCTGCATTGCCCTTTTGTCTGCGGAATTTCATCTTTCTTTCTAACTATGGTGGATTACAACGAACTGTTAGCACTTCGTTGATCAATCAGGATCGCGGATTGCCAGAACATTGAAAATCCACCATGCCATTATCAAGATCAGAAATATGCAAATTCCAGGGAAGCAACAAGAACATCGGGTAACAGATTTCATCTGCTACCCGCACAAATAATTTTCAGTAATAGAACTCATCTACTACAAATTATATTGTGCAACACCCATACATCTCTATGTATTCTAGATCGCTACATGCATCTACGCATAGCACGGCTCATGATGCCACTGTAGGGGTAACGTAGCAGAAAACAAAAAAAATTCCGACTTACGCACCAGCCCAGGACCACTATGGAGACTGCATACAAGGTTTGATCTTTTTCGTTACCGACTCGTAGCGCAGCGGGAAGTAGAGTCGATGACGATCGGCGGTGCAGATCCCCGCAGCTAGGATTTTACAACCTCCCAACCGCGAGGATGTATACCCTCATCTGCCCCTCAGACAGCCCTCCGGGAGATGGTCGAACATTCCCCCGGACGGTGTCGTGGACAGCCCTTCGGGAGGACCTTCGAAACACGGACGGTCACTCAGACAGCCCTTCAGGAGGACCTTTGAAACTCGGACGGTCACATGGACAGCCCTTCGGGAGGCACTCTTGAACTAAGACCGAAATTACAACCTCTCTACAGAGTTGCACACATACAGTGTCATCTATCCGGCAGGGCTTCGCCGTCCAGAACTAGTTCCTGCCGGAACCCAGACAACCTTTCGGCTCTACGAAACTATTTCGCGGGGAGGGAGGGAGAAGCCAGATCATTGCAATGGAACTTGTATGTGAGAAAGAGTGAGTGTGGAGAGTGCCTCTCCACCTCTATTTATAGGAAAACCCAAGGGGTAGGGGACACATGAAAAACCCAAAAATGCCCACACTTTATGTCACACATAAAGGGCATAAAGGGCATAAAGGGATGACAAGTGGAGCCCCATGGAGGAGCTGCACCATCCAACGTCCCACCTTCATGGGGCCCCCCAAAGGGGGTTCCTTGATCCCCAAGTCCTTCTAGAAGCCTTTTGGGAAAAGCCCCAAAAGGTGGCTTTCCATAAATATCCCAAAAAGCACTTTCACTATTCACAACGACATTTTTCAGCGTCCGTTCGAACTGAAAATATTTATGTGGGCTTCAAACATTTCCAGTAGCCACTCAAATATTTTTCAACGCGATCCGAAACAATTCCGGATTAGTGATTTTCATCTGCGAAAAGCATCTGAAGTGGTTCCGGCAGCTCCGGAGCAATTCCAGCTTTTATCCTGGCAAATTCCAGAAAGTTTCCAGAATGACTCTGGCACCCTCCAAGAATTATCAGGCATGTGCCGAAACCAATTTGAATTAATAGTATATCCCGAAACAACGTTTCGGTTTCACCGAAACTCATTCGATGACCTCTCTCTGCGAAACTTTTCCGCTGTCCGAAACTTTTCGGTGTCCGAAACTTTTTCGGTGATTTTCTCTCAGACTCCCTGTCTAGTATTCAACAGATATATGACCCTTAAGCGTGTGACCCTATAGGTTCGGTGAAGTATAGACATGACCCGGAACCCCTTCCGATCAATGATCAACATCGGAGCCGTGGACACCCATATTGACCCCTATACCCACACGAATAAATATTCGAGTGAACCTCCAGTTGCAGTGACCTATTCACGTTGCTTCGCGATATGTCACAAACACCCTAGGTGAGATTTATTGCATCCCCGTGGACGAACAATTTTTTCACCATGCAAGTTACCTCGTTACCGGTTTTGTTCTCTTTTCTTGTTTCCATGTTCCGGCATCCCAGTGATCAAATCACAAGGTGTCTGGCCAGACGATTATGGATACCGTAACACCGAGAGGGCCCGAGAATATCTCTCCATCATCGGAGGAGCAAATCTCAATCTTGAGCTATCAAGTTACTTGACATACTTTTCCATGAACCCGTAAGCCGCCGTAATAGCCACCCATTTACGGATGACATTTAACGAACTCCAAAGTTCATGAAGCAAGCATGGAGAAACTCGATACTCTCATGATCTAAGGAATCATGCAAACGTTAACCATCTCTGTGTTATGTATCATTAACTTGTGACGAATGAATCTCATATCATAACATCAATCCGGGTCGATTCAACAAAAATGTTCTCTTAACATTGTGCCCTCAAAGTTGATGGCATAGACATGCCCATGATCAGGAAAACAGAACCATCATGCAACACTTGAGCTAGTCTTAGAGGCCAGACTAGGAATACTTCTTACCGTTTATTATTCCACACGTGCATATGAGTCTCCCTCCGAGCCTTGTGCATATTGCAGACTCGAGAATCATTGCAGTTATAGCATGGAACATAAACATAATTATGAACTTGGAGATAAATAATATCATTTATTATTGCCTCTAGGGCATATCTCCTACATGTGCAGCCTAGATCCTTGGCCATGCCGTTTACAAGTAAGGCACATAGGTTACGAAAATGAAATCAATAATAAGTGTAGCTCTTTGACTACTCCGGCGGCCTCACATTCCCCATGGACGGGCGCATCGTGTCGAGCACCTGCGGAATGCACGAAGAAACAATGATCAGGTTATTTGGTCGATCCGGGCGGCGGGGGTTTCTCGATAGGATCCCACACCGCCGCGGCCGAATCCGGCGGTGAGCCGGACTCAGGAGGGAGGTCCACCAGCACGTACCGGGATTATAGGAGCCGCGGCGGCGCTCCGGCCTGGGGAATGACGCGGCGGGATTGGCATTCGGAGGCGAGGTGGAGATGGAGAAGTTGGCGGAGGCCGGTGTGCTGCCGCCGCTAAGCTGTGGGGCTCGAAGACAAAGAGAACTTCTCCGGGTACTCAAGATATTGTGTTTAGAGAGGTGTAGATTGTCGATTCCAGCCGAGAAGACCATGAAAATATAAGAATAAAGAAAAACATTTTAAATAGATTGAAATTCACTGAAGACCCCTCAGTTTTTGAGCAGATACATTCCTCAAATCAAGAGGATTGTTAAAAACCTTGCTACTAGAGAAAGATGCATGTGATGTCGGTATTGGTGCAGTGCTTATGCAAGACGGAAGACCTCTATTTTATTTGGGTAAAGCCTGGGAGTAAAGAATAGAGGTCTGTCAAATTACGAAAAATCATCTAATAGTAAGATCATTTGTGATCTTCAAATTTCTATTGTTAGGCGTCCATAATTTGGAGTTAAACTTACCAACGCAAGTCACAAGCTTGACACGGTGAGAATGGCTGCAATTGACAACTCCTGCATCTGAGCTTGCCAACTCTAGCAACAGAGAATGACAACTCCTGCAACAGATACCTTTACAGCTCACTCTGTCAGTCCACTAACACCACACATATTCTCGTCATGAAAGAATAGATTCCAGATAAAATGTATACTAGCCTTCTCCGGTCTGGGAAAAGCAGCGAACTCGTTAAACTAGGGGCTATTTTATTCATGGTCGCTACTGTTGTATTGTATATTGTCGGGGGAAGCTACTGCTTCTACGACAGCTCCGCTTCCTCGTCTTGCTTCTACTTTGCTTGTTGTACCCCGTCTGTCCGTCTCTTCTGCTTTTCTCTGTCGGGGCCGGCTGGGCTCCCCTAAAAGCATGGGGAAATATCACAAACATATTGTAATTTTTTGTTGATAGTTTACCAAGCTGACCACTTGGTAAAATCACAAACATATTAGATGATAGTGTAATGAGTATCTTTTTAAACACTCATATGTTGATAAAATTCCGCAATAAGCTATTCGTGTTCAACACATGTGTCTACAATCTGTAAATAGTGAGCGTATTTTGGGGGCTTTGGGCTCTGGGTGAAAGCCTTGTTTTGATGGGGATCGAAGGATACCGACGACAATGCTTCTTGTGGTTGTCGCAGAAGAGTTTCTCCTCTCCACTAGGTCACGGCTTGTAGGTTCGAGGGTTGTCGTGGAGGCTATTTGGTGTGGCCGGCCTTACCTGAGGTCTGGCAGAGCTGGGTGGGTGGCTTTTGGCGAAAGCCTTGATTTGGGAGTCAAGGATATCTGTGACGATGCTTCTTGAAGGCGTCTCCAAAGGGTTCCTCATATTTTTCGGGTTGTGGGCATGTTGGCGATGGAGTTTGAGTTGGCCTACGTCGGCATGGTTTGGGTTTCTACACGATTGTCTCTTGATCAACCGTGTTTGTTGTACGGTTTTTCGGCCTAGTTTTTTTATACAAATCGGGCCACTCTGTCTTGTTTTTCTCTTAATGAAATCGACAGCGCACCTACCTTGCACGTAAAAAAAAGGTTTTATGGTGTTTTTCTTTTTGGCATTTCACTCGTTTCTATGTGGTCTCTTCGTTTTGCCTTGCATAGATAATTGGATTCATTTTTAATCAACAACGTGTTTGGCCAATTAATTGACCAGCACGATGTTGAGTCGTTGCTGCAACAACGGCGCCTGTGTGTATATATATTCTCGTATTTCCCTTTGTGAGGATATAGTCTCATTTTCTTTTTTTGCGGGAAATATGAGAAAAAATATTCTCTTTTTTTTTTGAAGCGGCTAGCATTGCCGGCATTTCATTGATTTAAGCAGAAGGGAGAGTGACAAGGGGTGATCAAGTGATCAAGAAAGGGGAAAATTACAACTGCCCCGCAAGTGGAAGGGAACTGCGGGTCCAAGATCGTAGGGCGATACTTTCACGTCACTTCCCCAAAGGGTAGCTCAATGCACTTTGCCCCGGCCATTCTCCATTGCTCCATGTCGCGCTTGCAGGCTTCAATGACGTGCCTTGCGTTTGCCTGCTTCCCTCTGAATATTCTCATTTTTAACGTGGTTTCCACATAGTTTTCATGATACTCCCTCCTTTTCGGTTTATAGGGCTCAATTCAAAAATCTCATCGACCAAGGTAGATGGCGAGTGGTGGAATAATTTTTGTAGTTTGCAAAACCAGTCAATTAATGCGCTTGTTTTCCTCAAACAATTGTGTTTACCAATGCATTAATTGCAATGCATGCATGCACAAAACACATGCATTGGTCAATTTTCTTTTAATACTTGCATGCAATGATTTAATGCACCTTGAAATCTAAACATGTGATGGGGAACAACCAAATTGAGCCTTATAAAACGGGAAAACTAAAATTCTGAGATAAGCCTTATAAACCGGAAAGGAGGGAGTAGCTTCATCTCCACTGAACAACTAATGTATATTGTCTCGTTTAATAGCGGATCAGTGATATAAATAAATACTGTATATTTGTATTACTGCAAAAAATCAATTCAAAAATTAAATATGCATCGTGATATTTCCCACGTGCCGTAGGTAGTGCAGGTCTCCTTGATGACTAGCCGTAGGTAGTGCAGGTCTGTTAGGCCGTCCTCCGTCACCCTGCGGTGGCCGTCGAGCTGCCGCCGGACCTCATCTTGCGCCCTCCGCCTGGCCGCCGGCTTTCGCAGTAGCTCGGCCATTGCCCACACCAGCTAGGTCGCGGCTTGTTGGTTCGAGAGTTGTTGTGGAGGCTGTTTGGTGGGGCCGGCCTTTCCTCAGGTCTGGTAGACCTGGCTGGGTGGCTCTTGGCGAAAGCCTTGGTTTGGGAGTCGAGGATATCGGCGACGATGCTTCTAGAAGACGTCTCCAAAGAGTTCCCTCACATCTCCGGGTTGTGGGCATGTTGGCGATGGAGTTTGAGTTGGCCTACATCAGCATGGTTTGGGTTTTTACATGATTGTCTCTTGATCAATCGTGTGTGTTGTACGGTTTTTCAGCTTAGTTTTCATATAAACCAGGCCACTTTCTTTTGCTTTTTCTCTGTTAATGAAATGGGCGGTGTGTTTGCCTTGCACGTCAAAAATTTGTGACGTTTTTTTTGCATTTCACTCGTTCCTATGTGGTCTTGTCGTTTTGCCTTACATAGACAATTGGAATTATTTTTAATCAAAAATATGTTTGGCCAAATAATTGACCAGCACGCTGTTTTTTTTTGGATTAGTTTGAATTGCTTACCACATATGTCACATGGTGACCAGCACGTTGTTGAGTCATTGCTGCAACAACGACGCCTGTGTGTATATATATTTTCTCGTTCTCCTTTTGTGAGAATATATTGTCTCATTTTGAAACGTGGTTTCCACATACTCCACTGAATAATTAATGTATATTATCTCGTTTAATAGCGGAGCAGTGATATAAATAAATACGGAGTACATCTGTATTAGTGCAAAAATAAATTTAGAAATTAAATATGCACCGAGATATTTCCCACGTGCTTGCTCAGGAGCTATAAAGTCAAGGAAAGCAGCTTGGGTACACTATCTCTTTGAGGGCTTGGCACTCTGACTCTCTCTTGGACTAGCTTGGCGCCGGCGGCACAAGATTCGCCTTTTCTTCTTCTTGTTCCGTGCTCTGCTATCCATCGCGAGATTGGAATAATGGCGGCTGAGCCTTCGCAGGACGCGCCGCTCCAGCTCCACACCGTGCAAACGGACCAGCCCCTGGCCACCGTCAACCGCCTCCTCGCCGCCCTCCACGTGGCGCTCGCCGCGGCAGCCATCGCCCACCGCGGCGCCCACGTGATGCTGGCGGCCGACCTGGTGCTCCTCTTCCTGTGGGCGCTCTCCCAGGCGCCCATGTGGCGCCCCGTGTCCCGCGCCGCCTTCCTGTCCCGGCTCTCGCGCGCCGCCCTCCCGGCCGTGGACGTAATGGTTGTGACGGCCGACCCGGACAAGGAGCCAGCGGCGAAGGTGATGAACACGGTGGTCTCCGCCATGGCGCTCGACTACCCTGGCGGGCGGCTGAGCGTGTACCTCTCCGACGACGCCGGGTCGCCGAGGACCCTGCTCGCCGCCAGGAAGGCCTACGCCTTCGCCAGGGCCTGGGTGCCCTTCTGCAGGAAGTACGGCGTGCGGTGCCCGTGCCCCGACAGTTCTGCGCCGGCGACGACCAGCTCGACCTCGGCGGTCACCACCGGCAAGAGCTCGACGACGACAGGCTAAGAATCAAGGTGCGTGCATGATCGATTACGCAACTTCAAAACATAGTATATTTGTCGACATCAGAGACTATTTGCTGATGGCTGAATGAGCGTTGAATTTGTCCTCGTTGTCCACGGTCAGCCCTCTAAACTTTGAATCCTCAACAAAAAAAAAAAAAAAGCTGTCTAAACTTTGAAAATAACCTGACATGCATGTACACCCATCAGTCCTGAGTCCTGTCTGCTCCGCGTCTACACAGTAGTAGTATTACAAACTTACAGTACTACCATTGGCTAACCCATCATCGATTGCGCACTGAGTTTTTTTTTTTTGGCGGGACATCGCACTGATTTATTAGCTGTAACTTTATGTCATCATGGGCTTAACAACCTCGTGTGAATAATGACCTATACCACGCAGTTAAATTTATTACCTCGTGTGAACAATGACCTATACCGCACAGTTAAATTTATTTGATTGCTCCTGCAAAAAAAATTTTTACTCTGTATTGGATTGCACGAGTATATTACACTTTAAATATGGATTGGTTTGCTTGAAACTTTAGTTCATTGTCTAGTTTTGAAACTAGCAAAACATGTGTGCGACGCCACGCCACACCACGTGTAGCATGAATCCACACAATAGATCGCCGACACGTCTCTCACCTAGCATGAAGGCCAGTAGACAGTAGTAGGCACGGATGCCACTGGCCCACATGTCACTGACCCAAAGACACCTGCTAGATATTAGCAGTGTTGGCCCGTATCATTTTGTGTCTCAAAGTCAACAATCAGAGGAATACAAAGCATAATATAGGCATTTAGCTAGCAGGACCATCTTGACACATGGTACAGAACAAAGGAACAGAGAGGCAAGTGGGATTCCGTAGAATAAGAATAGTGGTTGAGGAGAGGAACCAAATCAGAGCCAATCCTAAGAAATTCGACATCTTTATTCCCGTGAAACAAATGCTACACATCGGAAAAGAAATTGTGAAAATAGATACTGTGAGAATCCATTGAAAATCATGTAAACTCAGTTAGGCCGGAAATTGGACACTGGCATACCGTATGCTCCCGCGTGACCGCTACCTGTGGCTCAGCAAGTCAGCATGATGTTTCAGTTTGGATTTTCATTTTTCTTTACTAGTTTTCATTGGTTTTCTTCTTTTACTTTTTTATTTTTCACGTCTTTTTTATTTCATTTTTTGTTTTCCCATTTTCATTTAAAATTGTGGACAAGTTTTAAAAATCTTGAGCATTTAAAAAAAATCTTGATCATTTTTATTAAAAATTAGTGAAAATTTAAATTTGTGAATACTTTGTAAAATCTATATTTTTCGCCGATATAGTTTTTTGTAGCCAAACGGACGCGTTTTCGGCTTTTTAAACAGTTTTTTCGACGTTTTGGTTTTCTACCAGTCTTCCCTAGTTTTTGGACAAAAAAATTCGGGAAAAAAAATTTGCGGGAAAAAACGCGTTTTTTTGTTCCGCAAAAGGCACAGTTTTTCTTCCGCGAGAGGCACGGTTTTGCTTTTGCGAGAGCCACGGCCATGCCTCTCGGAAACAAAAAAAACGCATTTTCTGTTTTTTTATCTTCCGCGAGATACACGGTTTTGCTTCCGCGAGAGGCACGGTTGTGCTTTCGTGAGAGGCACGGCCGTGCCTCTCGAAAACGAAAAAAACGTGTTTTTTGTTTTTTTTTTTGCTTCCGCGGGAGGCCTCTCGGAAACGGAAAAAAAAGATGTGTTTTTTATTTATTTTTTCTTCCGCGAGAGGCATGGTTGTGATTTTGCAAGAGGCGCGGCCGTGCCTCTTGAATCTAGTTTTGAAGATCTCGACGCGAGGAATCCAACAGTGAAAACGGTTCGAGATTTGGACGCACGGTTTGAGAGATAAAACATTTTAAATAAACGGGTCTACGAAAAAAAAAGAAAACTCACAGGTTGCGACAAGTGGCGCATATACATCGTGTCACTTGTCACAACCTGAGGAGGTGGAAGTGATCTTTGTAAAGAGTACTATTAGTGATTTCGAATAAATAGGTGCTCCCAACAAATTTGAGAAAAGCTTTGGGAAGAGTAACCTTAAGACTACCAGCAAAATCATATTAATGTTCGATGCAATTCCTATTTGATTGTTTTTAGCGTCAAATAGTTGCCACAACGCCCATGTGACTCCCAATGGGCTGGTCCACTTAACGTTGCATTACGAGCGTCCACCACCGCTGGTTCATGCGATTTTTTATATCTTGTTTCCTTTTGTTTCATCCGGTTTTTATATGGTTTTTACTTTAGATTTGTATTTCTCATTTTCTATGGTTTTTTTGGGTTTTTCCTCTTTTTTATCTAGTTTCTTCTGAGTTTTTTGTTTTTCTCTTTTGGGTTTTTAATTTTTTAATTTTTTCTATGTAATAAATATTTTCCAAATATATGAAGAACACTTTTCAAATACATATTGAACATTTTTCTCATATACCTTGAACATTTTATAATATAGGTGAACTATTTTTTAATATATGATGGATTTGTTAGATATACAATGAATGTTTTAAATAGATGGTGAACAAGTACTATTATTTGTGATATATTTAAAAAATATTTTTATTTGAATTATATATTTTATGAATATATTTCCATAATTTTAAATTACTTTATTACTTCCCCGCTGGTCACATCCTATGCATCAAATTCCATTGTTTCCAGCCGTTCAGATTGGGCTCCCGTGTCATTTTATTGTCCCCAAAAGTCACATCTGATGTGAGCGGAAATAAGAGCAGCAGCCGCCATCGACACTCGTTATGGCCGACTGAGGCGACCAACCTCGAAGCACCGCTAGTGCACCCGACGGTCGCTGCCCTTGCTGCAGTCGTCTCATGCGTTTCTCACCGGCTCCACGCATGCGACAGCATGCACCCGTGGTTGCGGCTCCGGTTGCATCGGTCGCCTGTTGCAGCACCCATCAATGAGCTTGAAGTGTACCTCACCTCGGTTGCTAGTCGCAGCAAAAAATGCACGCAGTCGTAGAAAAAATCCATGTCGGTTCAAGCAAAGATAGTTCGCCATCGCTGATCGCAGCAAAAATGGCTCGCCCATTCCAGCAAAATGACTCACCGGTTGTAAATTACTATCGTGCCGATTGTAGCATTCTCGGCTCACCGCCGTGCCGGCGGTACCTCGCTCAAGCATGGACAGTTGCCAGTCGTAGCAAAAATGCTCGCCGGTTCCAGCAAACTCGGGCGCCACTGAGCCATTGCAGCTCGCTTAGCTGCCGGTTGCAACCCGCGGGCACACCCATCGCAGCATCGTAGGGCTCCTGATGTAGCAGCAGTGGTCCACGCTTCTCCCGTGTAGCAACACCGACGGCATAGCCCTGAAATATATTTTTCTTCCAACTTTGCAGAATATGTACGAGACGTTCAAAGAGGGTGTCCGGGAGGTGATGAGCGACGCAGCTCTTTCTCAGAGTTGGACAAAAGCAGATCACGATGCTCACGTCGAGGTAAACTGCGTCCGTACCCTCATTGCATTTCGAAGCTGCCGGTGCACACCCGATCGATCGGTCTCAGTAATATCCACACCATGCACGTCAGATCATCACCGGCGATGAGCAAGACAGCAGCAACAGCAACTCCGGCGACGGCGAGGAGGATGAGGACGCCATGCCCTTGCTGGTCTACGTGTCTCGCGAGAAGCGGAGGTCGTCGGCTCACCACTTCAAAGCCGGCGCACTCAACGTCCTTGTGAGCACCTACTGTTCATCGATCGATCAGAACGTCCTAGTACATTCTTGTGTTTTTGGCAGAGTTGATCTCATCTTCTTACAACGTGCAATGCAGCTCCGGGTGTCGAGCCTGTTGAGCAACTCGCCGTACGTGATGGTGCTGGACTGCGACATGTACTGCAACAGCCGGAGCTCCATCCTCGAGGCCATGTGCTTCCACCTCGACGGCCGCCGCCGCGCCGATCTCGCCTTCGTGCAGTTCCCTCAGATGTTCCACAACCTCAGCAGCAGCGACATCTACGCCAACGAGCTCAGATCCATCTTCTGGGTAAGATAAGAAGACCAATCGACCATGTATTGCATCAGTCATCTTTTCAAAAATTTCAAGTAATCTTGGTGCATGCATGGTGCAGACGCGGTGGAAAGGCTTGGATGGCCTCCGGGGCCCGATCCTCTCCGGCACCGGCTTCTGCGCCAGGAGAGACGCCATCTACGGCGCCCGGCCGGCCAGCTCGCAAGATCAGTTCTCCGGTGTGGAGGTCGGCGAGCTTAAGAGAAGGTTTGGCGTCTCGAATGGTCACATAGTGTCGCTGCGCCGATCCGGGACCGGGAGCACCATTGTTGCACGTGATGCTCTCCCACAGGAGGATGCAGAGTTGGTGGCGTCCTGCGCTTACGAGACGGGCACCGAATGGGGCGAGCAGGTCGGCTTCTTGTACCAGTCGGTGGTGGAGGACTACTTCACGGGCTACCGGCAGCTCTACTGCCGAGGGTGGACGTCCGTCTACTGCTTCCCGGCGGCGGCGTCGAGGCCGCCGTTCCTCGGCAGCGTGCCCACCAACCTCAACGACGCGCTGGTGCAGAACAAGCGGTGGATGTCCGGCATGCTCGCCGTCGGCCTGTCCAGGCACTGCCCCCTCGCCTCCGCCGCCATCTGCGTGCCTCAGAGCATGGGCTTCGCCTACTACGCCTTCATGGCCCTGTACGCCTTCCCCGTGCTCTGCTACGCCACCGTGCCGCAGCTCTGCTTCCTCCGCGGCGGCACGTCGTTCCCAGAGGCGGCTTCGACGCTCTGGTTCGCCGCCGTGTTCGCGTCGTCGTCGCTGCAGCACCTGGTGGAGGTGTCGGTGGCCAAGCGTGGGCTGGCGTTGAGGACGTGGTGGAACGAGCAGAGGTTCTGGGCGCTCAACGCCGTCACGGGCCAGCTCTTCGCCTGCCTCGGCGTCGCCCTCAACCTGGTCGGCGCCGGCGGCCGGGCGGTGGACTTCGACCTCACCAGCAAAGCGTCCGACGACAGGCTCTACCGGAATGGCGTGTTCGACTTCGCCGGATGCACCACGCTGCTCCTGCCGGCCACCACGCTCTGCCTGCTCAACGCCGCGGCGCTCGTCGGCGGGGTCTGGAAGATGGTCGGCAGGGGCGGCAGCGTGTCCGGCGAGCTGTTCCTCCTCTGCTACGTCGCGGCGCTGAGCTATCCGCTGCTGCAAGGGATGTTCCTCAGGCGGGATCCCGCAAGAGTTCCTGCGCCGATCACGGCGATGTCCGTCGCCATGGTTGCCGCTCTGCTGTCCTTGTTTGGTTAAGGCGGCCACTTTCATTCCAGAGAGTTTGAGTGACACCTAAGATACCTTGATACTACTACCAGTTTGGTTTGATTCATCCAAGCTTCCAAATACCGTGCATATATGAGCAGAAAAGACAAGAATAAAACGGCATTTTTTTTAGCTCCGAAGGGAGGCAGCGTGGCGGGAAGAGGATGAGGAGAGAGGGAGGCGGACCTGTCGATGCGTGCAATCAGCTCGCTACTCGCTACCGCACCCGCAACAAACAACCAAACATTGATGATGGAAATTTTTTTTGAGGGCGATGATGGAAATTGATAGAAAACAAAACGAATGAATAGTAACAATCTCACTATTACTGATGATGATGTCCTTACAATTTATATGCCCCGAAGGGATGCATCCGGAACGACGTGTTCCTTGCAACAGGCGGGAGAGAGGGACGCGACGGTTAGCATGTACTAACCGCACGTTTGTTACAAAAGGAGATTATCCCATTAATTAAAATGATTAATTCCTAACACTCCCCCTAATCTCCACATTGACTATATAGAATCATCATCTTGAAAAATGCTCCTCCAAAAACCCTGTGAGGAAAATATGAGGAGATATACATAATATGCCACCAAAAACTCCTTCCAAAAACCCAATGGGAAAATAAGGAGAAAACGACATATTACAATGTTTGTATTATTATTGCCTCATTAAAAACCTTTCATGAGAAACCATTCAGGAAAAACTCATAAAGGAAAAGAGTGCAATACAGAAGATCCGAAAATCTCGACCAGGTTAGCGTTCAGGAGCGCACTCCCCCTGAACCTTGCAAATAACAAAGTCATCGCATACCAATTCCATTAACATATTTCTGGAATGGACAACTAGGTAAAGACTTTGTGAACATATCACAAAGATCACATATGACTTTGCTTCCAAAATATTTATCTTCCCACTTTTCAACTCATGAGGAAGAAAATACTATCAGAGTAATATACTTTGCAATATTGCTCTTATAACCTGTCTGCATCTATGTAATACAAACAACATTATCTTCATGGATAATGGTGGGTGAGTCCTATCAATCAAACCCGCCCGAACTTTCAACAAAGTTCATCATTCTGTGAAGCCAAACAGATTTAGACGTTGCTTCATACATTCAGAATGATTAGTGGATGCAGCCACTAAAGTTTTTCTTCTCGACTTCCAAGAGAAGGTCGTACCTCCATTCGAGAAGACAAAACCAGTCTGTGATCTGGGATTATGGGGATATGATATATGCCCAGCATCACGATATCCAACCATGGTCATATCTTGAGTTTTCTCATAAAACAAACCAAGATTTTAGTGTCTAGAAGATATCCAAAAATATTCTTCACACCAACCCAATGCCTTTTAATCAGTGATGCATTGTATCTAGCCAATAAATTCACTGCTAATGGCATGCCATGCCTGGTGCAGTTTGCTAGATACACCAGTGCTCTCATTGCACCGTGATATGGAAACTCACGTCCGAATATCTCTTCATCACTGTCGTTAGGACTTAATGGGTCCTTATCTCTAGTAATTCAGAGATCTCAAAACCATAATTCTTTGATGGATATGACTTATCCATGTTGAACTTTCAACAATCTTTTGGATAAATGTGGACTGATGGACAAGTATTCCCGAAGGAATACGCTCAAGTTCCAAGCTCAAGCAATGTTTGGTCTCAACCAAATCTTGCATCTTACACTCCATCTTAAGATGATAGGATTGTATCATGTATCTCTTGTGTAGCTCCAATGATACTCGGATCATGAGCATACATAGAAATTGTACAAAATCCCTCTTTGGATTTCTTGATGAACATACATGAACAATCATCAATGTTTGAGTAACCCTTCTAATAAAGGAACTCACCCAGTCGGTTCTACCACATCATCACCGACTACATCAAGCCATAAATGACTTTTGAAGCTTTACGCAACACATGTTGTGATTAAACTCGGAATCTCCATTCCCTCAGGGACTATCATAGATATATCCGAATTAAGTGACCCATACAACTATGCAGTCACAACATCCATCAGTTGGATATACAAATTCATTATTCACTGCCAGTGATATAAAATATCGGAACATTATCCACTCATAACAGGAGAATATGTTTCATCATAAACGATAACGGGTTTCTGCGCAAACCCCTGTGCTACAAGCCCCGCTTCATGTCTCACCACTTCATTGTTTTCGTTCCTTACATGAACAAAAACCCATTTGCTTCCTCAGGGAACAAATTCAGAGGAGTGGGTATTACTGATCAGGTCAATACCCCCTCTTCTTGAGAGCGAGTGCATCCTCAATTGCTGCCATTCTTTGGATCAATTAGAGCGTTTTAGACACTTAGCCATGCATGGACTTAGGTTCTAGATCCAAACCAAGGTCTTTTGCAATTCACGAGGATAAATAAATGTCGCCATAATGTAGTCTTTATTATATGATTCTCCCAAATCCATATCCATAGTGGAGATTTCATCATTACCTTTTGACTCTTTCTGATTTCCCACAACAATTGAGCCAAGGTCTTCCGATGTCCCAGCACAAAAATTTGTGCGCACACTCGTGCTGGGTCCTGGATGTGTCCAACATCCTTCAGGTGTCCTTCAACCCTTGGTTGAGTATCAACATGAAGTTGACATGCATTTACTGTTTGAGGATTCCTCATTCTCCTTGGACGCTTCCATGAAGCCTTGTCCTCTTGTGTCCAGATTCCTCCCCCTCATCGGTGGCCGAGTGGACCTATGGGTCACATCCACTCTCTCTGACACATTCACTATGGGAACATTTTACTTTGTGACACCTATATACTTAGTAAATGCAACTGACAGATTATTTGCGATACTTTGCAAATTGATAATCTTCTGAACCTCCAGTTCAGACTCATTCGTACGTGGACCTAAGGACAAGATGTCTATTCACATCTCATTCTATTTCCTGGCATTCAATGTGGTTATTATCTCCCCCCACTAGTAGAAAAAGGGCCATTTGTCCCGGTTCATAAGGCCCATCTGTCCCGGTTGGGGAACCGGGACTAAAGGGTCGTTATGGGCCTCCACGTGGCCGGTGCAGCAAGCCCAGGCAGGAGGCCCTTTAGTCCCGGTTGGTGGAACTAACCGGGACCAATAGGCATCCACGCGTCAGCTGTTCAGGGGCTAGGGTTTTTGTTTTTTTTTTCTGAAAGGGGGGTGGATTTGGGGGGTTTGTATGGTTAATTAATGTGTTTCATATATTGTGTTAGGTAGCTAATTAATTAATAGAGAGAAGTGTCCTCTCTTATCTCCGTGCTTGGTCGACGCTACGTACTATATGTATAGAGAGGCCCTCGACACGCTAGCTAGTAAGAAAATGAAGGAAACCATTAAGTACAGAAGTTCGTCATGCATACCGAGAGAAGTGATCGACCTCTCTTTCTCTGAGAGATTGGTCGAACAACAAGTTTTCGTATGTAACACCCCGGATGTAACTTTCCATATTTGTAACTCCAACTCTTGCCATTTTTGGCTATGTCCGGGTCTTAAGCCCATCCTTGGCCCACCGTCTTCAAGATTGGCGCCGGGCTTCCGGTAATGACCATACGAGTGACCCGGCCCCTCCTGGCGGGTGACTCTAAGGTCCATATCCTCAACATTAACTGTCGTGGAATTGTCACGGCAGATGTCCTCGAGCTAGGACTTAGTCGTGGAGCCATCGCAGCTAGGAAGCTTAAAGGGGTTAATGCGAGACAAGGAACACGAGGGTTTATACTGGTTCGGCCCCTTACGGCGAAGGTAAAAGCCTACGTCCAGTTTGAGGTGGTATTGATTAGGGTTTCGATGACCAGGGAGCTTAACTGCTATGCCTGGCTTTCGATGAGATCTTTCTTGTTCCTAAACCGCCGCCGGGTCGTCCCTTTATATAGGGAGGCTGACGCCCAGCAGCTCTCAGAGTCCCGGCCGGCTCATAAGAGTGTCCGGCTCGGACTCTCAACTATTCTTGCCTTACACTACAAGCTCTACCATAATAATGATTGCAACTACGGGCCTTAAGCCATATCCGGGTCTTAAGCCCATCCTTGGCCCACCGTCTTGAAGATTGGCGCCGGGCTTCCGGTAATGACCATACGAGTGACCCGGCCCCTCCTGGCGGGTGACTCTAAGGTCCATATCCTCAACATTAACTGTCGTGGAATTGTCACGGCAGATGTCCTCGAGCTAGGACTTAGTCGTGGAGCCATCGCAGCTAGGAAGCTTAAAGGGGTTAATGCGGGACAAGGAACACGAGGGTTTATACTGGTTCGGCCCCTTACGGCGAAGGTAAAAGCCTATGTCCAGTTTGAGGTGGTATTGATTAGGGTTTCGATGACCAGGGAGCTTAACTGCTATGCCTGGCTTTCGATGAGATCTTTCTTGTTCCTAAACCGCTGCCGGGTCGTCCCTTTATATAGGGAGGCTGACGCCCAGCAGCTCTCAGAGTCCCGGCCGGCTCATAAGAGTGTCCGGCTCGGACTCTCAACTATTCTTGCCTTACACTACAAGCTCTACCATAATAATGATTGCAACTACGGGCCTTAAGCCATATCCGGGTCTTAAGCCCATCCTTGGCCCACCGTCTTCAAGATTGGCGCCGGGCTTCCGGTAATGACCATACGAGTGACCCGGCCCCTCCTGGCGGGTGACTCTAAGGTCCATATCCTCAACAGTTATGATATTCCCTTCGTGGTCGGGTTTTGTCTTTCGTTTTGCATTTTGTTCTTGTCATGCATCTCATACCATGTCATCATGTGCATTGCATTTGCATACGTGTTCGTCTCATGCATCCGAGCATTTTCCCCGTTGTCCGTTTTGTCATCCGGCGCTCCCACCTCCTTCGGCACACCCCTCTTGTTTCTTTTCGTGAGCGGGTGTTGAACGTTCTCAGAATGGACCGAGGATTGTGAAGTGGCCTTGGCATACCACCGGGAGACCACCGGTCAAGTTTTGTTCCATTTGGAGGTCGTTTGGTACTCCAACGGTTAACCGGGTAACCGCAGATGCCTTTTGTGTGTTGCAGCAAAACCCCCCTCAACACCAGCCCAAAACCCACCAAACTCTCTTCCATGCTCTAGGTCGTTCGATCACAATCGTGTGGGCGAAAACCGCACCTCATTTGGACTCTCCTAGCTCCCTCTACCTATATATTTGCATCCCCTCCCGAAAAACATTCGCACATCAACCCTAGCATTTTTTCCCCGCCGCCGCCGGACACGTCCGTACCCCGCCGGACGAAGCCCCGCAGCCACTCCGAGCACGCCACGTGGCAGCCCGCCGCCGCCCGTACCCCGCGCCCTCGCGCGCGCCTTCCTCCGCCCGCGCGCCGCCGCCGCCCTCCGCCGGACTTCGCCGCCCCGCCGCCTCGCCGCTTCCCCGTCGCCGGCCGCCGCGCCGCCCCTCGCCGTCGTTCCCGCGGGCCCGCGTCGCCGCCCTCGACGCCGGTCGCCGCCGCCTCCCCGCGCCGTCGCCTCCTCCTCTCCTCCCTCCGGCCGGCCGCCTCCTCCTCCGCCTCGTCGCCCCTAGCTCTGGCGAGCTCCCTCGAGGCCGAGCCCCGATCTGGATCCAGAGATAGAGAAGGTTGACTTTTCCCGTATCCCGAAATATTCCCAAGTCTTTTATATTGATGTTATATGCCCATGTTCGTAGCATCATAACTCTCTGCATATAGCTCCTTTTCGCGCGTGTAATATATCGAAATGTTCGCCTCGCGATGCTCTACATTTTATTCCATTGCACCATGTTCATTTGAGTCCATCTTGATGCCCAAATCTCTAGTGCAAGAGTGCTAGTTGCTGTTATCTGCTGTTACTTATCAGAACTTGGAGATTTGTTATTTTTGTTGCATTTAACCTGTGCATCTATGGGCATGAGCTCTACATGTGTTTTGTTTTATGCCATGCCATCTTTCCAGTGGTGTATGCCATATATTTTTGTGATCTCTGTGGTGACTAGCACAAGCATGCAAACTAGGCCCCGTAATGTTTCTGATTTCAGGGACTTGGTATTCTCTCCAAGTCTGTCTGCTGTTATTTTGTTGCCATGTAAACTTGATGCTACAGAGAGATCCATGCATATTTTGGAGATGTTCAGTAAGGATGTTTTATAGATATTATTGTAATTGATCCATTCCTGCACTTGTTTGCAATTATGGAGTGCCATAGCATGACTCAATCTTGCTCTACTTTTGCTATAAAATATTTCTGGCAGATTGTTTACGTGTTATTCAATTTTGCCAAGCTTGTGGTAGTTGTTTCCTACATGATATGTATTTGCTCTTGCCATGGATAGCTTTATAAACATGCCTTATTGCTGTAGGTATGCTTGTGTTGTCATGCATTGCTTTGTGGTGAGTGCATCAAGCTCACCAAGATGCCTTCATATTATTGTTTCTGCCATGCTCTGTTTTCTGCCAAGTCTGGAACCTGATAACGAAACTTGCTATGTTTACATGGCTGCCATCATATCTTATGTTCCTTTTTGGCTTATGGTCAGTAAAGAACGTTTGTCATATGCATTTAGTAGAATACTTCCATCCCTTGTTTTGCCATGTTAAGTTCCTGTAGCATGTCGTTTGCTTGCTCTGAACATTGCTACCTGATGCTGTTTCAGGCATGTCCTGTTATCTTTTGCACTTTTGCCATGCTTGTTTAAACCTGCTGTGGTGTGATCTAGCCATATCTCAGTGTTCATCTTTTCTCAAGCATATCCTGTAGATTACTGCCATATGCTTTGTTGCTATGTTGGGGTGCTGTAGCATTGTTACTTGTTGCATTCTAAGTGCTATCATGCTGTTAATCGCAGATTCGTGTCATTCTTGTTTTGCTTGCCATTTGCAAACCGTGCATCCGTTTCCGGTGATCTTTATATCGATTTCGACCGAAATCATCTCATCTTTCTAGTGGCATGCTTGGTTTGCCAAGTTACTGCCTTGTTCATCATTTTCCTCCCGGAGCCCCCATACGCATCGCATATCATACATGTTTTGCATCATGTTGCTTGTGCATTTCTCGTGATTGATTTTGGCTCTGTGCTTGTGTTCTTGTTTTGGGTAGAGACAGGAGACGAGTTCGTGAACGAGGAACCTGTTGAGTACGCTTACGAGGATCAAGCTTTCGACAACTCTGAGAACCTTGCAGGCAAGATGACCATACCCTCGAAATCACTTCTATCTTTGCTTTTCTAGTTGTTCGCTCTACTGCCATGCTGCGTTACCTACCACTTGCTATATCATGCCTCCCATATTGCCATGTCAGCCTCTAACCATCCTTTCCTAGCAAACCGTTGTTTGGCTAAGTTACCGCTTTTGCTCAGCCCTTCTTATAGCGTTGCTAGTTGCAGGTGAAGTTGAAGTTGGTTCCATGTTGGAACATGGATATGTTGGGATATCACAATATCTCTTATTATATTAATGCATCTATATATTTGGTAAAGGGTGGAAGGCTCGGCCTTATGCCTGGTGTTTTGTTCCACTCTTGCCGCCCTACTTTCTGTCATACCGAGATTATGTTCCTTGAGTTGCGTTCCTTACGCGGTTGGGTGATTTACGGGACCCCCTTGACGGTTCGCCTTGAATAAAACTCCTCCAGCAAGGCCCAACCTTGGTTTTACCATTTGCCACCTAAGCCTTTTCCCCCGGGTTTTCGCGAGCCCGAGGGTCATCTTTATTTTAACCCCCCCGGGCCAGTGCTCCTTCGAGTGTTGGTCTGAACTGAGTAGACTACGGGGCCCCCTCGTGCAAACTCGAGGTCTGGTTTTACTTGTAGGATGTCTCATCCGGTGTGCCCTGAGAACAAGATATGTGCAGCTCCTATCGGGATTTGTCGGCACATCGGGCGGCTTTGCTGGTCTTGTTTTACCATTGTCGAAATGTCTTGTAAACCGGGATTCCGAGACTGATCGGGTCTTTCCGGGAGAAGGCTTATTCTTCGATGACCGTGAGAGCTTATGATGGGCTAAGTTGGGACACCCCTGCAGGGTATTATCTTTCGAAAGCCGTGCCCGCGGTTATGAGGCAGATGGGAATTTGTTAATGTCCGGTTGTAGAGAACTTGTCACTTGACCCAATTAAAATACATCAACTGCGTGTGTAGCCGTGATGGTCTCTTCTCGGCGGAGTCCGGGAAGTGAACACGGTTTGAGTTATGAATGACGTAAGTAGGAGTTCAGGATCACTTCTTGCTCATTACTAGATGACGACCGTTCCGTTGCTTCTCTTCTCGCTCTCATTTGCGTATGTTAGCCACCATATATGCTTAGTACCTGCTGCAGCTTCACCTCATTTGTAACACCCCGTGTCGTGGAATTGTCACGGCAGATGTCCTCGAGCTAGGACTTAGTCGTGCAGCCATCGCAACTAGGAAGCTTGAAGGGGTTATGCGGGACAAGGAACACGAGGATTTATACTGGTTCGGCCCCTTACGGTGAAGGTAAAAGCCTACGTCCAGTTTGAGGTGTTATTGATTAGGGTTACGATCGCCAGGGAGCTAAACAGCTATGCCCGACTCTCGATCAGATTGTTGTCGCCCTTAAACCGCTGCCGGGTCCTTCACTTATATAGGGAGGCTGACGCCCAGCAGCCCTTAGAGTCCCGGCCGGCTCATAAGAGCATCCGGCTCGGACTCTAAGCAATACTTGCCTTACACTACAAGTCTACCATAACAATGATTGTAACTACGGGCTTTAAGCTATATCCGGGTCTCAGCCCATCTCTGGCCCATCATCTTGAAACTTAGCTCCGGGCTTCTGGCAATGACCCTTAGAGTAACCCAGCTCACCTGGCGGGTGACTCCAAGGTCTATATCCTCAACATTAGGCCCCAGATTGACTTGAGCCGGCTCGTGTCAATCTTCAATTCTGCAGACAGAAAAAATCTCCGGCTTACCATTCATGTGAAGGCCATAACCCGGAGTGACTTCATCCTCTGGACTCTGGATAATCCGCCGTGACGTCATCCTCCATTAAGTCCGTTTTTTACTCCTCCAGATCCGCAACGGATCTTTGCTTTTACTGTCATTCCGAAAATCGAGGCGCCGTGAGGGGGAGATAACCACGCCGTGGTCTCCTTGAATCTCGCGCCCGCTTATAACTCTGCCTTATAAATAGGCCGGCCCAGCACTTTCTTCTCACGCTCTCCTTCTTCCTCCTCGCGCCATCGCTCTTCTGCCCGAACTCTGCCACTGCCGCCGCCGTCGCGCCCTCGTCCTTCATCAACCCGGCCGCTGCA
The DNA here is from genome assembly GCF_002575655.3 of Aegilops tauschii subsp. strangulata. Taxonomy (NCBI): domain Eukaryota; kingdom Viridiplantae; phylum Streptophyta; class Magnoliopsida; order Poales; family Poaceae; genus Aegilops; species Aegilops tauschii. The sequence continues at coordinate 51,276,777 of NC_053037.3, read as the reverse complement.
TCACCCTGACTCGGACCAGATAACGGCGGCGACTTCCGCTCTTCCCCAACTCCGGTGAGTCCCCTCTGCCTTACTAGAACAGATCTGTGGCAGAGTTCGTCTGTGTTCTTCATGTTCGTCACCATAGCCACAAGTTTCGGTAGCTCATGTAGTCACTGCCCCCGTTGATCTTAACTCTTCGTAAAACCACTGCGGTAGATGTTTGAGATCCACTTCACCTGCGAAAAACCCTCTTTTTACTGCTTAAGAACCATGTTCCACCTTAAGAACTTCTCCTGCCTCTGTTTTTTAGGTCTAGAAAATTTTCATTTCGCCCGATCATTTTGATCCGAAAAAGTTACTGCAATATGTGAAATCTGTTTTACCACACTTAGTAAAAACTGCAGCCCTTGAATCTTGGCGGCTTATATTTCCGACTTAAAGAAAACACGCGCCGTAGAACTTTCCGGTTTAAGGAGAACCATACTCTGTAGAATCCTCCGACTTAACTGCAATAAACCGTAGATGACCAACTTATCCTGAATGCCCCTACGGCTTAGATAACCCACCGTATCTGAATATATATCATTAGTCCCCTTCACAAGCCGCCATTGTAGCTTGGATGATAACTCTCCGGCTTATAATTAACCCGGATACCTTTCTCTTTATCATAGACCATCAACCGTCACCATGCCTCCCAAGGCTCCCATCACTTGCAACTGGATGAGATCCAACGTCACTGATGAGACCCTGGCCAATTTTGTTAAGTCCGGATATCTGCCCAACAAGGAAGTGATGTCCTACCGTGCCCCTGATCCATCAGAAGAAAGACCACAGCCGAGGGACGGGGAGGTAGTGATCTTTGCGGACCACATGAGCTGGGGCTTCGCACCGCTCGGCTCAAAATTCTTCCGGGACGTGCTCAACTTTTTTGATCTTCGGCCTCAGGATATAGGTCCCAACTCCGTATCCAACATCTGCAACTTCCAAGTCTTTTGTGAAGTATACCTTGGAGAGGAACCCAGTTTGCTGCTTTTCAGAGAACTGTTCTACCTAAACCGCCAGAACGAGTGCGCGAACGGGCCAAGTCTGGAATTAGGCGGCATCTCCATCCAACGGCGCAGGGACTGTCTATTCCCTTACGCAGAGCCGCCAAGTCACCCCAAGGACTGGAATATGACTTGGTTCTACTGCCAAGACACGTCCCCGGCTGACGAGAGCCCGCTGCCCGGCTTTCGCCCAACCCGCCTAGAGCCGACTCATCCGTTATCCGACAAGCTGACTGCCGCGGAACGCCAGCCTCTGCTTCCAACGATCAATAAGATCAAGGCTCTGCTAGGCAACGGTCTGAACGGAATAGACCTGGTCCGGGTCTGGATCTCATGGCGGGTGATCCCATTGAGCCGTCGCCCCGGCTTAATGTGTGAGTACACCGGGCGAAAGGATGACCCGCAGAGGCACAGTCGCAATGATCTTCCTGAAGACGTTGCCGAAGAAGAAACCAAGGCTCTATTAAACGAGAGCCTGGCAGACTGTGGAAGAACCGGGCTAGCCCCGTTCTGCAAGACCAATCCAGCCCCAGCGGTAAGCCACTGACTTTAACCTTTCCACTTCTTTTACATGTCACCTTGCTCTGAACCATTTTAAGAGTTCATTACTGTATTTCTCAGGCTGATGATAAATTCTGGCGGGTCAAGTATGACCATGAGGCGGCCAAGAAGGCCAGGAAGGCGAAGAAAGCCGCCAAGAAAGCCGCCCCTCGCAAAAAGGGAAGCAGACCCACTGCTTCGGAGCTACTGCAATTAAGCGATAGCTCCGAGTCAGAGGTAACCCTTAAACCTTTAAACTCTTGCCATATTTGTTGTTTATTGCTGTCCGCCTTATCAACATTTTGCTTATTGACAGGATGACACCGGCGCCAGTAACCCGGTGGTTGAAGAGGTAACATCACTTTCCTCCGACTCGGAGCCTTTGCCACAGCTGAAAGTCCGAAGAGTAACCCGGACAGTAAGCTTTTCTCATCCATTAGCTCATCAAGACCCTCAATTTCTTTTGAAGCAGCGGGTTCACGAAAGCCGGCGTCACACCCGGGCCCGCAAGGACACCGACCTCTCCGCCGGGTTACCCGACGCAACAAGGAAGCGTCGTACTGAGGTTTTTTCTCATCTGTACCCTTTTCATCCATTGGCGGGTGTCATCCGTCAGCCACTCAATTCTTCTGACTCCAATTATCAGGAGACCTCCCCCTCTTCGGGTGACTCCATGCAGTCAAGTCTGCCGGCCTTCAAAACTGCACCCGGGTAATAACAATCTCCTTACATTATCTGTCTGTATTTACTCTTTGTATGCCTATCATTTCTGCCTTCTCAGTGCCCAGGCAAAGCTCACTAAAAGAGCAAAGAAGACCAGGTCAGCCGGAGTGCCGGACTTGCCTGAGCCGGAGGCGACGGCTCAAGAACCGTCAGCTGCCTCCACCCCCGAAGTCACCATTCCCATGGACACGGCGCCTGAAGCCCCTGCCCCGACCACCAAGACAACGACCGAAGCATCGGTTAACCCGGAGGCCTCCGGCTCAGCCCCACCAGCTAACGACCCGGACGTGGTAATTACCCGGACGGAGTATGTTGAGCCGGAGAGGCCGACCGTGCTGGCCAAATGCTCCGCGAAGGGGGAATTGCTGCAACCCCACCGGGTGAATCTGGATCTCTCCAGCTACACCGACTTAAGCATTGGAGAGCTCGTCTCAGGCTACATCAGCCAAGTTCACAAGAGCCGGGACGCCGAGATCGCCATGGTCAACCAGATCCAACAAAAATCTGAGGTAACCTTCTGCTGTCTTCTTATCTTCTGCACAGTGATCCTTGTCATGCTAGCCCCCAAGTCTATGACTTATACTTGAATATGTTGTAGACTTAGATTCCGGCTTACTTAACTGAACCGGCAGTACGTAGATAGATACGTTCAATATGCATTAGCCCCCAAGTGCCAAGTGTCTTTGCTTGGAAAGTGCTTGGGACTTATATAATGACTATTAATAACCCGGAAATATATGCAGGCTGTTGGCAAGAAATTTGAGTCGGACCTTGCGGATCTCAAGAGCCAGCTAAAGACACAAGAGATGGAGACCTGAAAGGCAAGCGCCAAGTTTGTCTCCAGCATCGCCGCTCAAGAGAAGCTGAAGACCGAATTCGATGCTGAGCGGAAGGCCTGGGCTGAGGAGAAAACCGCACTGGTGACCCGGGCAGAACAGGCGGAGAAGGCCCTCACTGAGAAGACCGCTGAGCTCTCCGGCCTAAAACGCCAGGTTTCCCAAATGGTGGCCGCTATCTTCGGTAAGTCGCCTCGCCGGCTTTCATCAAGTCTGTATATGTTATGATTCATCCTTGCCACCGGCTTAGCTTACCTTTATTAAACAGGTCCCAGGAGTGCCAACCTCAACCAGAGCGTGGTCACCAAGTTAAAGGCCGTGTACACCCTGGTGGAACAACTCTACACCGGGTCACAGCGCGCCTTAGCTGTGGTGGCCCTATCCAACGAGGTGCCAACCCATCTGGCCGAAGTCCTGCGCCGGCTCGCTGTTCTGCCACAGCGGATCCAGGAGCTACGCCGAGCCTCCGCAAGATCCGGAGCAATTGCCGCACTGAGCCGGGCCAAAGCATTCATGCCGGAGCTAGACCCGGCAGACATCGCCCTGGGTTACCCAAGCCTGAAGGAAGACGGCTCCGCCTTCGACCAGAAGGACTTCGCGGCATGTGTGAAGGCTTTACGCCCGGTGGCCACCATCATCGGGAACGACACCGACTTAACCAAGTATCAGCCGGGGTACAACACGGAGAATCAGAGGATTCCAACCCCTCACTATGAAGCTCTCAGTCTGATTCCTCCGGCTCGCCAGCACACCTTCGCCCCCGAGATTGACCCGGCTGGGTTAATTGACGAAGAAGCCCAGTTCGAAGCTCTCAGCGGCATCGACTGGAAGTCGTCAACCTTTGAGGTCTTGGGATCAGCCGGAGCAGAGGACGAGCTGGGGACTTCAACCCAGCAGGCGTCATAAAGCGGCTGGCGGTTCACCGAACAACGCTCCACCCTTGAGACTTTGAAGGATTTTTGTAATAGAATAAGTGCAACAATTTATCTCTGCCGTGCCATCGTGCACGTAATGAATGCTGAAACCCCTTGAAGTTATTCTTTTGATGCTCCTCCGGGTCATGATTATCCCTTTGTCCTTCTCAACCTTAAAAAGTACCTTCAAGCATCTGCATAGAAAGGCAAATCACAAGTCTCAAGGCGGCTTACCGCCCTGAGAATCAGGTGTTTGAGATGGATAACCCGGAATACGAACCAAAAAAGACTGGTTAACTATACTCTGAACATAGCCGTGATAACACACTCAACGGCCTGTAAGCATACTTCCGATTTAAATAACCCGGGTAGCTTGGTTGGTACCTTAACTCGAAGTTACCTGTCTTGATGACATCCATGATGTTCAACTAACAAGATAAACCAAAATTAAGCCGGCAAGTGAGACCCGGCAGTACATACTTTGACATGATCAGAGTAGACTTGTGATAAAATAAAAACTTGGGGCTTCCGGTTCGAATACGACCAGAAACCCGGTCCAAAGGGGTTAAGCTAAGATTCGGATGGGATCATATAGCCCCCAGTGGGTGTGGCGATGCCAATCAAAAGGGTATCGACAGCTATGTTCTCTTTGGTTTGAATACGACCCATGTTTGAACTGGAAGCCCCCAAGTGACTTTGAAAATTGTTTAACGACGCTGATTCGAATACGATCCACGTCAGTTCTCAAAGGGGTTACACTATGATTCAAATATGACCAAAGGCAACCTCCCAATGAGCTCGGCACTTTGCCAATCAAAAGGGTATCGACAGCTATGTTCTCTTTGGTTCGAATACGACCCATGTTTGAACAGGAAGCCCCCAAGTGACCTTGCTGCTTACAGCTAGACTTGAATACGATCATAAGCCGGATCCTTCTTTCAAAGTAGTATGTAAAAAATGACATACGTATAATTGGAGGAGAAAAAAGGACAGAGGTCCTGCTTTATTGCTTATCATGATATATACATGTCTAAGATAAATATGTACACCACGAGAGCCGGTGGCTCAAGTGTAGTAAGGCCGAAGCTGAGCTATATTCCATGGCCGACTGGTCTCCTCCTCAGATTTACGCGAATCTTTATGTTCCTGAATATCAATGAGGTAATATGACCCGTTATGCAAGTTCTTACTGACCACAAAGGGCCCTTCCCAAGGTGGGGATAACTTGTGTGCATCTGTTTGATCCTGGATAAGCCGGAGCACAAGGTCGCCTTCCTGGAAGACCCGGGATTTGACCCGGCGGCTATGATAACGGCGCAGGTCTTGTTGGTAAATCGTTGAACGGGCTGCTGCCACATCACGCTGTTCGTCCAACAAGTCCAGAGCATCTTGACGCGCCTGTTCATTATCCGTCTCAACATAAGCCGCCACACGAGGCGAATCGTGACGGATGTCGCTGGGGAGGACTGCTTCTGCTCCATAAACCATGAAGAAAGGCGTGAAGCCAGTAGACCTGTTAGGAGTAGTGTTGATGCTCCATAAGACGGAGGGCAGCTCCTCCAACCAACAACCCGGCGTCCGTTGCAAAGGGACCAAAAGCCGGGGTTTGATGCCCTTCAGAATCTCCTGGTTAGCTCTCTCAGCTTGACCATTGGATTGGGGATGAGCAACTGAGGAAACATCAAGTCGGATATGCTCCCGTTGACAAAATTCTTCCATAGCACCCTTGGATAAATTGGTGCCATTGTCAGTTATGATGCTGTGCGGAAAGCCGAAGCGGAAAATCACCTTTTTCATAAATTGAACCGCCGTGGCTGCATCGCACTTGCTAACTGGCTCAGCCTCCACCCACTTTGTGAATTTGTCAACTGCCACCAAGAGGTGGGTCTTCTTATCCTTGGACCGTTTAAAAGGCCCGACCATATCAAGCCCCCAGACCGCAAAGGGCCAAGTGATCGGGATCATCCTCAATTCCTGAGCCGGCACATGAGCCCGTCGTGAGAACCTCTGGCAACCATCACACTTACTGACCAAGTCCTCTGCATCAGCATGAGCCGTCAGCCAATAAAAACCATGACGGAAAGCCTTGGCCACAAGGGATTTTGAGCCGGCATGATGGCCGCAATCCCCTTCCTGGATCTCACGCAAGATCTCTTGACCTTCCTTAGGGGAAATACAACGCTGAAACGCCCCTGAAACACTGCGATGATGCAACTCGCCATCGATAACAATCATTGACTTAGCCCGCCGGGTTATTTGCCTGGCCAGAATTTCATCCTCAGGCAACTCTCCCCGGGTTATATAAGCCAGATATGGCATTGTCCAGTCTGGTATGATATGAAGAGCCGCCACCAGTCGTGCCTCCGGGTCAGGGATAGCCAAGTCCTCCTCTGTAGGCAACTTAACCGAAGGGTTATATAGGACATCCAGGAAAGTGTTAGGCGGCACCGGCTTTCGCTGAGAGCCGAGCCGGCTTAAAGCATCAGCCGCCTCATTCTTCCTGCGGTCAATGTGCTCCACTTGATATCCCTGAAAGTGCCCGGCAATGGCATCAACCTCGTGGCGATAAGCCGCCATTAGAGGATCCTTAGAATCCCAGGTGCCTGATACTTGTTGAGCCACCAAGTCTGAGTCACCAAAACACCTCAGCCGGCTTAAGCTCATCTCCTTAGCCACCCGAAGACCATGGAGCAAAGCTTCGTATTCAGCCGCATTGTTAGTGCAAGGAAACATCAACGTAGCACATAATGGAACTTGTCACCCTTAGGGGAAGCCAATACAACACCAGCCCCCGAGCCCTCCAACTGTCTGGACCCATCGAAGTGGATAGTCCAATAAGTGTTATCCGGCTTTTGCTCAGGCACTTGAGACTCCGTCCAATCATTGATGAAATCCACCAAAGCCTGAGATTTAACAGCAGTGTGTGGCACATATTTGAGGCCATGAGGTCCAAGTTCTATAGCCCACTTAGCAATTCTCTCTGTAACCTCTCTGTTCTGGATAATATCACCAAGGGGGGCAGAACTGACCACAGTGATGGGATGACCTTGAAAATAATGTTCGAGCTTCCGGCTCGCCATGAACACACCGTATACGAGCTTCTGCCAATGCGGGTACCGCTGCTTGGACTCAATGAGCACCTCGCTGACATAATAAACCGGCCGCTGAACCGGATGCTCCTTACCCGCCTCCTTGCGCTCCACTACAATAGCCACGCTGACGGCTCGTGCATTTGCCGCTACATATAGTAGCAAGGGCTCCTTATCAACCGGAGCAGCAAGGACGGGGGGCTCTGCCAGTTGCTTTTTCAAATCCTCAAAGGCGGTATTAGCTGCATCATTCCAGATAAAGTTATCAGTTTTCTTCATCAACTGATATAGGGGCATAGCTTTCTCACCCAAACGGCTTATAGACCGGCTTAAACCAGCGATGCGACCCGCCAAACGCTGAACGTCATTTATGCATGCCGGCTTAGCTAGGGAGGTGATAGCCTTGATCTTCTCCAGGTTAGCCTCAATGCCTCTGTCAGAAACCAAGAAGCCCAATAGTTTGCCTGCAGGAACACCAAAAACACACTTGGCCGGGTTAAGCATCATCTTGTAGACCCGGAGATTATCGAAGGTTTCCCTTAAGTCATCTATCAGGGTTTCCTCCTCGATGGATTTAACCACAATATCATCCACGTAAGCGTGAACATTGCGCCCGATCTGCTTATGAAGACAATTCTGTACACAACGCTGGTAAGTCGCCTGTGCACACTTGAGTCCAAAAGGCATAGACACATAGCAGAAGGCTCCAAAGGGAGTGATGAACACCGTCTTCTCCTGGTCTTTAACTGCCATCTTAATCTGATGATACCCGGAATAGGCATCCAAGAAACTTAAGCGTGCACAACCTGCCGTAGCATCAATGATTTGATCAATACGGGGGAGAGCAAAAGGATCAGCCGGACACGCCTTGTTCAAGTCCGTGTAGTCCACACACATCCGCCAGGTGCCGTTCTTCTTGAGTACGAGCACCGGGTTAGCCAACCACTCCGGGTGAAAAACCTCAACAATGAACCCGGCTGCCAAGAGCCGGGCCACTTCTTCACCAATAGCTTTCCGCCTCTCTTCGTTAAACCGTCGAAGGAACTGTCTGACAAGCTTAAATTTTGGATCAATATTGAGAGTGTGCTCAGCGAGTTCTCTAGGTACACCTGGCATGTCAGAAGGTTTCCACGCGAAGATGTCCCTATTCTCACGGATGAACTCGATGAGCGCGCTTTCCTATTTTGGGTCCAGATTTGCACTGATGCTAAACTGCTGAGATGAGTCACCTGGAACAAAATCAACAAGTTTAGTCTCATCAGCTGATTTAAATTTCATTGTTGGTTCATTCTCCGTGGTTGGCTTTTTCAGAGAGGTCATATCTGTTGGGTCAACATTGTCTTTATAAAATTTCAACTCCTCTGTGGCGCAAACAGACTCTGCATAGGCTGCATCACCTTCCTCACACTCCAGAGCCACTTTCCGGCTGCCGTGAACCGTAATGGTCCCATTGTGACCCGGCATCTTGAGCTGTAAGTACACATAACACGGCCGTGCCATGAACTTGGCGTAAGCCGGCCGTCCAAATATAGCGTGGTATGGACTTCTTATCTTGACCACCTCAAAGGTCAACTTCTCCACCCTGTAGTTGTTCTCATCGCCAAAAGCCACTTCCAGTTCGATCTTGCCGACTGGATAAGCCGACTTACCGGGTACCACACCATGGAAGATAGTGTTTGACTGGCTGAGGTTCTTATCGACTAGCCCCATACGACGGAAAGTCTCATAATAGAGGATATTGATGCTGCTGCCCCCATCCATGAGTACCTTTGTGAACTTATAGCCTCCCACCTGAGGAGCCACCACTAAGGCCAAGTGGCCCGGGTTATCCACCCGGGGAGGGTGATCCTCCCTACTCCACACTATAGGCTGCTCAGACCACCGCAAGTAGCGTGGAACTGCCGGCTCAACAGCATTAACAGCCCTCTTGTGAAGCTTCTCATCTCGTTTGCACAAACTAGTTGTTAATACGTGATACTGTCCTCCGCTAAGCTGCTTCGGGTTGGTCTGATAACCCCCCTGCTGCTGTTGATGACCCTGACCAGACTGTTGATTAAAGCCTCCTTGACTGTTCTGAGGACCGGAATTTGAGCCGCCGCCCGGGCCATGAAAGCCGCCGGCGCCTGAGCCGCCGGCGCCTGAACCGCCACCCGGACTATTGTAGTTTTTAAAGGCCTTCATGATAGCACCATCCTTCCACAGATGAGTTGCTGGCTTCTCTCTAGAGCCGTGTCTCGGGCAAGGTTCATTCAACAGCTGCTCCAGAGAAGGTCCTGACCCGCCGCCTCGGGGAGGGGGCCTCCCCTTGCGTCGCTGGTTATTACCTTGAGAGTTGGTGTTGGCTACGAACTCCAGGCTGCCATCGGCCTTACGCTTGCCTCCTCCTTGGTTCCCCGGGTTAAACTGAGGACCCTTGCCGTTGCCATTCTTCTTTCCCTTCCCTGTCATTTCATCGTCTGAAGGGGGATCCTTGGTGCCATCGGAATCGGCGTACTTGACAAGAGCCGCCATTAGGGTACCCATATCGGTGCAGTCGCGCTTGAGCCGCCCAAGCTTCATCTTAAGGGGCACAAAGCGACAGTTCTGTTCCAACATTAAGACTGCAGAGCCGGCATCCATCTTATCTGATGAATGTATGATCTCCTTGACCCGGCGAACCCAATGGGTCGTGGACTCACCCTCCTGCTGCTTACAGTTAGTCAAATCCATAATTGACATAGACTGCCTGGAGGTATCTTTGAAGTTTTGAATGAACCGGGCTTTCAGCTCAGCCCAAGACCCAATGGAGTTCGGTGGTAACCCTTTCAACCACGTGCGGGCAGTTCCATCTAACATCATGGTGAAATATTTGGCCATGGCCGCCTCACTGACCTCCAGCAATTCCATGGCCATCTCATAACTCTCAATCCAGGCTGCAGGCTGTAAGTCCGCTGTATAGTTAGGCACCTTCCTAGGGCCCTTGAAGTCCTTAGGTAGAAGTTCATTACGGATGGCTGGTACCAAACAAGGGACACCCCCGGTCCTAGTAGAAATTCCCACATCAACGGACGTCGTTGGATACGCCGGGGGGTCTGGTAAGCCGTCAATTGAGGCGCCTGCTCCGCCTCTCGCCGCGCTTGGTCTGTTGCGTAGAAGGCTCCATTATGAGCCGGGCCATGGCCAGGGGGCGGGTCGTGGGGTCGCACATTACTTGAACCAGTTGCTGAGACCATGTGCCGGCTGTAACTCGGGCTCTGGCCTGGACGGGGGGTCGAGTGGATCCTGTCACGGCTATAGGAGTACGCCTCTTGCTGTGCTAGTGCCGTCTGCAGGAGTTCCCTGACCCGGCGGGTTTCAATGGCCGCCGGAGAATCACCGTCAACGGGGAGAGCCGCCAGCCGTGCTGCCGCAGCTACCATGTTCTCTAGCGGGTTATCATAATGATCCGGGGGTATTGGCACATAAGGAGGCGGGGCAGGGGGCACCTGGGGCGGCCCCATCACTCGTGGCTGAATGAGGGGTCCAGACCCGGGCGTAATGACCCCTGGCGGGTTACTAGACCCTGCACCCGGCGTGTTAAAGAGATTGCGTGGATCGTACACCGGCGGGAGTCGAGACTGGGCCTTCTGATGCCTCCTTCTCATGACCTCATTGGCCGCGTTCTGATCCATTGTGAGTTGTAAGGACTGCGCCTGAATCAACTGAGTCCGGGCATCGAGAGCCGCCCGCTCTGCAGCCAGCCTGATTCCTTCTGCCGCAATCTCTTCTTTAGCTTTTATCAGATCCAATTTCAACTGTGCCACCTCCGCATCATGCTGGGCTTGATCCGCCGGGTCAACCGTGGCGGTTAACAGGGCCGTCATCTTGTCCGTGAGATCCATCAGCACCTGAGCCGGAGAAGGCACCGGGTTTCCTGCTCCAGCAGCAGGGTTCTGAACAGGCTGCGCACCAGCCATAAAAACTCCAACCTGACTTGGCGGCTCAAAAAGGTCCGGAATACTGTCACCGTCGGAACAACCTATGAGCCTGCCATCTTGAAGTTGGTACAATGAGTTTGACTCATCAGTGGCCGACTCGCCGTCAGAGCCGACGGCCGCCTCATCACCGGACCCGGATGGATCAGAGGGCCCTCCATGGATGCATCCCACAAAAGCACGCCTTAAGGCAGGCCGGGCCCGGGCGGGTTGTGCACGCTGAGCCGTTTCAATGAGATCGGCGCGGAGACCCGGCTCGGGGCCCGGCTCACCAATCTTGCCGATGAAGACATGAATTCCGCCGAAGGGGACCCGGTACCCGTACTCAATTGAGTCGGCGTCGGGGCCCCAGTCCGCATTGTCGATGTAGAGCTTGCCGCGACGACTCTTGGTCATCCGGCCCACAGCGTATCCCTTGAGACCTTCGAAGCTGCCCTTCAAGAACTCAAATCCACCGTGCGCTTGCCCCACGGTGGGCGCCAACTGTCGTGGAATTGTCACGGCAGATGTCCTCGAGCTAGGACTTAGTCGTGGAGCCATCGCAACTAGGAAGCTTGAAGGGGTTATGCGGGACAAGGAACACGAGGATTTATACTGGTTCGGCCCCTTACGGCGAAGGTAAAAGCCTACGTCCAGTTTGAGGTGTTATTGATTAGGGTTACGATCGCCAGGGAGCTAAACAGCTATACCCGACTCTCGGTCAGATTGTTGTCGCCCTTAAACCGCTGCCGGTTCCTCCCCTTATATAGGGAGGTTGACGCCCAGCAGCCCTAAGAGTCCTGGCCGGCTCATAAGAGCGTCCGGCTCGGACTCTAAGCAATACTTGCCTTACACTACAAGTCTACCATAACAATGATTGTAACTACGGGCTTTAAGCTATATCCGGGTCTCAGCCCATCTCTGGCCCATCATCTTGAAACTTAGCTCCGGGATTCTGGCAATGACCCTTAGAGTAACCCGGCCCACCTGGCGGGTGACTCCAAGGTCTATATCCTCAACACCCCGCATGTAACTTGCCATATTTGTAACTCCGACTCTTGCCATTTTCGGCTTTGTGATATGATTTCCCCTCCGTTGTCGGGTTTTGTCTTTCGTTTTTTTGTCATGTCATGCATTTTCATATCATGTCATCATGTGCATTGCATTCGCGTACGTGTTCGTCTCATGCATCCGAGCATTTTCCCCGTTGTCCGTTTTCCAATCCGGCGCTCCTATCTCCTCCGGTGCACCCCTCTTGTTTTCTTTCGTGTGCGTGTGTCAAACTTTCTCGGAATGGACCGAGGCTTGTCATGTGGCCCTAATATACCACCCGGAGACTACCGGTCAAGTTTCGTTCCATTCGGAGGTCGTTTGGTACTCCATCGGTTAACCGGGCATCCGCAAAGTCCATTTGAGTCTCCAGCAAAAACCCCCTCTAAAACAAGCCCAAAACCCACCAAACTCTCTTCCATGCTCTAGGTCGTTCGATCACGATCGTGTGGGCGAAAACCGCACCTCATTTGGAGGCCCCTAGCTCCCTCTACCTATAAATATGTGGGCATCCCGAAAACGGAATCACAAACGAAACCCTAACCCTCTCCCTCCGCGCCGCGCCGGACGCGTCCGCTCCGGCCGGACAACGTCCGCCGCGCCGCCCGGCCAATCGCAGGCCGCCACGTCACCCTCTCTCTCTCTCTCCTCCACCGCGCGGCCCGCCGGAGCCCGTCCCCGGCCCCGCGGCCAGAGCCCGCGCCGTCCGCCGCCCGGCGCCGCCGGCTCGCCTCCCGCGGCTCGCCCGCCACCGCCACCGGCCGCCGCCGCCACCGGCCCAGCGCCGCCCGCCACCGGCCCAGCGCCGCCCGCCGCCGGCCGGCCCCGCCGCCGTGCCTCCGCCGGCGCCGCCGCTCCCTCGCGGCGTCCTCTCCTCCTCCGGCCTCCGGCCCTGTCGTGGAATTGTCACGGCAGTTGTCCTCGAGCTAGGACTTGGTCGTGGAGCCATCGCAGCTAGGAAACTTGAAGGGGTTATGCGGGACAAGGAACACGAGGGTTTATACTGGTTCGGCCCCTTACGGTGAAGGTAAAGCCTACGTCCAGTTCGAGGTGTTATTGATTAGGGTTACGATCTCCAGGGAGCTAAACAGCTATGCCCGGCTCTCGGAGAGATTGTCGTCGTCGCCAAACCGCTGCCGGGTCGTCCCTTTATATAGGGAGGCTGACGCCCAGCAGCCCTTAGAGTCCCGGCCGGCTCATAAGAGTGTCCGGCTCGGGCTCTAAAACAATACTTGCCTTACACTACAAGTCTACTATAACAATGATTGTAACTACGGGCTTTAAGCCATATCCGGGTCTCAGCCCATCTCTAGCCCATTATCCTGAAACTTAGCTCCGGGCTTCTGGTAATGATCCTTGGAGTAACCCGGCCCTCCTGGCGGGTGACCCCCAGGTCTATATCCTCAACATTAGGCCCCAGATTGACTTGAGCCGGCTCGTGTCAATCTTCAGCTCCGCAGTCAGAAAAAATCTCCGGCTTATCATTCATGTGAAGGTCATAACCCGGAGTGACGTCATCCTCTGGACTCCGGGTAATCCGCCGTGACGTCATCCTCCACTAAGTCCGTTTTTTACTCCGCCAGATCCGCAACGGATCTTTGCTTTTACTGACCTTCCGAGAATCGAGGCGCCGTGAGGGGGGAGATAACCACGCCGTGGCCTCCTCAAATCCCGCGCCCGCTTATGACTCGGCCTTATAAATAGGCCGGCCCGGCACTCTCTTCTTCACATTCTCCTTCTTCTTCCTCGTAGACCACCAACCGTCACCATGCCTCCCAAGGCTCCCATCACTTGCAACTGGATGAAATCCAGCGTCACCGAAGAGACCCTGGCCAACTTCGTTAAATCCGGATATCTGCCTAAGAAGGAAGTGATGTCCTACCGTGCCCCTGACCCGTCCGAAGAAAGGCCACAGCCGAGAGACGGGGAGGTAGTGATCTTTGCCGACCATATGAGCCGGGGCTTCGCACCGCCCGGCTCAAAATTCTTCCGGGACGTGCTCAACTTCTTTGATCTTCGGCCTCAGGATATAGGACCCAATTCCATATCCAACATCTGCAACTTCCAAGTTTTTTGTGAAGTATATCTTGGAGAAGAGCCGAGTCTGCTGCTCTTTAGAGAGCTGTTCTATTTGAACCGCCAAACCGAGTGCGCAAACGATCCAAGTCTAGAGTTAGGCGGCATCTCCATCCAACGGCGCAGGGATTGTCTGTTCCCTTACGCAGAACCGCCAAGTCACCCCAAGGACTGGAACATGACTTGGTTCTACTGCCAAGACACGTCCCCGGCTGATGAGAGCCCGCTGCCCGGCTTTCGCCCAACGTGCCTGGAGCCAACTCATCCATTATCCGACAAACTGACTGCCGCAGAACGCCAGCCTCTGCTTCCAACGATCAACAAGATCAAAGCCCTGTTAGGCAATGGTCTGAACGGAATTGACCTGGTCCGGGTCTGGATCTCATGGCGGGTGATCCCATTGAGCCGCCGCCCCGGCTTAATGTGTGAGTACACCGGGCGAAAGGATGACCCGCAGAGGCACAGTCGCAATGATCTTCCAGAAGACGTTGCTGAAGAAGAGACCAAGGCTCTTTTAAACGAGAGCCTGGCAGACTGTGGAAGAACCGGGCTAGCCCCGTTCTGCAAGACCAATCCAGCCCCAGCGGTAAGCCGCTGACTTTAACCTTTCCATTTTGTTTTACCTGTCATCTTACTAAGAACTCATTACTGTATTTCTCAGGCTGATGATAAATTCTGGCGGGTCAAGTATGACCACGAGGCGGCCAAGAAGGCCAGGAAGGCGAAGAAAGCCGCCAAGAGAGCCGCCCCTCGCAAAAAGGGAAACAGACCCACTGCTTCGGAGCTGCTGCAATTAAGCGATAGCTCCGAGTCAGAGGTAACCCTTAAATCTTTTAAATTCTTGCAGTATATGTTGTCTGATGCTGTCCGCCTTATCAACACTTGCTTATTGACAGGATGACACCGGCGCCAGTAACCCGGCGGTCGAAGAGGTAACATCACTTTCCTCCGGCTCGGAGCCTTTACCACAGCTGAAAGTCCGAAGGGTAACCCGGAAAGTAAGCTTTTCCCATCCATTAGCTCACCGAGACCCTCAATTTCTTTTGAAGCAGCAGGTTCACGAGAGCCGGCGTCACACCCGGGCCCGCAAGGACACCGACCTCTCCACTGGGTTACCCGACGCAACGAGAAAACGCCGCACTGAGGTTTTTTCTCACCTGTACCCTTTTCATCCGTTGGCGGGTGTCATCCGTCAGCCACTCAACTCTTCTGACTCCAATTACCAGGAGACCTCCCCCTCCTCGGGTGACTCCATGCAGTCAAGTCTGCCGGCCTTCAAGACTGCCCCCGGGTAACAACAATCTCCTTACATTATCTGTCTGTACTTACCCTTTGTATGCCTAACACTTCTGCCTTTTCAGTGCCCAGGCAAAGCTCACCAAAAGAGTAAAGAAGACCAGGTCAGCCGGAGTGCCCGACTTGCCTGAGCCGGAGACGACGGTTCAAGAGCCGCCAGTCGCCTCCGCCCCTGAAGCCACCATTCCCATGGATACGGCGCCTGAAGCCCCTGCCCCGACCACCAAGACAACGACCGAAACATTAGCTAACCCGGAGGCCTCCGGCTCAGCCCCACCAGCTAACGACCCGGACGTGGTAATTACCCGGACGGAGTTAGTTGAGCCGGGGAGGCCGACCGCGCTGGCCAAATGCTCCGCGAGGGGGGAGTTGCTACAACCCCACCGGGTGAATCTGGATCTCTCCAGCTACACCGACTTAAGTATTGGAGAACTCGTCTCAGGCTATATCAGCCAGGTTCACAAGAGCCGGGACGCCGAGATCGCCATGCTCAACCAGATCCAACACAAATCTGAGGTAACCTTCTGCTGTTCTCTTACTTTCCGCATAGTGATCCTTGCCATTCTAGCCCCCAAGTCTAGGACTTATACTTGAATATGTTGTAGACTTTAGATTCCGGCTTACTGAACTGAGCCGGCCGTACATAGATAGATACGTTCAATATGCATTAGCCCCCAAGTGCCAAGTGTCTTTGCTTGGAAAGCGCTTGGGACTTTATAGGATGACTGTTAATAACCCGGAAATATATGCAGGCTGTTGGCAAGAAATTAGAGTCAGACCTGGCGGATCTCAAGAGCCGGCTGAAGGCACAAGAGATGGAGACCCGGAAGGCAAATGCCAAGTTTGTCTCCAGCATCGCCGCTCAGGAGAAGTTGAAGACTGAATTCGACGCTGAGCGGAAGGCCTGGGCTGAGGAGAAAACTGCACTGGTGACCCGGGCAGAACAGGCGGAGAAGGCCCTTACTGAGAAGACCGCTGAGCTCTCCGGTCTAAAACGCCAAGTGTCCCAAATGGTAGCTGCCATCTTCGGTAAGTCGCCTCACCGGCTTTCATTCACGTTGAAATGTTTACATCTCTTAACTCATCCTTACCACCGGGTCATCTGATGTTGTTAAACAGGTTCCAGAAGCGCCAACTTGAACCAGAGCGTGGTCACCAAGTTAAAGGCCGTGTACACCCTGGTGGAACAGCTCTACACCGGGTCACAGCGGGCTTTAGCTGTGGTGGCCCTGTCGAATGAAGTGCCGACTCATCTGGCCGAAGTCCTGCGCCGGCTCGCAGTTCTGCCGCAGCGGATCCAGGAGCTACGACGAGCATCCGCGAGATCCGGAGCAATCGCCGCACTGAGCCGAGCCAAAGCCTTCTTGCCGGAGCTAGACCCGGCAGACATCGCCCTGGGTTATCCCAGCCTGAAAGAAGACGGCTCAGCGTTCGACCAGAAGGACTTCGCGGCTTGTGTGAAGGTTGTGCGCCCGGTGGCCACCATCATCGGGAACGACACCGATTTAACCAAGTATCAGCCGGGATACAACGCGGAGAATCAGAGGATTCCAACCCCTCGCTATGAAGCCATCAATCTGATTCCTCCGGCTCGCCAGCACACCTTCGCCCCGGAGATTAACCCGGACGGGTTAATTGACGAAGAAACTCAGTTCGAAGCTCTCAGTGGCATCAACTGGAAGTCGTCGACCTTCGAAGCCTTGGGATCAGCCGGAGCAGAAGATGAACCGGGGACTTCGACTCAGCAGGCGTCATAAACCGGCTAGCAGCTCACCAAACAACGCTCCGACCTTGAAACTTTGAAAGATTGAAACTTTGAAAGATTTTTGTAATAGAATAGGTGCAACAATTTATCTCTGCCGTGCCCTCGTGCACGTAATGAATGCTGAAATCCTTTGAAGTCATTCTTTTTGATGCTCCTCCGGGTTATAATTATCCTTCGTACTTCTCAACTTTTCTTAAAAAAGTACCTTTAAGTATCTGCATAAGAAGGCCAAACACACGTCACAAGGCGGCTTACCGCCCTGAGAATCAGGTGTCTGAGATGGGTACCCCGGAAATTCAAACCAAAAAGACTGGTCTTTAACTATATTCTGAACACAGCCGTGATAACACACTCAACAGCTTGTAAGCATACTTCCGGGTTAAATAACCCGGGTAGCACGGTTAATATTTGAACTCGAATTTACTTGTCTTGATGACATCCATGATGCTCAACTAACAAGATAAACCAAAATTAAGCCGGCAAGTGAAACCCGGCAGTACATACTTTGACATGATCAGAGTAAACTTGTGGTAAAATGTAAAAATTTAAGGACTTCCGGTTCGAATACGACCAGAACCTCGGTCCAAAGGGGTTAAGCTAAGATTCGGATACGATCATATAGCCCCTAGTGGGTTCGGCGATGCCAATCAAGAGGGTATCGACAGCTATGTTCTCTTGGGTTCGAATACGACCCATGTTTGAACAGGAAGCCCCCAAGTGATTCTGAAAATTGTTTAACGACGCTGATTCGAATACGATCCGCGTCGGTTCTCAGAGGGGTTACACTATGATTCAAATATGACCAAAGGCAACCTCCCAATGAGCTCGGCACTTTGCCGATCAAATGGGTATCGACAGCTATGTTCTCTTTGGTTCGAATACGACCCATGTGTGAACAGGAAGCCCCCAAGTGACTCTATTGCTTACAGCTAGATTCGAAGACGATCATAATCCGGATCTTCTGTAAGTCAGCATGTAAAAAACAACACCCATATTTGGGAGAGAGCAAAGGACAGAGGTCCTGCTTTATTACTTTATCATAATATATACATGGCTGAGATAAATATGTACATCACAAGAGCCGGTAGCTCAAGTGTAGTAAGGCCGAAGCTGAGCTATGTTCCACGGCCGACGGGTCTCCTCCTCAGATTTACGCGAGTCCTTATGCTCCCGGATATCAATGAGGTAATATGACCCGTTGTGCAAGTTTTTACTGACCACAAAAGGCCCTTCCCAAGGCGGGGATAACTTGTGTGCATCTGTTTGATCCTGGATGAGTCGGAGCACCAGGTCGCCTTCTTGGAAGACCCGGGATTTGACCCGGCGGCTATGATAACGGCGCAGGTCCTGTTGGTAAATCGCTGAACGGGCGGCTGCCACATCACGCTGTTCGTCCAACAAGTCCAGAGCATCTTGGCGCGCCTGTTCATTATCCGTCTCAACATAAGCCGCCACACGAGGTGAATCATGACGGATGTCGCTGGGGAGAACTGCTTCTGCTCCATAAACCATGAAGAAAGGCGTGAAACCTGTAGACCTGTTAGGAGTAGTGTTGATGCTCCACAAGACGGAGGGCAACTCCTCCACCCAACAACCCGGCGTCCGTTGCAAAGGGACCGAGAGCCGGGGTTTGATGCCCTTCAGAATCTCCTGGTTAGCTCTCTCAGCTTGACCATTGGATTGGGGGTGTGCCACTGAAGAAACATCAAGCCGGATATGCTCTCTGTGACCAAACTCCTCCATAGCGCCTTTGGACAGATTAGCGCCATTGTCTGTTATGATGCTGTGTGGAAAGCCGAAGCGGAAGATCACCTTTTTCATAAACTGAACCGCCGTGGCTGCATCACACTTGCTAACTGGCTCAGCTTCCACCCACTTCGTGAATTTGTCCACTGCCACCAAGAGGTGGGTCTTCTTATCCTTGGACCGTTTAAAAGGCCCGACCATATCAAGCCCCCAGACCGCAAAGGGCCAAGTGATCGGGATCATCCTCAATTCCTGAGCCGGCACATGAGCCCGTCGTGAGAACCTTTGGCAGCCATCGCATTTACTGACCAAGTCCTCTGCATCAGCGTGAGCCGTCAGCCAATAAAAACCATGACGGAAAGCCTTGGCCACAAGAGATTTCGAACCGGCATGATGGCCACAATCCCCTTCATGGATTTCGCGCAAGATCTCTTGACCTTCCTCAGGGGAGATACAACGCTGGAATGCCCCTGAAATACTGCGATGATGCAACTCGCCATCGATAACAATCATTGACTTAGCCCGCCGGGTTATTTGCCTGGCCAGAATTTCATCCTCAGGCAACTCTCCCCGGGTTATAAAAGCCAGGTATGGTATTGTCCACTCTGGTATGATATGCAGAGCCGCCACCAGTCGTGCCTCCGGGTCAGGGATAGCCAAGTCCTCCTCTGTAGGCAACTTAACCGAAGGGTTATATAGGACATCCAGGAAAGTGTTAGGCGGCACCGGCTTTCGCTGAGAGCCTAGCCGGCTTAACGCGTCAGCCGCCTCGTTCCGCCTGCGATCGATATGCTCCACTTGGTATCCCTGGAAGTGCCCGGCAATGGCATCAACCTCGCGGCGATAAGCCGCCATTAGAGGATCCTTAGAATCCCAGGTGCCAGATACTTGTTGAGCCACCAAGTCCGAGTCACCAAAACACCTCAGCCGGCTTAAGCTCATTTCCTTAGCCACCCGAAGACCGTGGAGCAAAGCCTCGTATTCCGCCGCATTATTAGTGCAAGGAAACATCAACCGTAGCACATAATGGAACTTGTCACCTTTAGGGGAAGCCAAGACAACACCAGCCCCCGAGCCCTCCAGCTGCCTGGACCCATCAAAGTGAATAGTCCAATAAGTGTTATCCGGCTTTTGCTCGGGTACTTGTGACTCTGTCCAATCATTGATGAAATCCACCAAGGCCTGAGACTTGACAGCAGTGCGTGGCACATATTTAAGGTCATGAGGTCCAAGCTCTATAGCCCACTTAGCAATTCTCTCTGTAGCCTCTCTGTTTTGGATAATATCACCAAGAGGGGCGGAACTGACCACAGTAATGGGATGACCCTGAAAATAATGCTTAAGCTTCCGGCTCGCCATAAACACCCCATACACGAGCTTCTGCCAATGTGGATACCTCTGCTTGGACTCAATGAGCACCTCACTGATATAATAAACCGGCCGCTGAACCGGATGCTCCTTTCCCGCCTCCTTACGCTCCACCACAATAGCCACGCTGACGGCTCGTGCGTTTGCCGCCACGTACAGCAGCAAGGGCTCCTTATCAACCGGAGCAGCAAGGACAGGGGGCTCTGCCAGTTGCTTTTTCAAATCCTCAAAAGCGGTATTAGCTGCATCATTCCAGATGAAGTTGTCAGTTTTCTTCATCAACTGATATAAGGGCATAGCCTTCTCACCCAACCGACTTATAAACCGGCTTAAAGCAGCGATGCGACCCGCCAAATGCTGAACGTCATTTATGCACGCCGGCTTAACCAAGGAAGTGACGGCCTTGATCTTCTCCGGGTTAGCCTCAATGCCTTTGTCAGAAACCAAGAAACCCAATAGCTTGCCCGCAGGAACACCAAAAACACATTTGGCCGGGTTAAGCATCATCTTGTAGACCCGGAGATTATCGAAGGTTTCCCTTAAGTCATCTATCAGGGTTTCCTCCTTGATGGACTTAACCACAATATCGTCCACGTACGCGTGAACATTGCGCCCGATCTGTTTATGGAGACAATTCTGTACACAACGCTGGTAAGTCGCCTGCGCACACTTGAGCCCAAAGGGCATAGAGACATAGCAGAAGGCTCCAAAGGGAGTGATGAACGCCGTCTTCTCCTGGTCCTTAACTGCCATCTTAATCTGATGATACCCGGAATAAGCATCCAAGAAACTTAAGCGTGCACAACCTGCCGTAGCATCAATGATTTGATCGATACGGGGGAGAGCAAAAGGATCAGCCGGGCACGCCTTGTTCAAGTCCGTGTAGTCCACACACATCCGCCAGGTGCCATTCTTTTTAAGTACAAGCACCGGGTTAGCCAACCACTCTGGGTGAAAAACCTCAACAATGAACCCGGCCACCAAAAGCCGGGCCACTTCTTCACCAATAGCCTTCCGCCTCTCTTCATTGAACCGTCGAAGGAACTGTCTGACCGGCTTAAATTTTGGATCAACATTGAGAGTGTGCTCAGCGAGTTCTCTAGGTACACCTGGCATGTCAGAAGGTTTCCATGCAAAGATGTCCCTATTCAACGGATGAACTCGATGAGCGCGCCTTCCTATTTCGGGTCCAGATTTGCACTGATGCTGAACTACTGAGACGAGTCACCTGGAACAAAATCAACAAGTTTAGTCTCATCAGCTGATTTAAACTTCATTGCTGGTTCATTCTCCGTGGTTGGCTTTTTCAGAGAGGTCATATCTGTTGGGTCAACATTGTCTTTATAAAATTTCAACTCTTCTGTGGCACAAACAGACTCTGCATAAGCCGCATCACCTTCCTCACACTCCAGAGCCACTTTCCGGCTGCCGTGAACCGTAATGGTCCCGTTCTGACCCGGCAGCTTGAGTTGTAAGTACACATAACACGGCCGTGCCATGAACTTGGCGTAAGCCGGCCGCCCGAATATAGCATGGTATGGACTTCTTATCTTGACCACCTCAAAGGTCAACTTTTCCACCCTGTAGTTGTTCTCATCACCGAAGGCCACTTCCAGTTCGATCTTGCCGACTGGATAAGCCGATTTACCAGGTACCACACCATGGAAGATAGTATTTGACTGGCTGAGGTTCTTATCAACTAGCCCCATACGACGGAAAGTCTCATAATATAGGATGTTGATGCTGCTGCCTCCATCCATGAGTACCTTTGTGAACTTATAGCCTCCCACTTGAGGAGCCACTACTAAGGCCAGGTGGCCCGGGTTATCCACCCGGGGAGGGTGATCCTCCCTACTCCACACTATGGGCTGCTCCGACCACCGCAAGTAGCGTGGAACCGCCGGCTCAACAGCATTGACAGCCCTCTTGTGAAGCTTCTCGTCTCGTTTGCACAAACTAGTGGTGAACACGTGATACTGTCCACCGCTAAGTTGCTTCGGGTTGGTCTGATAGCCCCCCTGTTGTTGTTGATGACCCTGACCAGACTGTTGATTGAAGCCCCCTTGATCGTTCTGAGGACCGGAATTTGACCCGCCGCCCGGGCCATGAAAACCGCCAGCGCCGGAGCCGCCTGCGCCTGGGCCGCCTGCGCCTGGGCCGTTGTAGTTTTTAAAGGCCTTCATGATAGCACAATCCTTCCACAGATGAGTCGCTGGCTTCTCTCTAGAGCCGTGTCTCGGACAAGGTTCATTCAACAGCTGCTCCAGAGAAGGTCCTGACCCGCCGCCTCGGGGAGGGGGCCTCCCCTTGCGTCGCTGGTTGTTGCCTTGGGTGTTGGCTACGAACTCCAGGCTGCCATCGGCCTTGCGCTTGCCTCCTCCTTGATTCCCCGGGTTAAACTGAGGGCCCTTGCCATTGCCGTTCTTCTTTCCCTTCTCTGTCCTTTCA
Source organism: Aegilops tauschii subsp. strangulata (assembly GCF_002575655.3). Classification (NCBI taxonomy): domain Eukaryota; kingdom Viridiplantae; phylum Streptophyta; class Magnoliopsida; order Poales; family Poaceae; genus Aegilops; species Aegilops tauschii. The sequence continues at coordinate 51,253,966 of NC_053037.3, read as the reverse complement.
TCATCTGAAGGGGGATCCTTGGTACCATCGGAATCCGCGTATTTGACAAGAGCCGCCATTAGTGTACCCATATCCGTGCAGTCACGTTTAAGCCGCCCAAGCTTCATCTTTAGGGGCACAAAACGACAGTTCTGTTCTAACATCAAGACTGCAGAGCCGGCGTCCATCTTATCTGATGAATGTATGATCTCCTTGACCCGGCGAACCCAATGGGTCATGGACTCACCCTCCTGCTGCTTACAGTTAGTCAAATCCACAATCGACATAGACTGCCTACAGGTATCCTTGAAGTTTTGAATGAACCGGGCCTTCAGCTCAGTCCAAGACCCAATGGAGTTCGGTGGCAGCCCTTTTAACCACGTGCGGGCAGTTCCATCTAACATCATGGTGAAATACTTGGCCATGGCCGCCTCGCTGACCTCTAGCAGTTCCATAGCCATCTCATAACTTTCAATCCAGGCCGCAGGCTGTAAGTCAGCTGTATAATTAGGCACCTTCCTAGGGCCCTTGAAATCCTTAGGTAGACGTTCATTACGGATGGCCGGCACCAAACAAGGGACACCCCCGGTCCTGGTAGAAATACCCACATCAATGGACGCCGTTGGATAAGCCGGGGGGTCTGATAAGCCGCCAATTGCGGCACCTGCTCCTCCTCTTGCCGTGCTTGGTCTGCGGCGTAGAAGGTTCCAACATGAGCCGGGCCATGGCCAGGGGGCGGGTCATGGCATCGGACATTACTTGAGCCGGTCGCCGAGACCATGTGCCGGCTGTAACTCGGGCTCTGGCCTGGGCGAGGAGTTGAGTGGATCCGGTCCCGGCTGTAGGAGTATGCCTCTTGCTGTGCTAGATCCGTCTGCAGGAGTTCTCTGACCCGGCGGGTCTCAATAGCCGTCGGAGAGTCGCCATCGACGGGCAGAGCCGCCAGCCGTGCCGCTGCGGCGATCATGTTCTCCAGCGGGTTATTATAATGGCCCGGGGGTATTGGTACATACTGAGGTGGGGCGGGGGGCCCCTGGGGAGGTCCCATCACTCGTGGTTGAACAAGGGGTCCAGACCTGGGTGTTACGACCCTTGGCGGGTGACTGGACCCTGCACCTGGCGTGTTGAAGAGGTTGCGCGGATCGTAGACCGGCGGGAGTCGAGATTGAGCCTTTTGATGCCTCCTTCTCATGACCTCATTGGCCGCGTTCTGATCCATCGTGAGTTGGAAGGACTGCGCCTGAATCAGCTGAGTCTGGGCATCGAGAGCCGCCCGTTCCGCAGCCAGCCTGATTCCTTCTGCTGCAAGATCCTCTTTGGCTCTTATCAAATCTAGTTTCAACTGTGCCACCTCCGCATCATGCTGGGCTTGATCCGCCGGGTCAACCGTGGCGGTTAACAGGGCCGTCATCTTGTCCGTGAGATCCATCAGCACCTGAGCCGGAGAAGGCACCGGGTTTCCCAATCCAGCAGCGGGGTTCTGAACGGGCTGTGCACCAGCCATAAAAACTCCAACCTGACTCGGCGGCTCAAAGAGGTCCGGAATACTGTTGCCATCGGAATAACTCATGAGCCTGCCATCTTGAAGTTGGTACAACGAGTTTGACTCATCCGTGGCCGACTCGCCGTCAGAGCCGGCGGCCGCCTCATCCCCAGTCCCCGATGGATCCGTGGGCCCTCCGTGGATGCATCCTACAAAAGCGCGCTTTAAGGCAGGCCGGGCCCGGGTGGGTCGCGCGCCCTGAGCCGTTTCGATGAGGTCGGCGCGGAGGTCCGGCTCGGGGCCCGGTTCTCCAATCTTGCCGATGAAGACATGAGTTCCACCGAAGGGGACCCGGCACCCATACTCCGCTGAGCCGGCGTCGGGGCCCCAGTCCGCATTGTCGACGTAGAGCTTGCCGCGACGACTCTTGGTCATCCGGCCCACAGCGTATCCCTTGAGCCCTTCGAAGCTGCCCTTCAAGAACTCAAATCCGCCGTGCGCTGGCCCCACGGTGGGCGCCAACTGTCGTGGAATTGTCACGGCAGTTGTCCTCGAGCTAGGACTTAGTCGTGGAGCCATCGCAGCTAGGAAACTTGAAGGGGTTATGCGGGACAAGGAACACGAGGGTTTATACTGGTTCGGCCCCTTACGGTGAAGGTAAAGCCTACGTCCAGTTCGAGGTGTTATTGATTAGGGTTACGATCTCCAGGGAGCTAAACAGCTATGCCCGGCTCTCGGAGAGATTGTCGTCGTCGCCAAACCGCTGCCGGGTCGTCCCTTTATATAGGGAGGCTGACGCCCAGCAGCCCTTAGAGTCCCGGCCGGCTCATAAGAGTGTCCGGCTCGGGCTCTAAAACAATACTTGCTTTACACTACAAGTCTACTATAACAATGATTGTAACTACGGGCTTTAAGCCATATCCGGGTCTCAGCCCATCTCTAGCCCATTATCCTGAAACTTAGCTCCGGGCTTCTGGTAATGATCCTTGGAGTAACCCGGCCCTCCTGGCGGGTGACCCCCAGGTCTATATCCTCAACAGGCCCCCCCTCGTCGGCTGTCGCCCCTCCGGCTCCTCTTCCTCCCGCCGGCGTGCGCCATCGGCCGAGGCCGAGCTCGAGTTCCTGTAGCAGCCCTCGATCCGATCGGATCTGGTGAGCGTTGACTTCCCTCGCTTCCGTTTTTTCCAAGTCCTCAAAATTCTACAGCATCTTGCTCTGTTCCCGATGCGATAACTTCTTGCATGTAGCTTCGATTTGCGCGTGTAATATGTCTAATTGTTCATCTCGTGATCCTCTTCATTTTGTTAAATTGCACTATGTTCATTAGAGGTCATCTTGATGCCCAAATCTTCGTTGGAAGAGGGCTAGTTGCTGTTATTCTCTGGTTCTTATCAGAACTTGGAGATTTGTCTTTTTTGTATCATTTAATCTGTGCATCTTTTGAGGATGAGCTCTACATGTGTTTTGAAGTATGCCATGCCATATTTCCAGTGGTGTAGTCCATTTATTTTTGTGATCTCTGTGTTGACTAGCACAAGCATGCAAAGTAGGCCCCGTAATATTTCTGATTTGAGGGACTCAGTGATTTCTCTAAGTCCTTGTCTGCTGTAATTTTGTTGCCATGTAAACTTGATGCTACAGACAGATCCATGCATATTTTGGAGATATTCAGTAAGGATGTTTTGTAGCTATAGTTGTAGTTGATCCGTTCCTGCAATTGTTTGCAATTATGGGGTGCCATAGTATGACTAAATCTTGCTCTACTTTTGCTATAAAATATTTCTGGTAGATTCTTAACATGACATGCATTTTGCCAAGCTTATTGTAGTTGATCCATCCATGATATGCTTGTGTTCTTGCCATTATTAGCTTCATAAACATGCCATCTTGCTGTAGGTATGCTTGGTTTGTCATGCATTGTTCTGTAGTGAGTGCATCAAGCTCACAAAGAGGCCTACATATTAATATTTCTGCCATGCTCTGTTTTCTGCCAAGTCTGAAACCTGATAACGAAAGTTTCTATGTTTACATGCTTGCCATCATATCTTCTGTTCCTTTTTGGCTTATGGTCAGTAAGGGAATTTTGTCATGTGATTTTAGTAGAACACTAACATGCCTTGTTTTGCTATGTTAAGTTCCTGTAGCATGTTGATTTCGTGCTCTGAACATTGCTACCTGATGCTGTTTACTGCCATGTCCAGTTTTTCACTAAGTCTGTGAACCTGTAATCTTTTGCACTTTTGCCATGCTTGTTTGAGCTTGTTATCTTGTGAACTATCCGTAGCTCAGTGTTCATCTTTTGTCAAGCATCTCCTGTAGATTACTGCCATATGATTTGTTGCTATGTTGGGGTGCTATAACATTGTTGCTTGTTGCATTCTAAGTGCTATCTTGCTGTTTATCGCAGATTAGTGTCATTCTTGTTTTGCTTGCCATTTGCAAACCGTGCATCCGATTCCGGTGATCTTTATATCGATTTCGACCGAAATCACCTCATCTTTCCAGTGGCATGCTTGGTTTGCCAAGTTACTGCCATGTTCATCATTTTCCTTCCGGAGCACGCATATGCATCGCATATCATATCTTGCATATCATACATGTTTTGCATCATGTTGCTTGCGCATTTCTCGTTGTTGATTGTGATTCCGCTTGTTTGTGTTCTTGTCTTGGGTAGAGCCGGGAGACGAGTTCGTGAACGAGGAACCTGTCGAGTACGCTTACAAGGATCAAGCTTTCGTCAACTCTGAGAATCTTGCAGGCAAGATGACCACCCCTCGAAATCACTTCTATCTTTGCTATGCTAGTTGTTCGCTCTATTGCCATGCTCCGCTACCTATCACTTGCTATATCATGTCTCCCATTTTAGCCATGTCAGCCCCTAACCATCCTTTCCTAGCAAACCGTTGTTTGGCTATGTTACCGCTTTTGCTCAGCCCCTCTTATAGCGTTGCTAGTTGCAGGTGAAGTTGAAGTTTGTTCCATGTCGGAACATGGATAAGTTGGGATGTCACAATATCTCCTATTTAATTAATGCATCTATATATATTTTGTAAAGGGTGGAAGGCTCGGCCTTATGCCTGGTGTTTTGTTCCACTCTTGCCTCCCTAGTTACTGTTATACCGGGATTATGTTCCTCGAGTTTGCGTTCCTTACACGGTCGGGTGATTTATGGGACCCCCTTGACAGTTCGCCTTGAATAAAACTTTGGTTTTACTATTTGCTACCTAAGCCTTTTCCCCCGGGTTTTCGCGAGCCCGAGGGTCATCTTATTTTAACCCCCCCGGGCCAGTGCTCCTTCGAGTGTTGGTCCGAACCGAGCAGCCTGCGGGGCCACCTCGGGGAAACTCGAGGCCTGGTTTTACTCGTAGCTTGACTTATCTGGTGTGCCCTGAGAACGAGATATGTGCAGCTCCTATCGGGATTTGTCGGCACATTCGGGCGGTTTTGCTGGTCTTGTTTTACCATTGTCGAGATGTCTTGTAAACCGGGATTCCGAGACTGATCGGGTTTTTCCGGGAGAAGGTTTATCCTTCATTGACCGTGAGAGCTTATGATGGGCTAAGTTGGGACACCCATGCAGGGTATTATCTTTCGAAAGCCATGTCTGCGGTTATGAGGCAGATGGGAATTTGTTAATGTCCGGTTGTAGATAACTTGTCACTTGACCCAATTAATATACATCAATTGCGTGTGTAGCCGTGATGGTCTCTTCTCGGCGGTCTGTGTTATGTATGACGTAAGTAGGTGTACAGGACCCCTTCGTGGTCATTGCTAGATGACGTCTGTTCCATTGCTTCTCTTCTCGCTCTCATTTGCGCAAGTTAGCCACCATATATGCTTTTGCCGCTGCAGCTCCACCTCTTTGCACCATCCTTTCCTATAAGCTTAAATAGTCTTGATCTCGCGGGTGTGAGATTGCTGAGTCCCCGTGACTCACAGATTCTACCAAAACAGTTGCAGGTGCCGACGATGCCAGTGCAGATGATGGCGTCGATCTCAAGTGGGAGTTCGACGAGGAACGTGGTCGTTACTATGTGTCTTTTCCTGATGATCAGTAGTGGAGCCCAGTTGGGACGATCGGGGATCTAGCATTTGGAGTTGTCTTATTTTCATCTGGTTTTGACGGTAGTCGGTCTATATGATTGTATTTTGGATGATGTATGAATAATATTTATGTATTGTGTGAAGTGGCGATTGTAAGCCAACTCTTTATCCCATTCTTGTTCATTACATGGGATTGTGTGAAGATGACCCTTCTTGCGACAAAACCACTATGCGTTTATGCCTCTAAGTCGTGCCTCGACACGTGGGAGATATAGCCGCATCGTGGGCGTTACAAGTTGGTAATCAGAGCCATCCCCGACTTAGGAGCCCCCTGCTTGATCGAATCGCTGGCGTTGTTGAGTCTAGAACAAAAATGTTTTGAGTCTTAGGATTATATATATCGGAGAGTAGGATTCTTTTTACTCCTCAGTCCCTTCGTCGCTCTGGTGAGGTCTCCTGACGTAGAAGTTTTGACTACTCTCTCCTCAAATTTCACTAAATTTTTTTTAGGATCACGCGGGTATCTTGAAATCGTTCCGATGGATTTGTGACGAGAACATTGTTCTTGGTGCCTCCTGACATTTAGGGGTTGTGGCAGTGTCCCGGGGAGTTGAGCTCCGAGGTGTTGTCGTCACAATTTTATCGTTGCAGTTCTGGAATACCTGAGTTTCGCCGACATCGAAATCTCTTTTATGCAGTTGTTGGTGAGATCACCTCGACGCCACCCAGTACTGGGGCGGGAGTTCGGGAGTATTGCCATAACTTGTATAACGGATGTTTTTCGAAGGTTGAGGTAAACGATTTCCGAAGGTTTCTTGGTTATGTGTTGACGGATGGATACAGCTGGATCTAGGGATTGCTAGTTTGGTTGATATATTTTGTGTCCCCTGTATCCCTTACACCAGATTGCATAACCAGAAAGTTTCGAGAGTTTTTAAGTGGGAATTCTAGTAGCCTTAGGATATCTTTCCGACAGACGCATGATATGAGATTGGGGTTCGACGTCTAGTGGTCCGCCTTTCCACGGTTGATTTTACAGTGGTCTCGTTGTGTCTTAAAGAGTCCATGGCTTTGCCGACTCGGGGACGCTTCGTATGTCATGTGCACAGCCTTGTACATGATGGTGCTGTACGATTGAGCCTGTGTGGGCCCCACCACGAAAACTTCGGACGAAATATCTATCATATGTTTGTTCCGGCTTATCCTGCAAGCCAATACTTGTTTTGTTTTATATTGTGGTATTCGAGTTGCTTCGATTTCATATGTTCATTCCATATCTTTTTCAAGTGGCTTCTCAACTTATGGAAGTGTGATGATTTACTATGGAATTCATTCGTTCATCTTCGTTCGAATGTTTATTGTGAAGACTATATGTTGCAATTTCTATCTGTTGATTCTACTTATCTATTTGTCTATCAAGATGCTAACGGATGTCACCCTCTTCAGGATGGCTCCGCCAACGCGTCAGAATCCGGATCGCAATGAAGGGAGTCAAGCGAACCCTCCGCCACCACCTCCACCTCCGGAGGCATGGCAAGCAATCATGGCAGCCACCAACGCCAATGCTCAGATGATTCTGCAACTCTTGCAAGAACGTACTCAAGGGCAAGGCAATCAAGGTCAAGGCAACAATCAGTTTCACTCCACTCTCAACCAGTTTCTCGCAAATCAGCCCAAGTCGTTCAGCTACTGTGCCGAGGCCACGGATGCCGATGATTGGCTCGTGGACATCAACAAGCATTTTGAATGTAGCAATGTCAGGCCTGAGGACTATGTCAAGTTCGCTTCTTTCCAGCTCAAGGACCAAGCTGCTGATTGGTATCAACAATACAAAGATTCCAGAGGAGGTCGTGTGATCACTTGGACTGACTTCTGTCGGGACTTCAAAGCGCACCACATTCCACAAAGTGCTGTTGAGAGCAAGCGTGAGGAGTTCCGCAATCTCAAGCAAGGCAACATGTCTGTGTATCAATACAACATTCAGTTTCAGAAACTTGCTCGCTTTGCTAAACAAGACGTTCCTGATGAAAAGAGTATGATCTATCACTTCAGAGGTGGCCTTAAAGAGGATCTGCAGTTAGCTCTCGTTCTTGTTGAGCCTACTCAGTTTGATCAATTCTACAATATGGCACTGAAGCAAGAGGCTGCTCAGCTCAAGTGTGAGGTTTCTAAGAAAAGAGTCAGGGACGCAGTTCAGTCTTCTTCTTCCTCACTTGTGTCAGCTAAGCAACAGAAGTTCTGGTTGCCTCCTCCTCCTCCGTTTCGTCAGCCTTACCAGCAGAAGAACAAAGCTGGCCATGGTTCTTCCAACTCTTCCAACTCTGGCTATCAGAACAAGTCTCAGAATCAAGCTCCAAAGTACAATGCTCCTTATCACCGTCCACTCTCAGAGGTGACTTGCAACAAGTGTCAGCAGAAAGGTCACTATGCTAACAAGTGCTTCAACCAGAGGTGTCTTCCTCCTCCTCCTCCTGTCAGATCTTCCAGCAATGCAGTGGTCAAGCATAATCCAAAGTCTGCAAAGGTGAACATGATGAATGCAGCTCAAGCGGAGGAATCTACTGATGTGATAATGGGTAATCTTCCTGTTAATGATATTCCTGCAAAAGTTCTTTTTGATACTGGTGCATCGCTTTGTTTCATGTCAAGACCGTTTTTTGCCAAGCATGAATTCACTTGTTCTCATCTGAGTAAACCCATGGATGTCGTTTCTCCGGGTAAACGTTTGAGTTCTAGTATGATGGTTCCGGATGTTTCCATCAAGATGGGCGACTATGATTTTCAGTCTTCTCCAATTGTTCTTGGTGACTCGGATATTGATCTTATTCTCGGGATGGACTGGCTTTCTAAGCACAAGGCTCAACTTGATTGTGCTGCCAGGGAAATTCAATTGACACACTCGTCTGAGGATGTGATTATCTATGCCGCTCGTTGTCGTGGAATTGTCACGGCAGATGTCCTTGGGCTAGGAGTTAGTCGTGGAGCCATCGCAACTAGGAAGCTTGAAGGGGTTATGCGGGACAAGGAACACGAGGGTTTATACTGGTTCGGCCCCTTACGGTGAAGGTAAAAGCCTACGTCCAGTTCGAGGTGTTATTTATTAGGGTTACGATCGCCAGGGAGCTAAACAGCTATCCCGGCTCTCGGAGAGATTGTTGTCGCCCTTGAACCGCTGCCGGGTCCTCCCTTTATATAGGGAGGCTGACGCCCAGCAGCCCTTAGAGTCCCGGCCGGCTCATAAGAGCGTCTGGCTCGGACTCTAATCAATACTTGCCTTACACTACAAGTCTACTATAACAATGATTGTAACTACGGGCTTTAAGCCATATCCGGGTCTCAGCCCATCTCTGGCCCATTATCTTGAAACTTAGTTCCGGGCTTCTGGTAATGACCCTTAGAGTAACCCGGCCATCCTGGCGGGTGACTCCAAGGTCTATATCCTCAACATTAGGCCCCAGATTGACTTGAGCCAGCTCGGGTCAATCTTCAGCTCTGCAGACAGAAAAAAAAAATCCCTGGCTTCTATTCATGTAAAGGTCATAACCCGGAGTGACGTCATCCTCTGGACTCCGGGTAATCCGCCGTGACGTCATCCTCCATTAAGTCCGTTTTTTACTCCGCCAGATCCGCAACGGATCTTTGCTTTTACTGTCCTTCCGAGAATCAGGGCGCCGTGAGGGGGAGATAACCACGCCGTGGCCTCCTTGAACCCCGCGCCTACTTATGACTCACCTTATAAATAGGCCGGCCCGGCACTCTCTTCTCACACTCTCCTTCTTCTTCCTTGCGTTGTCGTTCCTCTGCCCGAGCTTCTGCCGCCGCCGTCGCCGTCGCGCCCCTGATCTTCATCGACCCGGCTGCTGCATCACCCTGACCCGGACCAGATAACGCCGGCGACCTCCTCTCTTCCTCAACTCCGGTGAGTCTTCTCTGCCTTGCTAGAATAGATCTGCGGTAGGGTTCCTTCAGTTCTTCGTGTTCGTCACCATTGCCCACAAACTCGGTAGTTCTTGTTGCCACTGTAGTTGGTTGATCCTTAACCTCGCGTAGAACCACTGCGGTAGAGGTTTGAGACCCATTTCATCTGTAAGAAACCCTCTTTTTACTGCATAAGAACTGTGTTCAACCTCAAAAACTTCTCCTGCCTCTATTTTTTAGGTCTAGAAAACTTTCTCTGCTCCGACTACTTTGATCCAAAAAAGTTACTGTAATATGTGAAATCTGTTTACCACACTTAGTAAAAACTGCAGTCCTTGAATCTTGGCGGCTTATATTTCCGACTTAGAGAAAACACGCGCTGTAGAACTTTCCGGTTTAAAGAGAATCATGCTCTGTAGTATCTTCCGACTTAACCGCAGTAAGCCGTAGACGACCAACTTATCCTAAAAGCCCCGACGGCTTTAGATAACCCACCGTATCAATACATACCATTAGTCCCCTTCATAAGCCGTCATTGTAACTTGAATGATAAACTCCGGCTTATAATTAACCCGGACACTTTTCTCTTCCTCGTAGACCACCAACCGTCACCATGCCTCCCAAGGCTCCCATCACTTGCAACTGGATGAAATCCAGCGTCACCGAAGAGACCCTGGCCAACTTCGTTAAGTCCGGATATCTGCCTAAGAAGGAAGTGATGTCCTACCGTGCCCCTGACCCGTCCGAAGAAAGGCCACAGCCGAGAGACGGGGAGGTAGTGATCTTTGCCGACCATATGAGCCGGGGCTTCGCACCGCCCGGCTCAAAATTCTTCCGGGACGTGCTCAACTCCTTTGATCTTCGGCCTCAGGATATAGGACCCAATTCCATATCCAACATCTGCAACTTCCAAGTTTTTTGTGAAGTATATCTTGGAGAAGAGCCGAGTCTGCTGCTCTTCAGAGAGCTGTTCTATTTGAACCGCCAAACCGAGTGCGCAAACGGTCCAAGTCTAGAGTTAGGCGGCATCTCCATCCAACGGCGCAGGGATTATCTGTTCCCTTACGCAGAACCGCCAAGTCACCCCAAGGACTGGAACATGACTTGGTTCTACTGCCAAGACACGTCCCCGGCTGATGAGAGCCCGCTGCCCGGCTTTCGCCCAACGCGCCTGGAGCCAACTCATCCATTATCCGACAAGCTGAATGCCGCAGAACGCCAGCCTCTGCTTCCAACGATCAACAAGATCAAAGCCCTGCTAGGCAATGGTCTGAACGGAATTGACCTGGTCCGGGTCTGGATCTCATGGCGGGTGATCCCATTGAGCCGCCGCCCCGGCTTAATGTGTGAGTACACCGGGCGAAAGGATGACCCGCAGAGGCACAGTCGCAATGATCTTCCAGAAGACGTTGCTGAAGAAGAGACCAAGGCTCTTTTAAACGAGAGCCTGGCAGACTGTGGAAGAACCGGGCTAGCCCCGTTCTGCAAGACCAATCCAGCCCCAGCGGTAAGCCGCTGACTTTAACCTTTCCATTTTGTTTTACCTGTCATCTTACTAAGAACTCATTACTGTATTTCTCAGGCTGATGATAAATTCTGGCGGGTCAAGTATGACCACGAGGCGGCCAAGAAGGCCAGGAAGGCGAAGAAAGCTGCCAAGAGAGCCGCCCCTCGCAAAAAGGGAAACAGACCCACTGCTTCGGAGCTGCTGCAATTAAGCGATAGCTCCGAGTCAGAGGTAACCCTTAAATCTTTTAAATTCTTGCAGTATATGTTGTCTGATGCTGTCCGCCTTATCAACACTTGCTTATTGACAGGGTGACACCGGCGCCAGTAACCCGGTGGTCGAAGAGGTAACATCACTTTCCTCCGGCTCGGAGCCTTTACCACAGCTGAAAGTCCGAAGGGTAACCCGGAAAGTAAGCTTTTCCCATCCATTAGCTCACCGAGACCCTCAATTTCTTTTGAAGCAGCAGGTTCACGAGAGCCGGCGTCACACCCGGGCCCGCAAGGACACCGACCTCTCCACTGGGTTACCCGACGCAACGAGGAAACGCCGCACTGAGGTTTTTTCTCACCTGTACCCTTTTCATCCGTTGGCGGGTGTCATCCGTCAGCCACTCAACTCTTCTGACTCCAATTACCAGGAGACCTCCCCCTCCTCGGGTGACTCCATGCAGTCAAGTCTGCCGGCCTTCAAGACTGCCCCCGGGTAATAACAATCTCCTTACATTATCTGTCTGTACTTACCCTTTGTATGCCTAACACTTCTGCCTTTTCAGTGCCCAGGCAAAGCTCACCAAAAGAGCAAAGAAGACCAGGTCAGCCGGAGTGCCCGACTTGCCTGAGCCGGAGACGACGGCTCAAGAGCCGCCAGTCGCCTCCGCCCCTGAAGCCACCATTCCCATGGATACGGCGCCTGAAGCCCCTGCCCCGACCACCAAGACAACGACCGAAGCATTAGCTAACCCGGAGGCCTCCGGCTCAGCCCCACCAGCTAACGACCCGGACGTGGTAATTACCCAGACGGAGTTTGTTGAGCCGGGGAGGCCGACCGCGCTGGCCAAATGCTCCGCGAGGGGGGAGTTGCTGCAACCCCACCGGGTGAATCTGGATCTCTCCAGCTACACCGACTTAAGTATTGGAGAACTCGTCTCAGGCTACATCAGCCAGGTTCACAAGAGCCGGGACGCCGAGATCGCCATGGTCAACCAGATCCAACAAAAATCTGAGGTAACCTTCTGCTGTTCTCTTACTTTCCGCATAGTGATCCTTGCCATTCTAGCCCCCAAGTCTAGGACTTATACTTGAATATGTTGTAGACTTTAGATTCCGGCTTACTGAACTGAGCCGGCCGTACATAGATAGATACGTTCAATATGCATTAGCCCCCAAGTGCCAAGTGTCTTTGCTTGGAAAGCGCTTGGGACTTTATAGAATGACTATTAATAACCCGGAAATATATGCAGGCTGTTGGCAAGAAATTAGAGTCGGACCTGGCGGATCTCAAGAGCCGGCTGAAGGCACAAGAGATGGAGACCCGGAAGGCAAATGCCAAGTTTGTCTCCAGCATCGCCGCTCAGGAGAAATTGAAGACTGAATTCGACGCTGGGCGGAAGGCCTGGGCTGAGGAGAAAGCTGCACTGGTGACCCGGGCAGAACAGGCGGAGAAGGCCCTCACTGAGAAGACCGCCGAGCTCTCCGGTCTAAAGCGCCAAGTGTCCCAAATGGTAGCTGCCATCTTCGGTAAGTTGCTCACTGGCTTTCATTCAAGTTGGAATGTTTACATCTCTTAACTCATCCTTATCACCGGGTCATCTGATGTTGTTAAACAGGTTCCAGAAGCGCCAACTTGAACCAGAGCGTGGTCACCAAGTTAAAGGCCGTGTACACCCTGGTGGAACAGCTCTACACCGGGTCACAGCGGGCCTTAGCTGTGGTGGCCCTGTCAAATGAAGTGCCAACTCATCTGGCCGAAGTCCTGCGCCGGCTCGCAGTTCTGCCGCAGCGGATCCAGGAGCTACGACGAGCATCCGCGAGATCCGGAGCAATCGCCGCACTGAGCCGGGCCAAAGCCTTCTTGCCGGAGCTAGACCCGGCAGATATCAACCTGGGTTACCCCAGCCTGAAAGAAGACGGCTTAGCGTTCGACCAGAAGGACTTCGCGGCTTGTGTGAAGGCTGTGCGCCCGGTTGCCACCATCATTGGGAACGACACCGATTTAACCAAGTATCAGCCGGGATACAACTCGGAGAATCAGAGGATTCCAACCCCTCGCTATGAAGCTATCAATCTGATTCCCCCGGCTCGCCAGCACACCTTCGCCCCGGAGATTAACCCGGCCGGGTTAATTGACGAAGAAGCTCAGTTCGAAGCTCTCAGCGGCATCAACTGGAAGTCATCGACCTTCGAAGCCTTGGGATCAGCCGAAGCAGAAGATGAGCCGGGGACTTCAACTCAGCAGCTGTCATAAACCGGCTAGCGGCTCACCAAACAACGCCCCATCCTTGAAACTTTGAAAGATTTTTGTAATAGAGTAGGTGCAACAATTTATCTCTGCCGTGCCATCGTGCACGTAATGAATGCTGAAATCCTTTGAAGTCATTCTTTTGATGCTCCTCCGGGTCGTAATTATCCCTTTGTCCTTCTCAACCTTAAAAAGTGCCTTTAAATATCTGCATAGAAAGGCAAATTACAAGTCGCAAGGCGGCTTACCGCCCTGAGAATCAGGTGTTTGAGATGGATAACCCGGGATACGAACCAAAAAAGATTGGTCCTTAACTATACTCGAACATAGCTGTGATGACACACTTAACAGCCTGTAAGCATACTTCCGGGTTAAATAACCCGGGTAGCACGGTTGGTACCTTAACTCGAATTTATTTGTCTTGATGACATCCATGATGCTCAACTAACAAGATAAACCAAAATTAAGCCGGCAAGTGAAACCCGGCAGTACATACTTTGACATGATCAAAGCAAGTTTGTGGTAAAATATAAAAACTTAAGGGCTTCCGGTTCGAATACGACCAGAAACTCGGTCCAAAGGGGTTAAGCTAAGATTCGGATACGATCATATAGCCCCCAGTGGGTTTGGCGATGCCAATCAAGAGGGTATCGACAGCTATGTTCTCTTTGGTTCGAATACGACCCATGTTTGAACAGGAAGCCCCCAAGTGATTCTGAAAATTTGTTTAACGACGCTGATTCGAATACGATCCACGTCGGTTCTCAGAGGGGTTACACTATGATTCAAATATGACCAGAGGCAACTTCCCAATGAGCTCGGCACTTTGCCAATCAAATGGGTATCGACAGCTATGTTCTCTTTGGTTCGAATACGACCCATGTGTGAACAGGAAGCCCCCAAGCGACTTTACTGCTTACAGCTAGATTCGAAGATGATCATAAGCCGGATCTTCTGTAAGTCAGCATGTAACAACACACATTTTTGGAAGAGAGCAAAGGACAGAGGTCCTGCTTTATTGCTTTATCATAATATATACATGGCTGAGATAAATATGTACATCACAAGAGTCGGAAGCTCAAGTGTAGTAAGGCCGAAGCTGAGCTATGTTCCACGGCCGACGGGTCTCCTCCTCAGATTTACGCGAGTCCTTATGCTCCCGGATATCAATGAGGTAATATGACCCGTTGTGCAAGTTCTTACTGACCACAAAAGGCCCTTCCCAAGGTGGGGATAACTTGTGTGCATCTGTTTGATCCTGGCTGAGCCGGAGCACCAGGTCGCCCTCCTGGAAGACCCGGGATTTGACCCGGCGGCTATGATAACGGCGCAGGTCTTGTTGGTAAATCGCTGAACGGGCGGCTGCCACATCACGCTGTTCGTCCAGCAAGTCCAGAGCATCTTGGCGCGCCTGTTCATTATCCGTCTCAACATAAGCCGCCACACGAGGTGAATCATGACGGATGTCGCTGGGGAGAACTGCTTCTGCTCCATAAACCATGAAGAAAGGCGTGAAGCCTGTAGACCTGTTAGGAGTAGTGTTGATGCTCCATAAAACGGAGGGCAACTCCTCCACCCAACAACCTGGCGTCCGTTGCAAAGGGACCAAGAGCCGGGGTTTAATGCCCTTCAGAATCTCCTGGTTAGCTCTCTCAGCTTGACCATTGGATTGGGGGTGTGCCACTGAAGAGACATCAAGGCGGATATGCTCTCTTTGACAAAACTCCTCCATAGCGCCTTTGGACAGATTAGTGCCATTGTCTGTTATGATGCTGTGTGGAAAGCCGAAGCGGAAGATCACCTTTTTCATAAATTGAACCGCCGTGGCTGCATCACACTTGCTAACTGGCTCAGCTTCCACCCACTTCGTGAATTTGTCCACTGCCACCAAGAGGTGGGTCTTCTTATCCTTGGACCGTTTAAAAGGCCCGACCATATCAAGCCCCCAGACCGCAAAGGGCCAAGTGATCGGGATCATCCTCAATTCCTGAGCCGGCACATGAGCCCGTCGGGAGAACCTTTGGCAGCCATCACATTTACTGACCAAGTCCTCTGCATCAGCGTGAGCCGTCAGCCAATAAAAACCATGACGGAAAGCCTTGGCCACAAGAGATTTTGAACCGGCATGATGGCCACAATCCCCTTCATGGACCTCGCGCAAGATCTCTTGACCTTCCTCAGGGGAGATACAATGCTGGAATGCCCCTGAAACACTGCGATGATGCAACTCGCCATCGATGACAATCATTGACTTAGCCCGCCGGGTTATTTGCCTGGCCAGAATTTCATCCTCAGGCAACTCTCCCCGGGTTATATAAGCCAGATATGGCATTGTCCAGTCTGGTATGATATGAAGAGCCACCACCAGTCGTGCCTCCGGGTCAGGGATAGCCAAGTCCTCCTCTGTAGGCAACTTAACCGAAGGGTTATATAGGACATCCAGGAAAGTGTTAGGCGGCACCGGCTTTCGCTGAGAGCCGAGCCGGCTTAAAGCATCAGCCGCCTCATTCTTCCTGCGGTCAATGTGCTCCACTTGATATCCCTGAAAGTGCCCGGCAATGGCATCAACCTCGCGGCGATAAGCCGCCATTAGAGGATCCTTAGAATCCCAGGTGCCTGATACTTGTTGAGCCACCAAGTCTGAGTCACCAAAACACCTCAGCCGCCTTAAGCTCATCTCCTTAGCCACCCGAAGACCGTGGAGCAAAGCCTCGTACTCAGCCGCATTATTAGTGCAAGGAAACATCAACCGTAGCACATAATGGAACTTGTCACCTTTAGGGGAAGCCAAGACCACACCAGCCCCCGAGCCCTCCAGCTGCCTGGACCCATCAAAGTGAATAGTCCAATAAGTGTTATCCGGCTTTTGCTCGGGTACTTGTGACTCTGTCCAATCATTGATGAAATCTATCAAGGCCTGAGACTTAACAGCAGTGCGTGGCACATATTTGAGGTCATGAGGTCCAAGTTCTATAGCCCACTTAGCAATTCTCCCTGTAGCCTCTCTGTTCTGGATAATATCACCGAGAGGGGCGGAACTGACCACAGTGATGGGATGACCTTGAAAGTAATGCTTAAGCTTCCGGCTCGCCATAAACACCCCATATACAAGCTTCTGCCAATGCGGATACCGCTGCTTGGACTCAATGAGCACCTCACTGACATAATAAACCGGCCGCTGAACCGGATGCTCCTTACCCGCCTCCTTGCGCTCCACCACAATAGCCACGCTGACGGCTCGTGCGTTTGCCGCTACATACAGTAGCAAGGGCTCCTTATCAACCGGAGCAGCAAGGACGGGGGGCTCTGCCAGTTGCTTTTTCAAATCCTCGAAGGCGGTATTAGCTGCATCATTCCAGACAAAGTTATCAGTTTTCTTCATCAATTGATATAAGGGCATAGCCTTCAAACTCAAACGGCTTATAAACCGGCTTAACGCAGCGATGCGACCCGCGAAACGCTGAACGTCATTTATACATGCCGGCTGAGCTAGAGAAGTGATAGCTTTGATCTTCTCTGGGTTAGCCTCAATGCCCCTGTCAGAAACCAAGAAGCCCAATAGTTTGCCTGCAGGAACACCAAAAACACATTTGGCCGGGTTAAGCATCATCTTATAGACCCGGAGATTGTCGAAGGTTTCCCTTAAGTCATCTATCAGGGTTTCCTCCTTGATGGATTTAACCACAATGTCGTCCACGTAAGCGTGAACATTGCGCCCGATCTGCTTATGAAGGCAATTCTGCACACAACGCTGGTAAGTCGCCTGTGCACACTTGAGTCCAAAGGGCATAGACACATAGCAGAAGGCTCCAAAGGGAGTGATGAACGCCGTCTTCTCCTGGTCCTTAACTGCCATCTTAATCTGATGATACCCGGAATAAGCATTCAAGAAACTTAAGCGTGCACAACCTGCCGTGGCGTCAATGATTTGATCGATACGGGGGAGAGCAAAAGGATCAGCCGGACACGCCTTGTTCAAGTCCGTGTAGTCCACACACATCCGCCAGGTGCCGTTCTTTTTAAGTACAAGCACCGGGTTAGCCAACCACTCTGGGTGAAAAACCTCAACAATGAACCCGGCCGCCAAAAGCCGGGCCACTTCTTCACCAATAGCCTTCCGCCTCTCTTCGTTAAACCGTCGAAGGAACTGTCTGACCGGCTTAAATTTTGGATCCACATTGAGAGTGTGCTCAGCGAGTTCTCTAGGTACACCTGGCATGTCAGAAGGTTTCCATGCAAAGATGTCCCTATTCTCACGGATGAACTCGATGAGCGCGCCTTCCTATTTCGGGTCCAGATTTGCATTGATGCTGAACTGCTGAGACGAGTCACCTGGAACAAAATCAACAAGTTTAGTCTCATCGGCTGATTTAAACTTCATTGCTGGTTCATTCTCCGTGGTTGGCTTTTTCAGAGAGGTCATATCTGTTGGGTCAACATTGTCTTTATAAAATTTCAACTCTTCTGTGGCACAAACAGACTCTGCATAAGCCGCGTCACCTTCCTCACACTCCAGAGCCACTTTCCGGCTGCCGTGAACTGTAATGGTCCCATTGTGACCCGGCATCTTGAGCTGTAAGTACACATAACACGGCCGTGCCATGAACTTGGCGTAAGCCAGCCGTCCGAATATAGCATGGTATGGACTTCTTATCTTGACCACCTCAAAGGTCAACTTCTCCACCCTGTAGTTGTTTTCATCACCAAAAGCCACTTCCAATTCGATCTTGCCGACTGGATAAGCCGACTTACCGGGTACCACACCATGGAAGATAGTATTTGACTGGCTGAGGTTCTTATCAACTAGCCCCATACGACGGAAAGTCTCATAATAGAGGATGTTGATGTTGCTGCCTCCATCCATGAGTACCTTTGTGAACTTATAGCCTCCCACCTGCGGAGCCACTACTAAGGCCAGGTGGCCCGGGTTATCCACCCGGGGAGGGTGATCCTCCCTACTCCACACTATGGGCTGCTCCGACCACCGTAAGTAGCGTGGAACCGCCGGCTCAACAGCATTAACAGCCCTCTTGTGAAGCTTCTCGTCTCGTTTGCACAAACTAGTGGTGAACACGTGATACTGTCCACCGCTAAGTTGCTTCGGGTTGGTCTGATAGCCCCCCTGTTGCTGTTGATGACCCTGACCAGACTGTTGATTGAAGCCCCCTTGACCGTTCTGAGGACCAGAATTTGACCCGCCACCCGGGCCATGAAAGCCGCCAGCGCCGGAGCCGCCTGCGCCTGGGCCGCCGCCCGGGCCATTGTAGTTTTTAAAGGCCTTCATGATAGCACAATCCTTCCACAGATGAGTCGCTGGCTTCTCTCTAGAGCCGTGTCTCGGACAAGGTTCATTCAACAGCTGCTCCAGAGAAGGTCCTGACCCGCCGCCTCGGGGAGGGGGCCTCCCCTTGCGTCGCTGGTTGTTGCCTTGGGTGTTGGCTACGAACTCCAGGCTGCCATCGGCCTTGCGCTTGCCTCCTCCTTGATTCCCCGGGTTAAACTGAGGGCCCTTGCCATTGCCGTTCTTCTTTCCCTTCCCTGTCCTTTCATCATCTGAAGGGGGATCCTTGGTACCATCGGAATCAGCGTATTTGACAAGAGCCGCCATTAGTGTACCCATATCCGTGCAGTCACGTTTAAGCCGCCCAAGCTTCATCTTTAGGGGCACAAAACGACAGTTATGTTCTAACATCAAGACTGCAGAGCCGGCGTCCATCTTATCTGATGAATGTATGATCTCCTTGACCCGGCGAACCCAATGGGTCGTGGACTCACCCTCCTGCTGCTTACAGTTAGTCAAATCCACAATTGACATAGACTGCCTACAGGTATCCTTGAAGTTTTGAATGAACCGGGCCTTCAGCTCAGTCCAAGACCCAATGGAGTTCGGTGGCAGCCCTTTTAACCACGTGCGGGCAGTTCCATCTAACATCATGGTGAAATATTTGGCCATGGCCGCCTCGCTGACCTCTAGCATTTCCATAGCCATCTCATAACTCTCAATCCAGGCCGCAGGCTGTAAGTCAGTTGTATAGTTAGGCACCTTCCTAGGGCCCTTGAAATCCTTAGGTAGACGTTCATTACGGATGGCCGGCACCAAACAAGGGACACCCCCGGTCCTGGTAGAAATACCCACATCAACGGATGCCATTGGATAAGCCGGGGGGGTCTGATAAGCCGTCAATTGCGGCACCTGCTCCGCCTCTTGTCGTGCTTGGTCTGCGGCGTAGAAGGTTCCAACATGAGCCGGGCCATGGCCAGGGGGTGGGTCATCGCGTCGGACATTACTTGAGCCGGTCGCCGAGACCATGTGCCGGCTGTAACTCGGGCTCTGGCCTGGGCGAGGAGTTGAGTGGATCCTGTCCCGGCTGTAGGAGTACGCCTCTTGCTGCGCTAGGGCCGTCTGCAGGAGTTCCCTGACCTGGCGGGTTTCGACGGCTGCCGGAGAATTGCCGTCAACGGGAAGAGCCGCCAGTCGTGCTGCCGCAGCTACCATGTTCTCCAGCGGGTTATCGTAATGACCCGGGGGTATTGGCACATACTGAGGCGGGGCAGGGGGCGCCTGGGGAGGCCCCATTACTAGTGGCTGAATAAGGGGTCCCGACCCGGGCGCAATGACCCCTGGTGGGTTACTGGATCCCGCACCCGGCGTGTTGAATAGATTGCGCGGATCGTAAACCGGCGGGAGTCGAGACTGGGCCTTCTGATGCCTCCTTCTCATGACCTCGTTGGCCGCGTTCTGATCCATCGTGAGTTGGAAGGACTGCGCCTGAATCAACTGAGTCCGGGCGTCGAGAGCCGCCCGCTCCGCCGCCAGCCTGATCCCTTCTGCTGCAAGATCCTCTTTTGCTTTCATCAGATCCAATTTTAACTGTGCCACCTCCGCGTCATGCTGGGCTTGATCTGCCGGGTCAACCATGGCAGTTAACAGGGCCGTCATCTTATCTGTGAGATCCATCAGCACCTGAGCCGGGGAAGGCTCCGGGTTTTCTGATCCGGTAGCGGGGTTCTGAACAGGCTGCGCACCAGCCATAAAAACTCCGACCTGACTTGGCGGCTCAAAAAGGTCCGGAATACTGTTGCCATCGGAATAACTCATGAGCCTGCCATCTTGAAGTTGGTACAACGAGTTTGACTCATCAGCGGCCGACTCGCCGTCAGAGCCGACGGCCGCCTCATCCCCAGACCCAGATGGATCGGAGGGCCTTCCATGGATGCATCCCACAAAAGCGCGTTTTAAGGCAGGCCGGGCCCGGGCGGGTCGTGCGCGCTGAGCCGTTTCGATGAGATCGGCGCAGAGACCCGGCTCGGGGCCCGGCTCACCAACCTTGCCAATGAAGACATGAATTCCGCCAAAGGGGACCCGGTACCCGTACTCCACTGAGCCGGCGTCGGGGCCCCAGTCCGCGTCGTCGATGTAGAGCCTGCCGCGACGACTCTTGGTCATCCGGCCCACAGCGTATCCCTTGAGCCCTTCGAAGCTGCCCTTCAAGAACTCAAATCCACCGTGCGCTTGCCCCACGGTGGGCGCCAACTGTCGTGGAATTGTCACGGCAGATGTCCTTGGGCTAGGACTTAGTCGTGGAGCCATCGCAACTAGGAAGCTTGAAGGGGTTATGCGGGACAAGGAACACGAGGGTTTATACTGGTTCGGCCCCTTACGGTGAAGGTAAAAGCCTACGTCCAGTTCGAGGTGTTATTTATTAGGGTTACGATCGCCAGGGAGCTAAACAGCTATCCCGGCTCTCGGAGAGATTGTTGTCGCCCTTGAACCGCTGCCGGGTCCTCCCTTTATATAGGGAGGCTGACGCCCAGCAGCCCTTAGAGTCCCGGCCGGCTCATAAGAGCGTCCGGCTCGGACTCTAATCAATACTTGCCTTACACTACAAGTCTACTATAACAATGATTGTAACTACGGGCTTTAAGCCATATCCGGGTCTCAGCCCATCTCTGGCCCATTATCTTGAAACTTAGCTCCGGGCTTCTGGTAATGACCCTTAGAGTAACCCGGCCATCCTGGCGGGTGACTCCAAGGTCTATATCCTCAACACTCGTGATGAAACCATTCGGTTTTTCTCTCTCAATGAGAAGGGCGAATTGAATGCCATCTCTCAAATTCCAGTCATTTGCGAGTATCAAGATGTCTTTCCAGAAGAGCTTGGGGTATGCCTCCTCATCGGCCAGTTGAGTTCGTTATCGAACTGGAGCCTGGTACTGAACCCGTTTGCAAGCGTCCATACAAGCTTGGACCCAACGAGCTGAAGGAATTGAAGAAACAGCTCGATGAACAAGAACGTCTGGGTTTGATCAGACCGAGTTCTTCTCCATGGGGTTGTGGTGTTCTTTTTGTCAAGAAGAAGGATGGCACGGACCGACTTTGTGTCGACTACCGTCCATTGAACAAGAAGACAATCAAGAACAAGTATCCACTTCCCAACATCAATGAGCTATTTGAGCAACTCAAAGGGGCTAAAGTATTCTCGAAGCTTGACCTTCGTATGGGTTATCATCAGATTCACATTCGTGAAGAAGATATTCCCAAGATAGCATTCAGAACGAGCTTTGGTTCTTATGAATATACTGTCGTGTCTTTCGGCCTCGTCAATGCTCCTCCAGTGTTCTCTCGGATGATGAATTTCATCTTCAACCCCTATACCAATGAATTTGTTCTGGTGTATCTCGATGATATCTTGGTCTTCTCCAAGAATAAGTAGGATCATGCCAAATATTTGCGATTGGTGCTCGACAAGCTCAGAGAGTATCAATTCTATGCGAAGTTCTCCAAATGTGAGTTTTGGCTCGATGAAGTTCTTTTCCTTGGTCACATCATCTCTGCCAAGGGCATCGCTGTTAACCCCGAGAAGGTGTCCGCAGTTGTGGATTGGGAACCTCCTCAAAATGTCAAGCAGCTCCGCAGTTTTCTTGGACTTGCAAGCTATTGCCGAAGATTCGTTGAGAATTTCTCCAAGATTGCAAAGCCTCTTCCCAACCTCCTACAGAAGCATGTGAAGTATGTCTGGTCTCCTGAGTGTGACGTTGCTTTCAACACTCTCAAAGAGAAACTAGTCACAGCTCCTGTCTTGACTCCTCCTGATGAATCCAAGCCGTATGAAGTTTTCTGTGATGCTTCTCTCCAAGGTCTCGGTGCTGTGTTAATGCAAGAGAAGAAAGTTGTGGCCTATACCTCTCGGCAGTTGAAGCCCAACGAGAAGAACTACCCCACTCACGATCTTGAGTTGGCGGCAGTTGTCCATGCATTGATTACATGGAGACATCTCTTGTTGGGAAGACAAGTGGACATTTTCACTCAACCCAACCTCAACCTCAGGCAGACTCGATGGGTCGAAATGATTCAAGAGTACAATCCGAGTATTGAATATACTCCAGGCAAGGCCAATGTCATTGCAGATGCTTTAAGCAGGAAGGCTTATTGCAACAGCTTAATTCTCAAGCCTTTCCAACCGGATCTTTGTGAAGCTTTCCGCAAGCTGAATCTCCAAGTTGTTCCTCAAGGCTTTCTTGCCAACCTCATAGTATCTCCTACTTTGGAAGATCAAATTCGTGAGGCACAACTCCTTGATGCCATGGTGAAGAAGGTGAAACGTGGTATCGACAAGGGTCTTTCCAAATACAAGTGCTATCGCATTGATGACAGAGACACTTTGTTCTTCGAGGACCGGATTGTGGTTCTGAAAGGTGATCTAAGGAAAGTCATAATGAACGAGGCGCACAATTCTCTCCTATCCATTCATCCTGGAAGTACAAAGATGTATCATGACCTCAAGCAGTCATATTGGTGGACTCGAATGAAGCGAGAAATTGCTCAATTCGTGAATGAATGTGATGTCTGTCGAAGAGTGAAAGCAGAACACCAACGACCAGCTGGTCTCCTCCAACCTCTTGCTATCCCAGAATGGAAGTTTGATCACATCGAAATGGACTTCGTGACTGGATTTCCCAAGTCCAAGCGCGGAAATGATGCTATCTTCGTTGTCATTGACAAGCTCTCTAAAGTGGCTCATTTCCTTTCCTATCAAAGAATCCATCACAGCAGCTCAGCTGGCAGAGCTCTACACCTCCAGAATTGTCTCCTTGCACGGCATTCCACAATTGATTTCTTCAGATCGTGGAAGCATCTTCACCTCTAAATTCTGGGACTCCTTCCAGAAGGCCATGGGCACAAATATTCGCTTCAGCACAGCTTTCCACCCTCAAACTAGTGGCCAAGTCGAGCGAGTCAATCAAATTCTTGAAGATATGCTCAGGGCTTGTGTCATTTCCTTTGGCATGAAATGGGAAGATTGTCCTCCATATGCTGAATTCTCCTACAACAACAGCTTCCAAGCGAGTTCGGGCAAGGCCCCATTCGAGATTCTCTATGGCAGAAAGTGACGTACGCCTCTCAATTGGTCAGAGACTGGTGAACGCCAACTTCTTGGCAATGACTTAATCACTGAAGCTGAAGAAATGTGTAAAGTCATCCGTGATAATCTCAAAGCCGCGCAATCGCGTCAGAAGAGTTACTATGATAGTAAGCATCATGATTTGGCTTTCGAGATCGGAGACCATGTCTACCTCCGCGTCTCTCCAATGAAAGGCACTCGTCGCTTCGGTATCAAAGGGAAGCTTGCCCCTAGATACGTGGGTCCTTTCAAGATCATTGGCAAAAGAGGCGACCTCGCCTATCAACTTGAGCTTCCTTCCAACTTCGCGAACGTGCACGATGTGTTCCACGTGTCACAGCTCCGCAAGTGCTTCAAGGCGCCTGAGCGCACTATCGACTTCGAAGAGATTGACCTCCAAGAAGATTTGTCTTATCATGAGCACCCCGTTGCTATTCTTGAAGAAACTGAGCGCAAGACTCGCAACAAGTCTATCAAATTCCTTAAAGTGAAATGGTCGCACCATTCCGACCGGGAAGCCACCTGGGAACGCGAGGACCATCTCCGTTCCGAATATCCAGAGTTCTTTCAGTCCTAGATCTCGGGACGAGATCCTCTCGTAGTGGTGGAGTGTTGTAACACCCCGCATGTAACTTGCCATATTTGTAACTCCGACTCTTGCCATTTTTGGCTTTGTGATGTGATTTCCCCTCCGTTGTCGGGTTTTGTCTTTCATTTTGTTTTTTTGTCATGTCATGCATTTTCATATCATGTCATCATGTGCATTGCATTCGCGTACGTGTTCGTCTCATGCATCCGAGCATTTTCCCCGTTGTCCGTTTTCCAATCCGGCGCTCCTATCTCCTCCGGTGCACCCCTCTTGTTTTCTTTCGTGTGCATGTGTCAAACTTTCTCGGAATGGACCGAGGCTTGTCATGTGGCCCTAATATACCACCCGGAGACTACCGGTCAAGTTTCGTTCCATTCGGAGGTCGTTTGGTACTCCATCGGTTAACCGGGCATCCGCAAAGTCCATTTGATTGTCCAGCAAAAACCCCCTCTAAAACAAGCCCAAAACCCACCAAACTCTCTTCCATGCTCTAGGTCGTTCGATCACGATCGTGTGGGCGAAAACCGCACCTCATTTGGAGCACCCTAGCTCCCTCTACCTATAAATATGTGGGCATCCCGAAAACGGAATCACAGACGAATCCCTAACCCTCTCCCTCCGCGCCGCGCCGGACGCGTCCGCTACGGCCGGACAACGTCCGCCGCGCCGCCCGGCCAATCGCAGGCCGCCACGTCACCCTCTCTCTCTCTCTCCTCCACCGCGCGGCCCGCCGGAGCCCGTCCCCGGCCCCGCGGCCCGAGCCCGCGCCGTCCGCCGCCCCGCGCCGCCCGCCGCCGGCCGGCCCCGCCGCCGCGCCTCCGCCGGCGCCGCCGCTCCCCCGCGGCGTCCTCTCCTCCTCCGGCCTCCGGCCCCCCCCTCGCCGGCCGTCGCCCCTCCGGCTCCTCTTCCTCCCGCCGGCGTGCGCCATCGGCCGAGGCCGAGCTCGAGTTCCTGTAGCAGCCCTCGATCCGATCGGATCTGGTGAGCGTTGACTTCCCTCGCTTCCGTTTTTTCCTAAGTCCTCAAAATTCTACAGCATCTTGCTCTGTTCCCGATGCGATAACTTCTTGCATGTAGCTTCGACTCGCGCGTGTAATATGTCAAATTGTTCATCTCGTGATGCTCTTCATTTTGTTCAATTGCACCATGTTCATTAGAGGTCATCTTCATGCCCAAATCTTCGTTGGAAGAGGGCTAGTTGCTGTTATTCTCTGGTTCTTATCAGAATTGGAGATTTGTCTTTTTTGTATCATTTAATCTGTGCATCTTTTGAGCATGAGCTCTACATGTGTTTTGAAGTATGCCATGCCATATTTCCAGTGGTGTAGTCCATGTATTTTTGTGATCTCTGTGGTGACTAGCACAAGCATGCAAAGTAGGCCCTGTAATATTTCTGATTTCAGGGACTTGGTGATTTCTCTGTCCTTGTCTGCTGTAATTTTGTTGCCATGTAAACTTGATGCTACAGACAGATCCATGCATATTTTGGAGTGTCATAGCATGACTCAATCTTGCTCTACTTTTGCTATAAAATATTTCTGGCAGATTCTTAACATGACATGCATTTTGCCAAGCTTATTGTAGTTGATTCATACATGCTATGCTTGTGTTCTTGCCATAATTAGCTTTATAAACATGTCGTCTTGCTGTAGGTATGCTTGGTTTGTCATGCATTGTTCTGTAGTGAGTGCATCAAGCTCACAAAGAGGCCTACATATTAATATTTCTGCCATGCTCTGTTTTCTGCCAAGTCTGAAACCTGATAACGAAACTTGCTATGTTTACATGCTTGCCATCATATCTTATGTTCCTTTTTGGCTTATGGTCAGTAAGGGACTTTTGTCATGTGCGTTTAGTAGAACACTACCATGCCTTGTTTTGCTATGTTAAGTTCCTGTAGCATGTTGATTTCGTGCTCTGAACATTGCTACCTGATGCTGTTTACTGCCATGTCCAGTTTTTCACTAAGTCTGTGAACCTGTAATCTTTTGCACTTTTGCCATGCTTGTTTGAGCTTGTTATCTTGTGAACTAGCCGTAGCTCAGTGTTCATCTTTTGTCAATAATATCCTCTAGATTACTGACATGTGCTTTGTTGCTATGTTGGGGTGCTGTAACATTGTTGCTTGTTGCATTCTAAGTGCTATCTTGCTGTTTATCGCAGATTAGTGTCATTCTTGTTTTGCTTGCCATTTGCAAACCGTGCATCCGATTGCGGTGATCTTTATATCGATTTCGACCGAAATCACCTCATCTTTCCAGTGGCATGCTTGGTTTGCCAAGTTACTGCCATGTTCATCATTTTCCTTCCGGAGCACGCATATGCATCGCATATCATATCTTGCATATCATACATGTTTTGCATCATGTTGCTTGCGCATTTCTCGTTGTTGATTGTGATTCCGCTTGTTTGTGTTCTTGTCTTGGGTAGAGCCGGGAGACGAGTTCGTGAACGAGGAACCTGTCGAGTACGCTTAAAAGGATCAAGCTTTCGACAACTCTGAGAATCTTGCAGGCAAGATGACCACCCCTCGAAATCACTTCTATCTTTGCTATGCTAGTTGTTCGCTCTATTGCCATGCTCCGCTACCTATCACTTGTTATATCATGTCTCCCATTTTAGCCATGTCAGCCCCTAACCATCCTTTCCTAGCAAACCGTTGTTTGGCTATGTTACCGCTTTTGCTCAGCCCCTCTTATAGCGTTGCTAGTTGCAGGTGAAGTTGAAGTTTGTTCCATGTCGGAACATGGATAAGTTGGGATGTCACAATATCTCCTATTTAATTAATGCATCTATATATATTTGGTAAAGGGTGGAAGGCTCGGCCTTATGCCTGGTGTTTTGTTCCACTCTTGCCGCCCTAGTTACTGTTATACCGGGATTATGTTCCTTGAGTTTGCGTTCCTTACACGGTCGGGTGATTTATGGGACCCCCTTGACAGTTCGCCTTGAATAAAATCCTCCAGCAAGGCCCAACTTTGGTTTTACTATTTGCTACCTAAGCCTTTTCCCCCGGGTTTTCGCGAGCCCAAGGGTCATCTTATTTTAACCCCCCTGGGCCAGTGCTCCTTCGAGTGTTGGTCCGAACCGAGCAGCCTGCGGGGCCACCTCGGGGAAACTCGAGGCATGGTTTTACTCGTAGCTTGACTTATCCGGTCTGCCCTGAGAACGAGATATGTGCAGCTCCTATCGGGATTTGTCAGCACATTCGGGCGGTTTTGCTGGTCTTGTTTTACCATTGTCGAGATGTCTTGTAAACCGGGATTCCGAGACTGATCGGGTTTTTCCGGGAGAAGGTTTATCCTTCGTTGACCATGAGAGCTTATGATGGGCTAAGTTGGGACACCCCTGCAGGGTATTATCTTTCGAAATCCGTGCCCGCGGTTATGAGGCAGATGGGAATTTGTTAATGTCCGGTTGTAGATAACTTGTCACTTGACCCAATTAATATACATCAATTGCGTGTGTAGCCGTGATGGTCTCTTCTCGGCAGTCTGTGTTATGTATGACGTAAGTAGGTGTACAGGACCCCTTCGTGGTCATTGCTAGATGACGTCCGTTCCATTGCTTCTCTTCTCGCTCTCATTTGCGCAAGTTAGCCACCATATATGCTTTTGCCGCTGCAGCTCCACCTCTTTGCACCATCCTTTCCTATAAGCTTAAATAGTCTTGATCTCGCGGGTGTGAGATTGCTGAGTCCCCGTGACTCACAGATTCTACCAAAACAGTTGCAGGTGCCGACGATGCCAGTGCAGATGATGGCGTCGATCTCAAGTGGGAGTTCGACGAGGAACGTGGTCGTTACTATGTGTCTTTTCCTGATGATCAGTAGTGGAGCCCAGTTGGGACGATCGGGGATCTAGCATTTGGGGTTGTCTTATTTTCATCTGGATTTTGACCGTAGTCGGTCTATATGATTGTATTTTGGATGATGTATGAATAATATTTATGTATTGTGTGAAGTGGCGATTGTAAGCCAACTCTTTATCCCATTCTTGTTCATTACATGGGATTGTGTGAAGATGACCCTTCTTGCGACAAAACCACTATGCGGTTATGCCTCTAAGTCGTGCCTCGACACGTGGGAGATATAGCCGCATCATGGGCGTTACATCACTACACCATCCTTTCCAATAAGCTTAAATAGTCTTGATCTCGCGGGTGTGAGATTGCTGAGTCATCGTGACTCACAGATTCTACCAAAACAGTTGCAGGTGCCGACAATGCCAGTGCAGATGATGGGATCGACCTCAAGTGGGAGTTCGATGAGGAACGTGGTCGTTACTATGTGTCTTTTCCTGATGATCAGTAGTGGAGCCCAGTTGGGATGATCGGGGATCTAGCATTTGGGGTTATCTTATTTTCATTTGGATCTTGACCATAGTCGGTCTATGTGTGTATTTTGGATGATGTATGAATTATATTTATGTATTGTGTGAAGTGGCGATTGTAAGACAACTCTTTATCCCATTCTTGCTCATTACATGGGATTGTGTGAAGATGACCCTTCTTGCGACAAAACCACAATGCGGTTATGCCTCTAAGTCATGCCTCGACACGTGGGAGATATAGCCGCATCGTGGGCGTTACATCGTATTATCTATTCGACGCTACTGGCTACATACACATACAATATGTAAGATCTCTTACAATCCCCTAGCATCTGAACTCAAGTTCCACATGGTATTCTCCGGCTTTATTGATGACGTGGTCAAGAAATAATCCCGCCAATTCCTCTTGAATTGCTTTCATGCGATCTTGTGTTACGAGTTCATTCCGCATCTGCCACGTCTAATTTGAAGAAGGGGGTTAATACATATATATGAATGAAACTCAACAGAAATGATGGTGTAATAAAATGAAATTGTGAATATTATTGCTTACACACTTCATATTGTCTTTTAGAGTAGCCCCGCTTATCTTTGCAAGTCGCGTTGTAGATGAACTCGCACACGTAGTATCCACAGTAATCATTCCCTTGTTCCTGCCACAAGCACTTTACGAGAAATAGAGGTCAATCAAACTGATAATGAAGCATTATAAATGGCATTGATGAAAGTAGCTAGAATCAACGGGGGATGTGCG
This sequence comes from Aegilops tauschii subsp. strangulata, assembly GCF_002575655.3. NCBI lineage: Eukaryota > Viridiplantae > Streptophyta > Magnoliopsida > Poales > Poaceae > Aegilops > Aegilops tauschii. The sequence continues at coordinate 51,224,498 of NC_053037.3, read as the reverse complement.
CAACTAGCTAGCTAGTGATACGTCTCCAACGTATCTATAATTTATGAAGTATTCATGCTATTATATTATCCATCTTGGATGTTTTATGGGCTTTACTATGCACTTTTATATTATTTTTGGGACTAACCTATTAACCCAGAGCCCAGTGCCAGTTCCTGTTTTTCCCTTGTTTTAGTGTTTCAAAGAAAAGGAATATCAAACGGAGTCCAAACGGAATGAAACCTTCGGGAGAGTTATTTTTGGAAAGAAAGCAATCCGGGAGACTTGGAGTGCACGTTAGGGGATCAACGAGGAGAGCACGAGGCAGGGGGGCGCGCCCACCACCCCTGGGCGCGCCCTCCACCCTCGTGGCTCCCCTGACGTATTTCTTCCTCCTATATATACCAATATACCCTAAAACCATCGGGGAGTAGAATCGATCGGGAGTTCCGCCGCCGCAAGCCTCTGTAGCCACCAAAAACCAATCGGGACCCTGTTTCGGCACCCTGCCGAAGGGGGGATCCCTCACCGGTGGCCATCTTCATCATCCCGGCGCTCTCCATGACGAGGAGGGATTAGTTCACCCTCGGGGCTGAGGGTATGTACCAGTAGCTATGTGTTTGATCTCTCTCTGTCTCGTGTTCTTGATTTGGCACGATCTTGATGTATCGCGAGCTTTGCTATTATAGTTGGATCTTATGATGTTTCTCCCCCTCTACTCTCTTGTAATGGATTGAGTTTTCCCTTTGAAATTATCTTATCGGATTGAGTCTTTAATGATTTGAGAACACTTGATGTATGTCTTGCGTGGGATAACCGTGGTGACAATGGGTTATTCTATTGATTCACTTGATGTATGTTTGTTGGGGAACGTAGTAATTTCAAAAAAATTCCTACGCACACGCAAGATCATGGTGATGCATAGCAACGAGAGGGGAGAGTGTTGTCCACGTACCCTCGTAGACCGACAGCGGAAGCGTTATCACAACGCGGTTGATGTAGTCGTACGTCTTCACGATCCGACCGATCAAGTACCGAACGTACGGCACCTCCGAGTTCTACACACGTTCAGCACGATGACGCCCCTCGAACTCCGATCCAGCCGAGTGTTGAGGGAGAGTTTCGTCAGCACGACGGCGTGGTGACGATGATGATGTTCCACCGACGCAGGGCTTCGCCTAAGCTCCGCAACGGTATTATCGAGGTGTAATATGGTGGAGGGGGGGCACCGCACACGGCTAAGAGATCTCAAGGATCAATTGTTGTGTCTCTGGGGTGCCCCCCTGCCCCCGTATATAAAGGAGCAAGGGGGAGGCAGCCAGCCAAGGGGAGAGGCGCGCCATAGGGGGGGAGTCCTACTCCCACCGGGAGTAGGACTCCTCCTTTCCCTGTGGGAGTAGGAGAAGGGAAGGGGGAAGGAGAAAGAAGGAAGGGTGCGCCCCCCTTCCCTAGTCCAATTCGGACCAGACCATGGGGAGGGGTGCGGCCACCTTTTGAGGCCTTTCTCTCCTTTCCCGTATGGCCCATTAAGGCCCAATACGAATTCCCGTAACTCTCCGTTACTCCGAAAAATACCCGAATCACTCGGAACCTTTCCGAAGTCCGAATATAGTCGTCCAATATATCGATCTTTACGTCTCGACCATTTCGAGACTCCTCGTCATATCCCCGATCTCATCCGGGACTCCGAACTCCTTCGGTACATCAAAACTCAATAAAACTGTCATCGTAACGTTAAGCGTGCGGACCCTACGGGTTCGAGAACTATGTAGACATGACCGAGACACGTCTCCGGTCAATAACCAATAGCGGGACCTGGATGCCCATATTGGCTCCCACATATTCTACAAAGATCTTTATCGGTCAGACCGCATAACAACATACGTTGTTCCCTTTGTCACCGGTATGTTACTTGCCCGAGATTTGATCGTCGGTATCTCGATACCTAGTTCAATCTCGTTACCGGCAAGTCTCTTTACTCGTTCTGTAACACATCATCCCGCAACTAACTCATTAGTCACAATGCTTGCAAGGCTTATAGTGATGTGCATTACCGAGTGGACCCAGAGATACCTCTCCGACAATCGAAGTGACAAATCCTAATCTCGAAATACGCCAACCCAACAAGTACCTTTGGAGACACCTGTAGAGCACCTTTATAATCACCCAGTTACGTTGTGACGTTTGGTAGCACACAAAGTGTTCCTCCGGTAAACGGGAGTTGCATAATCTCATAGTCATAGGAACATGTATAAGTCATGAAGAAAGCAATAGCAACATACTAAACGATCGGGTGCTAAGCTAACGGAATGCGTCAAGTCAATCACGCCATTCTCCTAATGAGGTGATCTCGTTAATCAAATGACAACTTATGTCAATGGCTAGGAAACATAACCATCTTTGATTAACGAGCTAGTCAAGTAGAGGCATACTAGTGACACTCTGTTTGTCTATGTATTCACACATGTATTATGTTTCCGGTTAATACAATTCTAGTATGAATAATAAACATTTACCATGATATAAGGAAATATATAATACTTTATTATTGCCTCTAGGGCATATTTCCTTCAATGTTTTGGTGATCAACTTGCGGGTTCCGCCCATGAACCTATGCATAGGGGTTGGCACACGTTTTCGTCTTGACTCTCCGGTAGAAACTTTGGGGCACTCTTTGAGGTTCTATGTGTTGGTTGAATAGATGAATCTGAGATTGTGTGATGCATATCGTAAAATCATACCCACGGATACTTGAGGTGACATTGGAGTATCTAGGTGACATTAGGGTTTTCGTTGATGTGTGTCTTAAGGTGTTATTTTACTACGAACTCTAGGGCTGTTTGTGACACTTATAGGAATATCCCAATGGATTGATCGGAAAGAATAACTTTGAGGTGGTTTCGTACCCTACCATAACTTCTTCATTTGTTCTCCGCTATTAGTGACTTTGGAGTGTCTCTTTGTTGCATGTTGAGGGATAGTTATATGATCCAATTATGTTATTATTGTTGAGAGAACTTGCACTAGTGAAAGTATGAACCCTAGGCCTTGTTTCCTAGCATTGCAATACCATTTACGCTCACTTTTACCACTTGTTACCTTGCTGTTTTTATATTTTCAGATTACAAAAACCTATATCTACCATCCATATTGCACTTGTATCACCATCTCTTCGCCGAACTAGTGCACCTATACAATTTACCATTGTATTGGGTGTGTTGGGGACACAAGAGACTCTGTGTTATTTGGTTGCAGGGTTGCTTGAGAGAGACCATCTTCATCCTACGCCTCCCACGGATTGATAAACCTTAGGTCATCCACTTAAGGTAAATTTGCTACTGTCCTACAAACCTCTGCACTTGGAGGCCCAACAACGTCTACAAGAAGAAGGTTGTGTAGTAGACATCAGCTAGTAGTACTTAATTTCGGGTATGTATATCGCAGCTCCTTCGGCAGTCCCGGAGCTTCTGCGGTGAACTTTTTCCAAACCCTGCAAGACAAAGAAAATAATTATTACTTGAGATATCAGGAAATGAACAAAAAGTTGCCGATATGGTGCGATAATGATCGATTGAACTTACTTGTTGAGAATTTTAGTCATGTACGCATAGGTCTCGGGATCTTTTTGTCTCAAGTCTAAGACGGTTACTAGTCCACGCTTAAGCTTAATCTCCAGGAGAATATAGTGGAAGCTGCGCACGCATGCATAACTCATCAATTACATTACTATAACCTCGCTCGAGTAATAAGGGAAACCGAATATGCACACGACAGTAACACCCACTCGAAGTTGTAAGGAAAGAGTATTAAATCTTTGTTTTGATTTATTATCAATGATTTGAGCAAGTTGGCCTCGGCATCTTGGGCACTCTTTTTAACCTGAAATTCATCTATGAGATTTGTGTTAATGAACCCAATATCATACATTTCTGCTTTTCTGCACTCGACGATCTTCAATCTGCATAATATAGTGAGGATAATTATAAATACATGCAATGAAAGAGCTGAGCTATATATAGAGACTTAATGACAGAAGTAGTACTTACAGACAGTAGCAAGTGACCGTTAATTTATCGAGGGCCTTTTGATTGAAGAACTGGAAGAACTCCTCAAATGGAACATACAACAGATCAATTCCAACGAGGTCATGCTCCTCTTTAACTCTCAGATACAAAGTATCCGTCCCCCCAGACTCTCTGCAGGTTTTCATGTACCAATCATGGAATCTTCGCATCATCATTGTTAGAGATTTTTCATCTTTGACGAGAGGCTTCCCGTACTCGTATCTGTGTTCGTCCACCTCCAAGAAATCATAATGTACATCGTCGGGCAGGTAATCTCCAAGATTGTTATAACCGGGCACCATCCCCGGATCATTAGCGACGATGTCGCTAGACACATTGAGCGGGGGGCACGATTGGTTCTCTTGTTCGCCGAGCTGGGCAATTTTTTTCCCAGCTGCTCGTCATTCTTTTAACCTTTGATCACTGACAGTACTTCCCGACCGCTCCGCTTCGAGATATACCTTTTCAGTAACGCGCTCATAGTTGGTTTTCGACGGAGACTTTGGTGGTTTCCTCAGGGCATCGATAGTGCGCTTTGCTTTCACCGGATCTACCTTCTCCTCCGGAGGTGGATGTCTCTTTGCTTTCACCCCTTCAAAGAAGTGCTTCACTTCTTTTTCCACAATCTTCTTGTTTTCTTCCACGGTCCTCTCGTACGGTAACTTCTCTAGAGGCTTGAGAGGTGGACCGTATCTGTATTGCCTCCCGCCTCTGGCTGTACTGCTAGAAGCCGGAGCAGACGGAGTGGCTGCGGCTGTCTTCTTTCGTGCTTGCTTACGAGGCGGAGGAGAAGGACTACGACGCGCCGAAGCAGACGGGGCGGCGACGGGTCTCTTCCGCCCTTGCTGGCGAGGTGGAGAAAGAGGAGGCTGGTGGCTGCTCGGGCGCGCCAGCACAGGCGGAGAAGGAGCGGAGTGCCGCCATGCGTCGGAGAAGGAGGCGGAGTGCCTTGACTCGCCGGAGGAGGAGGAGGAGGCGGAGGCGTCCAGTTCGGAAGGTTGATGAGCTCCTTCCGCCATAGGCATGGAGTCTTCAGACAAGAACCCAGCCGAGTCTCCCCGTCACCCGTAGGGTGGTCAAGCTGGAGGTCCTCAAATCCTTCTGTGATTTCATCCACCATCACCCTAGCATATCCTTCTGGAATCGGCCGGTAGTGAAAAGTTGCGCCAGGTTCAGGTGGTGCAACAGAGCCAACAGCCGCCTTGACTTTCAATTCCATCCACTGTGTCATAAGGTGGCAATGCTGAGACTCCGTGATAGCATCCACGGGGTAGCTAGCAGGAGCCGTGAAGACAGGCTCCTGAAGCAGCTCCGTGAAAGCCACGCTGCTTCTCCGCTGAGATGGCGAGGTAGCTTCGGGTGTAGCTTCGGCAGGTCGCGTGCTGCGAACTGCGTCCCGTTCCTCTAGCGCTTGTACCCTTGCGTGCAGCGCCTGTAGTTGGGTCAACTCCTTTTTCTTCTTCCTCTCCTGGCGTTTGTAACCGCCTGCGTCGGGAAATCCAGCCTTCCACGAAAGGGAGCCTGGCATGCCTCGTGTCCGTCCGGGGTGCTCAGGTTTCCCGAGGGCCTCTGTGAGCTCGTCGTTCTCTCTGTCCGGAACGAACGTCCCTTGCTGCGCTTTTTCGATATACTCCTGAAGCTTCTCGATGGGTGTGTTCAGCTGCTCGTTGGTCCAAACGCACTTCCCTGTTACAGGGTCCAATTTTCCCCCTACCCCAAAAAACCAAGTCCTGCAACGGTCTGGCCAGCGTCGCGTCTCTGGTTCGATCCCTTTATCAATGAGGTCATTCTCAGCCTTGCCCCACAACGGCCGGGCTTTCAGGTAGCCACCTGACCCCGTGCGATGGTGATGCTTCTTCTTTGCAGCATTTTTCTTGTTTATCGCTGACATCTTCGCTGCTCTCTCAGATTTCTTTTTGGTGACAAATGCGGGCCACTCGTCTTTGATCTTCTCAAATCGGCCGATGAATTCTGGAGTCTTGTCTTGGTCGACAAACGATGATTTCAGCTCATTCTTCCACCTCCTGAATAGCTCAGTCATCTTCTTAAGAGCATAAGCCTTGATCATTGGCTTTTTAACTAGATTCTCCGGATCCTCCTCTGGCGGGAAGGTGAAATTTTCCTGTAGCGCGGTCCAAAGATCAGCTTTCTGCCTATCGCTGACATAAGACACCTGAGAGTCTTTGTCCTTAGGCTATTGCTCGATGCTGATCGGGATCATGTCCCTAACTAGAACCCCGCACTGAGCATTAAATTTTTCCTTGGTCTGGAGGGGTTCAATCGGTTGGCCAGCGCAATCAATTTCGATGATCGTGTACCTTTCATCCGAGCGCAACTTTCTCTTCGGGCCTCGTCTCGTTACCGAAGTGTTGCTCGATCCGGAGGGCTAGAAAAGAAGAAAAAGAAGAAAGTTAATATGTGTACATACAAAAAAATAATCAATGCATCAATTAGCTATAGTCAGCACATGCTTAATTAATTAATATATATACATGGCCGGACTCCGTTCGGTCACCAGAGCCGTCATCACGGTGTCCTTCCTCCTCCATTCGGTCACCGGAGCCGTCATCATGGTGTCCTTCCTCCTCCATTGTTTGATCATCGTCGTAGCCTGCTTCTTCATCCTGTCTTTCCAGACCATCAGTGCATGTGTCGTTGAGAAACGACAAGACGGCATCACTGGCGTGTGCGATTATCTCCCCCAACACCGCTTCTTTTGCTTCGTCTCGGGGGTGCGGATCCATAGTTTCTGCAAATATTTACAACATGGCAATTATTATTCAAACATGACAGATGGATATATTAGTGGCAAACGTAGAACTAGCTACCTAAGCACAATAAGGAATCATATTAGTGGCCTGGCCTTGACGCTTCTCTAGGGTTTGGGGAGGCCTCGGCAATGCTTCAAGGGTTTGGGGTGGCCTCAACAATGCTTCAAGGGTTCGGGGTGGCCTCAACGACAACGCTCTTTTAACTTGGTAAATTTGGGTGGCCTCAAGAGAGTTTGTCGATCGGGTAGGGGCGCGGCGGGAGGGGGTAGGAGACCGACATCGTTTTTTTCTAGGGTTTGGGTGTCCTCGAGATTTTTGGTCGAGCGAGAGGGCCGGGGGGTGCTCCGGACGTCCCCCCTCACTTTAACAAAGAACTACCTTAAAAAAGACTTGCTTCGCCGCGGGTGCTCGATCGGTGCGACGTGGACTCGGTGGAAACACTTTATGAAAATGTGGTGGTGGCCGGGCCGGGCGGTTTTCTTTTCCTTCTTCATTTTTTCCTTTGTTTTTTCTTATATGTTTGTTTTCGTTTTCATTCTACATTTTCGTACATATGAAAAAAAATAAAGTTTCTATACAAAAGTACACTATGAACAAATTACAACATCTAAATTAACTATACATCTAAATAAATATAACTATACATCTGTAATTTTCCTAATCTTAAAACTAAACTAAAATAATCTAAAAAACATGTAAAAACATCTAAAAATAGCATCTAAAAACATGTAAAAATCTAATAGCTAGCACGGCGCGGGGGCGGAGGGGCACGGCGCCGGCGCCGGCGGGGCAGGGCGCGGGACAGGGGAGGGGCGCGGGAGCAGGCTGGTGCTCACAGGGGGCGGCGGGGCACGGTGGGCGGCGCGTCAGGCCGGCAGGGACGCGAGGGTCGACGCCGTCATCGGGGCAGAGGGCGTCATCGGCGGCGGCGGCGACGTTGAGCAGCCTAACGGCGTCGGTGGCGGCGGCGACGGCGGCGTCGAGCAGCCTGACGGCGTCGGTGGCGGCGGCGATGGCAAGGTGGAGCAGGGGCGTCGGGCGGCGACGGCGAGGAGGAGCAGGGGCGTCGGGGGAAGAAGTGATGGATTTGGTCGAAACTGCTAAGTGTTTTCTTATATGCCCAGGGCATTGGCACCGGTTCGTGGCACCAACCGGGACGAATGCGACCTTTAGTCCCGGTTGGTGCAACCAACCGGGACCAAAGGCCGCTGCTTCCCGCCCTTTGGGCTGCTAAAAAGAGGCCTTTGGTCCTGGTTGGTGGCACCAACCGGGACTAAAGGGGTGCATTGGTACCTGTCGTGGAATTGTCACGGCAGATGTCCTTAAGCTAGGACTTAGTCGTGGAGCCATCGCAACTAGGAAGCTTGAAGGGGTTATGCGGGACAAGGAACACGAGGGGTTATACTGGTTCAGCCCCTTACGGTGAAGGTAAAAGCTTACGTCCAGTTCGAGGTGTTATTGATTAGGGTTACGATCGCCAGGGAGCTAAACAGCTATGCCCGGTTCTCGATGAGGTTGTCCTCTCTAAGCCGCTGCCGGGTCCTCCCTTTATATAGGGAGGTTGACGCCCAGCAGCCCTTAGAGTCCCGGCCGGCTCATAAAAGCGTCCGGCTCGGACTCTAAACAATACCTGCCTTACACTACAAGTCTACTATAACAATGATGATAACTACGGGCTTTAAGCCATGTCCGGGTCTCAGCCCATCTCTGGCCCATCATCTTGAAACTTGGCTCCGGGCTTCTGGCAACGACCCTACGAGTAACCCGGCCCCTCCTGGCGGGTGACTCTAAGGTCTATATCCTCAACATTAGGCCCCAGATTGACTTGAGCCGGCTCGTGTCAATCTTCAACTCTGCAGACAAAAAAAATCTCCGGCTTACTATTCATGTGAGGGCCATAACCCGGAGTGACGTCATCCTCTGGACTCCGGATAATCCGCCGTGACGTCATCCTCCATTAAGTCTGTTTTTTACTCCGCCAGATCCGCAACGGATCTTCGCTTTTACTGTCGTTCCAAAAATCGAGGCGCCGTGAGGGGAAGATAACCACGCCGTGGCCTCCTTGAATCCCGCGCCCACTTATGACTCTGCCTTATAAATAGGCCGGCCCAGCCCTTTCTTCTCACACTCTCCCTCTTCCTCCTCGCGCCGTCGCTCCTCTGCTCGAGCTCCGCCACTGCCGCCGCCGTCGCGCCCCTGGTCTTCAACAACCCGGCCGCTGCATCACCCTGATTCGGACCAGACTCACGGCGGCGACCTCCGCTCCTTCCAACTCCGGTGAGTCTCCTCTACCTTGCTAGAACAGATCTGTGGTAGGGTTCTTTCAGTTCTTCGTGTTCATCACCATTGCCCACAGACTCGGTAGTTCTTGTTGCCACTGTAGTTAGTTGATCTTTAACCTTGCGTAGAACCACTGCGGTAGACGTTTGGAACCCATTTCATCTGCAAGAAATCCTCTTTTTACTGCATAAGAACTGTGTTCAACCTCAAGAACTTCTCCTACCTCCGCTTTTTAGGTCTACAAAATTTTCTCTGCTTCAACTATTTTGATCCAAAAAAGTTATGGTAGTCTGTGAAACCTGTTTTACCACACTTAGTAAAAACTGCAACCATTGAATCTTGGCGGCTTACATGTCCGGCTTAAAGAAAACACACGCCGTAGAACTTTCCGATTTAAGGAGAACCATGCTCCGTAGACTCTTCCGGCTTAACTGTAGTAACCCGTAGATGACTAACTTATTCTGAACACTCCTATGGCTTAGATAACCCACCATATCTGAATACATATCATTAGTCCCCTTCATAAGCCGCCATCTTAGTTTGAACAATAGATCCCCGGCTTATAATTGACCCGGATACTTTCCTCTTTATTATAGACCACCAACCTTCACCATGCCTCCCAAGGCTCCTATCACTTGCAACTGGATGAGATCCAACATCACTGACGATACCCTGGCCAACTTTGTTAAGTCCGGATATCTGCCCAAGAAGGAAGTGATGTCCTACCGTGCCCCTAACCCGTCAGAAGAAAGACCGCAGCCGAAGGACGGGGAGGTAGTGATCTTTGCGGACCATATGAGCCGGGGCTTCGCACCGCCCGGCTCAAAATTCTTCCGGGACGTGCTCAACTTCTTTGACCTCCGGCCTCAGGATATAGGACCCAATTCCATATCCAACATCTGCAACTTCCAAGTTTTTTGTGAAGTATATCTTGGAGAAGAGCAGAGTCTGCTGCTCTTCAGAGAGCTGTTTTATTTGAACCGCCAAAATGAGTGCGCCAACGGGCCAAGTCTAGAGTTAGGCGGCATCTCCATCCAGTGACGTAGGGACTGTCTGTTCCCTTACGCAGAGCCGCCAAGTCACCCCAAGGACTGGAATATGACTTGGTTCTACTGCCAAGACACATCCCCGGCTGACGAGAGCCCGCTGCCCGGCTTTCGCCCAACCCGCCTAGAGCCGACTCATCCGTTATCCGACAAGCTGACTGCCGCAGAACGCCAGCCTCTGCTTCCAACGATCAACAAGATCAAAGCTCTGCTAGGCAACGGTCTGAACGAAATAGACCTGGTCCGGGTCTGGATCACATGGCGGGTGATCCCATTGAGCCGCCGCCCCGGCTTAATGTGTGAGTACACCGGGCGAAAGGATGACCCGCAGACGCACAGCCGCAATGATCTTCCAGAAGACGTTGCTGAAGAAGAGACCAAGGCTCTGTTGAATGAGATCTTGGCCGACTGTGGAAGGACCGGGCTCGCCCCGTTCTGCAAGACCAATCCAGCCCCTGCGGTAAGCCGTTGACTTTAACCTTTCCACTTCTTTTACATGTCACCTTGCTCTGAACCGTTTTAAGAATTTATTACTGTACTTCTCAGGCTGATGACAAGTTCTGGCGGGTCAAGTATGACCATGAGGCGGCCAAGAAGGCGAGGAAGGCGAAGAAAGCCGCCAAGAAAGCCGTCCCTCGTAAAAAGGGAAGCAGACCCACTGCTTCGGAGCTGCTGCAATTAAGCGACAGCTCCGAGTCCGAGGTAACCCTTAAACCTTTAAACTCTTGCCAAACTTGTTGTTTATTGCTGTCCGCCTTATCAACATTTTGCTTATTGACAGGATGACACCGGCGCCAGTAACCCGGTGATTGAAGAGGTAACATCATTTTCCTCCGACTCGGAGCCTTTACCACAGCTGAAAGTCCGAAAAGTAACCCGGAAAGTAAGCTTTTCTCATGCATTAGCTCATCAAGACCCTCAATTTCTTCTGAAGCAGCAGGTTCACGAAAGCCGGCGTCACACCCGGGCCCGCAAAGACACCGATCTCTCCGCCGGGTTACCCGACGCAACAAGGAAGCGTCGCACTGAGGTTTTTTCTCATCTGTACCCTTTTCATCCGTTGGCGGGTGTCATCCGTCAGCCACTCAACTCTTCTGACTCCAATTATCAGGAAACCTCCCCCTCTTCGGGTGACTCCATGCAGTCAAGTCTGCCGGCCTTCAAAACTGCACCCGGGTAATAACAATCTCCTTACGTTATTTGTCTGCACGTACTCTTTGTATACCTAACACTTCTGCCTTTTCAGTGCCCAGGCAAAGCTCACCAAAAGAGCAAAGAAGACCAGGTCAGCCGGAGTGCCAGACTTGCCTGAGCCGGAGACGACAGCTCAAGAGCCGCCAGCCGTCTCCGCCGTCGAATCCACCATTCCCATGGACACGGTGCCTGAAGCCCCTGCCCCGACCACCAAGACAACGATCGAAGCATCAGCTAACCCGGAGGCCTCCGGCTCAGCCCCACCAACTAACGACCCGGACGTGGTAATTACCCGGACGGAGTATGTTGAGCCGGGGAGGCAAACCGCGCTGGCCAAATGCTCCGCGAAGGGGGAGTTGCTGCAACCCCACCGGGTGAATCTGGATCTCTCCAGCTACACCGATTTAAGCATTGGGGAGCTCGTCTCAGGCTACATCAGCCAAGTTCACAAGAGCCGGGACGCCGAGATCGCCATGGTCAACCAGATCCAACAAAAATCTGAGGTAACCTTCTGCTGTCTTCTTACTTTCTGCATAGTGATCCTTGTCATGCTAGCCCCCAAGTCTAGAACTTATACTTGAATATGTTGTAGACTTAGATTCCGGCTTACTTAACTGAACCGGCAGTACATAGATAGAGACGTTCAATATGCATTAGCCCCCAAGTGCCAAGTGTCTTTGCTTGGAAAGTGCTTGGGACTTATATAATGACTGTTAATAACCCGGAAATGTATGCAGGCTGCTGGCAAGAAATTTGAGTCGGACCTGGCGGACCTCAAGAGCCGGCTAAAGACTCAAGAGATGGAGACCCGGAAGGCGAACGCCAAGTTTGTCTCCAGCATCGCCGCTCAGGAGAAACTGAAGACTGAATTCGACGCTGAGCGGAAAGCCTGGGCTGAGGAGAAAGCCGCACTGGTGACCCGGGCAGAACAGGCGGAGAAGGCCCTCACTGAGAAGACCGCTGAGCTCTCCGGCCTAAAGCGCCAGGTTTCCCAAATGGTGGCTGCTATCTTTGGTAAGTCGCCTCACCGGCTTTCATCAAGTCTGTGCATGTTATAATTCATCCTTGTCACCGGCTTGTCTGACCTTTATGAAACAGGTCCCAGGAGTGCCAACCTCAACCAGAGCGTGGTCACCAAGCTAAAGGCCGTGTACACCCTGGTGGAACAACTCTACACCGGGTCACAGCGCGCCTTAGCTGTGGTGGCCCTCTCCAACGAGGTGCCAACCCATCTGGCTGAAGTCCTGCGCCGGCTCGCAGTTCTGCCACAGCGGATCCAGGAGCTACGCCGGGCCTCCGCAAGATCCGGAGCAATTGCCGCACTGAGCCGGGCGAAACCATTCCTGCCGGAGCTAGACCCGGCAGACATCGCCCTGGGTTACCCCAGCCTGAAGGAAGATGGCTCCGCCTTCGACCAGAAGGACTTCGCGGCATGTGTGAAGGCTGTACGCCCGGTGGCCACCATGATCGGGAACGACACCGACTTAACCAAGTATCAGCCGGGGTACAACGCGGAGAATCAGAGGATTCCAACCCCTCGCTACGAAGGCCTTAGTCTGATTCCTCTGGCTCGCCAACACACCTTCGCCCCCGAGATTGACCCGGCCGGGTTAATTGACGAAGAAGCCCAGTTCGAAGCTCTCAGCGGCATCAACTGGAAGTCGTCAACCTTCGAGGTCTTGGGATCAGCCGGAGCAGAAGACGAGCCGGGGACTTCGACTCAGCAGGCGTCATAAAGCGGCTGGCGGCTCACCGAACAACGCTCCACCCTTGAAACTTTGAAGAATTTTTGTAATAGAATAAGTGCAACAATTTATCTCTGCCGTGCCATCGTGCACGTAATGAATGCTGAAACCCCTTGAAGTTATTCTTTTAATGCGCCTCTGGGTCATGATTATCCCTTTGTCCTTCTCAACCTTAAAAAGTACCTTCAAGTATCTGTATAGAAAGGCAAATCACAAATCTCAAGGCGGCTTACCGCCCTGAAAAGCAGGTTTTTGAAATGGATAACCCGGAAATACAAACTGAAAAGACTGGTCGTTAACTATACTCTGAACATAGCTGCGATAACACACTTAACAGCCTGTAAGCATACTCCCGGTTTAAATAACCCGGGTAGCTCGGTCGGTACCTTAGCTCAACTTTACCTGTCTTGATAACCTCCATGATGTTCAACTAACAAGACAAACCAAAATCAAGCCGGCACGTGAGACCCGGCAGTACATACCTTGACATGACCAGAGCAGACCTGTGATAAAAACTTGGGGCTTCCGGTTCGAATACGACCAGAAACCCAGTCCAAAGGGGTTAAGCTAAGATTCGGATGCGATCATATAGCCCCCAGTGGGTGTGGCGATGCCAATCAAAAGGGTATCGACAGCTATGCTCTCTTTGGTTCGAATACGACCCATGTTTGAACAGGAAGCCCCCAAGTGATTCTGAAAATTGTTTAACGACACTGATTCGAATACGATCCACGTCGGTTCTCAAAGGGGTTACACTATGATTCAAATATGACCAAAGGCAACCTCCCAATGAGCTCGACACTTTGCCAATCAAATGGGTATCGACAGCTATGTTCTCTTTGGTTCGAATACGACCCATGTTTGAACAAGAAGCCCCCAAGTGACCTTACTGCTTACGGCTAGACTCGAATATGATCATAAGCCGGATCCTCCTTTCATTAGTATGTAAAAAATGACACACATATTTGGAGGAGAAAAAAGGACAGAGGTCCCGCTTTATTGCTTATCATAATATATACATGTCTGAGATAAATATGTACACCACGAGAGCCGGTAGCTCAAGTGTAGTAAGGCCGAAGCTGAGCTATGTTCCACGGCCGACGGGTCTCCTCCTCAGACTTACGCGAATCTTTATGTTCCCGAATATCAATGAGGTAATATGACCCGTTGTGCAAGTTCTTACTGACCACAAAGGGCCCTTCCCAGGGTGGGGATAACATGTGTGCATCTGTTTGATCCTGGATGAGCCGGAGCACAAGGTCGCCTTCCTGGAAGACACGGGACTTGACCCGGCGGCTGTGATAACGGCGCAGGTCTTGTTGGTAAATTGCTGACGGGCTGCTGCCACATCATGCTGTTCGTCCAACAAGTCCAGAGCATCTTGACGCGCCTGTTCATTATCCGTCTCAACATAAGCCGCCACACGAGGCGAATCGTGACGGATGTCGCTGGGGAGGACTGCTTCTGCGCCTTAAACCATGAAGAAAGGCGTGAAGCCAGTAGACCTGTTAGGAGTAGTGTTGATGCTCCATAAAACGGAAGGCAACTCCTCCACCCAACAACCCGGCGTCCGTTGCAAAGGGACCAAAAGCCGGGGTTTGATGCCCTTCAGAATCTCCTGGTTAGCAATCTCAGCTTGACCATTGGATTGGGGGTGAGCCACTGAGGAAACATCAAGTCAGATATGCTCCCTTTGACAAAATTCTTCCATAGTGCCCTTGGGTAAATTGGTGCCATTGTCAGTTATGATACTGTGCGGAAAGCCGAAGCGGAAAATCACCTTTTTCATAAATTGAACCGTCGTGGCTACATCGCACTTGCTAACTGGCTCAGCCTCCACCCACTTTGTGAATTTGTCAACTGCCACCAAGAGGTGGGTCTTCTTGTCCTTGGATCGTTTAAAAGGCCCAACCATATCAAGCCCCCAGACCGCAAAGAGCCAAGTGATCAGGATCATCCTCAACTCCTGAGCCGGCACATGAGCCCGTCGTGAGAACCTTTGGCAACCATCACATTTACTGACCAAGTCCTCTGCATCAGCGTGAGCCGTCAGCCAATAAAAACCATGACGGAAAGCCTTGGCTACAAGAGATTTTGAACCGGCATGATGGCCACAATCCCCTTCATGGATCTCGCGCAAGATCTCTTGACCTTCCTCAGGGGAGATACAACGCTGAAACGCCCCTGAAACACTGCGATGATGCAACTCGCCATCAATGACAACCATTGACTTAGCCCGCCGGGTTACTTGCCTGGCCAGAGTTTCATCCTCAGGCAACTCTCCCCGGGTTATATAAGCTAGATATGGCATTGTCCAGTCTGGTATGACATGAAGAGCCGCCACCAGTCGTGCCTCCGGGTCAGGGATAGCCAAGTCCTCCTCTGTAGGCAACTTGACCGAAGGGTTATCCAGGACATCCAGGAAAGTGTTAGGCGGCACCGGCTTTCGCTGAGAGCCTAGCCGGCTTAACGCATCAGCCGCCTCGTTCCTCCTGCGATCAATATGCTCCACTTGGTATCCCTGGAAGTGCCCAGCAATGGCATCCACCTCGCGGCGATAAGCCGCCATTAGAGGATCCTTAGAATCCCAGGTGCCCGACACTTGTTGAGCCACCAAATCTGAGTCCCCAAAGCATCTTACCCGGCTTAAGCTCATCTCCTTAGCTACCCGAAGACCGTGGAGCAAAGCTTCGTATTCAGCCGCATTGTTAGTGCAAGGAAACATCAACCGTAGCACATAATGGAACTTGTCACCTTTTGGGGAAGCCAATACAACACCAGCCCCCGAGCCCTCCAACTGTCTGGACCCGTCGAAGTGGATAGTCCAATAAGTGTTATCCGGCTTTTGTTCAGGCACTTGAGACTCCGTCCAATCATTGATGAAGTCCACCAAAGCCTGTGATTTAACAGCAGTGCGTGGCACATATTTGAGGCCATGAGGTCCAAGCTCTATAGCCCACTTAGCAATTCTCCCTGTAGCCTCTCTGTTCTGGATAATATCACCAAGGGGGGCAGAACTGACCACAGTGATGGGATGACCCTGAAAATAATGTTTGAGTTTCCGGCTCGCCATGAACACACCGTATACGAGTTCTGCCAATGCGGGTACCGCTGCTTGGACTCAATGAGCACCTCGCTGACATAATAAACCGCCCGCTAAATCGGATGCTCCTTACCCGCCTCCTTGCGCTCCACAACAATAGCCACGCTGACAGCTCGTGCATTTGCCGCTACATATAGTAGCAAGGGCTCCTTATCAATCGGAGCAGCAAGGACGGGGGGCTCTGCCAGTTGCTTTTTCAAATCCTCAAAGGCAGTATTAGCTGCATCATTCCAGACAAAGTTGTTAGTTTTGTTCATTAACTGATATAAGGGCATAGCCTTCTCACCCAAACGGCTTATAAACCGGCTTAAAGCAGCGATGCGACCCGCCAAACGCTGAACATCATTTATACATGCCGGCTTAGCCAGGGAGGTGATAGCCTTGATCTTCTCCAGGTTAGCCTCAATGCCTCTGTCAGAAACCAAGAAGCCCAATAGTTTGCCTGCCGGAACACCAAAAACACACTTGGCTGGGTTAAGCATCATCTTGTAGACCCGGAGATTATCAAAGGTTTCCCTTAAATCATCTATCAGGGTTTCCTCCTTAATGGATTATCCACAATATCATCCACGTAGGCGTGAACATTGCGCCCGATCTGTTTATGAAGACAATTCTGCACACAACGCTGGTAAGTCGCCTGTGCACACTTGAGTCCAAAAGGCATAGACACATAGCAGAAGGCTCCAAAGGGAGTGATGAACGCCGTCTTCTCCTGGTCCTTAACTGCCATCTTAATCTGATGATACCCGGAATAGGCATCCAAGAAACTTAAGCGTGCACAACCTACCGTAGCATCAATGATCTGATCAATACGGGGGAGAGCAAACGGATCAGCCAGACACGCCTTGTTCAAGTCCGTGTAGTCCACACACATCCGCCAGGTGTCGTTCTTCTTGAGTGCGAGCACCGGGTTAGCCAACCACTCCGGGTGAAAAACCTCAACAATGAACCCAGCCGCCAAGAGCCGGGCCACTTCTTCACCGATAGCTTTCCGCCTCTCTTTGTTAAACCGTCGAAGGAACTGTCTGACCGGCTTAAATTTTGGATCAATATTGAGAGTGTGCTCAGCGAGTTCTCTAGGTACACCTGGCATGTCAGAAGGTTTCCACGCGAAGATGTCCCTATTCTCACGGATGAACTCGATGAGCGCGCTTTCCTATTTCGGGTCCAGATTTGCACTGATGCTAAACTGCTGAGATGAGTCACCTGGAACAAAATCAACAAGCTTAGTCTCATCAGCTGATTTAAATTTCATTGCTGGTTCATTCTCTGTGGTTGGCTTTTTCAGAGAGGTCATATCTGTTGGGTCAACATTGTCTTTATAAAATTTCAACTCTTCTGTGGCACAAACAGACTCTGCATAAGCCGCGTCACCTTCCTCACACTCCAGAGCCACTTTCCGGCTACCGTGAACCGTAATGGTCCCATTGTGACCCGGCATCTTGAGCTGTAAGTACACATAACACGGCCGTGCCATGAACTTGGCGTAAGCCGTCCGTCCAAATATAGCATGATATGGACTTCTTATCTTGACCACCTCAAAGGTCAACTTCTCCACCCTGTAGTTGTTCTCATTCCCGAAAGCCACTTCCAGTTCAATCTTGCCAACTGGATAAGCTGATTTACCAGGTACCACACCATGGAAGATAGTATTTGACTGGTTGAGGTTCTTATCGACTAGCCCCATACAACGGAAAGTCTCATAATAGAGGATGTTGATGCTGCTGCCTCCATCCATGAGTACTTTTGTGAACTTATAACCTCCCACCTGAGGAGCCACCACTAAGGCCAGGTGGCCCGGGTTATCCACCCGGGGGGGTGATCCTCCCTACTCCACACTATGGGCTGCTCAGACCACCGTAAGTAGCGTGGAACCGCCGGCTCCACAGCATTAACAGCCCTCTTGTGAAGCTTCTCGTCTCGTTTGCACAAACTAGTTGTGAACACGTGATACTGTCCACCGCTAAGCTGCTTCGGGTTGGTCTGATAACCCCCCTGCTGCTGTTGATGACCCTGACCAGACTGTTGATTAAAGCCCCCTTGACCGTTCTGAGGACCAGAATTTGAACCGTCGCCCGGGCCATGAAAGCCGCCGGCGCCTGAGCCGCCACCCGGCCCATTGTAGTTTTTGAAGGCCTTCATGATAGCACAATCCTTCCACAGATGAGTCGTTGGCTTCTCTCTAGAGCCGTGTCTCAGACAGGGTTCGTTCAACAGCTGCTCCAAAGAAGGTCCTGACCCGCCGCCTCGGGGAGGGGGCCTCCCCTTGCGTCGCTGGTTATTACCTTGAGAGTTGGTGTTGGCTACAAACTCTAGGCTGCCGTCGGCCTTACGCTTGCCTCCTCCTTGGTTCCCCGGGTTAAACTGGGGACCCTTGCCGTTGCCATTCTTCTTTCCCTTCCCTGCCCTTTCATCGTCTGAAGGGGGATCCTTGGTACCATCGGAATCTGCGTACAAGAGCCGCCATTAGGGTACCCATGTCGGTGCAGTCGCGCTTGAGCCGCCCAAGCTTCATCTTGAGAGGCACAAAGCGACAGTTTTGTTCCAACATTAAGACTGCAGAGCCGGCATCCATCTTATCTGATGAATGTATGATCTCCTTGACCCGGCGAACCCAATGGGTCGTGGACTCCCCCTCCTGCTGCTTACAGTTAGTCAAATCCACAATTGACATAGACTGCCTGCAGGTATCTTTGAAGTTTTGAATGAACCGGGCTTTCAGCTCGGCCCAAGACCCAATGGAGTTCGGTGGTAACCCTTTCAACCACGTGCGGGCAGTTCCATCTAACATCATGGTAAAATATTTGGCCATGGCCGCCTCACTGACCTCCAGCAATTCCATGGCCATCTCATAACTCTCAATCCAGGCTGCAGGCTGTAAGTCCGCTGTATAGTTAGGCACCTTCCTAGGGCCCTTGAAGTCCTTAGGCAGACATTCATTACGGATGGCTGGTACCAAACAAGGGACACCCCCGGTCCTAGTAGAAATTCCCACATCAACGGACGTCGTTGGATACGCCGGTGGGGTCTGGTAGGCCGTCAATTGAGGCGCCTGCTCCGCCTCTCGCCGCGCTTGGTCTGTTGCGTAGAAGGCTCCATTATGAGCCAGGCCATGTCCAGGGGGCGGGTCATGGCGTCGGACGTTACTTGAGCCGGTCACTGAGACCATGCGCCGGCTGTAACTCGGGCTCTGGCCTGGTCGAGGGGTTGAGTGGATCCTGTCCCGGCTGTAGGAGTACGCCTCTTGCTGAGCTAGCGCCGTCTGCAGGAGTTCCCTGACCCGGTGGGTTTCGATGGCCGCCGGAGAATCGCCGTCAACGGGGAGAGCCGCCAGCCGTGCTGCTGCAGCCACCATGTTCTCTAGTGGGTTATCATAATGACCCGGGGGTATTGGCACATACTGAGGCGGGGCAGGGGGCACCTGGGGAGGCCCCATCATTCGTGGCTGAATAAGGGGCCCAGACCCGGGCGCAATGACTCCTGGCGGGTTACTAGACCCTGCACCCGGCGTGTTAAAGAGATTGCGTGGATCGTAGACCGGCGGGAGCCGAGACTGGGCCTTCTGATGCCTCCTTCTCATAACCTCGTTGGCCGCGTTCTGGTCCATCGTGAGTTGGAAGGACTGCGCCTGAATTAGCTGAGTCCGGGCATCGAGGGCCGCCCGCTCCGCAGCCAGCCTGATTCCTTCCGCTGCGAGATCCTCTTTAGCCTTTATCAGATCTAATTTTAACTGCGCCACCTCCACATCATGCTGAGCTTGATCCGTCGGGTCGACCGTGGTGGTTAACAGGGCCGTCATCTTGTCCGTGAGATCCATCAGCACCTGGGCCGGAGAAGGCACCGGGTTTCCCGTTCCAGCAGCGGGGTTCTGAATAGGTTGCGCACCGGCCATAAAAACTCCAACCTGACTTGGCGGCTCAAAAAGGTCCGGAATACTGTCGCCATCGGAACAACCCATGAGCCTGCTATCTTGGAGTTGGTACAACGAGTTTGATTCATCGGTGGCCGACTCGTCGTCAGAGCCGGCGGCCGCCTCATCACGAGACCCGGAAGGATCAGAGAGCCCTCCATGGATACATCCCACAAAAGCGCGCTTTAAGGCAGGCCGGGCCCGAGCGGGTCGTGCGCGCTGAGCCGTTTCAACGAGATCGGCGCAGAGATCCGGCTCGGGGCCCGGCTCTCCAACCTTGCCAATGAAGACATGAATTCCGCCAAAGGGGACCCGGTACCCGTACTCAATTGAGCCGGCGTCGGGGCCCCAGTCCTTGTCGTCGATGTAGAGCTTGCCGCGACGACTCTTGGTCATCCGGCCTACGGCGTATCCCTTGAGCCCTTCGAAGCTGCCCTTCAAGAACTCAAATCCACGGTGGGCGCCAACTGTCGTGGAATTGTCACGGCAGATGTCCTTAAGCTAGGACTTAGTCGTGGAGCCATCGCAACTAGGAAGCTTGAAGGGGTTATGCGGGACAAGGAACACGAGGGGTTATACTGGTTCAGCCCCTTACGGTGAAGGTAAAAGCTTACGTCCAGTTCGAGGTGTTATTGATTAGGGTTACGATCGCCAGGGAGCTAAACAGCTATGCCCGGTTCTCGATGAGGTTGTCCTCTCTAAGCCGCTGTCGGGTCCTCCCTTTATATAGGGAGGTTGACGCCCAGCAGCCCTTAGAGTCCCGGCCGGCTCATAAAAGCGTCCGGCTCGGACTCTAAACAATACCTGCCTTACACTACAAGTCTACTATAACAATGATGATAACTACGGGCTTTAAGCCATGTCCGGGTCTCAGCCCATCTCTGGCCCGTCATCTTGAAACTTGGCTCCGGGCTTCTGGCAATGACCCTACGAGTAACCCGGCCCCTCCTGGCGGGTGACTCTAAGGTCTATATCCTCAACAGTACCGGTTCGTGCCACCAACCGGGACCAAAGGCCTCTTTCTAGCAGCCCAAAGGGCGGGAAGCGGCGGCCTTTGATCCCGGTTGGTGGCGGGCTGCTGAAAAGAGGCCTTTGGTCCCGGTTGGTGGCACCAACCGGGACTAAAGGGGGGGCATTGGTCCCGGTTGGTGCCACGAACCGGTACCAATGCACCCCTTTAGTCCCGGTTGGTGCCCAAAGGACTTGCACAGCGGGGTGGTGGTGGGAGTTTAGTCCCACCTCGCTAGTTGAGAGGGGCGCGCAGTGGTTTATAAGCCCCACTGCCGCACCCCTCTCGAGCTCCTCTCCATTGCAGGCTTACGGGCCTAATTGTGACTGCTATGCCTAATGGGCCTAATTGGCCTTCTGCGGGCCTGAATCCTGGCCCATGGATGGGTTTCTAGTCGTATTCAGGCCGTGGTGGCCCAGTAGGTGGCAAATTTTTTATTTTTTCCCAGTTTTTTTCTTTTATTTTTTGCATTATTTTTTTGTTTTGTTTCTACTTACAACAAAATACTTATTTATTTTATTTTGTTTCTAATTACTTATTTATTTTATTTTATGATAATTCTTTTTGCTATTAAAATTTCTGGAAAAAAAAGTTCTTTATGAAAATTCTTTTTGCTTTTAATGATTTTGAACAGAAAATACTTTGATAATTTTAGTTGCATCAATTTTATATAATTTTAGTTTCATAAATTTTAGAGGTTGCTTATAATGTTTTGAACAGAAAATACTTTGATAATTTTAGTTTCATAAATTTTATTTATGTTATTAAAGTTTATTTTATTTTGTTTCTACTTATATATTTTATTAAAGTTTATATTATTTTGTTTCAAATTAATTAATTATTTTATTTTATGATAATTCTTTTTGCTATTAAATTTTCATGCATTTACTGTTTTTTTCAGCTATAAGACCCTGAAATTGAAAAGCATTTCAAATGAACTCTGAAAAGGTTAAAAGTTGGCATGGTATCATCATTTCACCCACATAGCATGTGCAAGAAAGTAGAGTGTTACGGCAAAAACTGGATGCACTTCGTGTACAAAACGGACAATCTTTTTCGAAGTATCAGGGTTTCATACGAAAACTCGTCTGTTACAAAGGGATTTCATTTTTTTGAACTTATTTGAACTCCATAGTTTTCTTTGTTCAAAATGCACCATTCAAAGCCACATCATCAATTTTCAACCCTTTCTGACTTCATTTGTTATTTTTCATGCATTTACTAATTTTTTTCAGCTATAAGACCCTGAAATTGAAAAGCACTACAAATGAACATGGATAGATAAGTGACCAAATTAATAGTAGTTCATCATCACATTAAAACCAAAGTACATACATAGTTCAAATTGAACAACATATAGCTCTCCAGAGCATCTAGTTAAACCATACATTGAAACTATGTAAAACCTTTCAATGCAACAACAAATGCGATCATAATCACAACTAAGGTAACAATTGATCCAACGGCATAATGATACCAAGGCTCGGTATGAATGGCATATTTCCTATCTTTCTAATCTTCAACCGCATTGCATCCATCTTGATCGTGTGATCATCGACGACATCCGCAACATGCAACTCCAATATCATCTTCTCCTCCTTAATTTTTTTTATTTTTTCCTTCAAGTAATTGTTTTCTTCTTCAACTAAATTTAACCTCTCGACAATAGGGTCGGTTGGAATTTCCGGTTCAACCACCTCCTACATAAATAAAATCTATGTCACGTTGGTCGGCATAATTGTCATAAACAATAAATGAACCAAATAGTTATAAAAAGATAATATATACCACATCTGAATCATACACAAGACGAGGGCCGACGGGGGCGGATACTAGAACCATCGCACTATATAATAACAAGAAATAATAAAAGTAAGAAAATTAGACAAGTATCTATCTCAAGTAAGAATTTTTTTTCTTTCAGAAAGAAGATAAGAACAAGAGGCTCACCACGGTGGTGCCGGCGACGAGATCGGCGCGGGCGATCGACGGCGGTGAAGACGGGGACGGGACGTGAGAGACCACTAAACCTAAAAAATCTCGGGGAAAATGGAGCTCGGAGGTCGAGTTTCGAGAGAAAAAATATTAACTAGTGTGGCTCGGACATTTCATCGAACACATCATGTGCATAGGAGGTGAGCTAGAGCACCCAAATGCCCTCCCCTCGCCGGCCAGCAAAAAACAGAGCAGTGTGGAGTGCTCTGCTCGCCGGCGATGGGCTATATATAGGCAAATCATTTGTCCCGGTTCGTGGCTGGAACCGGGACCAATGGATGTGGGCCAGGAGCGAGGCCCATTGGTCCCGGTTCGTGCCTAGAACCGGGACAAATGGGTCCAGACGAACCAGGACCAAAGCCCACGAGGCCCCGGCCGGCCACCTGGGCTCACGAACCGGGACGAATGCACCCATTGGTCCCGGTTCGTATAAGAACCGGGACTAATGGGCTGGCCAGGCCCTAACTAAAGCCCCTTTTTCTACTAGTGCCCTAATGCCGGAAAAATGTCCTCATCAAAATACAACCAGGTACTTTATGATTGACGGAGAATTGCACCTCACATAGATCCCCATTTCTCTATGAGGGCCCATATATGTACGCTGCGGTGGTGAAATCGGTATGTATCCAACACAATTGAATTATCGCAGATGGGAAATACTTACTCATTTCCACGTACTAACTGCAACGGGGAGACCATATGCAGTACATAAAACTGCAATATCCCCAACTAGATGTTGGGAGATTACAATTCTGTAGGAGCAACCTTGCTATCAACTTATCATCTTCACAAGTGATTCCACAAAATCAATCTGGGTATGTACACAAAGTACCAATATGCTCCAAAGTTATGCCTCAATCTAGGCAGCAATCATCAAATGCTCACGAACTAAATTTCGCAGCATTATCCATTCTGATGGATTTTATCCCGTGCTCAGGATGATTTGCTCTCAAATTAATGATTTGAGCAATAAGCTTTCTAAAAGCATGGTTTCTTGTGGAAGTAAGACACACATTGGACCATCTCACCGATGCATCCAAAAGCACTTATGAAACATGTGAATATTCCATATAACGGTTGAATTAGATCACATATATATCTCCTATCCAAGGAAATCTAGTGGCTCATCCTCTTTCATGAGATAAGATGGCCTTGCGATCAGTTTCCTACTTTGCACACATCGTGCATACATAATTCAATGAATTTGGATAATTCACACCGTTAGATTGTGTCCAATTGAACCATCAATAATTTTCTCATCCTCCCAATACCAGGATGACCAAGGCAGTCATGCCATATCTTGAACTTCTCAAGATTCTAGAAAATTATCTTATATGCCAATGCGTATCCAATTTAATGTATGTATAATACAATCCACAATATAGAGAAGCATTTACTCTAGGATTTCATTCAAATCCTTTTTGTTGAGTCATGAGTAGGCTTCCAACCTCACTCATTATATGAGCTTTAACATAGAAACCATTGCGGATATCCTTAAAACTCAACAAGGTATGAGTAGAATCTTGATGCATGAATGCGTCCATGATTATCATATAGTACCCCTAGGGAGTGCAATTATGGCTTGACCAGAACCAACAATTACCCCATCACGACCAACAATTGTCATGATGTTTCCACTACTCTTCTCAAGAGTCTGGAAATACTTAATCTCCCTTAGTATCATGTTAGTAGACCCAGTTTCTACTAACACATTTTCTTCTCAATTGGATTATTCCAATAGGCTTCTATAGAGAAAGAAACCAATTTCAAGATATGATTGAACTCATATAGAAATACATACATTGTATATCACTGGTAGCGAAGTCCACTAGCATGTCATCGACATTAAGTAGTGGAACTTCCTTTTGCTGAGCATGCTCTTGGTTCCCACATCCCGAGGTACGTCTAGGAACTTTCAACCATCGGGAAATTATTGCTATGGCCAGTGAAGCAAGCTTCACACTGGTTCCCATGAGCCTTTTGCCCTTGTAATTCATTGCATGTATTTATCCACCAAATGCTTGGAGGTATCACATTTTCTTGCAATCGAACGAATTATACAGCCACGCCTACAGCAACCATCAGAGTTGTTGGCCTTGTCATTCTCCTTGAAATGACTTTTGCCCTTTTTCAGATCCACTCTTATTTTGACTCTCATCACAACTCAAATTTCATTTACTATTGACGATACTGTTCAACGCAAATCCTCATAGAAGGATTGAAAGTAAAGAGCATTACACGATGAGATCAACATCCAGAACTGCAATATTGCAGAATCTCAACTACTATTTGATCTGATGCACATAAGAGTTGTATGCTACCATAGACTCCAAGTCATGGAATCGGACGAGCGTCCATTTCCTACGCACTTCAAGCATCATAATCACCACATATTGATCATATTGCTCTTCAAAAGAGCTCTAGAGTATCAGATACACTATTTTTATAGATCATGGTGCAGTAAAGTGCAATGCAACATACTTTGCTATAGCGACTATAGCCGAAGCCCCTGAGCGGGTGTGGTTCTGTGGGGACTGATATGAGATCCCAGGCCATCAAGTTAATCTTTACATCGACCAGATTCGATGATTGATACCATCAACGTCAAACTCAGCAAAATTCTCTATTGGATATTTCCCAACATATCCCGCATGAAATCATCATGCACAATTAATTTACCTATTAGTAAATTAATTTGCAAGTATCATCAACATGTAGCAACCATCAAATTGCCTACTCAGATATGCTGATATACAAATGTGCTTTAAAATACAGTAACATGCAAAATATTACTATAAAATAGCTAGAAGCTAAAACAGAAAAGAAAAACAAGAGAAAATAATGGTCCTAGGCCAGAAAACGAACAGGCCAAATCAGTGGCGTCACCCACTCTTTTTTCTCTCTCTCTTGTTTTTATACTTTTTGTTTCTTACCCGTACGCTTTCGGTCCAGCCCACCAGACAGTCGTGGCTTAGCAGATTTGAGACGCTACGTTCGTCCGATCAACAGGGCGGGTGGACAGTTCGAGTTGCCACCCATAATTCACATTGAATGTTGATGCTTTTTTCTATAAATTTGGCCAAAGTAGATATAATTTGATTTCGGACAAAACTTATATGCGGACTAGAAAGAACCGAAGGGAGTATGTATATTAGCAAGCAACATCAAGTACTAGTATATATTTTGGACGTGCACAAGTAGTAGTATATATGGTATCGCCTAAAAAAGAGGGGGGGGGGGGGGGGGGGGGGGGTAGATGGATGGATAGATACTACGTACAGAGATGCACAAGTATCTCTCCAGTCTGTTAACAGCATGCCATCCATCAATCTCTCACGCGGATCGATCTCGCATCCTGCCATCCATCAATCTCTCACGCGGATCGACCTCGCATCCGACGTCTCCCCTGGCCCTCCTCCCTTTATAAATCTGGATCCAATCCCTCCTCCCAGCATTCCCCCTTCCTCTCCATGTGCTCCTCGTGTTGCCTTATCCATACATGGTGACCCAAAGATGTGCCATGCCGTTCCTTCTGATAAGGCAGCAACATTGACCGGCCATGTCGTGTGGTGGGCAGCATGGCTTGCGCGTATGGTCTGCCCTGTCGGTAAGAGTTCACCCTTTCTTGATCTAACTTCATTTCTTTCTTGGTAGAAACAAATCTTGGGGGATATAATTGCTGATGAGTTTTCTTATGATGTAGATGGTTATACTTATCAGGGGACATGCAGGCAGAGATGGAGTCACCTGCCAAGAGCTAGCTGGTGGGATATGGATGCAGGTATCTTCCTGTTTGGAATGGATCAGGTGTTTGTTTTTAGAATTAAGATCCGGACAAGGCAATGAAAGTTACAATAAGCAGTTTCTACTAGTGTTGCTAGCTGATTGTTTTTGCTTAAAACTGAGCCTACAAGGTAGTGAATAACAGTCTAGGAGAATATATTACTGTCTTATAAGAAAACATGGATACACATCTTTAATTTGGGCCCCTTTTACTTTCTAATGATGCATGCAATGTTCCCACTTGATGTGGTTTTTGCGTGCTAGCTATTAGGTAAGTGTTATTACCAACTGTCCAGACAGGTCAAAGCTAAGCTAATTATATGTGCGTCAGCAGCACTTTTGTTTGTTCGATTCAAGCTAAGTCTACAATAATGCACAAGTAGCTTCTACTAGTGTCGCTAGCAGCATGCTTTGTTTCTAAGGCAGAAGATGTAGCAAAGGTACTCCTACTAGTGAATTTTCCAACATTATGTAAAACTGAGCCAACAGTCCATGAGAATATATTACTGTCTTCTTATATAAGAAAACATACATACACATCTTTTGGGCCCCTTTTTATTACCTTGTATTGATGCATGCAATGTTCCCACTTGATCTATTATCAGCTGTTGTGTAGTAGTAGTTCTGTCTATTAGAACAGGAGAGCATGTTTCATGAGAACAACAGAATGTGATGTTTTAGTATGGTCGTTGAATGAATTTGCCATGTGAGGATTTTTTTTTGGGAACGTATTTGCCATGTGAGATTGCGGCGAGATTTCTCCCGACTTGATGCTCCTTAATTCCATGTGAGACGGGCAGAGTATATAGAAGAGATGGCCATGGAGCGATTTGGTTTGCGGCGCCGCTGTGCATGCATGTTGGCGACGCGTGCTGCCGAAATTTTCCGGCGGGGGTTCCTACAACTTGTCGAAATTTTGGCCTTGTTTGTAAGGAAACGGAAACTTCAGGGGGTTGCTATGAAATGGTAGGGTCTTGGATGCAAAGATTTTGCTATTTTGCGCGGATGAAGAAAAGGAAGAAATAATTAATAATTGGGTGAGTTGTGCGTACGAGAGATGGTTGGACGACGAGTGCGTGCAGCGTGCATGCGGTCCGTCGAGTTGGTTCGTTCGTTCACAATAAAAGAGATTTGGAGGCCTCCATCGAGTTGGCTCGTCCGTTCGCAGCTAGCTAGTGAATCAATTTAGTAAACAGTCTAATGGTATAACAGTTTTTGATTATGAAAAACCATGCATATATGCATATAAGATAATTAGAAGGAGAGGGTATCTGGTACTAGTTGTGACGTGTCACTTCAAGTTGTCGGGGCTGATGTCGTAGCAGGTGACGGCAGGCGATTTTGACTTGTCTAGTAGAGATCGCATTGCCAAGTTTAATCCGGGCATGGGTGGTGCCACGGAATGCAAACAAATCGCTCCGGTGCAGCCAAGATGATCAGATGACCAGAAAGATAAGACTCTACGCATGGCCACTATAAATATCCAAACCTCCTCATGAAACAACATCAGCGCACGACGTACGCTTGAAGCCCATCGAGCTCAAAGCTACTGGCCATGGCTGCTGAGAGCCCAGCATACTACTCGCTCCTCCTGCCTCTCTTTCTGGTCGTGGTACCTGCGCTCTACTTGGCGGGTGTGTTCCGTAGCCGTAGGAGGTCTGCCGGCCGACAACGGTTTCCGCCGGGGCCATGGGCGCTGCCGGTGATCGGCCACCTGCACCACCTCGCCGGCTCGTCGGTCCCGCCGCACCACGCCATGCGCGACCTGGCTCGGCGCCACGGCCCGCTCATGCTGCTCCGGTTCTGCCAGCTCCCCGTGCTCGTGGTCTCCTCACCGGACGCGGCGCGCGAGATCATGAAGACCCACGACGTGGCCTTCGCGTCGCGGCCCCTCAGCCCGACCATCCAGCTCTTCCTGCGTGGCTCCGAGGGCCTCGTCTTCGCGCCCTACGGCGACGGCTGGCGGCAGCTCCGCAAGATCTGCACCCTGGAGCTCCTCAGCAACCGCCGCGTCCACTCCTTCCGCGCTGTCAGAGCGGAGGTGCTGGGACGCCTGCTCCGCTCCGTCGCGTCGTCGGCGTCGGCGCCGGCGCCGGCGCCCGTGAACCTGACCCGGGGGCTAGCGTCGTTCGTCGCGGACTCCTCGGTGCAGGCCATGGTCGGCCGCCTGAGGAGCGACGACCGCGACACCCTGTTCACGCTGCTGCGGGAGGGGCTTAAGATCGTGCCGGGGATGACCCTGCCGGACCTCTTCCCGTCGTCCCGGCTCGCCATGCTCCTCAGCCGCGTGCCCGCCAGGATCGACCACCGCAACAAACGAATGGCCGCCTTCATGGACTCCGTCATCCGGCAGCATCGGGACAAGAAGAGATCAGCCGCTTGCGCCGACGGCGACGCAGAGGACTTGCTTGACGTGCTCTTGAGGCTCCAGGACGACATGGACTCCCAGTATCCCTTCACCACGGACAACATCAAATTGGTCATCATAGTAAGCCGATTCTCTCCCGAATCCAGATCCTGTTTAATTAGTGCGACCAAGACTCCTCGCTCCATCGAAAGGCGTCAACCATTATTGTTTTGTTTGCATGCATGCAGGACCTGATTAGTGCGAGCAGCGAGACCACGTCGACCACGCTGGTGTGGGCAATGGCCGAGCTGCTCCGTAAGCCGGCGGCCATGCGGAGGGCGCAGGACGAGGTCCGGCGGCAGCTCGACGGCCACCGCAGGGTCACGGAGGACGGCCTCACGGACCTGCACTACCTGCGGCTGGTCATCAAGGAGACGCTCAGGCTGCACCCGCCGGTGATGCTCAAACGGGAGTGCGGCGGCCCGCGGCAGCAGTTGCTCGGCTTCGACGTGCCACAGGGCGCCATGGTGCTGGTCAACGCCTGGGCGATGGGCAGGGACCCGGCCCACTGGGACTCCGCCGAGGAGTTCGTCCCGGAGAGGTTCGACAACTGTGGTACGCCGGACTTCAAGGGGGTGGACTTCGAGTTCCTGCCGTTCGGCGCCGGCCGGAGGATATGCCCCGGCGTCTCCTTTGGCCTCGTGCACCTCGAGCTCGCGCTCGCGGCGCTGCTCTTCCATTTCGACTGGAAGCTGCCGGACGGGATGGTCCCCGAGGAGCTGGACATGACTGAGGAGGCCGGGCTCATCACGCGCCGCCGGGCCGAGCTAGTGGTGTTCGCTGTCCCTCACGTTCCTCTGCCCACAGATCAGTAGAGGTACTTCGGTACTTGGGTTTCCATAGAAAAACGCTATCAAAAGCTGCAAATTTAAGATACCGGTTCACAATTTACACTGCGTGTTTTTTTGAGCGCGCGTTTTTGGGCATCTGCTAAAATAATGTTGTGTTCGGCGCACTAAAAGTGTTATAGTGGCACGCTAAAACTATTTTAGGGCGCGGAATTTTTGTGCACATGTTGAAGATGCTCTAACTGTGGTAAGATAAAAAGGGGAGGTTCCCTAAGACAATGATCTAATTTGGCATAAAAGTAATAGAAACCTCAGAAAATACAAGCTAAAAGATGCGCAACTTGATTGGCTTTCCTAACACAATGATCGAATTTGACATTGACAAAACCTTAACATAAAAAGGACCATATTCTTCATAAACAGCAGCTTGCTACGCAAAAGATGTGTTTGGTTGGTTACATCCCTTTTGATGTATTTGCATCTGTGTCTGGTTGAGTGAATACAAGCCAAAAATCATGTTCATCACATGGTTTGGTTGCCCACATCCTCTCTAGTCTGGCTGAGAAAAAACACGCACACAGCTGTTTGGTTACAAGCGTTTTCTCCTCATATACAGCATACTGTTGTTGTTTGGTTACGTACGCAGTATGCACAGATGATTAATCTCATCTCTTATACACGTGATGAACTTATCTCACGTGGAAACTGGGTGCTGAAGGAAGAAGAGAAGGGCTAGCTCCAGGTAGAAGAAGGTTTGACAACCCTCAGATGCTCATCCAACGGCCACGAGATCAAGTGGGCGTGAATCATTAGCTAGGTGACTAAGCTCATGTGTGACCCATTTGAGAGAGGATTTGCTAGTGGAACCGGTTTCCACCGGGTATCTCGCCGCCGTCAGATGGTGCTAAGATTCAGACGTATATACTACTAGTTGAATGCCCGTACATTGTCACGGGACGAGATAATGCTGCTGCTTTAGACGTATTTTATTTAGGTGACATATTAAATTCATACTCTAGCCATTCCATCTATGAGTCCGACGTCAAAAAGAGCGAGCAATATTTCAACATGTTTGTTCCGCTTCATCCCATTTTTCATTGGTTCTACTTTTTTATCGACACAATCTTATTTCTCTCCACCAGACAAACGTTGCTATCCCTTCCATGTCTTTTATCTCGGTCCACTCCTTCGCTCAAGCTCTGGTGCCATCGCTCTACGTCTGACCACATAGTTTCACTTTTAACATGATAAGCTGTCGCTTATGATGCTACGACAAAAATATACCCGCACTATTGCTAGGGACAAGTGTATAGGAGGATCTGTTGGCAACAACTTTGCTTTTTCGCCCAGTGTTGCCATTACTTAAGCACTTCTGCGATCACAATTTCTGGAATCCTTAATTACTACCACCAGAAAGGGAATGTGACCACAGCTCTCCTTTTTTCAATCTTATCTTCAATTTTTATTTTCAGAATAAAAGGGTAGAATTCGGACACTATATAAGGAAGCCTAATTCGACTACACTTCGCTTGGCTTCACCCCAAGCCCACACATCATTCTCCGATAGAAGGTTGGTTTATATTTAAGATTTTTCATACAAATTTAGATAAAGCACTTTGAATATTAAATCGAAGGAGTGACATTACCAAGGTTATAGATAGACATAGGCCGGGAGAAGGAGAGGCATGTGTACGTTCTGAAGACACCAGATACTTGGATAACAAACTTGTACGAAGGCCAATATGATGTTGCATCATACATTCGTGAATGACCTATATTTGGTACTTCAAAATACAACAGAACAGAATCCAACTGAATGTAGAGAAAAAATAGAACCCACCTGCTGCTGGCCGTCACATGCAAGCAGCAAAAACTATGCATAAACCAAGATGTGGTGGGCAGCATAAGTAAGAAAATAAAAACCTTTATTTTGCATAACCATGTATCGAAATCCAAGCGCAACAAAGGCAAATGTCATATCTCTTACATCTTGATCGAATAAGCTTCTCGCAAGAACAACCGTAATAAGGACCAAAAAGGAATCAACTAAAAGTAGAATATATAACAATAGAGCAACGGCCAAACTTGAAAGGTTACAACTGTTGTCCAGTGGAGCAGCCTTTGCCAAACAAAGCAAAACACTCGAACAATTTTGTTAAAGATAAACGGAATTATATACAAAATCCAATCAAGACGAGCTGTAACTCCATGTTCCAGAACAACATATATAAGGAATATATAAAGTACTCCCTCCGTCTGAAAATACTTGTCATCAAAATGGATAAAAAGAGATGTATCTAGAACTAAAATACGTCTAGATACACCTCCTTTTATCCATTTTGATGACAAATATTTCCGGACGGAGGGAGTAGCTAATTATATGATGCAAGTAAACCAAAATATTTTTAGTTACTATGACAATAACAAAAGCTTGTCCGATTGTTATTTTTGACTGATTTTGCATATCACTACTCTTATGCTTATGTTTCTTCACATCATCGTGTCACATTGGTTATATTCAACAGTCAGGTCTGCTAGCTAGCTGGTGGTTTTCATGATTTAAGGTGTGTGATTTACGTGCAAAACAGTGGAGAATTATCCTTATAGTAACAAAACACTATTATGCTCAGTAAGTTTAAATAATGTATTCTGTAGATGTGATATATCCAGGTTAATTTTATTTGCACACCAGCCAAACCTCGAAAATAACATTGTGATTTGCACATTAACACATGTCATGATGAAGAAGAAAAAAACCTTTGATGACCATGCCACATGAATTGCATAATTCCTCCATTCAATGTTTTCTCATTCCAAAACATAAGAATTTTGTTGTATGACATGTACCAGTAGAATAACATGTCTAGCAGGAATTATCCTATTAATAATGTCGATTTGATAAATCTGGAAGGCTATGAAACTTTGTTCTAGCTAGTTGATCATTAAGCACCAAGTTTAGCACGAGGCGACTGATACCTACCAAAACAAAGTATTAAACTGCAGAGAAAGGCAAACCTAGCATATCCACGTGAGTTTACATGATGTACTTTCTCTGTAAAGAAATATAAGAGCGTTTACATCAATAAAGTTGTGATCTAAATGCTCTTACATTTCTTTACATAGGGAGTATATCTTTGTGTGGAAACTTTAACCCCTTTGGTTAATACTGTGTGTTTGAATTAATGTGAGAAGCACACATGGTCCTGAAGCTGGAAATAAAACATGGAGACCTATCATCATAAATTTCTTAAAAGAAAATTGATTGTAACAGTATTGTTATACACGCCAAATACCAGGCCCTGCCATTTTTAAGAATCATTTTATATACTGGAAAATTGTATCTGATGCAAACATGAATATTTTGGGGTGGGCTCAACCTATTTTGCTACAATGAAATTATCCAAACTTACAATGCCTTTTCCCTACATATCTGATG
Organism: Aegilops tauschii subsp. strangulata; assembly: GCF_002575655.3. NCBI lineage: Eukaryota > Viridiplantae > Streptophyta > Magnoliopsida > Poales > Poaceae > Aegilops > Aegilops tauschii. The sequence goes on along the minus strand of NC_053037.3, from coordinate 51,190,988 downwards.
CAAATGGTAAAAAAGTTTTACCGGACAAATATGTGTATAAAATAGTGGTTGAGACAAGCCGCACCTGCTATTGGGGAAGCAACAAAATCGTGGCTCACACTGCAAAAGATTGCCTCAGAGTACAAAAGCTCTTCGTGCTTGATTTTCACCCACTGGGTTATACCCTTGTAACATGATTCTGCATAAGCAGTACCAGCAGTACAATTCGCCAGAAAAAAGATTTTGAACGGAAAAAGTGCAGCTCGGAATTTCTAACTACAGGAAATCTCCATCCCAAAGTAAATAGAAAGGTATACTATGTTTTCCTTTTTACTCTTGATTCGACGCTTAGTGTGCATGCTTGCATCAAGAGGGCAAATCGTTGTGTGTGCGTAGGCAGAAGTTGAATATATAATTATAATGCAAGCCAATTACTTTATGAGATATATAGCAACCCACTGTGTCTTCAACTCTTCACAGTAACACAAGATTTCAATTCCACTTCATCTACAAAATAGGACAGCTCAAGTTGTGTGCAATTTGCATAATCACAATAAAAAGCAGAACTGGGTGTTTTTTATGAAGCAGTGTCTCGGCAATCTTAGGATCAGCACAACCTATACATGAACTTCAGTGCTATAAGTATTCAGTGCTATAGGTAAAAAGACAAACATCAAACCATAAGCCCTGTATGCTGCCGCCACTTGCCAGATCTCCACCAGCGACCTCCGGCTACCTGCTCCTCGCACGGTCCTGCCGCCTCCTGCCGTCCGTTGCCCCCAGCCGATCTCTTGCTGTCTGTTGCGCCGCTCATCCGTTGCCACTCGCTGACCCCTGCCATGGGAGAGGAGGACCTGGGGGAGCGACCTCCTCCGGCTACCTGCTCCTCGCATGGTCCCGCCGCCTCCTGCCGTCCGTTGCCCCCAGCCGATCTCTTGCTGTCTGTTGCGCCGCTCATCCGTTGCCACTCGCTGACCCCTGCCATGGGAGAGGAGGACCTGGGGGAGCGACCTCCTCCGGCTACCTGCTCCTCGCATGGTCCCGCCGCCTCCTGCCGTCCGTTGCCCCCAGCCGATCTCTTGCTGTCTGTTGCGCCGCTTATCCGTTGCCACTCGCTGGCCCCTGCCATTGGAGAGGAGGACCTGGGGGCACGGTGCAGCAGTAACTAGTAAGGGCAATGCAAATGCACAAACAATGTGAGGTAGTTTGAATAAAAACACGCAGCAAGCTGCAGAAGTCACAATCAATAACGACGGGATGTAGTGTTGGGAGGCTTAGTTTGTCTGCAAAAAGAATCTGTCTGCACTTTCATAACTTCATATATGAGCAGTAGATCATTTAGTAGATGTGTGTGTGTTCCAGGTCTGACAGTAAAATATGATTTACTTAGGAGAGTGCACTTTTAATTTGCAAAAAGATTTAGAGTAGAATTAAATGAAAAAAAGAAGATGAATTAGTGGACATGAATGGATGGATAACGTACCTAGGAGCAGAGGATGACCGCTCCATGGTTCAGGAATAGCGTCAAGCGGCTGGTCAGGTACTTCCAGCTAGGCGCCTCCGCTGCTACTCCTCTCCTCCAGTGCAGACTCCTCTCCTCCAGTGCAGCGACCACGCCGGAAGGCCGCCGTATTGGAAGTGACCAGCCGGCCGTCGCCCGCCGTGTACGTCCCTGAACAGCCCCACGCCCACGCATCTGTTGACATGTGCCTCTCCTGATTCCTCCAGCTTTTGCACCAGCCACTGCATGGTCGATGTCACCACCTAGATCCGAAGAAGAGTGTGTTCGTCGTCCTATTCGTGTGGGGAGGCCGCGGCCTGCACCGCGCCGGTGGAGATTGTTGGCGGCACATCACATGGGAGTCGGCGACGCGTGAAGAGGAGGATCGAGGAAGTTGTCGCCCTCAATATCGCTGCGACCGCGGGACGGCGACATCACGTCTGGAGTTAAGACCATGGTTGGCCCGCGCCGATGGGAACCGTGATCCGCGGCGTCGCAGGTTGAGGCCACATCATAGCCAAGAGGGGGGTGAGTTCGTGGGAGATGGGCCTCCGGGTGGTTTGGGTTTGAGAGAGACGTGGGGATGGGGAGATGGCAAGTCTGAGAAAACGTGGATGACGTTCTTTCTTCGGTCTTTACGATGGTTCGGAACGTGGATTTTTTTCCTAGCGATTTTCTTGGTGCGGGATTGAGGGTGGGGGTAGCGAACGAGGTGGGGGGGGGGGGGGGGGGGGGGGGGGGGGGGCGAACGAGGTGGGGGTATCGAAGGAGGTCGAACCATCACGACGTTCCATCCTCCTTTAATAGTAGAGATTGTCAAACCACCTGTTGGGCTCAAGTGTGTAGGAGTACACAATGATACCGTATAGGCGCAAGTGTGTACGAGTACGGAATGCCGATGTGGTCCACATATTCATTTCGGTAGAAGGAATCCCCTGAGTAGCACAGACCGAGCTCGCCATTTGCTTCACATAGTTTATCAGCTCCATCTCCCATCGCCGCCGCCCATTTCTATCTATCGTGGTCCATCAAAAGCATAGCCCATCTTTGCCCATATATAAGAAGAATCAACTACATAGCCAATGAATATGTTCTATTATCACAAAAAATCAATGAGCATGTTCTACAGTTTTTTATCTTTTGGGGAAACTTTCAATTTATACATAACCAAGCATGGTAGTACAGAAAACATTAAAGATTAAAAAAATTATAGCCAGGTCCGTGGACCACATGGCAACGATTACAAGCACTAGAGCGAGCCGAAGGCTCCCAACCATGATCGTCCCTTCATCACTGAAGTTTGACAAACCTTTTTTTTGAGTAGTTTGGATTGCTTAGACAGTTGAAAAGTCGTCGTGCTAAACCATCAGCGCACAAGAGCAGCTACCATGGTTGATGAAGAGAGTCGTAAATTGGAAGCAAGGAACAAACATGTAAACGCACGAGCGAAGACTGGATCCGAACAAATCCACCGGAAATCAGCATCGACCAATTCCCGCAAAATCCGACGAAGACACATCTCCCATGCTCCCGACGACGCTAAACACACCATCAAAATGGGGAATATTATACGATTTAAATTTACATTAACCAGTCTACAACTCCCTCTGCCTCTTTATCCCCCTCAGCCATCGCGTCTGCAAGATGAACAAAAAAGGCGCCCCAGCATACCGCGACGACCAGGCCCGAGAACCCGAGGATGCGCGTGACAACGTACACCACCAATCCGGCGGTGGAGTGCGACTGTCGATGGACGAGCACCAGCATGACCACGGAGACGGCGATGATCACGAGCACGACCAGAAGGCCCCCATATACGAAGATATGTCTGCTAAGTTGATCAGCGTCCACCGCCGCGACCTCCTCTCCGACGTCAGGATGGTCTGGTACGGAACCGGATGATGAACCTCTCTTTCCACGCACAGAAGCTGTGCCGGCTTGGCTCCGCCATCGCCGCGTCGTCGCCGCCGTCGGCGGCATCTATGGCAGAACTGTTGTTGGGAGCAGGCGGGTTCTCGATATCAACCATGATCGATCGGGAATTAGGGAGCGACGCTACGTGTTAGTACTCGTACGCACTGGCACCCCTTTTTAGATGGTACTACGTGCTAGCACCTGATAACGTACTGCTTAGCTCGTAGCTAGGTGCGTACAATTTAACGAGGACAGGCGATCTTCCAGTGTCCGAGTCGGAGTGCTGCTTGACTGGCCGGTCGGCGCGCGCTTTGAATATATCTGAGATGAGATAGCTCTTGTACTGTTGTACTGCTGTGCGTGTCGGTCTGCATCGAACTTTTTTTTTAACACAGTACAGACGCAAGCGCTCATATACACACGCATATACTCACCCCTATAAACGCACACATGCAAACCGTACCCCTATGAGTGTTGGAAATATGCCCTAGAGGCAATAATAAAATGGTTATTATTGTATTTCCTTGTTCATGATAATTATCTATTGTTCATGCTATAATTGTATTAACTGGAAACCATAATACATGTGTCAATACATAGATCACAACATGTCCCTAGTAAGCCTCTAGTTGACTAACTCGTTGATCAATAGATGGTTATGGTTTCCTGACCATGGACATTGGATGTCATTGATAACGGGATCACATCATTAGGAGAATGATGTGATGGACAAGACCCAATCCTAAGCATAGCACAAGATCGTGTAGTTCGTTTGCTAGAGCTTTTCTAATGTCAAGTATCATTTCCTTAGACCATGAGATTGTGCAACTCCCGGATACCGTAGGAATGCTTTGGGTGTACCAAACGTCACAACGTAACTGGGTGGCTATAAAGGTGCACTACAGGTATCTCCGAAAGTGTCTGTTGGGTTGGTACGAATCGAGACTGGGATTTGTCACTCCGTATGACGGAGAGGTATCTCTGGGCCCACTCGGTAATGCATCATCATAATGAGCTCAATGTGACTAAGGAGTTAGCCACGCGATCATGCGTTACGGAACGAGTAAAGTGACTTGCCGGTAACGAGATTGAACAAGGTATTGGGATACCGACGATCGAATCTCGGGCAAGTAATGTACCGATTGACAAAGGGAATTGTATACGGGATTGATTGAATCCTCGACATCGTGGTTCATCCGATGAGATCATCGTGGAACATGTGGGAGCCAACATGGGTATCCAGATCCCGCTGTTGGTTATTGACCGGAGAGTCGTCTCGGTCATGTCTGCATGTCTCCCGAACCCGTAGGGTCTACACACTTAAGGTTCGGTGACGCTAGGGTTGTAGAGATATTAGTATGCTGAAATCTGAAAGTCGTTCGGAGTCCCGGATGAGATCCCGGATGTCACGAGGAGTTCCGGAATGGTCCGGAGGTGAAGAATTGTATATAGGAAGTCCAGTTTCGGCCACCGGGAAAGTTTCGGGGGTCACCGGTATTGTACCGGGACCACCGGAAGGGTCCCGGGGGTCCACCGGGTGGGGCCACCTATCCCGGAGGGCCCCATGGGCTGAAGTGGGAGGGGAACCAGCCCCTGGTGGGCTGGTGCGCCCCCCCTTGGGCCTTCCCCTGCGCCTAGGGTTGGAAACCCTAGGGGTGGGGGGTGCCCCACTTGGCTTGGGGGGCAAGCCACCCCCTTGGCTGCCGCCCCCCCCCTTGGAGATTGGATCTCCTAGGGCCGGCGCCCCCAGGGGCCCTATATAAAGAGGGGGGAGGGAGGGCAGCCACACCCAAGCCCTGGCGCCTCCCTCTCCCTCCCGTGACACATCTCCCTCCTCCCGCAGCGCTTGGCGAAGCCCTGTTGGAATCCCGCTACTTTCACCACCACGCCGTCATGCTGTTGGATCTCCATCAACCTCTCCTCCCCCCTTGCTGGATCAAGAAGGAGGATACGTCGCTGCGCCGTACGTGTGTTGAACGCGGAGGTGCCGTCCGTTCGGCGCTAGGATCATCGGTGATTTGGATCACGACGAGTACGACTCCATCAACCCCGTTCTCTTGAACACTTCCGCTCGCGGTCTACAAGGGTATGTAGATGCACTCCTCTCTCTCGTTGCTAGCATCTCCTAGATTGGTCTTGGTGACACGTAGGAAAATTTTGAATTATTTCTACGTTCCCCAACAATGAGCACCTCCGAAAAACTGAGCCGGCATATCATCTTGAAATTTACGAAGTCACCATAGGCACCTCGTCGTCGACGGAAAAGTCTCCTCCCACTGAATGCGCATCGCCGGAAATTCTTAAATAAATACAGAAATAAATGCGAGCACCAGGACTTGAACCCTGATAGGCTGGGATACCACAGTCCCTCTAACCATCGATATGAAAGCCACGCTTGCATGCAGTATATTTTTTTTAGGGGAACCCGCCGGTCAATTATATCAAAACAAAGAGGGCAAACGGATGTTTTTTTTTATTGAGAAATGGCAACCGGACGCATGGCCTCTATTGCGAAGAAATTGCCATGAGCAAAAAAACAATTTCTTTTACAGAAAATGACACGGAAAACATAAAATTTATGATTGCAGTTCTGTAATTTATAATATAGCCACGCTATACTTTATTAAACTGTCATCCTCTAATTTATAGATTTATCAGCAGGTTGGATGTTTGTTTGAACGTAAGTTTGCATGCCATACATGAAAATTAACAATGTCCACGCATGAGAAACTAAATCTGCCACATATTAAAAACAAACAAGAAAACTCAACAATTATGAACCTAAGTTGTCATTGTTTCATAAGATGATGGCAAAAAAGTATTAAAAAGGAAAATTTATGAAATAGTCTGATGAAAAAAATTGCCGTGGGGTGTTCAAAATAAATTTGCCATGGTGTAAATGGAATTTACCATTGTTTGTTCAAAATATTTGCCATGTTCCAAAATTATTGACTATGGTCCAAAAATTAAATTTGCCATGGTACCAAAAAATTGCTATGGCCCAAATATGTATTTGCCATAATCCAAATATAAAATTTTCCATGGTACAATTTTTATTCCGGGATTGCTAAAACTCAGCTAGCTGAGATTTAATTTGGCCTCGTTCACGTGCTCAACCGTCAGATGCAAACGCGCCATGATTCGTAAAGGAGAGACTAGATACTCGTCTGGGTTGTACAGCGACACAGCTCGTGGGCTATTTTCATCTGGTTTTTTCTAGTTGTCTGGAGCGCAGCCCGCTCATCTGCTTATGGGCTTTTCTTAACATTTTTCGTTACGGGCTTTTTGGGTTAATAAAAACTGGATTGGCCACGCAAGTTTTACCCCTCGAAAAGAATAGCTGGGCGTTTGTCTTTTCTACTCGAATCAGGATTGGCCGTCGATGATGGATGGCTCGCTGACCGGCCTAGTGGCCTGGCTCAAGGCTTGGTTCGTTGATGCAGGCGCGGCGGAACGTGGGACGATGATTCATGCACTGCATGGCCTATGGTGTGCGCGAAACGAAGCTAGGGATGGGAAGAGGATCCAAGACGCTCGAGAGCTGGTAGATAGAGTACATGATCACATCCAGGAATGGCTCCTAGTGCACTCGAAGGAACCGACGATCAAGGAACCAAGGCGGCCGAAGAGGTGGAAGCCACCGGAGTCGGGGTCGGTCAAGGCTAATGCGGACAGGGTGACATCTAGGGCGCAAGACAGAGGGGGTGGTGGTGTGGTCCTTAGGGATCACCATGGTGCCTTCAGATGAGGGATAGCGGTCTCCTTCCCGGGTATCACTAACCCTCAGCTCCCGAAGATCCTCGCGGCGAGGAGTGCCGTGCAGATGGCGATTGATATGAACATACAACAAGTTCACATCGAGCTAGACAGTCAGGAGGTGGTGGCCATGCTTAAGGAGGGAACCTGGAACCTCTCGACATTTGGCCCGTACGTGGAGGAGATCAAGGAGCTGTTGAGGTCTCGACAGGAGTATAAGGTTACATGGGTGGTTACATGGGTTCGGCGCTCGGCTAATAGTACGGCGCATGGTCTAGCTAGAGAGGGGGTTAGCAATGAGAGTACGGTTCTTTTTCATGATTTTCTTTCGGACTGTATTCTTCATATTGTGGCGGACGAGATCCCAAACTTTACTTAAGTTAAATAAAATTGCAAGTACCCCTAAAAAAAGGAATGTTTTCACTATAACGTTGGCCTTTTTTCTTTAAACTCTAATAACGTTGGCCTCTTCTATCGTTCTGCTTTCCAGTAACACAACTCCATTTCTTATAGAGGACACCCTCTGACATTGAACTTACCTAACAAAGCGTGGGGTCAAGGCAATTACACCTTTTTCTCCTATATACAACATATAGGTTGTAGGCTTGAACTTTGCCTTATGATTTTTTTTCCTTTTTACTGTTATTTCCTGTGTTTGCCCTTTTTCATGCATTTTATTATTATTCAAATTATTATTGTTATTTCCTGCATTTGCATTATGTCCTTTTTGTATATTTGGCAGTATCTGGTTGTACTTTTTTCGTTGTTCCAAGTTAAGTTGTTTTGTTGGGCCGGAGAAGGCATTGATATTCACATTATTTTTCTAAATCGTCACCTGAGTTGCACATTCGACTGGTTGCCTGCAGCTAAGGTCTAGAGATGGATAAGGGTTACATTTTGTCCTTTCAAAAATATCATCATGAGACACATCCGCTGGCCACGACAACTAAGTGGGTATTTTTTCCTCTTTTGTTGTTGGGTCACTGCTTGCATTGATTTGTCCTTTCTATTTTATTTATGCTTTTCTCCTTGCATTTTCTGTTCTTTTTGCTATTTTCCTATATAGTATTCCTTGTTTCTCTTATATTTTGCTATATTTGATGTTATGTTCGTGCAACTTTTTAGTTGGCTCAAGTTATACTTTTTCTGAAGGTGTTTCGTTTGGCGGGGTGTGGTTGATGCTTTTGCATTTTTTATACAATGCCACCCGAGTTTATATTTATATTTTTGATAAATTATCTTTTTATGTTGACCTTTTAATCGTTTCTCATGTGTGTGCCCCGTGTGCAACCGCATGCGTCAACGTATCCCTTGTGTAATTGCATTGGTTCGTCTCCTCACTGGCTACACCAATCAGTAAGTTTTTTCTTCTTATTACGCCTTTTACTTATCGCTCTAATTGGTTTTAATTTTTCCTATTTTTTTCTGTTTGTAGAGGAACATAAGTGTGTGATTTCAGTATTTTTCATGTTTTTATCACATAAACACTCATAAATGTGTGAGTTGCATGTCTACCACTAGGCATGCAACTGCAAATATCGAACCCTGATTGCCGCTGTGTGGGCATAAAACGACAACAACTAGGGTCGGGAGGGTTGTTGTATACCAAGTTCCATGTCCACGACTATATATGCAACTGTAAGCGTTGTAACCGATTGCAACTGCACGGCTACAAAGCGACTGCAATTGGGGTCAGGAGGGAGTTGTCGGTGTAAGTGCATCTAGTGCCACCCCTAGTTGGTTTTGGAGTATTGACGACAAATCTGGTTGAGGGACTAATGTGTTTGTGAGAATTGCAGGATAACACAGGTAGTAGTCCCTCATTGATTCGGTTTACCTACCGGAGATGACCCCTAAAAATGTGTGAAGACATTGAAGACAATAGTGGTATGTTAAGATATTCACAACGAAGATTATGACTCGAGAAGATGTTCACGTGAAGACTATGGAGTGCGAAGACATAGCTGTTTCGTAGTTTCCTTTTCTTCTTTGTTGAGTGATAGGAACCACCGTATTGTTAAGTGGGGTCCAAGTGAACAAAGTCAGAGTGACTGAAGTGATGCTCAACCAAATCCTATGTCTTCGAGCGAAGACAATGAGAGCAAATCTTATCCAGAGCTGGATGAGTCAGCTTTACTTGTAGCCCAAGTCAAGCTTCCGCGTGTGTTTGAAATCTGACCGTTGGACACGTGTCAGTTCCTTAGTGACCCAGGGTCATTTCGGACAAATCAGGTCGGGTTGCCTAGTGGCTATAAATAGCCCACCCCCTACACCATAAATTGGTGGCTGCTCAGAGTTAGTGCACGGCTTTTGTCGTTTGAGAGCAACCCACCTCGAAGCCTTTGAGAGAAAGATCCTTGCGAGGACCAAGCCCAAAACACCCAGAGCCCAAAGAGTGTTTGGCATCACTGAAGTCTTTCTGTCCGCGTGATCTGAAGACTTGTTACACTTGAGGACTGTGAATCCTCCAGCCGGTTAGGCGTCGCGTTCTGAGCATCCAAGAGTCATTGTGGATTGCCGGTGAACGAAGTCTGTGAAGGTTCGAAAGTCTACCTTGAAGACTTACCAGAGTGATTGGGCGAGGATTAAGTGTCCTTAGCTCAAGGGGAATAAGGTGAAGACGCGGTCTTCTGAGTTAAATCTCAGCCTCCCTAACCAGACGTACAGTTGTCACAGCAACTGGAACTGGTCCAACAAATCTCTGTCCTCACCAAGCAACTGGTTCTATCTCTTACTCCGCTTTACTCACAGTTTGTCTTCGTGAAGTCATTGCCTGCTTGCATTAACTGTTTGACTTCATTGTGTGACGACTATTGTTGTTTGGCTTCATACTATCTTCCATCCTGATCCATACTTCCTAGCTGCTATTAGTCTTCGTGCTTTCACCTCATTGAATACTTGACTATGGCTTGCCTAGTATAGTCTACCTTCCGCTGCATGTCAATAGGTTCATTTCTATTGCCTGTCTTCGAAACTCCCATGTTTTGAAGACTTTCATAAAATTCGCCTATTCACTCCCCCTCTAGTCGATAACTAGCACTTTCAATTGGTATCAGAGCAAGGTACTCCCTTGTTCTGTGTGATTCGGTTTAACCACCTGGAGTTTTAGCTATGTCGACTGCAGGGATAATCAAAGTCTCCGCTGCGTGCCCTGTCTTCGATGGCACTGGTTACCCTACTGGAAGAATAAGATGTGCATGCATCTTGAAGCCATTGATGTCGACCTCTGGTATGTCATCAAGAACGGCGTTCCCAAGGCTGGTGAAGGTGTCACCCCTGCTGATGTCAAGAAGTTCGTTCAACTGGATTCAACTGCAAAGAACATCATCTGTGGTCATCTGACCAAAGGACAGTATGCCCGTGTGAGTGCTCTGGAAACGTCAAAGCTAGCCTGGGACTGGCTCTCCAAGGTCAACGAAGGCGTCTCAACCCAGAGAGACTCAAGGATTAGTGTTCTTCGCAACCTCTTCAACCGCTTCAAAAGACACGACAATGAGAACGTCCAGCTCACATTTGATCGCCTCACTGATATCACAAATGAGCTTCATGCTCTCGGTGCCACTGAGATCACCAATCATGAAATCGTCAAGACACTCCTGAGATCACTTGACAGCTCGTTTGACACCCTAGCCCTGATGATTCAAGAACGCCCCGACTTCAAGACACTCGATTCGTCTGACATACTTGAGAGGCTCAACACACATGAGTTCCAGTTATCTGAGAAAAGAGACATCTATGGTCCCAACTATGGCCGAACTCGCGCTTTGAAGGCAAAGGTTGTTTCCTCATCTGAAGAAGAATCTGACTGCAGTTCTGGTGATCCTGAAGACATTGGAAAGGAGCTTGCTATGCTTGTGAAGAAGTTCCAGAAATTCACTAAGAAGGAAGGCTTCAGAAAGTCTTCAAGATCCAGCTCGAGAAATGATGAAGCTTCTACTCATGACCACAAGAAGAGAACATGCCACAAGTGCAAGAAACCTGGTCACTACATCTCTGAGTGTCCACAGTGGGACAATGAGAACAAGAAGAAGAGCAAGGAATATGATTCTGATGACAAGAAGAAGAAGAAATCCTCAAAGTCTTCTTCCAAGTCTTCATCACACAAGAAGAGCTCATCTGGCAAGGCTCGTGCTCTTGTTGGCAAGGAGATCGATTCAGAGGAGGAGTCTGCTTCTGAGGAGGCAGAGGTGGAGTCTGAGGAGGAGTCCAACTCTGGTGTTGCAAGTCTTGCTCTAGCCACAGCCTACGTTGCCAAGTCCATCTTCAACACTGAAAACAATGGCTCCGTCACCAACGCTGATGCTAATGACAAGGATGACTCTGCCCCCACCTACTGCTTCATGGCACGTGGTGCCAAGGTAAACTCATGCGATGCTTACTTTCAAACATCAAGTGAAGATGACTCTGATTGTGAATCCAAACCTAGCTACAAAACACTTGCTAAAATTGCAACTGAACAACAGAAAGCTATGGAACATATTCAAAAACTATTAGACAAAAGCGATGACATGTTGGACGCGGAAATGACCCGATCTCAGTCCTTAATTGAAGACATAAAAAATCTTCATGTTAAGTACGAGGAACTTGAAAGTCGTCATGAAACGCTCTCAACAACTCATGAAAAGCTTTCCTACGATTATCTTCAAAGGAAGCAAGAGCTTGAGAAATTGAGAGCGGCTCATGAAGATCTTCAAAAGGAGAACGAGTCGCTTCACGCTCAACAGATCAGTCCCGCTCAGGAAGGATTTGAACCACCATGTATAAAATGCCTTGAGCGTGATAGCGCTACTTCTGTTGCTGAATGTTCTACTGCTGCTACTGTTGCAATATCTTCAACTACTGATGTGGTAACTAACCCCTCTGCTGAGGATACCACTACTATTGCTGATGAAAATGCTAGGTTGAAGACATTGCTTGAGACGGGAATGTACAAAAGTCTCAAAGGGCATCAAACACTATGTGATATCTCCTACCTCTTGAGCACTGCGTTGGTTTTCCCTTGAAGAGGAAAGGGTGATGCAGTGAAGTAGCGTAAGTATTTCCCTCAGTTTTTGAGAACCAAGGTATCAATCCAGTAGGACACCACGCTCGAGTCCCACGCACCTACACAAACAAATAAGGACCTCGCAACCAACACGATAAAGGGGTTGTCAATCCCTTCACGGTCACTTACGAGAGTGAGATCTGATAGAGATGATAAGATAATATTTTTGGTATTTTTATGATAAAGACTAAAAGTAAAGAAAGCAAAATAAACGGCGCCAGAAATAGCTAGTTGTTGGGAGATTGATATGATGGAAGATAGACCCGGGGGCCATAGGTTTCCCTAGTGACTTCTCTCAAGATAGCATAAGTATTACGGTGGGTAAACGAATTACTGTCGAGCAATTGATAGAATTGAGCATAGTTATTAGAATATCTAGGTATGATCATGTATATAGGCATCACGTCCGTGACAAGTAGACCGACTCCTGCCTGCATCTACTACTATTACTCCACACATCGACCGCTATCCAGCATGCATCTAGAGTATTAAGTTCATAAGAACAGAGTAACGTTTTAAGCAAGATGACATGATGTAGAGGGATAAACTCATGCAATATGATATAAACCCCATCTTTTTATCCTCGATGGCAACAATACAATACGTGTCGTTTCCCCTACTGTCACTGGGATCGAGCACCGCAAGATTGAACCCAAAGCCAAGCACTTCTCCCATTGCAAGAAAGATCAATCTAGTAGGTGATACGTCTCCAACGTATCTATAATTTTTGATTGTTCCATGCTATATTATATTCTGTTTTGGACATTATTGGGCTTTATTATACACTTTTATATTATTTTTGGGACTAACCTATTAACCGGAGGCCCAGCCCAAAATTGCTGTTTTTGCCTATTTCAGAGTTTCGTAGAAAAAGAATATCAAACGGAATCCAAACGGAATGAAACCTTCGGGAACGTGATTTTTGGAGCGAACGTGATACAGAGGACTTGGACCCTACGTCAAGACATCAACCAGGAAGCCACGAGGTAGGGGGTGCGCCTACGCCCCCCCCCCCCCCCCCCCGCAGGCGCGCCCTCCACCCTCGTGGGCCCCCTGTTGCTCCACCGACGTACTCCTTCCTCCTATATATACCTACGTACCCCCAAACTACCAGATACGGAGCCAAAAACCTAATTCCACCGCCGCAACCTTCTGTACCCGTGAGATCCCATCTTGGGGCCTGTTCCGGAGCTCCGCCGGAGGGGGCATCGATCACGGAGGGCTTCTACATCAACACCATAGCCTCTCCAATGATGTGTGAGTAGTTTACCTCAGACCTTCGGGTCCATAGTTATTAGCTAGATGGCTTCTTCTCTCTTTTTGGATCTCAATACAATGTTCTCCCCCTCTCTCGTGGAGATCTATTCGATGTAATCTTCTTTTGCGGTGTGTTTGTTGAGATCGATGAATTGTGGGTTTATGATCAAGTTTATCTATGAACAATATTTGAATCTCCTCTGAATTCTTTTATGTATGATTGGTTATTTTTGCAAGTCTCTTCGAATTATCAGTTTGGTTTGGCCTACTAGATTGATCTTTCTTGCAATGGGAGAAGTGCTTAGCTTTGGGTTCAATCTTGCGGTGTCCTTTCCGAGTGACAGTAGGGGCAGCAAGGCACGTATAGTATTGTTGCCATCGAGGATAACAAGATGGGGTTTATATCATATTGCATGAGTTTATCCCTCTACATCATGTCATCTTGCTTAAAGCGTTACTCTGTTCTTATGAACTTAATACTCTAGATGCATGCTGGATAGCGGTCGATGTGTGGAGTAATAGTAGTAGATGCAGGCAGGAGTCGGTCTACTTGTCTCGGACGTGATGCCTACATACATGATCATACCTAGATATTCTCATAACTATGCTCAATTCTGTCAATTGCTCAACAGTAATTTGTTCACCCACCGTAAATACTTATGCTCTTGAGAGAAGCCACTAGTGAAACCTATGGCCCCCGGGTCTAATTTCCATCATATTAATCTCCCGACAACAAGCTATTTCTGGCGCCGTTTTTATTTTACTTTCTTTACTTTGCATCTTTATCATAAAAATACCAAAAATATTATCTTATCATATCTATCAGATCTCACTCTTGTAAGTGACCGTGAAGGGATTGACAACCCCTTATCGCGTTGGTTGCGAGGATTTATTTGTTTGTGTAGGTGCGAGGGACTGGTGCGTGGCCTCCTACTGGATTGATACCTTGGTTCTCAAAAACTGAGGGAAATACTTACGCTACTTTGCCGCATCACCCTTTCCTCTTCAAGGGAAAACCAACGCAGTGCTCAAGAGGTAGCAAGAAGGATTTCTGGCGCCGTTGCTGGGGAGTCTACGCAAAAGTCAACATACCAAGTACCCATCACAAACCCTTATCTCCCGCATTACATTATTTGCCATTTGCCTCTCGTTTTCCTCTCCCCCACTTCACCCTTGCCGTTTTATTCGCCCTCTCTTTTCCGTTCGCCTCTTTTCCCGCTTGCTTCTTGTTTGCTCGTGTGTTGGATTGCTTGCTTGTCACGATGGCTCAAGATAATACCAAATTATGTGACTTTACCAATACCAACAATAATGATTTCCTTAGCACTTCGATTGCTCCTCTTACCGATACTGAATCTTGTGAAATCAATGCTGCTTTGTTGAATCTTGTCATGAAAGATCAATTCGCCGGCCTTCCTAGTGAAGATCTACCCATCTAAATAGCTTCGTTGATTTGTGTGATATGCAAAAGAAGAAAGATGTGGACAATGATATTGTTAAGTTGAAGCTATTTCCTTTTTCGCTTAGAGATCGTGCTAAAGCTTGGTTTTTGTCTTTGCCTAAAAATAGTATTGATTCATGGAATAAGTGCAAAGATGCTTTTATCTCTAAGTATTTTCCTCCCGCTAAGATCATCTCTCTTAGAAACGATATTATGAATTTTAAGCAACTTGATCATGAACATGTTGCACAAGCTTGGGAGAGGATGAAATTAATGATACGTAATTGCCCTACGCATGGTTTGAATTTGTGGATGATTATACAAAAAATTTATGCCGGATTGAATTTTGCTTCTAGAAATCTTTTAGATTCGGCCGTGGGAGGCACTTTTATGGAAATCACTTTAGGAGAAGCTACTAAACTCCTAGATAATATTATGGTTAATTATTCTCAATGGCACACTGAAAGATCTACTAATAAAAAAGTGCATGCGATAGAAGAAATTAATGTTTTGAGTGGAAAGATGGATGAACTTATGAAATTATTTGCTACTAAGAGTGTTTCTTCTGATCCTAATGATATGCCTTTGTCTACTTTGATTGAGAATAATAATGAATCTATGGATGTGAATTTTGTTGGTAGGAATAATTTTGGTAACAACGCGTATAGGGGAAACTTTAATCCTAGGGCTTATCCTAGTAATTCCTCTAATAATTTTGGTAATTCCTACAACAATTCTTTTGGAAACTTTAATAAGATGCCTTCTGAATTTGAGGCTAGTGTTAAGGAATTTATGAATTCACAAAAGAATTTCAATGCTTTGCTTGAAGAAAAATTGCTTAAAGTTGATGAATTGGCTAGGAACGTTGATAGAATTTCTCTTGATGTTGATTCTTTAAAACTTAGATCTATTCCTCCTAAGCATGATATCAATGAGTCTCTCAAGGCCATGAGAATTTCCATTGATGAGTGCAAAGAAAGAACCGCTAGGCTACGTGCTAGGAAAGATTGCTTTATAAAAGCGTGTTCTTCTAATTTTTATGAAAACAAAGATGAATATCTAAAAGTTATTGATGTGTCCCCTATTAAATCTTTGTTTTGCAATATGAATCTTGATAATGATGGGACTGAATATGATCCACCTTTACCTAGAAGGCGTTCCAAAAATTCGGAGTTTTTAGATCTTGGTGCTAAAATTGATAAAAGTGAGATTGAAGAAGTCAAAACTTTAGATCTCAATGAACCCACTATTTTGGATTTCAAGGAATTTAATTATGATAATTGCTCTTTGATAGATTGTATTTACTTGTTGCAATCCGTGCTAAATTCTCCTCATGCTTATAGTCAAAATAAAGCCTTTACCAAACATATCTTTGATGCTTTGATGCAATCTTATGAAGAAAAACTTGAGTTGGAAGTTTCTATCCCTAGAAAACTTTATGATGAATGGGAACCTACTATTAAAATTAAAATTAAAGGTCATGAATGCTATGCTTTGTGTGATTTGGGTGCTAGTGTTTCCACGATTCCAAAGACTTTATGTGATTTATTAGGTTTCCATGAATTTGATGATTGCTCTTTAAACTTGCACCTTGCGGATTACACTATTAAGAAACCTATGGGAAGAATTAATGATGTTCTTATTGTTGCAAATAGGAACTATGTGCCCGTATATTTTATTGTTCTCGGCATAGATTGCAATCCTTCATGTCCTATTATTCTTGGTAGACCTTTCCTTAGAACTATTGGTGCAATTATTGATATGAAGGAAGGGAATATTAGATTCCAATTTCCATTAAAGAAAGGCATGGAACACTTCCCTAGAAAGAAAAATTACCTTATGAATCTATTATGAGAGCCACTTATGGATTGCCTACCAAAGATGGCAATACCTAGATCTATCCTTGCTTTTATGCCTAGCTAGGGGCGTTAAACGATAGCGCTTATTGGGAGGCAACCCAATTTTATTTTTAGTTTTTGCTTTTTTGCTTCTGTTTAGGAATAAATATTTGATCTAGCCTCTGGTTAGATGTGTTTTTATGTTTTAGTTAGTGTTTGTGCCAAGTTAAACCTATAGGATCTTCTTGGATGATAGTTATTTGATCTTGCAGAAAATTCCAGAAACTTTCTGTTCACGAAAATAATTGTTAAAAATCACCAGAACGTGATAAAATATTGATTCCAATTGCTGTTGATCAATAAAAAAAATCTAGGTCGTCCTATTTTGGCTGAATTTTTGGAGTTCCAGAAGTTTGCGTTAGTTACAGATTACTACAGACTGTTCTGTTTTTGACAGATTCTGCTTTTCGTGTGTTGTTTGCTTATTTCGATGAATCTATGGCTAGTAAATTAGTTTATAAACCATAGAGAAGTTGGAATACAGTAGGTTTAACACAAATATAAATAAAGAATGAGTTCATTACAGTACCTTGAAGTGGTCTTTTATTTTCTTTCGCTAACGGAGCTTACAAGATTTTCTGTTAAGTTTTGTGTTGTGAAGTTTTCAAGTTTTGGGTAAAAGATTTGATGTATTATGGAATAAGGAGTGGCAAGAGCCTAAGCTTGGGGATGCCCATGGCACCCCCAAGATAATCTAAGGACACCTAAAAGCCAAAGCTTGGGGATGCCCCGGAAGGCATCCCCTCTTTCGTCTACTTCCATCGGTAACTTTACTTGGAGCTATAATTTTATTCACCACATGATATGTGTTTTGCTTGGAGCGTCTTGTATGATTTGAGTCTTTATTTTTTAGTTTACCACAATCATATTTTCTGTACACACCTTTTGAGAGAGACACACATGATTCGGAAATTATTAGAATACTCTATGTGCTTCACTTATATCTTTTGAGTTATATAGTTTTTGCTCTAGTACTTCACTTATATCTTTTAGAGCACGGTGGTGGTTTTGTTTTATAGAAACTATTATTCTTTCATGCTTCACTTAGATTATTTTGAGAGTCTTAAATAGCATGGTAATTTGCTTAAATAATCCTAATATGCTAGGTATTCAAGACTAGTAAAAACTTTCTTATGAGTGCATTGAATACTAAGAGAAGTTTGATGCTTGATGATTGTTTTGAGACATGGAGGTAGTGATATCAAAGTTGTGCTAGTTGAGTAGTTGTGAATTTGAGAAATACTTGTGTTGAAGTTTGCAAGTCCCGTAGCATGCACGTATGGTAAACGTTATGTAACAAATTTGAAACATGAGGTGTTCTTTGAGTGTCCTCCTTATGAGTGGCGGTCGGGGACGAGCGATGGTCTTTTCCTACCAATCTATCCCCCAAGAAGCTTGCACGTAGTGCTTGGTTTTTGATGACTTGTAAATTTTTGCAATAAGTATGTGAGTTCTTTATGACTAATGTTGAGTCCATGGATTATACGCACTCTCACCTTTCCATCATTGTTAGCCTCTTCGGTACAGTGCATTGCCCTTTCTCACATTGAGAGTTGGTGCAAACTTCGCCGGTGCATCCAAACCCCGTGATATGATACACTCTTTCACACATAAACCTCCTTATATCTTCCTCAAAACATCCACCATACCTACCTATTATGGCATCTCCATAGCTCATTGATTAGCCTCGTTGATGTGAGACTTTCTCCTTTTTTTGTCTTCTCCACATAACCCCCATCATTATATTCTATTCCACCCATAGTGCTATATCCATGGCTCACGCTCATGTATTGCGTGAAGGTTGAAAGAAGTTTGAGATTACTAAAGTATGAAACAATTGCTTGGCTTGTCATCGGGGTTGTGCATGATGAGAGTATTCTTGTGAGACGAAAATGGAGCATGACTAAACTATATGATTTTGTAGGGATGAACTTTATTTGGGCATGTTATTTTGAGAAGACATAATTGCTTAGTTAGTATGCTTGAAGTATTATTATTTTTATGTCAATATTGAACTTTTATCTTGAATCTTTCGGATCTGAATATTCATACCACAATTAAGAAGAACTACATTGAAATTATGCCAAGTAGCATTCATAAGTATTAATATGATGGAAAATAGCTAAGTGTCTTGAATAAAAATAGCTAAGTGTTGGAAGATTAATATGATGGAAAATAGACCCGGGGGCCATAGGTTTCACTAGTGGCTTCTCTCGAGAGCATAAGTATTACGGTGGGTGAACAAATTACTGTTGAGCAATTGATAGAATTGAGCATAGTTATGAGAATATCTAGGTATGATCATGTATATCGGCATCACGTCCGTGACAAATAGACCGACTCCTGCCTGCATCTACTACTATTACTCCACACATCGACCGCTATCTAGCATGCATCTAGAGTATTAAGTTCATAAGAACAGAGTAATGCTTTAAGCAAGATGACATGATGTAGAGGGATAAACTCATGCAATATGATATAAACCCCATCTTGTTATCCTCGCTGGCAACAATACAATACGTGCCTTGTTTCCCCTGCTGTCACTGGGAAAGGACACCGCAAGATTGAACCCAAAGCTAGGCACTTCTCCCATTGAAAGAAAGATCAATTTAGTAGGCCAAACCAGACTTATAATTCAAAGAGACTTGCAAAGATAACCAATCATACATAAAAGAATTCAGAGAAGATTCAAAGATTGTTCATAGATAAACTTGATCATAAACCCACAATTCATCGGTCTCAACAAACACACCGCAAAAGAAGATTACATCGAATAGATCTCCACGAGAATCGTGGAGAACTTTGTATTGAGATCCAAAAAGAGAGAAGAAGCCATCTAGCTAATAACTATGGACCCGAAGGTCTGAGGTAAACTACTCACACATCATCGGAGAGGCTATGGTGTTGATGTAGAAGCCCTCCGTGATCAATGCCCCCTCCGGCAGGACGCCGGAAAAGGCCCTAAGATGGGATCTCACGGGTACAGAAGGTTGCGACGGTGGAATTAGGTTTTCGTGGATGCTTCTGTTGGTTTGGGGGTACGTAGGTATATATAGGAGGAAGAAGTACGTCGGTGGAGCAACGTGGGCCCCACGTGGGTGGAGGGCACGCCCAGGGGGTAGGCGCGCCCCCCTGCCTCGTGCTCTCCTGGTTGATGTCATGACGTGGACTCCAAGTCCTCTGGATCACTTTTGTTCCGAAAATCACGTTCCCGAAGGTTTCATTCCGTTTGAACTCCGTTTGATATTCTTTTTCTGCGAAACTCTGAAATGGGCAAAAAACAACAATTTGGGTTGGGCCTCCGATTAATAGGTTAGTCCCAAAAATAATATAGAAGTGTATAAGAAAGCCCATTAATCATCCAAAACAGAATATAATATAGCATGAAGCAATCAAAAATTATAGATACGTTGGAGACGTATCAAGCATCCCAAGCTTAATTCCTGCTCGTCCTCGAGTAGGTAAATGATAAAAACAGAATTTTTGATGCGGAATGCTACTTGGCATAATTTTTTAATGTAACCCTCTTAATTGTGGTATGAATATTCAGATCCGAAAGATTCAAGATAAAAGTTTAATGTTGACATAAAAGCAATAATACTTCAAGCATACTAACTAAGCAATTGTGTCTTCTCAAAATAACATGGCCAAAGAAAGTTCATCCCTACAAAATCATATAGTTTAGTCATGCTCCATTTTCGTCACACAAGAATGCTCTCATCATGCACAATCCCGATGACAAGCCAAGCAATTGTTTCATACTTTAGTAATCTCAAACTTTTTCAACCTGCACGCAATACATGAGCGTGAGCCATGGATATAGCACTATGGGTGGAATAGAATATAATGATGGGGGTTATGTGGAGAAGACAAAAAAGGAGAAAGTCTCACATCAACACGGCTAATCAACGGGCTATGGAGATGCCCATCGATTAATGTTAAAGCAAGGAGTAGGGATTGCCATGCAACGGATGCACTAGAGCTATAAATGCATGAAAGCTCAACAAAAGAAACTAAGTGGGTGTGCATCCAACTTGCTTGCTCACGAAGACCTAGGGCATTTGAGGAAGCCCATTGTTGGAATATACAAGCCAAGTTCTATAATGAAAAATTCCCACTAGTATATGAAAGTGACAAAACAAGAGACTCTCTATCATGAAAATCATGGTGCTACTTTGAAGCACAAGTGTGGAAAAAAGGATAGTAGCATTGTCCCTTTTTATTTTCTTTTTTTTGGGCCTCCCTTTTTTTGGCCTTTCTCTTTTTTTTTCTTTTTTTATTGGGACAATGCTCTATGAATGATGGTCATCACACTTCTATTTATTTACAACTCAATGATTACAACTCGATACTAGAACTATATGAATGCTTCCGGCGGTATACCGGGGTAGGCAATGAATCAAGAGTGACATGTATGAAAAATTATGAACGGTGGCTTTGCCACAAATACGATGTCAACTACATGATCATGCAAAGCAATATGACAATGATGAACGTGTCATGATAAACGGAACGGTGGAAAGTTGCATGGCAATATATCTCGGAATGGCTATGGAAATGCCATAATAGGTAGGTATGGTGGCTGTTTTGAGGAAGATATAAGGAGGTTTATGTGTGACAGAGCGTATCATATCATGGGGTTTGGATGCACCGGCGAAGTTTGCACCAACTCTCAATGTGAGAAAGGGCAATGCACGGTACCGAAGAGGCTAGCAATGATGGAAGGGTAAGAGTGCGTATAATCCATGGACTCAACATTAGTCATAAAGAACTCACATACTTATTGCAAAAATGTACAAGTCATCAAAAACCAAGCACTACGTGCATGCTCCTAGGGGGATAGATTGGTAGGAAAAGACCATCGCTCGTCCCCGACCGCCACTCATAAGGAAGACAATCAAAGAACACCTCATGTTTCAAATTTGTTACATAACGTTTACCATACGTGCATGCTACGGGACTTGCAAACTTCAACACAAGTATTTCTCAATTTCACAACTACTCGACTAGCACAAATTTAATATCACTACCTCCATATCTCAAAACAATCATCAATCATCAAACTTCTCTTAGTATTCAACACACTCATAAGAAAGTTTTTACTAGTCTTGAATACCTAACATATTAGGATTAATTTCCCAATTTAAGAAAATTACCATGCTGTTTAAGACTCTCAAAATAATATAAGTGAAGCATGAGAGAATAATAGTCTCTATAAAACAAAACCACCGCCGTGCTGTAAAAGATATAAGTGAAGCACTAGAGCAAAAACTATATAGCTCAAAAGATACAAGCGAAGAGCATAGAGTATTCTAATAAATTCCGAATCATGTGTGTCTCTGTCAAAAGGTGTGTACATCAAGGATGATTGTGGTAAACTAAAAGCAAAGACTCAAATCATACAAGACGCTCCAAGCAAAACACTTATCATGTGGTGAATAAAAATATAGCTCCAAGTAAAGTTACTGATGGACGAAGACGAAAGAGGGGATGCCTTCTGGGGCATCCCCAAGCTTTGGCTTTTTGGTGTCCTTATATTTACCTTGGGCATCCCCAAGCTTAGGCTCTTGCCACTCCTTGTTCCATAATCCATCAAATCTTTACCCAAAACTTGAAAACTTCACAACACAAAACTTAACAGAAAATCTCGTGAGCTCCGTTAGCGAAAGAAAACAAAACACCACTTCAAGGTACTGTAATGAACTCATTCTTTATTTATATTGCTGTTAAACTTACTGTATTCCAACTTCTCTATGGTTTATAAACTATTTTACTAGCCATAGATTCATCGAAATAAGCAAACAACACACGAAAAACAGAATCTGTCAAAAACAGAACAGTCTGTAGTAATCTGTAACTAACGGAAACTTATGGAACTCAAAAACATCTACCAAAATAGTAAAACCTAAATAATTTTTTTATTGATCTGCTGCAATTGGTATCAATATTTTATCACGTTCTGGTGATTTTAAACAATTGTTTTCGTGAACAGAAAGTTTCTGGAATTTTTCAGCAAGATCAAATAACTATCATCCAAGAAGATCCTATAGGTTTAACTTGGCACAAACACTAATTAAAACATAAAAAACACATCTAACCAGAGGCTAGATGATTTATTTATTACTAAACAGGAATAAAAATCAAGAAAATTAAAATAAAATTGGGTTGCCTCCCAACAAGCGCTATCGTTTAATGCCCCTAGCTAGGCATAAAAGCAAGGATAGATCTAGGTATTGCCATCTTTGGTAGGCAATCCATAAGTGGCTCTCATAATAGATTCATAAGGTAATTTATTTTCTTTCTAGGAAAGTGTTCCATGCCTTTCCTTAACGGAAATTAGAATCTAATATTTCCTTCCTTCATATCAATAATTGCACCAAACGTTCTAAGGAAAGGTCTACCAAGAATAATAGGACATGAAGGATTGCAATCTATATCAAGAACAATGAAATCTACGGGCACATAGTTCCTATTTTCAACAATAAGAACATCATTAATTCTTCCCATAGGTTTCTTAATGGTGGAATCCGCAAGGTGCAAGTTTAGAGAACAATCATCAAATTCACGGAAACCTAACAATTCACATAAAGTTTTTGGAATCGTGGAAACACTAGCACCCAAATCACACAAAGCATATCATTCATGATCTTTAATTTTAATTTTAATAGTAGGTTCCCACTCATCATAAAGTTTTCTAGGGATAGAAACTTCCAACTCATGTTTTTTTCATAAGATTGCATTAAAGCATCAAAGATATGTTTGGTAAAGGCTTTATTTTGACTATAAGCATGAGGAGAATTTAGCACGGATTGCAACAAGGAAATACAATCTATCAAAGAGCAATTATCATAATTAAATTCCTTGAAATCCAAGATAGTGGGTTCATTGATATCTAAAGTTTTGACCTCTTCAATCCCACTTTTACCAAATTTTGCATCAAGATCTAAAAACTCCGAATTTTTGGGATGCCTTCTAACTAAAGTTGACTCATCTCCAGTCCCATCATTATCAAGATTCATATTGCAAAACAAAGATTTAATAGGAGACACATCAATAACTTTTAGATCTTCGTCTTTATTCTCATAAAAATTAGAAGAACACGCTTTTACAAAGCAATCTTTATTAGCACGCATACTAGCGGTTCTTTCATTGCACTCATCAATGGAAATTCTCATGGCTTTGAGAGACTCATTGATATCATGCTTAGGTGTAATAGATCTAAGCTTCAGAGAATCAACATCAAGAGAAATTCTATCAATGTTCCTAGCCAACTCATCAATCTTAGGCAATTTTTCTTCAAGCAAAGCATTGAAATTCTTTTGCGCAATCATAAATTCTTTAACACTAGTCTCAAAATAAGAGGGAATCTTATTAAAATTTCCATAAGAATTTTTGTAGGAATTACCATAATTATTAGAGGAGTTACTAGGGAACGGCCTAGGATTAAAGTTTCCTCTATACGCGTTGTTACCAAAATTATTCCTACCAACAAAATTCACATCCATAGATTCATTATTATTCTCAATCAAGGTAGACAAAGGCATATCATTAGGATCAGAAGAAACACTCTTATTGGCAAACAATTTCATAAGTTCATCCATCTTTCCACTCAAAACATTAATTTCTTCTATCGCATGCACTTTTTTACTAGTAGATCTTTCGGTGTGCAATTTAGAATAATTGACCATAATATTATCTAGGAGTTTAGTAGCTTCTCCTAAGGTGATTTCCATAAAAGTGCCTCCCGCGGCCGAATCTAAAAGATTTCTAGAAGCAAAATTCAATCCGGCATAAATTTTTTGTATAATCATCCACAAATTCAAACCATGAGTAGGGCAATTACGTATCATTAATTTCATCCTCTCCCAAGCTTGTGCAACATGTTCATGATCAAGTTGCTTAAAATTCATAATATCGTTTCTAAGAGAGATGATCTTAGCCGGGGGGGGTGCTTAGAGATAAAATCATCTTTGGACTTATTCCAAGAATCAATACTATTTTTAGGCAAAGACGAAAACCAAGTTTTAGCGCAATCTCTAAGAGAAAACGGAAATAGCTTCAATTCAACAATATCATTGCCCACATCTTTCTTCTTTTGCATGTCACACAAATCAACAAAGCTATTTAGATGGGTAGCGGCATCTTCACTAGGAAGGCTGGCGAATTGATCTTTCATGACAAGATTCAGCAAAGCAGCATTAATTTCACAAGATTCAGCATCGGTAATAGGAGCAATCGGAGTGCTAAAAAAATCATTGTTGTTGGTATTGGTAAAGTCACACAATTTAGTATTGTCTTGAGCCATCGTGACAAGCAAGCAATCCAATACACGAGCAAACAAGAGGCAAGCGAAAAAGAGGCGAACAGAAAAGAGGGCGAATAAAACGGCAAAGGTGAAGTGGGGGAGAGGAAAACGAGAGGCAAATGGCTAATAATGTAATGCGAGGGATAAGGGTTTGTGATGGGTACTTGGTATGTCTTGACTTGTGCGTAGACTTTCCCGGCAACGGCGCCAGAAATCCTTCTTGCTACCTCTTGAGCACTGCTTTGGTTTTCCCTTGAAGAGGAAAGGGTGATGCAGTAAAGTGGCGTAAGTATTTCCCTTGGTTTCTGAGAACCAAGGTATCAATCCAGTAGGAGACCACGCTCGAGTCCCACGCACCTACACAAACAAATAAGAACCTCGCAACCAATGCGATAAAGGGGTTGTCAATCCCTTCACGGTCACTTACGAGAGTGAGATCTGATAGAGATGATAAGATAATATTTTTGGTATTTTTATGATAAAGACTAAAAGTAAAGAAAGCAAAATAAACAGCGCCAGAAATAGCTAGTTGTTGGGAGATTGATATGATGGAAGATAGACCCGGGGGCCATAGGTTTCACTAGTGACTTCTCTCAAGATAGCATAAGTATTACGGTGGGTAAACGAATTACTGTCGAGCAATTGATAGAATTGAGCATAGTTATGAGAATATCTAGGTATGATCATGTATATAGGCATCACGTCCGTGACAAGTAGACCGACTCCTGCCTGCATCTACTACTATTACTCCACACATCGACCGCTATCCAGCATGCATCTAGAGTATTAAGTTCATAAGAACAGAGTAATGTAGTAAGATGACATGATGTAGAGTGATAAATTCATGCAATATGATATAAACCCCATCTTTTTATCCTCGATGGCAACAATACAATACGTGCCTTGCTGCCCCTGCTGTCACGGGGAAAGGACACCGCAAGATTGAACCCAAAGCTAAACACTTCTCCCATTGCAAGAAAGATCAATCTAGTAGGCCAAACCAAACTGATAATTCGAAGAGACTTGCAAAGATAACCAATCATACATAAAAGAATTCAGAGGAGATTCAAATATTGTTCGTAGATAATCTTGATCATAAACCCACAATTCATCGGATATCGACAAACACACCGCAAAAGAAGAGTTACATCAAATAGATATCCAAGAGAATCAAGGAGAACTTTGTATTGAGATCCAAAGAGAGAGAAGAAGCCATCTCGCTAATAACTATGGACCCGAAGGTCTGAGGCAAACTACTCACACATCATCGGAGAGGCTATGGTGTTGATGTAGAAGCCCTCCCTGATCGATGCCCCCTCCGGCGGAGCACCAAAAAAGGCCCCAAGATGGGATCTCACGGGTACAGAAGGTTGCGGTGGTGGAAATAGGGTTTTGGCTCCGTATCTGATGGTTTGGGGGTACGTAGGTATATATAGGAGGAAGAAGTAGGTCGGTGGAGCTACGAGGGGCCCACGAGGGTGGAGGGCGCGCCCAGGGGGGTAAGTGCACCCCCTGCCTCGTGGCCTCCTCGTTCGTTTCTTGACGTCCACTCCAAGTCCTCTGGATCACGTTTGTTCTAAAAATCACGTTCCCGAAGGTTTCATTCCGTTTGGACTCCGTTTGATATTCCTTTCCTTCGAAACACTGAAAGAGGCAAAAAAACAGCAATTTGGGCTAGGCCTCCGGTTAATAGGTTAGTCCCAAAAATAATATAAAAGTGTATAATAAAGCCCATTAAACATCCAAAACAAAATATAATATAGCATGGATCAATCAAAAATTATAGATACGTTGGAGACGTATCAATATCCTCAAAAAGCAGATTCTGAACTGAAACCCTAGGAAAGAGGGTGTTGGGTTCGAGAGGAAAATGAATGTTGATGGTTCTTACTGGAAGCCTGAACAGTATACCAAAATCACATGGGTTGCTGCAAAGGGACCTTCAGTGGACCCATCCACCTTATCTGGCTTCGCTTGTGCTAACCCGATTATCATTGATGAATCCTTTGATGCAAACTATAAACTGTTTATGAATCAGAATGGTGAAGTGTTTGCCAGGTATATTGGTACTAACTGCAGGAATGGACCACCCATGAAGAAGATCTGGGTGCCCAAAAAGTGTCTTGAGAATTTTCCTGTGAATGTCATCATGGCACCACCAGGGAAGAAGACAAACCCAAGACCAAAGGCTTCATATGGCCCAAAGGCTTCATACAGACAGAGGACTCACCAGAGTCACCCTAACGCCAATATTTTGCAGGGAAATCATACTCAGACTTATGAATATGAGTGTGTATCATCAAACCGCTATGTTCAAAAGACTAAGAACTATTCTACTTATTCATATGAGTATTATTCACCACCTGCAAGGCTATTTGCTAGGGCTCCAAAGCCAAAGTTCTCAGATGCTGCACTTAGACTCATTGCTTCGAAGCCACCCCTGAAAATGTGGGTGGTTAAGAAAACTTAACTCTCTTTTGCAGGGAAAGGTCTCCAGCCGGAAATCAAAGGCGTCCGATGCTATTGCTGGGGACCTAAAACATCTTGTAGGGCGCAAGATAAAATGCCCAAATGGTCTAACTATGTATTTTGTTCCTGAATCTCTTGCCAATCATCCTATCAGTCCTAACCTTGATCTGAGCTTTGATAATCCTCTTGTCCGTCAAGTGTTTATGCTTCACAATACTTGGTGAAGCCTATCCCCCTAACTGTACTGTAGGGTATGACACCAAATGCTTCAGAATGGATTATGGACAGTGGATGCACTAATCACATGACTGGTGATCGAAGTCTTCTCATGGACTCAACCTTACGTCCATCTGACAAGAGTCACATCACATTTGCTGACACTGGTAAAAGCAAGGTATTGGGTCTAGGTAGAGTTGCAATCTCAAAGGATCAGCACATGGATAAAGTGATGCTTGTTGAATCCCTTGGTTTCAACTTAATGTCTGTCTCAATGCTTTGTGATTTGTACATGATTGTGATATTTGGAAAATATCATTGCCTTGTTCTAATGGAATCTGACAAGTCTCTAGTCTTTGAAGGGTACTGGAAAGATGATCTATATATGGTAGATTTCTCAGCAGGACCACAGTTGGCCGTATGTCTTCTAGCAAATGCTTCAGAGTGCTGGCTCTGGCATCGGAGGCTAGGACATGCGGGCATGAGGAACTTGTACACACTCGCGAAGGAGAAACACGTCGTTGGCATCGAGGGCATCAAGTTCAAAAAGGATCATCTGTGCGGTGCCTGCGAAGCTGGAAAGATGACGAGGGCCAAGCATTCCTCGAAGACAATCATGACAACATCTCAACCCTTCGAGCTGCTTCACATGGATCTCTTTGGCCCTACTCACTACTCTACTCTCACTACCACTGCTTGCCTCTATGGCTTTGTCATAGTTGATGATTACTCAAGATATACATGGGTGCATATAAGCCTTTACAAGAATGAAGTGCAGGATGTCTTCAGACGCTTCGCCAATCATGCCATGACGAACTATGGCGTCAAGATCAAGCACATCAGAAGTGACAACGGCACAGAGTTCAAGAACACCGACCTCGATCTTTACCTTGATACATTAGGCATCACTCATGAGTTCTCTGCTCCATACACACCTCAGCAGAATGGCATCGTGGAGCGCAAGAATAGAACACTCATTGAGATGGCTCGGACGATGCTTGATGAATATAAGACTCCAAGGAAGTTCTGGCCCGAAGCCATTGATACTGCATGCCATGTAATCAACCGTGTTTATCTTCACAAGCTTCTGAAGAAAACATCCTATGAGCTCCTGACCGGTAAGAAGCCAAATGTAAGTTACTTCGGAGTATTTGGTGCTAGGTGCTGGATCAAGGATCCACATCACACTTCAAAATTTGCACCGAAAGCACATGAAGGTTTTATGCTTGGTTACGGAAAGGATTCGCACTCCTACAGAGTCTTCAACCTCTTTCACTATAAAGTGGTTGAAACTGTGTGGATGTGCGGTTCGATGAGACTAATGGCTCGCAAAGAGAGCACCTGCCAAATGTGCTAGATGAAATTCCACCTGGTGAATCCATCAAGCTTATGGGAACTGGAGAAATCATACCTTCTGAGGCACAGGCTGAAGAGGAACTTATTATTTCTGCGCCTAATCAACCTGAACACAATAATCAGCCTGAAGCCAATACTCATGATGAAGACAATGATCATCAAGAGCAAAATCTTCGTCCAGTTCATCCTCGTGTTGCAAATGAAGTTCAGATTGAAAAGATAATTGACAACATCAATGCACCTGGTCCACTCACTCGTTCAAGAGCAACACAGGTAGCAAATTTCTGTGGTCACTTTGCATTTGTTTCAATATCTGAACCCAAGAAAGTTGTTGAAGCCTTCATGGAACCTGAATGGATTCAAGCCATGCAAGAAGAGCTTCAACAGTTTGAGCTGAACAATGTGTGGGAATTGGTCAAGCGTCCTGATCCTCGCAAGCACAACATCATAGGCACCAAATGGATATATCGCAACAAGCAAGATGAGCATGGTCAAGTTGTCAGAAACAAGGCTCGTCTCGTTGCTCAAGGATACACTCAAGTTGAAGGAATTGACTTCGATGAAACATTTGCTCCGGTGGCTAGGCTTGAAGCCATTCGCATACTGCTAGCCTATGCCAACCATCACAACATCCTTTTGTATCAAATGGATGTGAAGAGTGCCTTTCTCAACGGCAAGATTGAAGAAGAAGTGTATGTTGCACAACCTCCTGGCTTTGAAGATCCAAAAGATCCTGATATGGTATACAAGCTCAACAAGGCACTATATGGCCTCAAACAAGCCCCTCGTGCTTGGTATGACACACTTAAAGACTTCCTGAAGAGCAAAGGCTTCTAACCTGGTTCTCTAGATCCTACACTCTTCACGAAGACATATGATGGAGAACTGTTTATGTGCCAGATCTATGTGGATGACATTATCTTCGGCTGTACTAACCAGAAGTATAGTGATGAGTTTGGGCACATGATGCAAGAGCAATATCAGATGTCCATGATGGGTGAGCTGAAGTTCTTCCTAGGTCTTCAAATTCGTCAGCAAAGCAACTACATCTTCATATCTCAAGAGAAATACCTCAAAGACTGCCTGAAGAAGTTTGGAATGCAAGATTGCAAAGGTTACACGACGCCAATGCCAACCAAAAGTCATCTGGGACCTGACGCCAATGGTAAAGAGTTCGATCAAAAGGTATACCGCTCCATGATTGGTTCTTTACTTTATTTATGTGCATCTAGGCCAGATATCATGCTTAGTGTTTGCATGTGTGCCCGATTCCAAGCGGCACCAAAGGAATCGCATCACTTAACTGTGAAGCGAATTCTTCGATATTTGGCTTACACCCCCAACACTAGGATTATGGTATCCAAAGGGCTCAGAGTTTGATCTAGTTGGATTCTTAGATGCTGATTATGCTGGTGACAAGGTGGATCGCAAGTCTACATCAGGCACATGTCACTTTTTGGGACGATCACTTGTCTGTTGATCTTCAAAGAAGTAGAAATGTGTGTCTCTCTCCACTGCTGAATCTGAATACATTGCTGCTGGATCTCGTTGCGCTCAGCTTCTATGGATGAAGCAGACTCTCAAGGACTATGGCATCCATCTGAAGCAAGTACCACTCTACTATGACAATGAAAGCGCCATCAAGATTGCCAACAACCCAGTCCAGCACTCGAAGACAAAGCACATTGAAATTCGTCATCACTTTCTCAGAGATCATGTCATGAAGGAAGATATTGATATCATTCACGTCAACACTGAAGAGCAATTGGCAGATATCTTCACAAAGCCCTTGGATGAGAAAAGGTTTTGCAAGTTGTGGTGTGCGCTAAATATCTTAGAATCCTCAAATGTCCTGTAGTTGGACACACATCCTAACACTTATGCATATTGATGACTTAGATGTGCAACACACGAAGTAACGTATATCTTCGATCAATGAAGACATACACTCTAAGTGTGAATACATTAATGCGGAATTTGACTTCGGAGCGCCACGATAATTGTGCGCCGTGTCTGGGTCTAATACTTCCTATATGGTGGGTAACGCCACCACCAAACCTTTGTTTGAAGTGTTTCATTGGGCATCTCATTTGCAAAGTATTCGCATTTGGTTTATCTTCGACCTTAATTTGACTTCATGTTTATCTTCACCATGTTGATTTGGTCTTATCCAGATATATACATATATTTGTGTTCTGTCCTCTATAGCATTCACTTATAGCTATGACTTCATGCTGAATCTTTTGATCTAAGTGAATGTGATCGGACCCTAACCTCTTCTATGCTTCTACCTCAAATTCTATCTATCCAAATCATATGCATTCTATTGAAACTGTCAAATGTCTTCTCTGCGTCCTTGTTAGCAGAAGATAAAGAGACAAAACTTAAATCTGTTTTAAATGTTGTATCCTTATTGCCTGAAACCCGGAGAAGCCGGAACGACCACCCGACAGTCCAGGCGTGCGTGGGAACATGGAACAACTTCCAATGTGTTGCATGTTCGCCATGTGTCCCTCAGATGTGAACCGCCAGGGGCACCTGCGTAATTGCGCTGTGCTATCCCTTTCCTTATAAATACACATCACATCGCGGTCAAAATCCTTCTCCCACCTCTCCACCTTGCACAAACCCTAGCGTCACCGCTAGCTCTCGACGACGCCGACGACGAAGCGCTTAGCTGCCGCGACCTCACCGACGCCGTCCTCACGCCGGCCGCGGACCTCGTCTCCTCCGCCGCCGCCGTAGGTGTCTTCCGTCGCCAAGTTAGGGCACGGGAGATTGAACTGCCCGGCCTCCCACTCCACTCCGTCTAGCAGTTCTTCGTGTGGTAATTAAAGCTTACTTTTACTGCCTTTTTGATCTGATAGATTCATCCGTCTCCACCAAAAGTGGTTTCTAAACCCACAAAGTTGAATCTATCATGTTCTACATCTCATATCATGCCTAGTATATTCACTTATGCTTCACAACTAGTTTGATTCCTCACTTGTACTTATTCTTGGATTCGTACAAATCTGGAACCAACTCTCAACATATAAGTGAATGTCTTCGCGCTATGAGGTCAATGTCTTCAAACTGATTTATCTTCAAAATCTTCTGAGAATGCATATGACCTCTTCCCCTTCCCTCGCATCTCAAATGCTGTCACAGATACATGTCCGTGGGAGAATCCCTTGGTTCTCATAGTCTGCATTCATTTGCAGAATTCTTACAGCGTCACATCAATTCTCCCGAAACCAGTTCCTGTCTGACCAGCAGACGGAAGCCTTTGCAAGTTCTGAAGCCATTCAGTTTGAACTACATGGCCACTGAAAAGTCAGCAAGAAAGGGTGGCAGACAGCGCCGTGGGAATACATCCAAAGATTTGCCACCAGATCTCTATGAGTTATACAAGACAGACACTGAAGAAACCTATGGCGAACGCAAGACTCGAATCCAATGGATTCGCATATACTGGGCTGAACAATGGTTTCTGTACAGATTTGTGACTGCAGAGTTTGCAGAGAAGAATGCCATCAAGCGACCTTGGGGAGATATCTTATACAAAAATGTTCAACCCAAGTCCAAGTCCGAAGCCATTGCTCAAGGCTTCTACCCTTGCATGGTCCGTGGACCTCAGCCTGCTAATGCCGACCCATCTTCGATGTTATGATGTCGTGACGACAATCTATTCAAGCGCAACTACAAGTTTGCCAACGATTCTGCTGTGAAGAACAAGAAAGCATTTGGAC
This sequence comes from Aegilops tauschii subsp. strangulata, assembly GCF_002575655.3. Taxonomy (NCBI): domain Eukaryota; kingdom Viridiplantae; phylum Streptophyta; class Magnoliopsida; order Poales; family Poaceae; genus Aegilops; species Aegilops tauschii. Next base: position 51,158,121 of record NC_053037.3, on the reverse strand, counting down.
TCGACTTCAACCCCGGTCCATCTGCTCCTCGGGCTGATGGCACACGTGATGCTGAACCCAATGTCATCGGGCCCTTCTACAATCTCGAAGGTCTCCTCACTCATATTGTTGTTCAGGGGGCAGCCGTGGAGCACTCTGCTGACGACGTTGATACTGATGAAGCGCCTGCTCCTCCTAAGCCACAGAAGCAGAAGAGAACAAATGCTTCAAAGCCCTCTCCTGCACCTAAAGCTTCGCATGTGAAGCCACTGGCTACTGCACCTCCTGAAGCAAGTTGATACGTCTCCAACGTATCTATAATTTTTGATTGTTCCATGCTATTATATTATCTGTTTTGGATGTTTATGGGCTTTATTATACACTTTTATATTATTTTTGGGACTAACCTATTAACCGGAGGCCCAGCCCAAATTGCTGTTTTCTTGCCTATTTCAGTGTTTCGAAGAAAAGGAATATCAAACGGAGTCCAAACAGAATGAAACCTTCGGGAGAGTTATTTTTGGAACGGAAGCAATCCAGGAGACTTGGAGTAGACGTCAGGGAAGCTTCGAGGTGGCCACGAGGCAGGGAGGCGAACCTGCCCCCCTGGGCGCACCCCCCACCCTCGTGGGCCCCTCGTGGATCCCCTGACCGACTTCTTTCGCCTATATATATCCATATACCCTAAAAACATTAGGGAACAGAATAGATCGGGAGTTTCGCCGCCGCAAGCCTCTGTAGCCACCAAAAACCAATCGGGACCCTGTTCCGGCACCCTGCCGAAGGGGGGATCCCTCACCGGTGGCCATCTTCATCATCCCGGCGCTCTCCATGACGAGGAGGGAGTAGTTCACCCTCGGGGCTGAGGGTATGTACCAGTAGCTATGTGTTTGATCTCTCTCTCTCTCTCGTGTTCTTGAGGTGGTACGATCTTGATGTGTCGCGAGCTTTGCTATTATAGTTGGATCTTATGATGTTTCTCCCCCTCTACTCTCTTGTAATGGATTGAGTTTTCCCTTTGAAGTTATCTTATCAGATTGAGTCTTTAAGGATTTGAGAACACTTGATGTATGTCTTGCATGTGCTTATCTGTGGTGACAATGGGATATTCACGTGATCCACTTGATGTATGTTTTGGTGATCAACTTGCGGGTTTCGTTTGTGAACTTATGCATAGGGGTTGGCACACGTTTTCGTCTTGACTCTCCGGTAGAAACTTTGGGGCACTCTTTGAAGTACTTTGTGTTGGTTTGAATAGATGAATCTGAGATTGTGTGATGCATATCGTATAATCATACCCACGGATACTTGAGGTGACATTGGAGTATCTAGGTGACATTAGGGTTTTGGTTGATTTGTGTCCTAAGGTGTTATTCTAGTACGAACTCTATGATAGATCGAACGGAAATAATATCTTCGTGTTATTTTACTACAGACTCTTGAATAGATCGATCAGAAAGGATAACTTTGAGGTGGTTTCGTACCCTACAATAATCTCTTTGCTTGTTCTCCGCTATTAGTGACTTTGGAGTGACTCTTTGTTGCATGTTGAGGGATAGTTATATGATCCAATTATGTTATTATTGTTGAGAGAACTTGCACTAGTGAAAGTATGAACCCTAGGCCTTGTTTCAACGCATTGCAATACCGTTTATGCTCACTTTTACCACTTGCTACCTTACTGTTTTTATATTTTCAGATTACAAAAACCTATATCTACCATCCATATTGCACTTGTATCTCCATCTCTTCGCCGAACTAGTGCACCTATACAATTTACCATTGTATTGGGTGTGTTGGGGACACAAGAGACTCTTTGTTATTTGGTTGCAGGGTTGTTTGAGAGACACCATCTTCAACCTACGCCTCCCACGGATTGATAAACCTTAGGACATCCACTTGAGGGAAATTTTCTACTGTCCTACAAACCTCTGCACTTGGAGGCCCAACAATGTCTACAAGAAGAAGGTTGCGTAGTAGAAATCACAAGTGTGCAGTCTGAAGATCTCTCTCGCATCTCCAAGAAGACCGAGAAGTCTTTAAAGAAAAAGAAGCCCATCCAGAGTTCTGGGCAAGCACTGACCCCAGCTGCCGTTCTGAGAAATGAGAATGAAGCCATTGATCTGTCAAGTGACGAAGATCTTGGCGATGATGCTCTTGAGCTGCTGATAAAGAGCAAGCAAGAGGCGGAGATCTTCAACGATCTGTCCCTCTTTGATGTGGATATATTGAATAACTTCATTGATGAATGGTTTGACAACCCAAGCCTCAGTATCGATGATCTTCAGCTCCCAATTGGCATCAGTGTCTCCTTCCACGGAGCCATTGCTCATGAGCTGGCTCTGGCTCAGAAGATTGTCGAACTGAAGAACAGAATTGACTATGAGAAGGCTCTATTCAAGAAGCACATGGCCAAGCTCAGCGTGGCTGATGTTCAAAACTTCAAGCAGATGAAACACCTCGCTGAAAAATGTGTTCAGGCTCACAACGAAGCAGAAAAAGCGCAAGGCACTTGGGCGTCCTGGCATCGACCCCAAGATGGCTGCCAAGAAGAAGCCTGCTGTGGCCCAAGCTGAAGCATCAGGGCAGGAAGCACCTCGCATTGTCTTCCCTGCCAGTATGACAGGCTCGAAGCCTAAGGTCCCCACAGTAGCTTCAGAACTCAAGAAAACAAGGGCAGCTGAAGTCGAAGCCAGAAAGTGCAAGAACAAGAATGCCACTGATGATGCTCCACAAACCAAGAAGCGGAAGACGAAGTCTTCAAAGAAAGATCGGGCTGCTCCCTCAGAGCCCCTTGTTGTCGAGCCCATCTCAGTTGCTCAGCCTGCATCCGCATACCAAGAGCGTCAGATAGTGATCCACGAGCTTGCTTTCACAGAGGCTCCTGAAGCTGAAGAAGTTCCAGCTGTTGACCCCACCGTAGCTGAAGACATTGGTCCCCAAGACAATGTAGATGATGATGAAGTCCTTCCTCGGATAGAGCACCAAATGGTATCATCGCATGTTCTCACGAACAGGGAACTCATCAGCATTGGTTGTCCCCTGACGCCAATTGCTCAGGATGATTCATGGGCTGATCGCCCTCAAGACTCCCCCCGTCAAGAAGAATCACCAAGTACTCCACCACCTCAAGTCACCACTTCGGTGCTTGACGATGACGACTATGTGGTACAGCCAACTCCCTCTCCAAAAGCGTTGCCCGCATTCCGCAGGCTTCGCAAAGGGCCAAGGCCACAAGTAACTCTGCCGAGCGTTCTAGAAGGAGAAGTGTGACACAACTCAGTGGCACGTCAAGTGTTTCCTGAAGCCACTCCAACTGCGAACATCTCTGAGTTTGAAGCACAGGCTGCTGAAGACATTCTGGCTGCATCAGCCGATGACAACCAAGAACCGCGTCATGAAGAAGAGTGAGCTGCCACACCTCCTACCAACCAAGAAGTTGTTCTCGAGGAGAACGAGTCTGTGCCCGACCCTCCAGCTACTCAAGTGGAGGTTGAAAACATTGAGGTCGCCACCCACAACACCACTGAAGCCAATGATGTTGTCATGGCTGAAGATATTGTGGCGCCTGAAACGAATATGGTGCCTGAAGCTAATAGTGCACCTGAAGCCAATGTGCTGCTTGAAGCCCAGGTCAATGCCACTGCTCCTGTACCGCCTCCAAGGCCTCACACCATTGAGCAAGCATTTGATCGTGGTCAACTTGTCAGCGTCCGCTGGCCCATTCTGGTTCCTCCGCCTGCTCCCAGACCGCAGTTTGATTATCATGTGGAGCACAGGCCTCAGGTCCAGAAGCCAAAGCCCAGGCTGCCAAGGTTTCTGTTGGAAATATGCCCTAGAGGCAATAATAAAATGGTTATTATTATATTTCCTTGTTCATGATAATTGTCTATTGTTCATGCTATAATTGTGTTATCCGGAAATCGTAATACATGTGTGAATACATAGACCACAACATGTCCCTAGTGAGCCTCTAGTTGACTAGCTCGTTGATCAACAGATAGTCATGGTTTCCTGACTATGGACATTGGATGTCATTGATAACGGGATCACATCATTAGGAGAATGATGTGATGGACAAGACCCAATCCTAAGCATAGCACAAGATCGTGTAGTTCCTTTGCTAGAGCTTTTCCAAATGTCAAGTATCATTTCCTTAGACCATGAGATTCTGCAACTCCCGGATACCATAGGAGTGCTTTGGGTGTGCCAAACGTCACAACGTAACTGGGTGGCTATAAAGGTGCACTACGGGTATCTCCGAAAGTGTCTGTTGGGTTGGCACGAATCGAGACTGGGATTTGTCACTCCGTATGACGGAGAGGTATCTCTAGGCCCACTCGGTAATGCATCATCATAATGAGCTCAATGTGACCAAGTGTTTGGTCACGGGATCATGCATTACGGTACGAGTAAAGTGACTTGCCGATAACGAGATTGAACAAGGTATTGGGATACCGACGATCGAATCTCAGGCAAGTAACGTACCGATTGACAAAGGGAATTGTATACGGGATTGATTGAATCCTCGACATCGTGGTTCATCCGATGAGATCATCGTGGAACATGTGGGAGCCAACATGGGTATCCAGATCCCGCTGTTGGTTACTGACCGGAGAGTCGTCTCGGTCATGTCTGCATGTCTCCCGAACCCGTAGGGTCTACACACTTAAGGTTCGGTGACGCTAGAGTTGTAGAGATATTAGTATGCGGTTAACCAAAAGTTGTTCGGAGTCCCGGATGAGATCCCGGACATCACGAGGAGTTCCGGAATGGTCCGGAGGTAAAGATTTATATATGGGAAGTCCTATTTTGGCCACCGGAAAATGTTCGGGATTTTTCGGTATTGTACCGGGAAGGTTCTAGAAGGTTCCGAAGTGGGGCCCACCTGCATGGGGGACCCACATGAACGTGGGTAGTGGGGGCAAGGCCCCACACCCCTGGTCAAGGCGCACCAAGATCCCACCTTAGAAGGAATAAGATCATATCCCGAAGGGATAAGATCAAGATCCCTAAAAAAGGGGGATAACAATCGGTGGGGAAGGGAAATGATGGGATTTCTTTTCCCCACCTTTGCCAACGCCCCAATGGACTTGGAGGGCAAGAAACCAGCCCCCTCCACCCCTATATATAGTGGGGAGGCGCATGGGAGCAGCACCCCAAGCCACTGGCGCCTCCCTCTCCCTCCCGTGACACCTCTCCCTCTCGCTGAGCTTGGCGAAGCCCTGCCGAGATCCCCGCTGCTTCCACCACCACGCCGTCGTGCTGCTGGATCTCCATCAACCTCACCCTCCCCTTGCTGGATCAAGAAGGAGGAGACGTCTTCCCCAACCGTACGTGTGTTGAACGCGGATGTGCCGTCCGTTCGGCGCTCGGTCATCGGTGATTTGGATCACGACGAGTACGACTCCATCAACCCCGTTCACTTGAACGCTTCCGCTCGCGATCTACAAGGGTATGTAGATGCACTCTTTTCCCTCTCGTTGCTAGAAGACTCCATAGATTGTTCTTGGTGATGCGTAGAATTTTTTTTAATTTCTGCAACGATCTCCAACAGTGGCATCATGAGCTAGGTCTATGCGTAGTTTCTATGCACGAGTAGAACACAAACTTGTTGTGGGCGTAGATGTTGTCAATTTTCTTGCCACTACTAGTCTTATCTTGTTTCGGCGGCATCGTGGGATGAAGCGGCCCGGACCGACCTTACACGTACGCTTACGTGAGACAGGTTCCACCGACTGACATGCACTAGTTGCATAAGGTGGCTAGCAGGTGTCTGTCTCTCCCACTTTAGTCGGATCGGATTCGATGAAAAGGGTCCTTATGAAGGGTAAATAAAAGTTGGCATATCACGTTGTGGTTTTACGTAGGTAAGAAACGTTCTTGCTAGAAACCTATAGAAGCCACGTAAAAACATGCAACAACAATTAGAGGACGTCTAACTTGTTTTTGCAGCATATGCCTTGTGATGTGATATGGCCAAAAGGATGTGATGAATGAAATATATGTGATGTATGAGATTGATCATGTTCTTGTAATAGGAATCACGACTTGCATGTCGATGAGTATGACATCCGGCAGGAGCCATAGGAGTTGTCTTTATTTTTTGTATGACCTGCGTGTCATTGAATAACGCCATGTAAATTACTTTACTTTATTGCTAAACACGTTAGCCATAGAAGTAGATGTAATCGTTGGCGTGACAACTTCATGAAGACACGATGATGGAGATCATGATGATGGAGATCATGGTGTCATGCCGGTGACGAAGATGATCATGGCGCCCCGAAGATGGAGATCAAAGGAGCAATATGATACTGGCCATATCATGTCACTATTTGATTGCATGTGATGTTTATCATGTTTTACATCTTATTTGCTTAGAACGAAGGTAGCTTAAATAAGATGATCCCTCGCAATAATTTCAAGAAAGTGTTCCCCCTAACTATGCACCGTTGCGAAGGTTCGTTGTTTCGAAGCACCATGTGATGATCGGGTGTGATAGATTCTAACGTTCGAATACAATGGGTGTAAGCCAGATTTACACACGCAATACACTTAGGTTTACTTGACGAGCCTAGCATGTACAGACATGGCCTCAGAACACGGAAGACCGAAAGGTCGAGCATGAGTCGTATAGAAGATACGATCAACATGAAGATGTTCACCGATGTTGACTAGCCCGTCTCACGTGATGATCGGACACGGCCTAGTTGACTCAGATCATGTTTCACTTAGATGACTAGAGGGATGTCTATCTGAGTGGGAGTTCATTGAATAATTTGATTAGATGAACTTAATTATCATGAACTTAGTCTAAAATCTTTACAATATGTCTTGTAGATCAAATGGTCCACGCTAATGTTGCCCTCAACTTCAACGCGTTCATAGAGAAAACCAAGCTGAAAGATGATGGCAGCAACTATACGGACTGGGTCCGGAACCTGAGGATCATCCTCATAGCTGCCAAGAAAGATTATGTCCTAGAAGCACCGCTAGGTGACGCACCCAGAGAACCAAGACGTTATGAACGCTTGGCAGCAGCGTGCTGATGATTACTCCCTCGTTCAGTGCGGCATGCTGTACAGCTTAGAACCGGGGCTCCAAAAGCGTTTTGAGCAACACGGAGCATATGAGATGTTCGAAGAGCTGAAAATGGTTTTCCAAGCTCATGCCCGGGTCGAGAGATATGAAGTCTCCGACAAGTTCTTCAGTTGTAAGATGGAGGAAAATAGTTCTGTCAGTGAGCACATACTCAAAATGTCTGGGTTACACAACCGCTTGACTCAGCTGGGAGTTAATCTCCCGGATGACGCGGTCATTGACAGAATCCTTCAGTCACTTCCACCGAGCGACAAGAGCTTTGTGATGAACTTCAATATGCAGGGGATGGAAAAGACCATTCCTGAGGTATATTCAATGCTGAAATCAGCGGAGGTGTAGATCAAAAAGGAACATCAAGTGTTGATGGTGAATAAAACCACTAAGTTCAAGAAAGGCAAGGGTAAGAAGAACTTCAAGAAGGACGGCAAGGGAGTTGCCGCGCCCGGTAAGCCAGTTGCTGGGAAGAAGCCAAAGAATGGACCCAAGCCTGAGACTGAGTGCTTTTATTGCAAGGGAAGTGGTCATTCGAAGCGGAACTGCCCCAAGTACTTAGCGGACAAGAAGGCCGGCAACACCAAAGGTATATGTGATATACATGTTATTGATGTGTACCTTACCAGCACTCGTAGTAGCTCCTGGGTATTTGATACCGGTGCGGTTGCTCATATTTGTAACTCAAAGCAGGAGCTGCGGAATAAACGGAGACTGGCAAAGGACGAGGTGACGATGCGCGTCGGGAATGGTTCCAAGGTCGATGTGATCGCCGTCGGCACGCTACCTCTACATTTACCTACGGGATTAGTGTTAAACCTCAATAATTGTTATTTAGTGCCAGCTTTGAGCATGAACATTGTATCAGGATCTCGTTTAATTCGAGATGGCTACTCATTTAAATCCGAGACTAATGGTTGTTCTATTTATATGAGAGATGTGTTTTATGGTCATGCCCCGCTGGTTAATGGTTTATTCTTAATGAATCTCGAACGTAGTGTTACACATATTCATAGTGTGAATACCAAAAGATGTAGGGTTGATAATGATAGTCCCACATACTTGTGGCACTGCCGTCTTGGTCACATTGGTGTCAAACGCATGAAGAAGCTCCATGCAGATGGACTTTTGGAGTCTCTTGATTACGAATCATTTGACACGTGTGAACCATGCCTCATGGGTAAGATGACCAAGACTCCGTTCTCCGGAACAATGGAGCAAGCAACCAACTTATTGGAAATCATACATACTGATGTGTGCGGCCCAATGAGTGTTGAGGCTCGCGGTGGCTATCGTTATGTTCTCACTCTCACTGATGACTTGAGTAGATATGGGTATGTCTACCTAATGAAACACAAGTCTGAGACCTTTGAAAAGTTCAAGGAATTTCAGAGTGAGGTTGAGAATCAACGTGACAGGAAAATAAAGTTCTTACGATCAGATCGTGGAGGGGAATATTTGAGTCACGAATTTGGCACACACTTAAGGAAATGTGGAATAGTTTCACAACTCACGCCGCCTGGAACACCTCAGCGAAATGGTGTGTCCGAACGTCGTAATCGCACTCTATTGGATATGGTGCGATCCATGATGTCTCTTACCGATCTACCACTCTCATTTTGGGGCTATGCTTTAGAGACTGCCGCATTCACTTTAAATAGGGCTCCGTCAAAATCCGTTGAGACGACACCGTATGAATTATGGTTTGGGAAGAAACCTAAGCTGTCGTTTCTAAAAGTTTGGGGATGCGATGCTTATGTCAAGAAACTTCAACCTGAAAAGCTCGAACCCAAGTCGGAAAAATGCGTCTTCATAGGATACCCTAAGGAAACCATTCGGTATACCTTCTACCTCAGATCCGAAGGCAAGATCTTTGTTGCCAAGAACGGGTCCTTTCTGGAGAAAGAGTTTCTCTCAAACGAAGTAAGTGGGAGGAAAGTGGAACTTGATGAAGTACTACCTCTTGAACCGGAAAGTAGCGCAGCTCAGGAAGATGTTCCTGTGGTGCCTGCACTGACTAGAGAGGAATCTAATGATGATGATCAAGGTACTTCGGATCAAGTTACTACTGAACTTCATAGGTCCATGAGGACACGTTCCACACCAGAGTGGTAGGGCAACCCTGTCCTGGAAATCATGTTGTTGGACAACGGTGAACCTTCGAACTATGAAGAAGCAATGGCGGGCCCAGATTCCAACAAATGGCTTGAAGCCATGCAATCCGAGATAGGATCCACGTATGAAAACAAAGTGTGGACTTTGACAGACTTGCCCGATGATCGGCGAGAGATAGAAAACAAATGGATCTTTAAGAAGAAGACGGACGCGGATGGTAATGTTACCATCTATAAAGCTCGACTTGTCGCTAAGGGTTATTGACAAGTTCAAGGGGTTGACTACGATGAGACTTTCTCACCCGTAGCGAAGCTGAAGTCCGTCCGAATCATGTTAGCAATTGCCGCATACTATGATTATGAGATATGGCAAATGGACGTCAAAACGGCATTCCTTAACGACTTTCTTAAGGAAGAATTGTATATGATGCAGCCGGAAGGTTTTGTCGATCCTAAGAATGCTAACAAGGTATGCAAGCTCCAGCGCTCCATCTATGGGCTGGTGCAAGCATCTCGGAGTTGGAACATTCGATTTGATGAGATGATCAAAGCGTTTGGGTTTACACACACTTATGGAGAAGCCTGTGTTTACAAGAAAGTGAGTGGAAGCTCTGTAGCATTTCTCATATTATATGTGGATGACATACTGTTGATGGGAAATGATATAGAATTCTCGGGAAGCATAAAGGCCTACTTGAACAAGTGTTTTTCAATGAAGGACCTTGGAGAAGCTGCTTATATATTAGGCATCAAGATCTATAGAGATAGATCAAGACGCCTCATTGGTCTTTCACAAAGTACGTACCTTGACAAGATATTGAAGAAGTTCAATATGGATCAGTCCAAGAAGGGGTTCTTGCCTGTATTGCAAGGTGTGCAATTGAGCACGGCTCAATGCCCGACTACGGCAGAAGATAGAGAAAAGATGAGTGTCGTCCCCTATGCCTCGGCCATAGGGTCTATTATGTATGCCATGCTGTGTACCAGACCTGATGTAAACCTTGCCGTAAGTTTGGTAGGAAGGTACCAAAGTAATCCCGGCATGGAACACTGGACAGCGGTCAAGAATATCCTGAAGTACCTGAAGAGGACTAAGGATATGTTTCTCGTTTATGGAGGTGACGAAGAGCTCGTCGTAAAGGGTTACGTCGATGCTAGCTTCGACACAGATCTGGATGACTCTAAGTCACAAACCGGATACGTGTATATTTTGAATGGTGGGGCAGTAAGCTGGTGCAGTTGCAAGCAAAGCTTGTGGCGGGATCTACATGTGAAGCGGAATACATGGCGGCCTCAGAGGCAGCACAAGAAGCAATCTGGGTGAAGGAGTTCATTACCGACCTAGGAGTTATTCCCAATGCGTCGGGCCCGATGACTCTCTTCTGTGACAACACTGGAGCTATTGCCCTTGCCAAGGAGCCCAGGTTTCACAGGAAGACCAGGCATATGAAGCGTCGCTTCAACTCCATTCGTGAAAATGTTCAAAATGGAGACATAGATATTTGTAAAGTACATACGGACCTGAATGTAGCAGATCCGTTGACTAAACCTCTCCCTAGAGCAAAACATGATCAACACCAGAACTCTATGGGTGTTCGATTCATCACAATGTAACTAGATTATTGACTCTAGTGCAAGTGGGAGACTGTTGGAAATATGCCCTAGAGGCAATAATAAAATGGTTATTATTATATTTCCTTGTTCGTGATAATTGTCTATTGTTCATGCTATAATTGTGTTATCCGGAAATCGTAATACATGTGTGAATACATAGACCACAACATGTCCCTAGTGAGCCTCTAGTTGACTAGCTCGTTGATCAACAGATCTGGTTTCCTGACTATGGACATTGGATGTCATTGATAACGGGATCACATCATTAGGAGAATGATGTGATGGACAAGACCCAATCCTAAGCATAGCACAAGATCGTGTAGTTCCTTTGCTAGAGCTTTTCCAAATGTCAAGTATCATTTCCTTAGACCATGAGATTGTGCAACTCCCGGATACCATAGGAGTGCTTTGGGTGTGCCAAACGTCACAACGTAACTGGGTGGCTATAAAGGTGCACTACGGGTATCTCCGAAAGTGTCTGTTGGGTTGGCACGAATCGAGACTGGGATTTGTCACTCCGTATGACGGAGAGGTATCTCTAGGCCCACTCGGTAATGCATCATCATAATGAGCTCAATGTGACCAAGTGTTTGGTCACGGGATCATGCATTACGGTACGAGTAAAGTGACTTGCCGATAACGAGATTGAACAAGGTACTGGGATACCGACGATCGAATCTCAGGCAAGTAACGTACCGATTGACAAAGGGAATTGTATACGGGATTGATTGAATCCTCGACATCGTGGTTCATCCGATGAGATCATCGTGGAACATGTGGGAGCCAACATGGGTATCCAGATCCCGCTGTTGGTTATTGACCGGAGAGTCGTCTCGGTCATGTCTGCATGTCTCCCGAACCCGTAGGGTCTAGACACTTAAGGTTCGGTGACGCTAGAGTTGTAGAGATATTAGTATGCGGTTAACCGAAAGTTGTTCGGAGTCCCGTATGAGATCTCGGACGTCACGAGGAGTTCCGGAATGGTCCGGAGGTAAAGATTTATATATGGGAAGTCCTATTTTGGCCACCGGAAAATGTTCGGGATTTTTCGGTATTGTACCGGGAAGGTTCTAGAAGGTTCCGAAGTGGGGCCCACCTACATGGGGGGACCCACATGAACGTGGGTAGTGGGGGCAAGGCCCCACACCCCTGGTCAAGGCGCACCAAGATCCCACCTTAGAAGGAATAAGATCATATCCCGAAGGGATAAGATCAAGATCCCTAAAAAAGGGGGATAACAATCGGTGGGGAAGGGAAATGATGGGATTTCTTTTCCCCACCTTTGCCAACGCCCCAATGGACTTGGAGGGCAAGAAACCAGCCCCCTCCACCCCTATATATAGTGGGGAGGCGCATGGGAGCAGCACCCCAAGCCCTTGGCGCCTCCCTCTCCCTCCCGTGACACCTCTCCCTCTCGCTGAGCTTGGCGAAGCCCTGCCGAGATCCCCGCTGCTTCCACCACCACGCCGTCGTGCTGCTGGATCTCCATTAACCTCTCCCTCCCCTTGCTGGATCAAGAAGGAGGAGACGTCTTCCCCAACCGTACGTGTGTTGAACGCGGAGGTGCCGTCCGTTCGGCGCTCGGTCATCGGTGATTTGGATCACTGCGAGTACGACTCCATCAACCCCGTTCACTTGAACGCTTCCGCTCGCGATCTACAAGGGTATGTAGATGCACTCTTTTCCCTCTCGTTGCTAGAAGACTCCATAGATTGTTGTTGGTGATGCGTAGAATTTTTTTTAATTTCTGCAACGATCTCCAACAGTTTCCAGGTACTGCGACTTTGCCAGGATCGTTCAATGTGAATAGCTTCAAAGCACACAACACCTTCTTTGATAGTGCTAAGAACCCATATTCGAAGCCAATAATTTCATCTGATCGGTTCTGGAGCTATCAGCAGCGCAGTTGCTACTCTTGTATCTTATACAATCATGGGCGCATCTTTCCCCATATGCGTCTAGACTGCAAAGACATTGCTGGCATGTCCTGCTTGGAAGAAGCCCTAGACTGCTTCAGAGATGCTGGTCTTCTGCAGTTTGTGACCAAAAAGAAAATTGGAATGAGGAGCTTTTGCTACAATTCTATGCCACTCTTCACATTCGCGGCTACAACAGGGATCCGAAGACTTGGATCCTTGAGTGGATGACAGGCAATGTTCACCATGAAGCCCAAGCCCAAGATATTATTGAGCTTACTACCCTGCCCACTCCAGGTGAACTCTATGAACCTGGTTGTCAGCTTCATCGCAATGCTTTGGAGAGCATATTCCAGAAGCTTGAGCCGAACATGAGTCAAATGCTTAGCATGATGAAGCCACTGCCTAGAGATGCTGAATATCCAACGGAATTCTTTGTTGAAGACCTAGAGTATCTGCCCCGCACCATCTATCATATCATACGACGAACTCTCTACCCTGTCAAAGGACATTCTCCTGCAGTGAAGCTTGAAGGAGCAATGAAGACATTGGTTTTCTATATCCTCAATGGCATCAGCTTCATTACTCAGGATTTCTTCATCAGGCAACTTGCTGCATCTGGTTCTGATCTCTTTGGTTTGAAGTTTTATGCTCCATGCGTAATGCGCCTCATCAAGCTCCACTCTTCTGTCAACTATCAGCCCTCTGCGCGCAATCATATTATCTTCCTGCCAGAAGTTGATATGTCTGTCGAAGCTATTTACCCAGAGCCTGCCAAGGAGCCAGTTTATCTTCACAATGTTGATCGCCAAAGTTTCTCACAACCGATTGAGGGTGTTCTTGCTGCAACTCGTGTTTATCCTCTGGCTCGTACTACACGTGCACCTCATCGTGCAACAATTGAAGCCACTGAAAGCACTATTGCTCAAAGGCCTCGGAAGCGATCTTGAGTTCTCAATGACCGAGAGCTTCTCGTGGCATTACATCAAAAACAGGATAAGCATCATTACTGGCTGAAGCGACAGATGCAGAGCCTCTTGGTGGATGTCAATCGCATTCGCAATCTAGCCACCAAGAATGCATTTGTCACACATGAAACCTGTCGGCGGTTGTGGAAGAGTCTAACATTGCTCAGTTCTGAAGATCATCTTCAACAAGATGGCTTCACAGAGAGATTTAAATTTGATTCCACTCCTCCTAGGAACGTTGTCTTCCGCCGGACTCCCTCTCTTGAAGACTCTGAGTACTCCTCCTCGGTGACCACTGTCAATGCCAGAGTCATCGATGACGAAGATGATGCTACTTCACCTACTACAACTTCGCCGCGTATCGACACTGCAACAAGTTCTTCTGCACCACCGGACACCAACGTCGACCCTGGACCTTCACCTACTCCTCATGGGAACGAGTAGACGCTCTATGTCTTCAAACCTTTTTGGTCCTTACTGACAAAAGGGGGAGAAGCATATGAGTTGATAGTCTTCAAGCGGGTCCTTATAGGTGGTTGCTATACTTTTTGCCAAGTGTTTACAACTCTCGCTTTTGATACATTTGGTTCTTTGAGTTGTAACACTTAAACTTGATGGTCGTCTGCTACCTTTTCTGTCAACTATGTGATGCGATGATAAATTCCGCATGTGCGACGATAAATTCCGCACGAAGTCATGCCGCAGACGTCCATTTTTCATTATGCATGTCATTATCTTCGTTATATCTTTTCATGCATGATGAATTGTCTTCTTAAGTTGAAGAGGATCTCCACAAGTACAACCTGCCATGTGCATTTGCATTCAAAAGCAAAATACTTATATGCACATCTCCAGGGGGAGCCTTTTATTACTTATGAAGACAATGCCTTAACCCTTACAATTTCACATACTTTTATCCCCGTTGAAAACTTCAACCAGTTTGTCATCAATCACCAAAAAGGGGGAGATTGTAAGTGCATCTAGTGCCACCCCTAGTTGGTTTTGGAGTATTGACGACAAACCTGGTTGAGGGACTAATGTGTTTGTGAGAATTGCAGGATAACACAGGTAGTAGTCCCTCATTGATTCGGTTTACCTACCGGAGATGACCCATAAAAATGTGTGAAGACATTGAAGACAATGGTGGTATGTGAAGATATTCACAACGAAGATTATGACTCGAGAAGACGTTCACGTGAAGACTATGGAGTGCGAAGACATAGCTGTTTCGTAGTTTCCTTTTCTTCTTCGTTGAGTGATAGGAACCACCGTACTGTTAAGTGGGGTCCAAGTGAACAAAGTCAGAGTGACTGAAGTGATGCTCAACCAAATCCTATGTCTTCGAGCGAAGACAATGAGAGCAAATCTTATCCAGAGCTGGATGAGTCAGCTTTACTTGTAGCCCAAGCCAAGCTGCCGCGTGTGTTTGAAATCTAACCGTTGGACACGTGTCAGTTCCTTAGTGACACAGGGTCATTTCGGACAAATCATGTCGGGTTACCTAGTGGCTATAAATAGCCCACCCCCTACACCATAAATTGGTGGCTGCTCAGAGTTAGTGCACGGCTTTTGTCGTTTGAGAGCAACCCACCTCGAAGCCTTTGAGAGAAAGATCCTTGTGAGGACAAAGCCCAAAACACCCAGAGCCCAAAGAGTGTTTGGCATCACTGAAGTCTTTCTGTCCGCGTGATCTGAAGACTTGTTACACTTGAGGATTGTGAATCCTCCAACCGGTTAGGCGTCGCGTTCTGAGCATCCAAGAGTCATTGTGGATTGCTGGTGAACGAAGTCTGTGAAGGTTCGGAAGTCTACCTTGAAGACTTACCAGAGTGATTCGGCGAAGATTAAGTGTCCTTAGCTCAAGGGGAATAAGGTGAAGACGCAGTCTTCTGAGTTAAATCTCAGCCTCCCTAACCAGACGTACAGTTGTCACAGCAACTGGAACTGGTCCAACAAATCCTTGTCCTCACCAAGCAACTGGTTCTATCTCTTACTCCGCTTTACTCACAGTTTGTCTTCGTGAAGTCCTTGCCTGCTTGCATTAACTGTTTGACTTCACTGTGTGATGACTATTGTTGTTTGGCTTCATACTATCTTCCATCCTGATCCATACTGCCTAGCTGCTATTAGTCTTCGTGCTTTCACTTCATTGAATACTTGACTATGGCTTGCCTAGTGTAGTCTACCTTCCGCTGCATGTCAATAGGTTCATTTCTATTGCTTGTCTTTGAAACTCCCATGTTTTGAAGACTTTCATAAAAATCACCTATTCACCCCCCCTCTAGTTGATAACTAGCACTTTTAGTCGGGGCCAGTTATATGTCCATCACTAGACAAGCAACTACAAACATTGTAACCCGACTGCAATTGCACGGATACAATGCGACTGTAATTGGGGTCGGGATGACAGTTGTCGGGGCCAGTTGCATGTCTACCAGTAGACATGCAACTACAAGCATTGTGACTCGACTGGAGTTGCACAAGTACAAAATGACTACAACTAGGGCCGGGAGGGGAGTTGTTGGGACAAGTTGCATGTCCGCCACTAGACATGCAACTGCAAGCTTTGCAACCCAAGTGCAACTGGGATCGAGAGGGTGGTTGTCAGGCCAGTTGCGTGTCCATCACTAGACATGCAACTGTAAGCGTTATAACTCGACTGCAACTGCAGGGGCACGCACATGACTACAACTGGACCGGGTGGGGAGTTGTTGGGCTAATTGCATGTCCATTACTAGACATGACACTACAAACGTTGTAACCGACTGCAACTGCATTGGCACACATGTGATTGCAATTGGGGTCGGGAGGGGGGCTGCCGGTCCAGTTGCATGTCCATCACTAGACATGCAACAACAAGCATTGTAATTCCACTGCAACTGGGTTGGGTGGGGAGTTTTCGGGCCAGTTGCATGTCTGTCACTAGAGACGCAACTGCAAAGCATTTCTAACCGACTGCAGCTGCATGGGCACATACGTGACTGCAACTGGGGTCGGGAGGGGGTTGTCGAACAAGTTGCATGTCCATCACTAGACATGCAACTCCAAGTGTTATAACAGACTGCAACTGCATGGTCACACACGTGATTGCAACTGGGGTCGGAAGGAGGTTGTCGGGCCAGTTTATTTAGAAAAAGTTGTCAGACCAGTTGCATGTCCATCAATAGGCATGCAACTGCAAGCATTGAACAGACTGCAACTACACTTACACAAAAGCGATTTCAACTTGGGGTGGATGTTGAGTTGTCGGGGCAATTGCACAAAGAAACTGCAACAGGGGCGGGGAGGGGGTTGTAGGTCCAGTTGCATGTCCATGACTTCACATGCAAATGCAAGCATTTTAACCAGACTGCAACTACACGAAAACAAAATGACTGCGACTGGAGTGGGCTAAGGAGTTGTTGGGGTGAGTTGCATGTGCACCACTGGACATACAATTCTAAGTGTTGTAACCATTGCAACCGCATAGGGCGCAAAGGGACAACAACTAGGATCTAGAGAGTGTTGTCCGGCCAATTGTGTGTCCACCACTAGATATGCAATTGTGAGTTAGCATGACTGTAACTGCATGAGGGTCAAAGCAATTGCAACTGGGGTGGGAACTACATGAGGGTCAAAGCAATTGCAACTGGGATGGGAAGTGGTTATCGGGCTAGTTGCATGTCCACATCTAGCGCAACTTCAAGGGTCGGAACATGCATGCAACTGCAAGCGCCGCACCACTAGATATGATCTACTTTTATTTAATTTAATCTCATTTATTCTTTTCACAACACGAGTATGCAAAAAGTTTTTTTGGTTGCTTTTTTCTTTCAAAAAATATCCCACCAGTCACAATTAGGGGTTTTTTTATTTACTTTTACCATGGACACTAACATGCACATGCAGATAGTTTTTTTATTGGGTATTTTCTGAATAAAAACTCAATGTTTCTTTTGTCGTTTTGCATAATTTTTTGTAACAAGTGCTATTTTGGTTTAAATAATATAAAATAAATAGTTACAAGAGTAAATAAAAAATGTGTGTGGCAGCTGACCCTTTCATATGTTCAGCCTAATGTGTTTGGCCAAAATTGGAAAACTCCGAGCAAGAACGGAATACGTGCACACCAGCATATACAACACACAAAGCAAATAATAAAGAAAACCAGGGAATGGGCCGAAACCAAAGTTTTGGACAAAAGGCCCGTTGGCAAACTGACAAACGGGATGGGACAACAAAGTGAATGAGAACAAACTATGTCTCATCTAACTGAGTTCTAGCCACTCCCATTTTTTTTCCATGTTCCAAATATAAATGTGCCATGATAAAGAACGGAAATAATATACCATGCATTGTTCAATAAATTTGCCATGGGCCAATTTTTTTTGCCATGGTCCAAAGAAAAGGAATTTCCATTGGCCAAAAAAAGAAAGAGAAAAGTCTACATTCCAACCCGAACTAAACACTCGATTCTATTTACAACCCTTATAATTGAAGCCGGTCAAATTGCACCCCTCAACTTATCACAAAGTTTAAAACACAACCTTAATCTGGTTTTGGGCTGGTCAACTGGTTTTGATCGAAGTCAATGCTGACTGGGCATGCCAGCTCACACAAGTACTATCTAAAACTTACCCCACCCCCATCTCTCTCTCGAATTTCGATGCAGTTACACCCAATGTTTTAAATAGCGGGCTATTGCCAAATAGCGGCGGACCTCAAAATCAGCTATAGCGGGCTACAGCGGGCTATTTGTACATGGGACTATTTAGCGGCACCTTGCTGAAAAGACTATATAGCGAGCTATAGCCGGCTATTTAAAACATTCTTACACCCCAAGCCTGGCCCCGGTCCCTGCTGCGCCACCTAGGACGGCTCCAACCGCCACTCGGGCTCATCAGCAACCGAAGACCTGCAACGCGGCCCCACGCAAGGTTCCAGCTGGTCAGCAGGGGAGAAGAACCCAGGCTCGGGGCCGCCGGGGAACCTCCAGGACGGGGTGTTGTAGCGGCGGGCAGCGATGGTGCTAGGCTAGCGATGCGAGAGGAGTTGTGCGGGCGAGCAGGAGCTAGCAGAGAAAAGGACGTGGTCTGCACGGACGCGGGAGGTTGCGGGGCCGCTAGGGAGCTTGCCGACCACATCTTCTAACGGTGGAGCTCGGCCGGAAGTGGGGGAAAACTTGTCAGCGTCATTCATTTCTGCTAGTTCGGAGCAATCCAGGGGAGCGACGCGAGGCTATTTGGATAGATTCCTGGGAACAACATGGTCGGGAGCAGTGGTGGGGTCCGATGTAGGCAGCGGTAGAGCTAGACGAATGGCTCATTGATGTTGCTCATTCCTGAAATTGGCGACATAATGGAGTTAGAGAGACATAGAAGATTCTAGAGTCAAGGTTAATTGAAAGATGGCACACCGACGGCACGACATGCTCGAGATCGGTGCTGTGACAATTCATGTCGGACACGTCGAAGTAAGGGGCCTCCGTAAAAATTGGTGGGCTTGACATGGTATAGGAAGGGGATGGAGGGAAACGGAGCAAGCTCGCGTGGTCGAGGTGCCCTTTGACGCTGTACCAGGGAGCACGTTCTTTCCCCTTCCCTTCGCTCCTCCGTAGCCTTCGACAAGGACATGGATCTCAGGAACGACGACGAGCGTGCTAGACAGTGCAGAGGGGGTGCCAATCCCACTCCAAAGTTGGTCGCGACGAGGAAGACATCCTCTTCCCCAGAGCAATGGATGCCAACAAGAGGCCAGTGAGTGGCGGCTGAAGGCGGGGAGCAGTCGCTGATGGAGGCTACAAGGAGAAGCTTACATGGTGGCTGTCGGGATCCCGGCGGGGTTGATGGCGATGACCCGGGTGCAGCAGTGCCACGAGAGAAAACCAAGCGCACTTGAGGGGAGCGCGTCAGCCGCCCGCTGCTCACGCGCCCGCCCACAACGCCCTGTCCTGGAGGTCCCCCAGCAACCCAGCGCTTGGAAGCTTCTCCCCTGTTGACCAGCTAGAACCTTTCATAGGGCGGTGTGGTGGTATGGCAGCGCCACCGGTCTCCGTCCATTGGCGGCAGCCCTGAGTGGAGGTTGGAGGCGTCCCATGCATGCGGCTTCGGCGGGGACTGCGGTCGGTCTCGGGGTGGGCGAAAACATTTTGTGAAGCTTAGGCTCCTGGGCACCTCCTTATCAAGCCATCCATTTCTGCATGGCGATTCGTGCAAGTACTTTTTTTTTCTCTTATAGTATAAAGCAACATATGAACTTCAAACTTTGCAGCACAACAAAACATTCTAACTACAATGTGGGAAAAATCTTTGGGAATTTTTTCGTGCATCATAAATAATAAAAATAAATTTTTTAATAAAAAACTCATTATGTATTCTTATGTCGGACCAAGAAATCTGAAAGTTTTCTTTTCATATTTTAGTAAGAATGTTTTATTGTCTTGCAAAGTTTGGAGTTCATATGTTGTTGTATTTGGAAGAAATAAAAAAGAGAAAAATTCATGTAGTAAGTTAGTTGTCAAGCATGGATCTCAAAGATATATTGGAGGATACAGATAAGGGGTGTCCAGGAGCCCCGGCTCAAAAAATCTCGGGGTGGGACTGAATCGAGAAGGGGGGTGAGGGTAAGTTTACATGTTGCATGCATGAGCTGGCATGCCGAGTCAGCATTGACTTCGATCAAAGCCAGTTGACTAGCCCGAAAACAAGACCAGTGTTGTGTTTTGAACTTGGTGGTAAGTTAAGAGTTCAATTCAGCCGGTTATAAAGATGAAGGTTCTAAAACAAACCGAGTGTTTAGCTCGGGGTTGAAATGTCGACTTCTCTTAAAAAAATGTCAAGGTCCATAAAGTCAATTGTTATGGTCCAAAGAAAAGAAATTTGGCATAGTCTGAAAAATCGAGACAAATTACCTTTGTAGATCACGACAAATGTAGATAAAAATTACATGTATCGGGGCAACTATATGTACCATGACAATGTATTGCATATTATCAACGCAAAATGTTGTATTGGCTAGGTTCAATAAAAACATGATATTGGCAAAAAAAAAGTTCTAAATTGGCATGTGCTCATTAAAAAGTCCTTTTAAAATTGTCGTGGTAAATTTAGAAAAAAAATATTTTCTAAAAAGTAAAAATATCATGGAAAATTTACAAAGTAGATCATGTCAAGAATGTGGATAAAAGTACTTGTATCATGGCAACTGTACATATCATGACAAAATTTTATTTTGTGAAAAGAATGGACATGTGAACTTTATGAAAATATAAGTCTGCCATGATTTTTTTGACATGTGACAAGCTGAGAAATTAATAAAACTGCCATGTTTGAGATTACAATGTCAACGAAATATTTAATTTCCATGGAAAATTTTGTGTTTGCATGTTGTATGATGACTATTATCCAAAAAAACGAGTAGCCATAGAAAATAATAATTACCATGGTCCAATTATTTAAATTTCCATGGTGTAAATAATAAAGATACCATGCTACCTCTATTAGTTCTTATACATGGCAATATTAGTAAGTTTGTCATTTGAAAAGGATGAACGATTTAGAAATTTGCTATGGGCACATGCAAATCTAGGAAAAAATGTGTTGAAATTCTACGTAGGCACACTATTGCAATTGACCACAACTAGGTTGCGGTTAGGTTGGGCCACTCTTTATGTCAGCCCATCTTATCAAACAGACATTGATTCTAGAACTCGAGCTTATCCAATCATTAAAACCGGAGAGGGAATCGTTGCTAGAAGGCTCTTGGCAGTTGGGTCATCTTTTCTTTGTCACTTCATTCATTCTCAGGCCTTAAAAGATCATTTTTAATTATTTCCCTTTCCTTTTTATTTTGATTTTCATGTTTATTCTTTTATTTTCTTTCTATATGTACTTCATTTTTTATATTTTTTTCTTACTTTTCCTTATTTCATTCGTACCTATTACTTATAACTTTTATCAATTTATGTTAAAGTTATTTTATGGTAAACACATGAACATTGTTTTTATTATGTGAACATGTTTTTGAAATCATTAACATTTTTCTTACAAATGACCACTTTATTCTGTAATACAGAAATAACTTTCAGAGATATGTGAACATTTATTTCATAGTCACGGACATTTTAAAATTCAAATATTTTCTTTATGTATATCTAAAAACAATAGATGATTTCTTTTATAATTTCACGCAACACTTTTAAAGTGGCATGAACATTATATTTAGTATACATGAGCAAATCTTAGAGCATGTGCAAGAAAACTAGTTTACTTAATATTTGAGGGTGTTTTTACTACAATATCGTTATTAAAGTAACTAGTTAATGTCTCAGGCGTTGATGCTAGAATTGATCGCAATATGATTCAACGAGATTTGATTATATGAAACATGAACATTTGGATATAGCATATGAGAACTGAAACTAAAAATTCATATGATTTGTTGTATAGTTTTAGAATATTATTGATTGTAAGTAGCATAATAGAATAAAAAATATTTTTCGATCTGTGATTGCATGTTGAGAGAAATATCTTAGTGATGTTTGCATATTTTTATTTTTAAGGTCATATAATATCTAAGTGAAAGTAAATGTAGAAAATATGTATATAATGGACGCAGCGGAAGGTCAGTCCACTTACCTAATGAAAGTCTGCGCACCCTACCATGTGTCCATGTGCAGTTAATGGGCCTAGCCCAACAACAACACTAGAGGAGGCGTGTCTCTAGAAACACATTTCCTGTCTTATTAAAAGGAGAGAATTCCTTATTTGGCCCTTTCTTAGAATTTGCTTCCCTTTTTGGCCCAAAAAACTTTTTTCTTCTCCTTTTGACACTTAAAATTCATTTTGTTTCCTATGTGACACTTCCGTCAGATTTGGCCAGTAACTGTGTTAAGTCTGACATAAAAAGACATTTTTACCGCTAATGTAGTATGTGACCAGATTATTCACATGCAAACAAAGAGGTGATGTGACATATTTTGTCGTGGTTGGATAAATAAAAAAATAGTAACATATGACTAATCATAAAAAAAATTGCGAGGGACTAATAATAGTATGATAGTGGAATAATGACTACCCATTCAGTCTCTACTGTAGACTGTAGTGTATAAATTTGTGCAGATTAATCTTATGGGTGATAGTTTAGACCTCGACGGGTGATGTCCCTGAGCTGTGTTCGCGCCTCAATTTGCTGCACAAGCTTCACGTCTCCATCGAATCGTTCCAAAAAAATGTCTCCTCACTATCATGTACTATACACGAATCAGTAGGATAGTTACGAGAGTATTCCGCCGAGATCGAATTGATCCGATCGATTAAGAGCTAGCTTTTACTGGTTCGCATATGCATGTGAGGTACCGGCTAGACGTGTGTTTCGCAAAATCAATCAAGCTGCTAGCTTGCATGCTTCTTGTGCTAGCTTTGTATGTACTCGTGCGTGAGCAACTGAGTGCCGGGCTCTCGCGGATCGAGCTGTGCAACGCGACGGTTGGGCGCTGGTGCATATGAATATTTGAACGTGGAATCTCCAACGCGCAACACTTTCATACATTCATATTCACGCTCTTTCTCTTCCCTTTCTTGGTGACATTTATTACCACCAGGGGTAAAATTGTCTTTGTAGATCATAGTTAACGCCGGCGGATGGAAAAATGGATGAAAGTGTCACGTAAGGAACAAAATGGAGTTTAAGTGTCAAAAAGGAAAGAAAAAAGTTTTTTGGGGCCAAAAAAGGAACCAAATTTTAAGAAAGGGCCAAATAAGGAATTCTCTCTATTAAAAGTTAGCAATGCCCTTCTCTAAAATAAAGCAAGCAAACCGAATGCTCAATATTTTTCTCTTCCTTTTTTTTTCTGTTTTCCATATTATTTGGGATAAAATAAGTGTGTTTGAAAAACAATGTTCATGTTGTAAATCAAATATTTGCAGATATATGAAATTATTCATCTGTACTTCAAAACATGGTCACAAATATTCATCACGTATTTCAAAACTGTTCATTGCTTTTCCAAAAATACACATACTGAATTTTGAAAATATATTCATCATTTTACTTTTTATTAATAACTAGAAAAGTGGCCCGCTCGATGCGCGGGCTAGAACTTTAGACATTGTAATAATTACCATTACTATTTGATTTGTGTAAAGAAAAATTGGCAGCATCCTTATCGGTTTCTTATTTCTCTAGCATAAATTTAAAATTCCATATAGTTATTTAGCATTATTTTATATATGTGCGAACATTGTCATAAAAGAAAATGCATATATTATGCTTCAGGAAATGACTATTACTGATCCGGGATACGTGCTGGTGAACATCTACAAAATAATTTCTTTTATCATGCATCCCCTTAATATATCATGCTTCACAATATAGAATAACTTTCCTTTTATCGTGCATCACCCTCTCAATATTCCTTTTATCGTGCATCACCCTCTCTCTCTCTCAATATATATATATGTATATGTATGTATATCATGCTTTCTACTTCTCAATATCGTGCATCACCCTCTTCAATGTGTTCAAAACATTATACTTTTTAAATTATTTTTATATAGACATGTTGTTACTCCAGTTTACTCCCTTTATGGTATAATACACAATTTTTAGACATGGATCCTGGTCATGATCAGCGCTCCATCGAGCAGTTTCTTTGGACAGCACAGATACAACAACCTGCTAGATAGGTAAGATCATCCTGTATCAAAATAGCTAAAGAAAGATGCCAGCATCAGAGATCTTAAATGGGCCAGGACGGCCGCAAAATATCTTCACGTGGCTCATAGCCTGAACCTGAGACCGCCGACTCCATGCACAAGGTGCAAGCCTAGTCTCAATAGGGGCATGACAGCGGCGGCGTGCAGCATGTGGCGTCCATCACGTCAATACAGGAGTCTGCCATAGCCCTGTTTTTTTTTTTTTTTTTTTTTTTTTTTTTTTTTTTTTGTGTGGCAGTGGCGTGCGTGAGGCGGGAGTCTGTAGCCCTATTTTTTTTCGTCTCCTTTCAACGATGGGGTCACGTTATGGGAAGAACTAATCCATCTGATGGACCTACTTTCTCTTTTCTTTTCTTGTTTCTACGTTGGAATCTATCTAGGTATTTAAAAAACTTTTCCATGCTAGATGTAATTTTAATTTTAATTTTAATTTTAATTGCAAATCATTACTTGGCATGGGAATTCTTTTGTAAATGATACTTATATTTTAAGTGCACATCAAGTTATTTCCTGATTTAGTACTTTGGTCAGATACACGCATCTTATTCTTCCCGCTTATAAGAAAATGAAATCATACATATATAACAACGTCTAGCATAATATCATTTAAACGTTAAGTTAAGTATCTCTTCAGTTTTCTAGTATTTGATAAAAAATAGCTTATGAATAGTCTTAAATTAACTTCTACAATTTCTTGCCGAAACAATGGATGGTTCTACGAAGAAGTCACATCAACAATCAAATATGTTTTTGCTGCAGTAAAGTACACAAACCTGCCAATTGATTCTTTGAGATCGTGTCCTCCCGATGACTCTAAGCAATGAACTGAAGAATTTGAGAATTGCACATATTAGAAAGTAGACATGAAATTGAGATTGTTTAATCATACTTCAAACCTACATGTCGTCTATCTTCCTGGAAGAACACCCAGCGCACACCATCTGGTGAATATATTTTTCAGGCAAAGACAGAGCTTTACAAAACTTTTTTACAGAACAAATAGTGTGTTTTACTGAATCAGCAAACATTTACAACCATATTATGCAGCACTTTCTATAGGCTCCGGTCCATGCAAAATCCAGACATATCACCAGAACCTCTAAGTCTAGTGTAGTTTGCTGATTCGTGAGCCAAATATTTTCTATTATCCACCGTGGGGACGACCATTCCTAACACGTTGATCTCTTTGTACATTGACTTGTGTCTTGATGGGTTCCTATCCATGCGTTGAATAGCTGACAAATGTTGTGCCAGGTCGCTACTAATCTTAGGACATCTAGGAATGCCATTTCTTCTACTTCTTGCGCATCATTGCACGACTGTAACACTCTGCCCGCAGCAACCAGAATATTTTCAGCAGTTCCTGTTTTCCTTCTGAAATAAACACCAACAATGATTTCGACCCTGCCCATGTCCAGCGACGTGCAGCCATTGTAGGGTAGATGCTCTGTACTTTGGTCAAATACACACATCTTATTCTTCACCATTCCATCACTAGCCATGTCACGCGTCTCCATCTGGAGCGAATCCATATAATTCTTCAGGAAGAAAGAACACAGACTGATCAATAATAGCTCTACCCTTCTCAAAAACATATTGTTCTATCTGCGGTACTGCATGCATACGACTCTTGTATGTGAAAAGGAAGGCGAGGCTGGCGACGTACACGATGGGTTATAATGGGATATGGAAGACAGGAACTCTAAGGACCGAAGTATGGTCTTGAACACTGGATTGATTTAAACAGCGACGACAACTCTGCATGGAAGAGCAAAAACATCAGTGGACTACTCTCATAAACAAATATCCTCACTACTTTTTTTTGTTTAAGTATAGGTAGCATGGTCGCTCGTTATTTTTCTCTTGGTTTACATAATATCTTAATATTTATGTTCATTCAGAACGTGTCTTCAATCTAAATCATAGGGGACCCGAGATACGACACACTACATAAATGCCTGGCAACATTCCAAGGAAGAAAACTAATGATCAAGCATAATTGCAGCTGAAATTGATTCTTCATATAACCAACACGAAAGCTAAAAAAGGAAGATTGATTCTGATAATAACTTCCATCAGTTTGTTTAGCTCCTCAAGGCAGCAAAGAAAATACTGTTAAGGCCAAAATTCAGTTACCTTCACATATTTTGTAGGTCCGAATCATATGAAACAGTTTTCGTCCCAGGCCAAATAACATTGAAGAATAAACTAAATCCTTACACATGAGCTAAATCAAATGTACGTAGCATTTGTTTTTTTAGAAAAAGAGGATGACGTCTCCCGGCCTCTGCATCTGGGCGATGCATATCGCCACTTTATTAATTATTCTCACAAGACTTTGCAAAGTCATACAACAGTAAGACTAAAGCCGCCGTCTAAGCAACAAACTGTCGCTACACCTATCCAGTTGATGAAGGGGCGCAGATAGCCTGGGCCTAATACCAAACAGACATCGCAGCCAAGCCTAATATCTAAGACTTGAGACCCCAACCTAGCCACTTGCCGGGTCTGGGGCACACACTGGTCCGGCGTGCTCTCAGATGCCGCCGCCGCCAACTGCCACCGCTCCATCTTCAGAACTGTACTGATGCATCAACCTTGCTCGGTCCAGCTATCGTCGACGCCGCCACGGCGCCCAACGGCACCTCCTCCCTGTGCGCAAACAGCTGAACACGTCAAGGTCGCCACTGATACACCTCAGCGCCATGCTGCCAAGTACCACCAGCCGACACAGCTTGAAGCCCTTGGAGGATCTGTCGTGCGTAGCACCTGCCGACCAGGCATGACCAAGCGTAGCACCTGTCGGTCAGGCATGACTTGACATCTCCATCGAAGCTCCGTGCAAGACGAAGCCGCTCCACCTCCTGCCTCTGACTTCCAGTGCTGCTCCACAAAACGATGCTCCCAAGAGAGAAACGACATCGCAGTGCCGCCATCATCCGGTCTGGAACACCAGATCTTAGGGTTTCCCCGGGAGCAATACGAGTGGGTCGACGGTAGTCACATGACGATGCCTTCATCAAGGTAACGACGTGGAACGCCGCCATCGCCCGCCGTCGGCTCGGTTTTCACCGGCAACTACGTCTCCCCGACTCGTAGCTGGTGCCAGATGACGGATCCCGAGATCCGAACACCCAGCCTCAGGCCGACCACCTCTGACGGAAGAGATGACCACCACCGCGGCTGCACCAGTCAGAACAGAACAGATCTGATCAGAGGTGGCGCCGACGAGACCACCAGGCCCTCCACGCCGGCGTCGCCGATCTGAAGGCAGCATGCACGCCACCGCAGCCAAGCCGGTCGCCACCGACCGCCGCCGCCGCCGCCGCCCGAAGGGCCATCCGCAGCGCCCGCAGCCCTGGCCTCCGCCGCGCCAAGCCGTCGCCGTCCGAGGACGGGCCGGCCTCCCACCGCCTGCAGCCATCCGCCGCGCCGCAGATCCCAGATCGGTCGCGCCACCACACGCCTTGGGGTCCGCCCCACCCCGGACACACGCGAGAGAGGAGATCCCCCGCCACCGCCGTCGGCCCCCAGGCTTAGCCCGGCGGCGTCTTCCGGCGGCGGCGGAGGGAGAGGAGGAGGGAGTTTGCGGCGGCGGCGGCTAGGTTTCTGGCCGCCCGAGTCGCCCTAGGGGGAGGACGACGCGGGGGTAGTTAGTACTAGTTTCACGTAACATTTGTTGGTGACTTCCTATACACCTCCACGCCTCCAATCAACATAGTCTTGCCAAGAGTTCTCTTTTCAATGGTTGTACCTTCTCATTATATATCTTAGCTGCTCATCAGTAGAAAAAATTAGTTTAGTCTGTCGAAAATTATTGTAGTCTCAAAAACAAAGAAAATTATTTTAGACTCTGCGAAATTACGCGGATCGGGCTGCATGTACTTGATCCGCACCATGGATGAAAGAATTGAGTTGGCCTCAATACGCATGCACATACACATCATTATGAATTGATCTATTCTTCCTGTTCAAAGCTAGCTTTAGCTGATTGATTGCCGCCGGCCGGAAATCCACAAACTCAAAACTTGGCTTCTCTTATGTGGACGAATTCTTGCCGCTGAGACTACATAAATACACAACAGCCTTCTACCCACTACTTCCTGCCATATACGCAAGCAACAGGTGAAGTTTAGATCAATGCGCACCTTTAATTCAGGGTCACGTCCATGTATGCATGCTTCTTCCGAGTGCGTATGTCGGTCTTCTTCTGATCATGGATTCATGGGCACGGGCTGGATATTCGGGCGTTGCTAGGGTTTCCCATCGCTCCCCTCTAGTCTCCTACTACATACATATATATGTCTTCTTGAGATCATTGATTATTGGTGATGATGGGCAAGGTGCTTCGTAGGTCATAGGAGGCAAGGCGATTGCGGCAGGGGAGGCTGGGACGAAGGAAACGGGGCACATGGGCATACCTAGGTTCTAGGTATTGAAAACTCATCTGCTTGGTTTTTTCTTTGAGGAAATTGCTTAGATCTAATTAAATGAAAGTCCATCAGATTTAACCACCGCATGTTTTGCCTTTTTAAGAGGAAAAAATAGAGGCGAGGGACGGACACATTATTATTCTATTATAATGGCAATGGTGGGTAATTATTTCCCAGCTAATATAATCTAATGGCTACAGAAGTTATATCTTTTGAATGAATGGTTGGATATTTCTAATTTTTGTGGTAATTTCTAGTATATTTATCTATTTTCTGGTTAGCCCATCATTTACTTTATATATATAAATAGATGTAATTATGAAAAGATTATTATTTTTATAGATAAAAATGTGTATTTTACTAAAAAAATGAAATACAAAGTGACTGCGTATGTAGAAAAGCATGATGAACAGTTTTCATGTAATTGATTTTCATGTACAATAACATGATGAATAATATCTTAAAACAAGGTTAACTCTGTTTAAACATGAAAAAATTTAGCATATGCAAAGAAGATTCTTGAAAACACAATAAATATTTATTAATAGACATAGAAACAAAACAGAAAACTTGAAACAAAACAAGGAAACTGGAAAAATGTAAACATTAATTTTAAATGATCAGAAAACTTAAACAGGAAATGCGGAAATCCAACTCGGTGCCCAGGCTCACCTGCTCCCGATCAGAAAACAAATCAAAATAAATACAAGAAAAATTCAAAAAAATCTAATTTTTTTGTGTGGTAGATAATTTGATGCGTGAGGTCCGCTCCAAATTTCAACTCATGTGGATATCTGAGCAGCTCTCGGCAAAAAAGACAAATCAAATCAGAACAGTGCTTGAACAGTACACTTTATTACAGACCCTGAATTTGTTTTTTTTTGCTGAGAGCTTCTCAGATGTCCAAATGAATTGAAATTTGGAACGGACCTCACGCAACAAATTATGTACCACACTTTTTTAGATATTTTTAATTTTTTAGTAATTTTTTCTGAGCGCGGGTGCAAATGAGCCCGACAGCAAAAACTCCGCATCCAAAAAAAAGAACAAGAAAGAACAGTAAAAAACTTATACTAGTCTAGGAGGAGCAAGTCACGTATGGCACACAAGGAAAAACCCAACCAACACTACCGAGCGAGCATACCTAGGGAAAATAAAAATCCGAAAATCCGAATGATGGGTTGCCGAGATTTTGAAGGTGAGCGTGAGTTCTGACACACGATATAAAGCCTTTGCCTTCCTCCACTTCTTGTTGGGAGCAACTAGTTGACGAGTGCTTTTTCGGGAGCCTCGCGACCATCACTTGTGGGTGGGCTGAGAGCGCGTCACTTGGTGCCGCCCTCAGCCGTCGCCACGTGTCACGCTTTTGGCGCTCCCTTTGAATTTTGTTTATATTTTTTAGCCTGTGTTTTTTGGCATTTTGAATGGTTTTTTTTTATTTTTTTTGACCTTTTGATTTTCTACCGGTCTTTCTTAGCTTTTGGACAAAAAAATCACGGAAAAATGCGTTTTTTCTTTCCGTAAGAGACACGTTTTTTATTTTGCGAGAGGCATGCTCGGAAACGAAAAAATAACGCGTTTTTTTTTCTTCCGCGAGACGCACGGTTTTCCTTTCGCAACGAGCACGGCCGTGCCTCTCGTAAACGAAAAGAAAACCGCGTTTTCTTTTTTTTTTCCTCCCGCGAGAGGGACGGTTGTGCTTTCGCGAGAGGCACGACCATGCCTCTCGAAAACAGAAAAAATGCGTTTTCTATTTTTTTTCCTTCAGCGAGAGGCATGGCTGTGCCTCTCGGAAAAAAAAAGTTCAAAGAGTTCGAGATTGGACGCATGGTTTAAGAGATAAAATGTTTTGAACAAACGTATCTACGAAAAAAGAAAAAACATCCCAGTTGTGACAAGTGGCGCACATACAACACGTCACTCATAGCAATGGAGGGGGGGGGGGGGGGGGGGGGGGGAGTGATATTTGTAATTTGAATCGAACGAGCTCATTCTCTGGGGCTTTCCACAGTTTTCTTTTGAGGGGATCCTGGGCATTATGTATCCACGACGAGGTAGCATAGGATTTGAGCTGGGCTCCAGGCACCTAGCGCCACAGCTCGACACCTGTGAATTTTTTTCTTACCCTAAATACTTTAAATGTTTGGATTCGGCTTGAAATTAGCCCGCCTATTTGGGTTTCCATACTGGCCTCTTAAACCAGCCAGCCTAACTCAGGCCGACAAGAGATAGAGCATTTTTTTAGAACTCTACCTACTTTATATATCAAAGAGAGAAATATACAGGAATGCTGAAACCTTTCAAGGGGGCTAATTAACCAAACATGTCTACCAGTAGTGTCATAAAAGGTATTTTTAGCTAGCATATGATCCTCTTTGTTCGAACTCCTCCGCTCAAACTTCACTTCTACATGATCAATATATGGGCACCTCAATTTTAGATTGGATTGGGTCAAGTTCTGGGCTCAATCAGTGATCCGCTCAAGTTGAACAACCAACCCTTCACACAACTCTTTTGGTATTCTCAGGCCATGACCAATCTAAAGGCTCACGTGTCCCTCCCGTTCGACCTTTTTTGGGCAAATCCCCCCGTTTGACGGAATCCCTTTTTGACACTAGTTTCCCATTTTTCTGCTTTTTTGGGTTTTTGCCCTTGTTTGTAAGATGGTCTTTTGCTTTTCATAAAAGGTAATGACATTTAAAAAAACATGTAGACATTTTGTAAAAATATGAGACACTCTTTTAAAATGTGTGAACCTGTTTTGGAAAGAATAAAAAATAAACGAAGCATGAAAAATGTCTTTAAAATGGGTGAAACTGGAATAAATGTTTGAACATTTTAAATATAAGTTTGAAAATTCTTAAAAAATGCATGAATATATTTTTTAAATATGGATACTTTTAAGGCTGTATGCATCACTCGGTGCAGAGGCCGAGGGATGTCCCCTCTTTAAAAAAAGGATACTTTTAGTAAAATTGTGAACATTTTACAAAAAAATAAACAAAATGGAGGGAAAAAGGAAAATAAAATAGACAAATAATTCTTCAATTGAATAAATAATTAAATAACATAGAAATAATCAGAAAAACAAACGAAAAATTCATAAGAAAAACATGGAAGAAACTGATAATAAAAGAAATCAAAGAAAACCTAAAGGAAATAATCAAGAAGAAGAGAGGCAAGAAATTGAAAGAAAACCATAGGGAAAAAAGAATTAGAAAATGCTAGCGAACAACATAAAATCTGGAAGAGGAAACACTACAAACAACCAAAATAAACCTGGCTCATGGCGTGCATTGTTCGATTCTCCGACATTTCACCGCCGTGGTGGAGGCAGGCTGGGTGGAGCGATTGCTTATTTTTGAACTTAACCTCTCAGATATTAGGAAAAATATATGTGAATAGGGTTTCCCCATTTGACACACAAGCATCGAATGCAACACCCACACTACTCCTATATGGGCCACCCACATCGTGGTGTCAATAAGATTTGATTTTCTTCTTATTTTTCTGAACAAACATTTCAGAAAACATTTTCTAAAATGTGATAACAATTGTAAAAACATTTGTATGTCCTGCAAAAAATTTCCTCGTGTATCGAAAAATGGTCTTCATGTATTTGAAAAATGTTCATAATGTGTTGAAAAATGTTCATCCTGCATTTATAAAATGTTCATCTTGTATTTAATAAATCTTTATCATGTGATAAAAAAAATGTCTGCCGTGTAGTTCAATTAAATATTCATGTGTTTATGTTTCTAATTAAAAAATGGAAAGGTAAAATAAACAAAATAAACAAGAAACCGAAGAACCCGAAAAAAACAGAGAAAATTTAACAAAAAAGGATCTTTACATTCCTACTCTTTGTTGGCGCCCAGCCCAAATGTTTTGTCATTAGTTTTCAAGTGTCAGCATTTTTGCTTTGAAATGTTATGCACGTTTTTGCTCTTTGGTCATATTTATTTTGGTCAAGGTCGTTTGACCATTTTATCGTCCAAAATACCACAGGTAAGTGGAGTTGGGTCTACTTACACACTGAACCCTCCTGAGAAAGGAAATATGAAAAGCAGTCAACATGCTTTTGGGCACTTTTAAAAGAAGTAAAAGAAAAATGTAATGGGCGTTTTAGAGCATCTCCAACCGCAGGCTAATAATTGGGCACCAAAAAGTTGGTTCTATGGCATTACTTTTTTTTCTTGCTCCAGCCACAACCCTATTATAGGGACGTCTTGTAACGCCCACGATGCGGCTATATCTACCACGCGTCGAGGCACGACTTAGAGGCATAACCGCATTGTGGTTTTGTTGCAAGAAGGGTCATCTTCACACAATCCCATGTAATGAACAAGAATGGGATAACGAGAGTTGGCTTACAATCGCCACTTCACACAATACATAAATATGATTCATACATCATCCAAAATACACACATAGACCGACTACGGTCAAGATCCAAATGAAAATAAGATAACCCCAAATGCTAGATCCCCGATCGTCCCAACTGGGCTCCACTACTGATCATCAGGAAAAGACACATAGTAACGACCACGTTCCTCATCGAACTCCCACTTGAGGTCGATCCCATCATCTGCACTGGCATCGTCGGCACCTGTAACTGTTTTGGTAGAATCTGTGAGTCACGAGGACTCAGCAATCTCACACCCGCGAGATCAAGACTATTTAAGCTTATAGGAAAGGATGTGTAATGAGGTGGAGCTGCAGCAGGCACTAAGCATATATGGTGGCTAACAAACGCAAATGAGAGCGAGGAGAGAAGCAACGGAACGGTCGTCATCTAGTAATGAGCAAGAAGTGATCCTGAACTCCTACTTACGTCAAAGCATAACTCAAACCGTGTTCACTTCCCGGACTCCGCCGAGAAGAGACCATCACGGCTACACACGCAGTTGATGTTTTTTAAATTGGGTCAAGTGACAAGTTCTCTACAACCAGACATTAACAAATTCCCATCTGCCTCATAACCGCGGGCACGGCTTTCGAAAGATAATACCCTGCAGGGGTGTCCCAACTTAGCCCATCATAAGCTCTCACGGTTAACGAAGGATAAATCTTCTCCCGGAAAGATCGGAATCCCGGTCTACAAGACATTTCGACAATGGTAAAACAAGACCAGCAAAGCCACCCCAATGTGCCGACAAATCCCGATAGGAGCTGCACATATCTCGTTCTCAGGGCATACCGGATAAGCGAAGCGTACAGGTACCAACATAACCCAAGTTGCCAAGGGACGGTCCCGCACGGTGCTCTAGTTTGGACTAGCACTCAGAGGAACACTGGCCCGGGGGTTAAAATAAGATGACCCTCGGGCTCGCGAAAACCCAGGGGAAAAGGCTTAGGTGGCAAATGGTAAAACCAAAGTTGGGCCTTGCTGGAGGAGTTTTATTCAAGGCGAACTGTCAAGGGGGTCCCATAAATCACCCAACCGCGTAAGGAACGCAAACTCAAGGAACATAATACCGGTATGACAGAAACTAGGACGGCAAGAGTGGAACAAAACACCAGGCATAAGGCCGAGCCTTCCACCCTTTACCAAATATATAGATGCATTAATTAAATAAGAGATATTGTGATATCCCAAAATATCCATGTTCCAACATGGAACCAAACTTCAACTTCACCTGCAACTAGCAACGCTATAAGAAGGGCTGAGCAAAAGCGGTAACTTAGCCAAACAACGGTTTGCTAGGAAAGGATGGTTAGAGGCTGACATGGCAATATGGGAGGCATGATATAGCAAGTGGTAGGTAGCACAGTATGGCAATAGAACGAACAACTGGCAAAGCAAAGATAGAAGTGATTTCGAGGGTATGGTCATCTTGCCTGCAAGGTTCTCAGAGTTGTCGAAAGCTTGATCCTCGTAAACGTATTCAACAGGTTCCTCGTTCATGCACTCATCTCCCGGCTCTACCCAAGACAAGAACACAAGCAACGGAACCACAATCAATCACGGGAGATGCACAAGCAACATGATGCAATACATGAATGATATGCGATGCAAATGCGTGCTCCGGAAGAAAAATGATGAACAAGGCAGTAACTTGGAAAACCAAGCATGCCACTGGAAAGATGAGATGATTTCGGTTGAAATCGATATAAAGATCACCGGAAACGGATGCACGGTTTGCAAATGGCAAGCAAAACAAGAATGACACGAATATGCGATTAACAGCATGATAGCACTTAGAATGCAACAAGTAACAATGCTACAGCACTCCAACATAGCAAAAAAGCATATGGCAGTAATCTACAGGAGATGCTTGACAAAAAATGAACACTGAGCTACGGCTAGATCACAACATAACAGGTTCAAACAAGCATGGCAAAAGTGCAAAAGATAACAGGTTCACAGACTTAGCGAAATTACTGGACATGACAGAAAACAGCATCAGGTAGCAATGTTTAGAGCATGAAA
Source organism: Aegilops tauschii subsp. strangulata (assembly GCF_002575655.3). NCBI lineage: Eukaryota > Viridiplantae > Streptophyta > Magnoliopsida > Poales > Poaceae > Aegilops > Aegilops tauschii. Next base: position 51,122,875 of record NC_053037.3, on the reverse strand, counting down.
TGAACATGCTACCGGAACTTAACATGGCAAAACAAGGCATGGCAGTATTCTACTAAATGCATATGACAAAAGTCCCTTACTGACCATAAGGCAAAAAGGACCAGAAGATATCATGACAACCATGCAAACATAGCAAGTTTCGTTAACAGGTTTCAGACTTGGCAGAAACAGAGCATGGCAGAAACAATAATATGAAGGCATCTTGGTGAGCTTGATGCACTCACCACAAGGCAATGAATGACAAAACAAGCATACCTACAGCAAGATGGCATGTTTATGAAGCTATCCATGGCAAGAGAAAGTACATAGCATGTATGGAACAACTACAACAAGCTTGGCAAAATTGAATAACACGTAAACAATCTGCCAGAAATATTTTATAGCAAAAGTAGAGCAAGATTGAGTCATGCTATGGCACTCCATAATTGCAAAAAAGGTCAGGAATGGATCAACTACAACAATATCTACAAAACATCCTTACAGAACATCTCCAAAATATGCATGGATCTCTCTGTAGCATCAAGTTTACATGGCAACAAAATAACAGCAGACAGACTTAGAGAAAATACTAAGTCCCTGAAATCAGAAACATTACGGAGCCTAGTTTGCATGCTTGTGATAGTCACCACAGAGATCACAAAAATACATGGCATAAACCACTGGAAAGATGGAATGGCATACAACAAAACACATGTAGAGCTCATTCCCATAAGATGCACAGAATAAATGCAACAAAAATAACAAATCCTCAAGTTCTGCTAAGTAACAGCAGATAACAGCAATTAGCACTCTTGCACCAGAGATTTTGGCATCAAGATGAACTCAAATGAACATGGTGCAATGGAACAAAATGAAGAGCATCACGAGGCGAACAATTTGATATATTACACGCGCAAAATGGAGCTATATGCAGAGAGTTATGATGCTATGAACATGTGCACATATCGTCAAAATTCTAGGACAGAGAAAACGGGAGAGGGGGAAAAGTCAATCCGAGCTTCTTCTCAGATCCGATCGGGGCTCGGGGCGGCGGCTCGCCGGAGCAGTGGCGAGACGCGGCGGCAGGCGACGGGGACGGCGGGCGCGGGCGCGGGAAGGAGCGGCGGAGGCGTAGGAAGGGCGGCGGCGCGGTCGCGTGCGGGTGGAGGCAGGCGCGGGCGACGGGGCGCCGTGGTGCGCGGCGGCGGCGAGCAGTGGCGATGGCGGGCGGCGCCGGCGGAGCGGGCGGCGGGCGGCGCAGGCGGCGGGAGGGGCGCGCGCGCGGATCTAGGCCCGCTGGGACCGGCGGCGGGCCTGGCGGGCCGCGGCGCGGGGCGGCGAAGTGGGGCGCCCGGGTGGTGACATGGCGCGCCCCTACTGGCTGCGGGCGGCGGCGGGTTTTCGTCCGGCGGCGGCTGGACGCGTCCGGCCGCGGAGAGGAAGATGGCTAGGGTTTGGACTGCGAACGTTTTTCGGGAGGGTTGTATATATATAGGTAGAGGGAGCTAGGAGAGTCCAAATGTGACTCCCCCGATTTGACCGTACACTAATCATGCACACAAATGTGTACGACCAAGATCAGGGTCTCACGGGAAGATATCACAACACAACTCTAAAATATAAATAAGTCATACAAGCATCATAATACAAGCCAGGGGGCCTCGAGGGCTCGAATACAAGTGCTCGATCACAGACGAGTCAGCGGAAGCAACAATATCTGAGTACAGACATAAGTTAAACAAGTTTGCCTTAAGAAGGCTAGCACAAACTGGGATACAGATCGAACGAGGCGCAGGCCTCCTGCCTGGGATCCTCCTAACTACTCCTGGTCGTCGTCAGCGGGCTGCACGTAGTAGTAGGCACCTCCAGTGTCGTAGGTGTCGTCGTCGACGGTGGCGTCTGGCTCCTGGACTCCAGCATCTGGTTGTGACAACCAGATAGAAAAGAAAAGGGGGAAAAGAGGGAGAGAAGCAACCGTGAGTACTCATCCAAAGTACTCGCAAGCAAGGAGCTATACTACATATGCATGGGTATATGTGTAAAGGGGCATATCAGTGGGCTGAACTGCAGAATGCCAGAATAAAAAGGGGGGATAGCTAGTCCTGTCGAAGACTACGCTTCTGGCCATCTCCATCTTGCAGTAGGTAGAAGAGAGTAGATTGAAGTCCTCCAAGTAGCATCGCATAGCATAATCCTACCCGGCGATCCCCTCCTCGTCGCCCTGTTAGAGAGCGATCACCGGGTTGTATCTGGCACTTGGAAGGGTGTGTTTTATTCGGTATCCAGTTCTAGTTGTCATAAGGTCAAGGTACAACTCCGGGTCGTCCTTTTACCGAGGGACACGGCTATTCGAATAGATAAACTTCCCTGCAGGGGTGCACCACATAACCCAACACGCTCGATCCCATTTGGCCGGACACACTTTTCTGGGTCATGCCCGGCCTCGTAAGATCAACACGTCGCAGCCCCACCTAGGCTCAACAGAGAGGTCAGCACGCCGGTCTAAACCTATGCGCGCAGGGGTCTGGGCCCATCGCCCTATGCACACCTGCACGTTGCGTACACGGCCGGAAGCAGACCTAGCCCCCTTAATACAAGCGCGAGCTTACGGTCCAATGCGGCGCACGCCACTCAATTGCTGACGTCAAAAGAGCTTCGGCTGATACCACGACGTCGGGATACCCATAACTACTCCCACGTAGATGGTTAGTGCGTATAGACCAAATGTCCAGACTCAGATCAAATACCAAGATCTCGTTAAGCGTGTTAAGTATCCGCGAACGCCAACCAGGGCCAGGAACACCTCTCTCCTGGGTGGTCTCAACCTGCCCTGTCGCTCTGCCACAAAGTAACAGTCGGGGGCCGTCAGGAACCCAGGCCCACCTCTACCGGGATGGAGCCACCTGTCCTTTCAGCCCCCTCATCAGAATCACTTGAGGGTACTCCTACGAGCCGACCCGACTTTAGTCATCACATGTGTCATGTATATAATGTATGTAGTATATACCCGTGATCACCGCCCAGGTGATCATGGCCCGATAGTATAGCACAGCAGACGGACAAGAATGTAGGGCCACTGATGGAAAACTAGCATCCTATACTAAGCAGTAGGATAGCAGGTAGGGGAAACAACTGTAGCAACAATGACAGGCTATGCAACAGAATAGGATTAATCGAAAGCAGTAACATGCTACACTACTCTAATGCAAGTAGTAGAGAGTAGAGTAGGCGATATCTGGTGATCAAGGGGGGGGGGGCTTGCCTGGTTGCTCTGGCAAGGAGGGGGTTGTCGTCGACGTAGTCGATCATAGGGGCAGCATCGGTCTCGGGGTCTACCGGAGAGAAGAGGGGGAAGAAACAGTAAATATAAAGCAAACATAGCATCACAAAGCATAACGTGGTAATACGACGTGTCGGGTGTGACCTAACGTATGTCTACACGAATAGGTGAAGGGGGAAATTCAACCGGGAATGTTTTCCCGATTCCGGACCTGTGCCAAACAGATGACCGGAGGGGGAAGGTTGCTAGTTCGATAGGTTAGGGAGGTGTGGTGGACGAACGGACTGCGTATTTGGATTCGTCTCGTCGTTCTGAGCAACTTTCATATAGAAAACATTTTCATCCGAGTTACGGTTTAAAAGATATGAATTTTCAAAGTTTATTTGAGTTTCTGGAATTATTTGAATTTAGCAAAAATGAATTATGATGTCAGCATGAGGTAATGCTGACGTCAGCAGGTCAACAGGTCGGCTGATCAGTCAACCCAGACAGGTGGGTCCAGTGGGACCCACATGTCAGCCTCTGTTAGTCTAATATTAATTTAAACTAAACTAACAGTCTAATTAGAGGGGTGGGCCCCATATGTCAGTGAGTGATTAGTTAATCTAATTATTTTTATTTATAAAACATTTTCCTTTTTCCTTTTTTTTTAATTTTTGCGGCGGGGCCCGCATGTCAGTGGCTGGACCTGCCCAGTCAGCAGTTGACTGGGTCAACCCAGTCAACTGGGCCCACGGGGCCTACTGGCAGTGGCACTGGGGGTGGCCCCAGGCCAGCCACGTCGGCGGCCGGCGCCGGAGCAACTCCGGCGACCAAAACAGCGGCGGTCCCTTGCCGGAGTTGGCCGGAAACGCGCGACGGGGCTCGGGGAGGAGCGGGGCTAGGCCCATTCGAAGGAGCTCGCAGCGCCGCATCCAGTGGTGGCCGGGGCTTCGCCGGACTTGGCCGGAATCGGCGCCGGCGAGCGGCGGAGGCGGCGGCGCGCACGGGTGCCCGACGGAAACGAGGCTACGGCGGGCTATCGAGCAAGCGGAGGGGCTGGGGGGCTTCTACGCGAGGTGGGGAGTGCAACGGGCTTGAGCCCGTGACCAAAAGGTCACCGGAGCCTTGCCGGCGGCGAGCTCCGCGGCGAGGCGTTCGGGCGCGCGTGGGGAAGCAGCTAGGGGGCGCACGAGAGAGAAAGGACAGGGGAGGAGGGGGAAAGGCTCACCGCGAGGCTGTAGGGGGACGGCAGCGTGCTCGGGGAGGCTCGTCGGAGGCGAAACGGGGCGGCGATCGACGGCGGCCGTGCGGGGAAGAAGAGCTCGGGGAGGTCGTTGCAGTGGCTCCGAGCTTCAACGGAGAGGCGGAGGTGGTGTAGTCGAGGGCGGCGACGGCGCACGACACGGCGAAGTGGCGATTGGGGCACGGTGGCCGCGGGAACGACGGTGAACGGCGGCGACCGCGTCGGGCGTGGGGAAGGAAGGAGCGGCGCGGATCTGGGGGGGAGAAGAGAGAGGCGCAGAGGCCGAGAGGAGAGCGGGGGCGAGTGGGAGAGAGGCCCGAGGAGGCGGGGGGTGCGGGCGCCCTTATCCTCCCCGTCGCCGGCGAGGTGGTGCGGCGGGGACTGCCCCTGTTCCGACCCCGGTCGGGGGAATAGGGCAGGGGGGCGAGTGGGAGAGGTGGGCTGGGCCGGGGGTCGGCCCAGTTGGGCCAGGGGTGCTGTGGGGGGGGGGGCTTCTCCTTTTTCTTTTTCTTTGTCTGTGTTCTTTTGCATTTTCTTTTTATTTGTTTATTTTCTTTTCTGTTTTATTTCATTTAAAAGTATTTAGGTATTTTATAACAATGTGTTTTCTCCACCATAATTACCAGTGTATTATTTGGCACCCACCGAACATTTCTGTTTGAATTTTTGAAAACTTTTATTTTCCACTTTAAATTTAATTGAAGTTTGAATTAGGAGTTTGAAAAGAAATGTGTTCCAAATGTGATCAAGCCCTGTTTAGCAACATGATTAGCTTAATCACAGAGGGTTACTGTAGCATGATTCTCGGGGTGTTACAAATCTCCTCCACTACAAGAAATCTCGTCCCGAGATTTAAGAGGGGAAGTAAGGGGGAAGGGATTTGGTCGCGAAATTCTAACGAGTCTTCTCGGTCTTGGTTGCTATTCTCAAAGCGGTTGATCCATTACGTTGATTTCTTCATTTTCCTGCTTCAGGTCATCATGATGAAGCTGGCATCCTTCCTTCGGGAACTCCATCGTACTTACGAAGGACAAGGGGTAACTTCGGAATAACAGGCCTCTGAACGGTTGACTATCTGGTTGATAACATCGGGAAAGGTGGCGGAAAGTAACTCTCGAATGGAAATTTAAGAAAATATCGAGAGCAAAGTAAGGAGGTATCGTGGGGAAGTTTCGAGCGGGTAGGCAATCCTTTGATGCCTGAAGGGTTCTGAGCAACGGGAATAAGTATTGTGTCTGATACCAAAATTGATGATCTCACGAAAGGTGGCACGTGAATTACATACGAAGCCAAGCGTGAGGAATAACCTTGGGAACAAGGGGTGTACAAGAGAGTCAGGTTTCGATCCTGTGGAACTGTGGGTTATGGGCCCACCATGTGGGTTAAAAATAGGAGCGGTGACATCTCGCACGGTCATGATAGCAAGGCATGTCAGGGAACACCCTGTCAGTTATGTCGGCAACACGTTGGTACCAAGGGCGAGGGACGAAGAGAACCATTTTCCTGCTCGTTCAAACGAGGCGGACCATTAGGCAAAGTTCTCGTCCATCAGTGGTTACCGAAATGTCACCAACAATAGTAACAGGGTCTTACTGACAGAGCTGTACACCGAGGTGTTTGCATAAGCAGGAGAATATTACTGCGTAGATCATATAGATCACCAGAAAGGTTAAACCAAACAATGGAAAGGAAAATATGATTATCAGATTAAACAGAAGAATGGAAAGGAAAATGTGTTTAAACACATATTTCAAGGGTATATCCTTCCCAAGGGTAAGCAGAGCATGATATCCATGACATGATATAATGTAGAAAACTCTTTAGGTACTGGAGAGAATTTTCATGACATTACCCATACAACGGTGTTTGGATAATTGTGCAGGAAACATTTAGCATTGTGCTTCAAATGTTCCCGTTGAAAATCAGAGTACCATAGACATGCTTCGAGATAGCATTGACATGGTCAACAGGTGAAGATCAGACTTTGGAAACAAAAAGGATCCATCAGGAACAACTTATAGAATAAGTCTTACAATTTCCTCATGGAGGAACAGCTAACCTGGCTAAAAGGAAAAACTTATAACAATAGGGCCTCTGGCCAGGTGTGCTGGGTATCATCACCTTACCGGGTCATAAATAGGCCAATGTTATAACTCTTGGAAATATGTTCCAACCATCATATCTGACCGAGATTCAGATCTGATTGGTGTCAGGATAACTCAGACTTAGGAGGCCTGAGAAGAAAAGGTGCAACACAAATTGTCGAAACGACATCGAAGATTCTCGGGAGATGAACTATGGAAGCGAGTTCCGAACAAGGGTTCATAATTAAATCAAGGAGAGGTGAGGAGGTGACTGGTTGACTCAGCGACAATCCATTGAGATTTCCAAAAGATGGATTTCCATCACTATGTGAACAAGGAGATAACATTAGCTAGATCGAATGACTTAATGATGTATGCTCGAGGAAAACATACACAGTTAAACATTGGTTGAAATGTGCACCCGAAATATGGGCTAGGTAGTACAATCAATGTCCGAATGATGATTCATTAAGCCATAGGCGTAGAATGAAACTAGACCAATAACTTCAAAGCAATAGGGTTGCTAGGAGTTTAGAATTTACACATCACAGACCATTGGTCGGTATTCCTTTTAGAAACAACACGGGGACCAAGAAAGAATGGTGATGGGGAGAAGTATCACTGTACCAAGATGTCATACGAGGTGGTGAAATTCTTACGACATACTTGACATAAAAGATGGTAATACTCCAAGGTAGAACATATCATAAGCTAGATAGCAAGGAAATCAAGGTACAACACCAAACACGAACAAGTTTGTGTTGAATGGAAGGCAATAAAATGGTCGATGATAATAACAAATCATCGAGGGCAAGGATGGTATTTCTCATCCAGAATTCGATAGATATCTTGGAAGAGCTCAGAATGTTGATGATGTTGACGACACATTTGTAGCGAGAATTTATGAAGAGGTATTCGATCGGCGATGACATCAAGTCAAAGGAATGATGAAGCGAAAAGTTATTGGAACCAGGAGTACGACACAAACTCGAAATCAAGCTTGCTGTTCAAGGCGAAATGATATGACGAGGAAAATCGACGTAAGCTTAGCTCAGCGTCGAAGGTGGTGCTCCGGGAATAAAGACCAGGTAGCACAGTTAAAATCAGCACGATAATAACATAGCCGAGCAGGCTAGGGATGACGTGATCGAGTACGAACTCGTAAACAAGGGAGATTATTAAGAGTTGTTTAACCATGATGTGGACTCGATTCAGTTATCGATGTCCTTGAGTGTTTAATAACTCGGAGCCCGTGAAAAATTGGAATCCATGAGAATGTAATACTTGATGGAGAACTCATAAGAAGTTATGCAGTTCCGTGATAATCTCGAGATACCAGGGGGTAATACTCGACGACAAACCAAAGTAGAGGTTGGACTGGGGTATTGCTCTTACAGAAGACAAGTGCTTAAACTTGTACGAGAAATGGTATTTAAAGGAGAACATGGTCGGAATGACGTCCACGGATACCAGATGAACTTATTACAAGGGGACAATTATTTTAACAGAAGCTTCCATGATAAGGTATACATCGTGTCCATGGGCATGAACACAAAGTTCAAGGTCGACTCCCACTTCTTCAATGCATAACCTTTCATTCACTTCTCGCGTTCGATGAAGTTGTATGGTAGAAAATTATCTGGTAAAATACCAGAAGGGTATGGCTTGTGAAAACCTTCGGGTTCATACGGTTTTTAGGGAAGGTATAGGTTCAACCCATCAAGGCATCTTAGGAACATATACCACAAACTTCAGAGTAAATATTACAAGCTCCAAAGAAGAGCATTGTGCAAAAACAGATGATACAATTTACCAAAGGCATTATATACCCATGGAAAGGCTCACAAGGTTATTCATTATGAAGGACACTGTCGGATAAAATCCAACAAAGGAACCGATGGTCCACAAGGGATCTGATGTGAGCATCGGTACTCAACCAGAGGAAGAAGAATGTAAGGAGATCTGATTATAGAAACAACTGACTAACTCAAAGTTCAAATGCAAAGGAATTATGATTTCCGAATCAGGGGGTCAGAAGCAACGCTCTGATCAAGGATGGATAAGTTGAGTAGGCTTAGGGGTACCATCGATGGCAATTTGATAGGTCGAGATCCAGCTCACGTTTAGAATGGCGTCTGAGCCGGAAGAATGAATTCTAGAATATGATTGAGGTTTGCGAGCATTCGCAACAAATTGAATCAACGGACTCAAAATGATAATGACAAGAGATGCCATTAAGATACGAGAATTTTGGGATTAACCATAATGCAAGCAAACAAGAATTTCAAGAGCAATAGGCTCCTGAGGATTTTCAAAAGATAGAATAGTATTTTGAAGACTATTGTGGAATACTTGAAACAACTGGGGATGACCGGATACTCGGTAAGTGCGAGAATTTACCGTAGGGGTATTCAGGTGACAAAGAACAGCAAGGCAGTAAGCTCAAAGGATTCTCGGAACAACAGAGAGAATTTCGGGGTATCTTGTAATAACAAGATCAACTGGGAAACATTGTATGAATGGCGAGTATACGTGGTTATCCATAGGAGTTCATCGATGAAAGAGAATTGCAAAAGCAATGAACACAAGTTCTCGGGTTATCAGCGGAGAGTATCTTCAGGGTCTTCACGTGCAGCAGACGATCATCAGTAATAAAGGGCTCTCCGGGTGAAAGTGATAACGAGATCCTAATGTTAAATTTAGTAAAATTCACTTAACCCGGATAGAAGAGAGATCAGAGTCCCAGAGTATAGACAAGGAGTAAAAGATCCTAATACCACCCAATGGCGACGTGGGCCCGTAAGACACACAGCCATGTTAGTAATTTTTTTTGCAATGTCTAGACTCGACTTCGGCCAAGGAGTTGGAAAGGGGGATTCCTACAGGCAGTTGGCTCTGATACCAACTTGTGACTCCCCCGATTTGACCGTACACTAATCATGCACGCAAATGTGTACGACCAAGATCAGGGTCTCACGGGAAGATATCACAACACAACTCTAAAACATAAATAAGTCATACAAGCATCATAATACAAGCCAGGGGGCCTCGAGGGCTCGAATACAAGTGCTCGATCACAGACGAGTCAGCGGAAGCAACAATATCTGAGTACAGACATAAGTTAAACAAGTTTGCCTTAAGAAGGCTAGCACAAACTGGGATACAGATCGAACGAGGCGCAGGCCTCCTGCCTGGGATCCTCCTAACTACTCCTGGTCGTCGTCAGCGGGCTGCACGTAGTAGTAGGCACCTCCAGTGTCGTAGGTGTCGTCGTCGACGGTGGCGTCTGGCTCCTGGACTCCAGCATCTGGTTGTGACAACCAGATAGAAAAGAAAAGGGGGAAAAGAGGGAGAGAAGCAACCGTGAGTACTCATCCAAAGTACTCGCAAGCAAGGAGCTATACTACATATGCATGGGTATATGTGTAAAGGGGCATATCAGTGGGCTGAACTGCAGAATGCCAGAATAAAAAGGGGGGATAGCTAGTCCTGTCGAAGACTACGCTTCTGGCCATCTCCATCTTGCAGTAGGTAGAAGAGAGTAGATTGAAGTCCTCCAAGTAGCATCGCATAGCATAATCCTACCCGGCGATCCCCTCCTCGTCGCCCTGTTAGAGAGCGATCACCGGGTTGTATCTGGCACTTGGAAGGGTGTGTTTTATTCGGTATCCAGTTCTAGTTGTCATAAGGTCAAGGTACAACTCCGGGTCGTCCTTTTACCGAGGGACACGGCTATTCGAATAGATAAACTTCCCTGCAGGGGTGCACCACATAACCCAACACGCTCGATCCCATTTGGCCGGACACACTTTTCTGGGTCATGCCCGGCCTCGTAAGATCAACACGTCGCAGCCCCACCTAGGCTCAACAGAGAGGTCAGCACGCCGGTCTAAACCTATGCGCGCAGGGGTCTGGGCCCATGGCCCTATGCACACCTGCACGTTGCGTACGCGGCCGGAAGCAGACCTAGCCCCCTTAATACAAGCGCGAGCTTACGGTCCAATGCGGCGCGCGCCACTCAGTTGCTGACGTCAAAAGAGCTTCGGCTGATACCACGACGTCGGGATACCCATAACTACTCCCACGTAGATGGTTAGTGCGTATAGACCCAATGGCCAGACTCAGATCAAATACCAAGATCTCGTTAAGTGTGTTAAGTATCCGCGAACGCCGACCAGGGCCAGGCCCACCTCTCTCCTGGGTGGTCTCAACCTGCCCTGTCGCTCCGCCACAAAGTAACAGTCGGGGGCCGTCAGGAACCCAGGACCACCTCTACCGGGATGGAGCCACCTGTCCTTTCAGCCCCCTCATCAGAATCACTTGAGGGTACTCCTACGAGCCGACCCAACTTTAGTCATCACATGTGTCATGTATATAATGTATGTAGTATATACCCGTGATCACCGCCCAGGTGATCATGGCCCGATAGTATAGCACAGCAGACGGACAAGAATGTAGGGCCACTGATGGAAAACTAGCATCCTATACTAAGCAGTAGGATAGCAGGTAGGGGAAACAACTGTAGCAACAATGACAGGCTATGCAACAGAATAGGATTAATCGAAAGCAGTAACATGCTACACTACTCTAATGCAAGTAGTAGAGAGTAGAGTAGGCGATATCTGGTGATCAAGGGGGGGGGGCTTGCCTGGTTGCTCTGCCAAGGAGGGGGTTGTCGTCGACGTAGTCGATCACAGGGGCAGCATCGGTCTCGGGGTCTACCGGAGAGAAGAGGGGGAAGAAACAGTAAATATAAAGCAAACATAGCATCACAAAGCATAACGTGGTAATACGACGTGTCGGGTGTGACCTAACGTATGTCTACACGAATAGGTGAAGGGGGAAATTCAACCGGGAATGTTTTCCCGATTCCGGACCTGTGCCAGACAGATGACCGGAGGGGGAAGGTTGCTAGTTCGATAGGTTAGGGAGGTGTGGTGGACGAACGGACTGCGTATTTGGATTCGTCTCGTCGTTCTGAGCAACTTTCATATAGAAAACATTTTCATCCGAGTTACGGTTTAAAAGATATGAATTTTCAAAGTTTATTTGAGTTTCTGGAATTATTTGAATTTAGCAAAAATGAATTATGATGTCAGCATGAGGTAATGCTGATGTCAGCAGGTCAACAGGTCGGCTGACCAGTCAACCCAGACAGGTGGGTCCAGTGGGACCCACATGTCAGCCTCTGTTAGTCTAATATTAATTTAAACTAAACTAACAGTCTAATTAGAGGGGTGGGCCCCATATGTCAGTGAGTGATTAGTTAATCTAATTATTTTTATTTATAAAACATTTTTCTTTTTCCTTTTTTTTTAATTTTTGCGGCGGGGCCCGCATGTCAGTGGCTGGGCCTGCCCAGTCAGCAGTTGACTGGGTCAACCCAGTCAACTGGGCCCACGGGGCCCACTGGCAGTGGCACTGGGGGTGGCCCCAGGCCAGCCACGTCGGCGGCCGGCGCCGGAGCAACTCCGGCGACCAAAACAGCGGCGGTCCCTTGCCGGAGTTGGCCGGAAACGCGCGACGGGGCTCGGGGAGGAGCGGGGCTAGGCCCATTCGAAGGAGCTCGCAGCGCCGCATCCAGTGGTGGCCGGGGCTTCGCCGGACTTGGCCGGAATCGGCGCCGGCGAGCGGCGGAGGCGGCGGCGTGCACGGGTGCCCGACGGAAACGAGGCTACGGCGGGCTATCGAGCAAGCGGAGGGGCTGGGGGGCTTCTACGCAAGGTGGGGAGTGCAACGGGCTTGAGCCCGTGACCAAAAGGTCACCGGAGCCTTGCCGGCGGCGAGCTCCGCGGCGAGGCGTTCGGGCGCGCGTGGGGAAGCAGCTAGGGGGCGCACGAGAGAGAAAGGACAGGGGAGGAGGGGGAGAGGCTCACCGCGAGGCTGTAGGGGGACGGCAGCGTGCTCGGGGAGGCTCGTCGGAGGCGAAACGGGGCGGCGATCGACGGCGGCCGTGCGGGGAAGAAGAGCTCGGGGAGGTCGTTGCAGTGGCTCCGAGCTTCAACGGAGAGGCGGAGGTGGTGTAGTCGAGGGCGGCGACGGCGCACGACACGGCGAAGTGGCGATTGGGGCACGGTGGCCGCGGGAACGACGGTGAGCGGCGGCGACCGCGTCGGGCGTGGGGAAGGAAGGAGCGGCGCGGATCTGGGGGGGAGAAGAGAGAGGCGCAGAGGCCGAGAGGAGAGCGGGGGCGAGTGGGAGAGAGGCCCGAGGAGGCGGGGGGTGCTGGCGCCCTTATCCTCCCCGTCGCCGGCGAGGTGGTGCGGCGGGGACTGCCCCTGTTCCGACCCCGGTCGGGGGAACATGGCAGGGGGGGCGAGTGGGAGAGGTGGGCTGGGCCGGGGGTCGGCCCAGTTGGGCCAGGGGTGCTGTGGGGGGGGCCTTCTCCTTTTTCTTTTTCTTTGTCTGTGTTCTTTTGCATTTTCTTTTTATTTGTTTATTTTCTTTTCTGTTTTATTTCATTTAAAAGTATTTAGGTATTTTTTAACCATGTGTTTTCTCCACCATAATTACAAGTGTATTATTTGGCACCCACCGAACATTTTTGTTTGAATTTTTGAAAACTTTTATTTTCCACTTTAAATTTAATTGAAGTTTGAATTAGGAGTTTGAAAAGAAATGTGTTCCAAATGTGATCAAGCCCTGTTTAGCAACATGATTAGCTTAATCACAGAGGGTTACTGTAGCATGATTCTCGGGGTGTTACACCAAATAAGGTGCGGTTTTCGCCCACACGATCGTGATCGAACGACCTAGAGCATGGAAGAGAGTTAGGTGGGTTTTCGGCTGTTTAGAGAGGGGGTTTTGCTGCAACACACAGAAGGCATCCGCGGTTACCCGGTTAACCGTTGGAGTACCAAACGACCTCCAAATGGTACGAAACTTGACCGGTGGTCTACCGGTGGTATACCAAGGCCACTTGACAAGCCTCGGTCCATTCCGAGAACGTTTTACACCCGCTCACGAAAGAAAACAAAAGGGGTGCGCCGGAGGAGATGGGAGGGCCGGATTGCAAAACGGACAACGGGGAAAATGCTCGGATGCAAGAGACGAACACGTATGCAAATGCAATGCACATGATGACATGATAAGGGATGCATGACATGAACAAAAAGCAAAACGATAAACAAAACCTGACCACGAAGGGAATATCATAACACATAGCCGAAAATGGCAAGAGTTGGAGTTACAAATATGGAAAGTTACATCCGGGGTGTTACACGTCTGCTCCAACAGATGCCCTAAAATAAGACATCAAAACATCGAAACTAACCTAGATCATTGCAAATTCGATCCAGACATGCAAACATTCAAAGTTTTAAACATGCAAACTTAAGCATAGTTCGGATACAAACTTAAACATAGTTCATATACAAAACTTAAACATGCTTCAACTACAAACTTAACATAGTTCGGGTACTGCAAACTATAGGCAACTACTAACAAGTACTCATCACTGAGATCGTTCCAGTCAATGTCGGAGCCCGACTCATCGTCCTCCAACTCGAGCTTGATCACCCTCCAGGGGCCAACCTCGTCCTCCTTCTTCACTTGCTTGTTCCATTGTGCCCAGTACTCATACTCCACCTGCACGAGATGCAATTTTCCACTGCAAACATCGCCATATAAGCCTCATCCATTTGACGGATGTCGCACTGATCCAAGACGATATGTGTTTCCGCAGGGGTTAACATCTCTATATCAGGACCAATGAACTCCGCATCCGCCAAAGATTTGATTTTCGGGAAGTTCAACTCCCAACTTTGGCAGCCTCCAATACGTGACGTTGAAGGCGCGGGTGGCGATCTCCGGTGTGTCAAACGTGTTGAGCCAATAGCCATCGCACGAGAGCTCAGACGAGTAACGGACGAACCTCCGCACCCGAACTCCACTAAAGTCAGTTGTGCTCCAGGGGCGGGAAGTGCCGGTGACCGAAGGAACGTTGGGCCACGGATAATTGCACGCCCCAATTAAGCGAATTCATCTGCGGTGGGGAGGTGCGGTGGCAGAGGAGGAGGTGGGCTGCTGGTGTGACGGCGGCCGGAGAGGGAAAGCGGCTGCGCGTGCACTAGAAGAAAACATGGCTTTGGTCCAGGCCGGGCCAGCCCATTAGTCCAGGTTCAGTCACAAAACGGGACCCATGAGGGCATAGGACCTGGTTTGTGAGGCCCGGGGGCCGTCTGGGCCTCGTGGGGCATTGGTCCCGGTTCGTCTGGCCCCTTTGGTCCCAGTTCCAGACACGAACCGGGACCAATGAGCCTCGCTCCTGGGCCACAACCATCGGTTTCGGTTCGTGGCTGGAACCGGGACCAAAGGTGGTCCTTTAGTCCCGGTTCCAGCCACGAGCCGGGACCAACGAGATGCCTATATATACGCCCTCGCCCGCGAGCAGAGCACTCCACTGCTCTGTTTTTCTGGCCGGCCATTGGAGAGCTTTGTGGTGCTCTAGATCACCTCCTATGCACATGAGGTGTTCGACGAAATGCCCGAGCAACACTTAAGCTTTCTCCTCTCGAAGCTCCTTGTCCAAGCTCCATTTTCCTTGAGATTTGTCTAGGTTTGGCGGTCCGTCCTGTCCCGTCCCCGTCCTCACCGCCGTTGATCGCCCGCGTCGATCTCGTCGCCGGCACCACCATGGTGAGCCTCTTGATCTTATCTTCTTTCTAAAAGAAAAAAGTTCTTACTTGTATGATTTAGATAGATACTTGTGTAATTTTCTTACTTTTATTATTGTTTGTTATTATATAGTGTGATGGTTTTGGTATCCGCCTCCGTCGGCCCTCGTCCTGTCTATGATTCGGATGTGGTATATATTATCTTTTATAACTATTTGGTTCATTTATTGTTTATGAAAATTATGCCGACCAACGTGACATAGATTTTTTTATTTAGGAGGTATATGAACCGAAAATTCCAACCAACCCTATTGTCGAGAGGTTAAATTTAGTTTAAGAAGAAAACAATTACTTGAAGGAAAAAATAAAAAAATTGAGGAGGACAAGATGATATTGGAGTTGCATGTTGCGGATGTCGTCGATGATCACAAGATTAAGATGGATGCAATGCGCTTGAAGATTAGAAAGATTAGAAAATATGCCATGCATACCGAGGCTTGGTATCATTATGCCGTTGGATCAATTGTTACCTTGGTTGCGATTATGATCGCATTTGTTGTTGCATTGAAATGTTTTAGATAGTTTCAATGTATGGTTTAATTAGATGCTCTGGAGAGTTATATGTTGTTCAATGAGAACTATGTATGTACTTTGGTTTTAATGTGACGATGAACTTCTATTAATTTGGTCACTTATTTATTCATGATGTTCTATAATGGTTTTTGACACACTTAATTATATATAATGCACACAGATGAACCGGCAATGGATGTACAGTAACAAACGCACCTTCGAGTACATTGTGGGCATGCATAATTTTCTCGCAGTGGCTGAGGCAAACAAGCAGAATGGTTTTATGTGTTGTCCATGCCCTAGCTGTGGGAATACGAGGTCTTACTCTGACTCGAAAACCCTTCACACCCACCTGCTTTACAAGGGTTTCATGCCATACTATAATGTTTGGACCAAGCACGGAGAAAGAGGGGTTATGATGGAAGACAGCGAAGAAGAAGAGGATGATGACAACTATGTGCCCCTGAATACGGTGATGTTGCAACGGGGGAAGCTGAAGATCACGAGGAACCAGACGATGTGCCCGATGATGATCTTCGCAGGGTCATTGTTGATGCAAAGAGACAGTGCGAAAGTGAAAAGGAGAAGCTGAAGTTCGATCGCATGTTAGAGGATCACAAAAAAGGTTGTACCCAATTGCAAAGATGGCAACACAAAGCCTGGTACCATATTAAAATTGATGTAGTGGAAGGCAGAGAATGGTGTACCTGACAAAGGATTTGAGAAGCTACTGAAAATATTGAAGAAGAAGCTTCCAAAGGATAACAAATTGCCCGACAGTACGTACGCAACAAAGAAGGTTGTATGCCCTCTAGGATTGGAGGTGCAGAAGATACATGCATGCCCTAATGACTGCATCCTCTACCGCATTGCGTACGAGGATTGGAATGTGTGCTCGGTATGCGGTGCATTGCGGTATAAGATCAGACGAGATGACCCTGGTGATGTTGACGGCGAGCGCCCCAGGAAGAGGGTTCCTGCCAAGGTGATGTGGTATGCTCCTATAATACCATGGTTGAAACGTCTGTTCAGAAACAAAGATCATGCCAAGTTGATGCGATGGCACAGAGAGGACCGTAAGAAAGACGGGAAGTTGAGAGCACCCGCTGACGGGTCGCAGTAGAGAAAGATCAAGAGAAAGTACTGGGAGGACTTTGCAGGTGATGCAAGGAATGTATGGTTTGGTTTAAGCGCGGATTGCATTAATCCATTTGGGGAGCAGAGCAGCAATCACAGCACCTGGCCCGTGACTATATGTATCTACAACCTTCCTCCTTGGCTGTGCATGAAGTGGAAGTTCATTATGATGCCAGTTCTCATCCAAGGCCCTAAGCAACCCGGCAATGACATTGATGTGTACCTAAGGCCATTAGTTAAAGAAGTTTTACAGCTGTGGAATGGAAACGGTGTACATGTGTGGGATGAGCACAAACAGCAGGAATTTGACTTGCATGTGTTGCTGTTTGTAACCATCAATGATTGGCCTGCTCTCAGTAACCTATCAGGACAGACAAACAAGGGATACCACGCATGCACGCACTGTTTAGATGACACCGAAAGTATATACCTGGCCAAATACAGGAAGAATGTGTACCTGGGGCATCATTGATTTCTTCCGACCAACCATTAGTGTCGAAAGAAAAGACAAGCATTTCAAAGGCGAGGCAGATCACCGGAAGAAGCCCGCCATCCATACCGGTGATCACGTACTTGCTATGGTCAATGATTTACACGTAATCTTTGGAAAGGGTCCCGGCAGACTATCTGTTCCGAATGACGCTGAGGGACGCGCACCCATGTGGAAGAAGAAATCTATATTTTGGGACCTACCCTACTGGAAAGACCTAGAGGTCCGCTCTTCAATCGACATGATGCACGTGACGATGAATCTTTGCGTGAACCTGCTAGGCTTCTTGGGCGTGTATGGGAAGACAAAAGATACACCGGAGGCACGGGAGGACCAGCATCGTGTGCACGAAAAATACGGCATGCCTCCAAAGCAGTATGAAGGTCCTGCCAGCTACGCTCTTACCAAAGAAGAGAAGAAAATCTTCTTTGAATGCCTGCTCAGTATAAAGGTCCCGTCTGGCTTCTCGCCGAATATAAAGGGAATAATAAATATGCCAGAGAAAAAGTTCCAGAACCTAAAGTCTCATGACTGCCATGTGATTATGACGCAATTGCTTCCGGTTGCATTGAGGGGGCTTCTACCCAAACACGTTCGATTAGCCATTGTGAAGCTATGTGCATTCCTCAATGCAATCTCTCAGAAGGTGATCGATCCAGAAATCCTACCAAGTTTAAGGAGTGATGTGGCGCAATGTCTTGTCAGTTTCGAGCTGGTGTTCCCACCATCCTTCTTCAATATCATGACGCACATCCTAGTTCATCTTGTCGACGAGATTGTCGTTCTGGGCCCTGTATTTCTACACAATATGTTTCCCTTTGAGAGGATCATGGGAGTCCTAAAGAAATATGTACGAAACCGCGCTAGGCCCGAAGGAAGGATCTCCATGGTCCATCAAACAGAGGATGTCATTGGGTTTTGTGTTGACTTCATTCCTGACCTTAAGAAGATTGGTCTCCCTCAATCGCGGTATGAGGGGAGACAGACTGGAAAAGGCACGCTAGGAGGGGACTCAATAATTGCTACCTCTTGAGCATGTGTTGGTTTTCCCTTGAAGAGGAAAGGGTGATGCAGCAAAGTAGCATAAGTATTTCCCTCCGTTTTTGAGAACCAAGGTATCAATCGAGTAGGAGACTACATGCAAATCCCTAGTACCTGCACAAACAATTAAGAACCTTGCAACGAACACGATAAAGGGGTTGTCAATCCCTTCACGGCCACTTGCAAAAGTAAGATCTGATAAAAATAATAAGGTAAATATTTTTGGTATTTTTGTTGTATAGATTGAAAAGTAAAGGTTGCAAAATAAACGGCGACATAAATAGCACGTTGGCGGGAGATTAATTAATGGAAAATAGACCCGGGGGCCATAGGTTTCACTAGTGGCTTCTCTCAAGATATCATATATTCTACGGTGGGTGAACAAATTACTGTCGAGCAATTGATAGAAAAGCGCATAGTTATGAGAATATCTAGGCATTATCATGAACATAGGCATCATGTCCGTGTCAAGTAGACCGAAACGATTCTGCATCTACTACTATTACTCCACACATCGACCGCTATCCAGCATGCATCTAGAGTATTAAGTTCATAAGAACAGAGTAACGCATTAAGCAAGATGACATGATGTAGAGGGATAAACTCAAGCAATATGATGTACAGAACTTTGTATTGAGATCCAAAGAGAGAGAAGAAGCCATCTAGCTAATAACTATGGACCCGAAGGTCTGTGGTAAACTACTCACACATCATCAGAGAGGCCATGGTGTTGATGTAGAGGCCCTCCGTGATCGATTCCCCCTCCGGCGGAGCGCCGGAAAAGGCCCCAAGATGGGATCTCATGGGTACAGAAGGTTGCGGCGATGGAAAAAGTGTTTCGTGGCTCCTCTGGATGTTTTCAGGGTATCAGAGTATATATAGGCGAAGGAAGTAGGTCGGTGGAGCTACGAGGGGCCCATGAGTGTGGGGGCGTGCCTACCCCCTGGGTGCGCCTCCCTGCCTCGTGGCCGCCTCGTTGCTTCCTTGACATCCACTCCAAGTCTCCTGGATTGTGTTTGTTCCAAAAACGATCCTCGCGAAGGTTTCATTCCGTTTGGATTCTGTTTGATATTCCTTTTCTGCGAAACACTGAAATAGGCAAAAAAACAGCAATTTGCATTGGGCCTTCGGTTAATAGGTTAGTCCCAAAAATAATATAAAAAGGTATATTAAAGCCCATTAAACATCCAAAACAGATAATATAATAGCATGGAACAATAAAAAATTATAGATACGTTGGAGACGTATCAAGCATCCCCAAGCTTAATTCCTGCTCGTTCTCGAGTAGGTAAATGATAAAAACAGAATTTTTGATGTGGAATGCTACCTAACAAAATTTTGAATGTAATTCTCTTTATTGTGGCATGAATGTTCAGATCTGAAACAATCAAGATAAAAGTTTAATATTGACATAAAAATAATAATACTTCAAGCATACTAACTAAGCAATTATGTCTTCTCAAAATAACATAGCCAAAGAAAGCTCATCCCTACAAAATCATATAGTTTGCCCAGGCTTCATTTTCGTCACACAAAAATGCTCTCGTCATGCACAACCCCGATGACAAGCCAAGCAATTGTTTCATACTTTAGTATTTCTCAAACTTTTTCAACTTTCACGCAATACATGAGCGTGAGCCATGGACATAGCACTATGGGTGGATTAGAATATAATGATGGGGGTTGTGTGGAGAAGACAAAAAAGGAGAAAGTCTCACATTGACATGGCTAATCAACGGGCTAGGGAGATGCCCATCAATTGATGTCAATGCGAGGAGTAGGGATTGCCATGCAACGGATGCACTAGAGCTATAAATGTATGAAAGCTCAATAAAAGAAACTAAGTGGGTGTGCATCCAACTTGCTTGCTCACGAAGACCTAGGGCATTTGAGGAAGCCCATTGTTGGAATATACAAGCCAAGTTCTATAATGAAAAATTCCCACAAGTATATGAAAGTGACAAAATAAGAGACTCTCTATCATAAAGATCATGGTGCTACTTTGAAGCACAAGTGTGGAAAAAGGATAGTAGCATTGTCCCTTCTTTTTTTTGGGCCTTCCTTTTTTTAATTTATTTGCCTTTCTTTTTTTCCTTTTTTTTATTTGGCCTTTCTTTTTTTATTTGGCCTTTTTTTCATGGGACAATGCTCTATTAATGATGATCATCACACTTCTATTTATTTACAACTCAATGATTACAACTCGATACTAGAACAAAATATGACTCTATATGAGTGCCTCCGGCGGTGTACCAGGATGGGCAATGAACCAAGAGTGACATGTATGAAAAATTATGCATGGTTGCCTTGCCACAAATACGATGTCAACTACATGATCATGCAAGGCAATATGACAATGATGAAGCGTGTCATAATAGATGAAACGGTGGAAAGTTGCATGGCAATATATCTCGGAATGGCTATGGAAATGCCATAATAGGTAGGTATCGTGGCTGTTTTGAGGAAGATATAAGGAGGTTTATGTGTGATAGAGCGTATCATATCACGGGGTTTGGATGAACCGGCGAAGTTTGCACCAACTCTCAAGGTGAGAAAGGGCAATGCACGATACTGAAGTTGCTAGCAATGATGGAAAGGTGAGAGTGCGTATAATCCATGGACTCAACATTAGTCATAAAGAACTCACATACTTATTGCAAAAATCTACAAGTCATCAAAAACCAAGCATTACGCGCATGCTCCTAGGGGGATAGATTGGTAGGAAAAGACCATCGCTCGTCCCCAACCGCCACTCATAAGGATGACAATCAAAGAACACCTCATGTTTCAAATTTGTCACACAACGGTTACCATACGTGCATGCTACAGGACTTGCAAACTTCAACACAAGTATTTCTCAAATTCACAATTACTCAACTAGCACAACTCTAATATCACCATCTTCATATCTCAAAACAATCATCAAGTATCAAACTTCTCATAGTATTCAATGCACTCTATATGAAAGTTTTTATTCTACCCATCTTGGATGCCTATCATATTAGGACTAATTTTATAGCCGAAGCAAATTACCATGCTGTTCTAAAGGACTCTCAAAATAATACAAGTGAAGCATGAGAGATCAATAATTTCTATAAAATAAAACCACCACCGTGCTCTAAAAGATATAAGTGAAGCACTAGAGCAAAATTATCTAGCTCAAAAGATATAAGTGAAGCACATAGAGCATTCTAATAAATTCCGATTCATGTGTGTCTCTCCAAAAGGTGTGTACAGCAAGGATGATTGTGGTAAACTAAAAAGCAAAGACTCAAATCATACAAGACACTCCAAGCAAAACTCATATCATGTGGTGAATAAAAATATAGCCTCAAGTAAAGTTACCGATAGACGAAGACGAAGACGAAAGAGGGGATGCCTTCCGGGGCATCCCCAAGATTAGGCTTTTGGTTGTCCTTGAATTTTACCTTGGGGTGCCTTGAGAATCTCCAAGCTTAGGCTCTTGCCACTCCTTATTCCATAATCCATCAAATCTCTACCCAAAACTTGAAAACTTCACAACACAAAACTCAACAGAAAATCTCATGAGCTTCGTTAGTGTAAGAAAACAAACCACCACTTTAAGGTACTGTAATGAACTCATTATTTATTTATATTGGTGTTAAACCTACTTTATTACAACTTCTCTATGGTTCATACCCCCGATACTAGCCATAGATTCATCAAAATAAGCAATCAACACAAGAAAAACAGAATCTGTCAAAAACAGAACAGTCTGTAGTAATCTGTATCAAACGCAAACTTCTGGAACTCCAAAAATTCTGAAATAAATTTGTAGACGTGAGGAATTTATCTATTGATCATCTGCAAAACTAATCAACCCAAAATCACTCTCCAGTAAAAAATGGCAGCTAATCTCATGAGCGCTAAAGTTTCTGTTTTTTACAGCAAGATCGCAAAGACTTCACCCAAGTCTTCCCAAAGGTTCTACTTGGCACAAACACTAATTAGAACATAAAACCACATCTAACCAGAGGCTAGATGAAATATTTATTACTAAACAGTAACAAAAAGCAAGGAACAAAAATAAAATTGGGTTGCCTCCCAACAAGCGCTATCATTTAACGCCCCTAGCTAGGCATTGATAATTTTAATGATGCTCACAAGAAAGATAGCAATTGAAACATAAAGAGAGCATCATATAGCATGTTAAAAACACATCTAAGTCTAACATACTTCCTATGCATAGGCATCTTATAGGTAAACAAATTATCAAGGCAAGCAAATCCTAGCATATGCAAAGGAGAAGAAAGAAACAAGATCAATCTCAACAAGAAGAGAGGTAATTTAGTAACATGAAAATTTCTACAACCATATTTTCCTCTCTCATAATAATTACATGTAGAATCATAAGCAAATTCAACAACATAGCTATCACATAAAATATTCTCTTTATGAACCACATGCATGCAAAGTTGACACTCTTCCAAAATAGTGGAATTAACATTAACTAAAGTCATGACCTCTCCAGACCCACTTTTATCAAAAATTTCATAAGATTGAACATTTTCCAAATATGTGGGATCTAAAGTTGACACTCTTCCAAACCCACTTTAAATATTATTGCAAACACTATTATCAATCTTATATTCATCATGGGGCTTAAATAAATTTTCAAGATCATAAGAAGAATCACCCCAATCATGATCATTGCAACAAGTAGTAGACATAGCAAAACTAGCATCCCCAAGCTTAGGGTTTCGCATATTATTAGCACAATTTAAATCAGAGAATTTATATTAAAATCATTGCAATCATGCTTTTTATTCAAGGAGCTATCGTGAATCTCCTCATAAATTTCTTCATCACAATTTTCAGATTCACGAATTTCAAGAAAAACCTCATAAAGATAATCTAGTGCACTCAAATCACTAGAAATTGGTTCATCATAATTGGATCTCTTAAAAAGATTAGAAAGGGAATGAGAATCCATAAACTTTTAGCAGGCGAAGATGCAAGCAAAAAGAAGGCACATGGTAACACAAGATTGAATAGAAGGAGGGCGAATAAATCGCAAAGGTGAAGTGGGGGAGAGGAAAACGAGAGGTAAATGGAAAATAATGTAATGCGAGGGAGAAGAGTTTGTGATGGGTACTTGGTATGTCTTGACTTGTGCATAGATCTCCCCGGCAACGGTGCCAGAAATGGCTAGTTGACGGGAGATCAAATCTTGACTTGACTTGGCGCAAATCTCCCTGGCAACGGCGCCAGAAATCCTTCTTGCTACCTCTTGAGCATGCGTTGGTTTTCCATTGAAGAGGAAAGGGTGATGCAGCAAAGTAGCGTAAGTATTTCCCTCAGTTTTAGAGAACCAAGGTATCAATCCAGTAGGAGACTACACGCAAATCCCTAGTACCTGCACAAACAATTAAGAACCTTGCAACCAACGCGATAAAGGGGTTGTCAATCCCTTCATGGCCACTTGCAAAAGTGAGATCTGATAAAGATAATAAGGTAAATATTTTTGGTATTTTTGTTGTATAGATTGAAAAGTAAATATTGCAAAATAAACGGCGACAGAAATAGCACGTTGGCAGGAGATTAATATTATGGAAAATAGACCCGGGGGCCATAGGTTTCACTAGTGGCTTCTCTCAAGATAGCATATATTCTACGGTGGGTGAACAAATTACTTTCGAGCAATTGATAGAAAAGCGCATAGTTATGAGAATATCTAGGCATGATCATGAACATAGGCATCACGTCCGTGTCAAGTACACCGAAACGATTCTTCATCTACTACTATTACTCCAGACATCGACCGCTATCCAGCATGCATCTAAAGTATTAAGTTCATAAGAACAGAGTAACACATTAAGCAAGATGACATGATGTAGAGGGATAAACTCAAGCAATACGATATAAACCCCATCTTTTTATCCTCGATGGCAACAATACAATACGTGCTTTGCTGCCCCTGCTGTCACTGGGAAAGGACAACGCAAGATTGAACACGAAGCTAAGCACTTCTCCCATTGCAAGAAAGATCAATCTACTAGGCCAAACTAAACCGATAATTCGAAGAGACTTGCAAAGATATCGGCTACCTCTTGAGCAATGCGTTGGTTTTCCCTTGAAGAGGAAAGGGTGATGCAATAAAGCAGCGTAAGTATTTCCCTCAGTTTTTGAGAACCAAGGTATCAATCCAGTAGGAGGCCACGCACGAGTCCATCGCACCTACACAAACAAATAAAATCCTCGCAACCAACGCAATAAAGGGGTTGTCAATCCCTTCACGATCACTTACGAAAGTGAGATATGATAGATATGATAAGATAATATTTTTGGTATTTTTATGATAAAGATGCAAAGTAAAGAAAGCAAAATAAAAACGGCGCCAGAAATAGCTTGTTGTAGGGAGATTAAATATGATGGAAAATAGACCCGGGGGCCATAGGTTTCACTAGTGGCTTCTCTCGAGAGCATAAGTATTACGGTGGGTAAACAAATTACTGTTGAGCAATTGACAGAATTGAGCATAGTTATGAGAATATCTAGGTATGATCATGTATATAGGCATCACGTCCGCGACAAGTAGACCGACTCCTGCCTGCATCTACTACTATTACTCCACACATCGACCGCTATCCAGCATGCATCTAGAGTATTAAGTTCAAAAGAACAGAGTAACACTTTAAGTAAGATGACATGATGTAGAGGGATAAACTCATGCAATATGATATAAACCCCATCTTGTTATCCTCGATGGCAACAATACAATACATGCCTTGCTGCCCCTACTGTCACTGGGAAAGGACACTGTAAGATTGAACCCAAAGCTAAGCACTTCTCCCATTGCAAGAAAGATCAATCTAGCAGGCCAAACCAAACTGATAATTCGAAGAGACTTGCAAAGATAACCAATCATACATAAAAGAATTCAGAGAAGATTCAAATATTGTTCATAGATAAACATGATCATAAACCCACAATTCATCGGTCTCAACACACCGCAAAAGAAGATTACAACGAATAGATCTCCACGAGAATCGTGGAGAACTTTGTATTGAGATCCAAAGAGAGAGAAGAAGCCATCTAGCTAGTAACTATGGACCTGAAGGTCTGAGGTAAACTACTCACACATCATCGGAGAGGCTATGGTGTTGATGTAGAAGCCCTCCGTGATCAATGCCCCCTCCGGCGGAGCGCCGGAAAAGGCCCCAAGATGGGATCTCACGGGTACAGAAGGTTGGGGCGGTGGAATTAGGTTTTTGGCTCTGTATCTGGTAGTCTGGGGGTACGTAGGTATATATAGGAGGAAGAAGTACGTCGGTGGAGCAACGTGGGCCCCACGAGGGTGGAGGGCGCGCCCCCTACCTCGTGCCCTCCTGGTTGCTTTCTTGACGTAGGGTCCAAGTCCTCTGGATCACGTTCGTTCCAAAAATCACGTTCCCGAAGGTTTCATTCAGTTTGGACTCCGTTTGTATTCTTTTTCTGCGAAACACTGAAATAGGCAAAAAAACAGCAATTCTGGGCTGGGCCTCCAGTTAATAGGTTAGTCCCAAAAATAATATAAAAGTGTATAATATTGCCCATTAATGTCCAAAATAGAATATAATATAGCATGGAACAATAAAAAATTATAGATACATTGGAGACGTATCAATATCAAATCATGCATATAAGAATTCAGAGAAGAATCAAATATTGTTCATAGATAATCTTGATCACAAACCCACAATTCATCAGATCTCGACAAACACACCGCAAAAAGTATTACATCAAATAGATCTCCAAGAATATCGAGGAGAACTTTGTATTGAGATCCAAAGAGAGAGAAGATGCCATCTAGCTAATAACTATGGACCCGAAGGTCTGTGGTAAACTACTCACACGTCATCGGAGAGGCCATGGTGTTGATGTAGAGGCCCTCCGTGATCGATTCCCCCTCCGGTACAGAAGGTTGCGGCGGTGGAAAAAGTGTTTCGTGGCTCCCCTGGATGTTTTCAGGGCATAAAAGTATATATAGGCGAAGCAAGTAGGTTGGTGGCACTACAAAAAAATACACTTCCGTGATGATACGTGTTTGTCACAGTAGGTCGCGTTTTCTGTCATGCATGTACATCCATGAAAAATTTATGACAGAATCAAGATAGTCATACTTGTGCTGTCGTAGAAGTATTCCATGACATTGCCAAAATTATCATCACGGAAGTGTCCACTTCCATGACGATAAGTCGCGCGTCACAGAAGTGCTTTCGTCAAGGGTGACCGACACGTGGCATCCACCGTAACGAAACGCCGTTAAGCTATCGGGTCGGATTTTGGATCCGATAACCCGTTAACAGCTCTGACCAATGGGAAATTTCCACGTGTAAAATTCTAATTGGCCGAAGGGAAAACCTGTCAGCTCGTCAGTGGGCCAGATGTCGCCCGTCCATTGGAGGAGACATGCCTATGATACGTCGACACGTGGCTGGGCCCAACAGAGGCCCATATAGGTTAAAAAGGCCGGCCCAGTCAAAGGCCCGTAGAACTTAATCAGGTACTAGTGGGCCAGCCCAATAACGGCCTGCTTAATAAAGGCCCATTTACGGCCCGAAGCCAGATCTGGCCCGTTAATTGTTCGCCCAATATTTGGGCCCATTTACGGCCCGAAGCTAGATCTGGCCCGTTAATTGTTCGCCCAATATTTGGGCCCATTTGCGGCCCGAAGCCAGATCTGGCCCGTTAATTGTTCGCCGAATATTTGGGCCCAACTACAGCCCAGTGACTTTCGGCCTGTTAGAGGCCTGATGTAGACATGGGCCCATTTCAGCCCGGTGTGACTTTTGGCCTGGGAATGGCCCGTGCTGCCCATGGGCCATATATGGTCCGAAGGGACATCGGGCCCACTAACGGCCCGTGCTAAAGGTGGCAACAGTTAAGCCCAACGTAACTTTGGGCCTGTTAAAGGCCTGTCCGTAATTCGGCCCGTTGATGCCTGTGCTAAGCTTTCGACCTCTTAAAGGCCCATGATATCAGTGGGCCAACTAAGGCCCGAGATATGTTTTGGCCTGGTAACGGCCCATGAGCTAACTGGGCCCAAAACGGCCCGGTCTACATTTCGGCCTGCTGAAGGCCCATCGACGACTAGTGAAAATTGAGGCCCAACATGCATTTTGGCCTGCTAAAGGCCCGTGGTTTCATCTCGGCCGCAACAGGCCAGTACAATTCAGCCTGTTAATGGCCCAACGCTACCTGGGCCAAACTAAGCGCTGGGTCGACAAAAGGCCCAACTAAAATATAGGCCGGTGTAAGTTTGGGCCTGGCGCAATGTGTGAAGGCCCCAATCATTCGGGCCCAAGAAAGACGCAGGCCGGCCCAATTGTGGCCCGCTAAAAACCTGGCCCGTTAGAGTCGAATGTGTCAGTCCGGTCGACTACATCTGATTTTTTTTCAAATAGCAAATGATAGCAGTAACTAGTAGGAATTAAGAACAAACCTACTCTATACAATAAATAAATTACAACATAGTAACTAAGAATAAACCTACACTATACAATAAAGGATTTAAGGTATATTACATCCACTGGGCATCGAAGTTCGCCACCAGTGATCATAAAGCGCAACGAAGAAGCAGATTACAAAAACTGGGCACCATTGCAGCGTAACAAAATAATACTGAACCGAGACCACTTCCAAGATAGTTCAAGAAAGGTTAGCCTTGCAGGGGAACTGCTGCGCAAGCTGCTGAGCAAGGCTGTGAGACCGCCTAGCATGTCGGTCATAGCTTCCAGGTGTAGCTGTTTAGCGATGAGGCTCTCATTGGTGTTCTCCGCAATCTTTCTTAGAGATAGGACTTCAAGTCGAAGTTGAGTTGCAGAATGCCTTTTTGCTAGAACTTGGGACTGAAGAAGTCGAATTGATTCAGACAACGAATTCTGTGAGCTTGTCTGACTGTTAGTCTCAAGTAACTTGAACACTGCATCAAGACAAGACTTTGGGGTTGTCTCGCTATCTTCAAGATGTTTTGCCTTCTTTGCTGCAATATATGTTGGGTTTGTCTCACAGCCTTCAGCAGACTTGTGCATGCCATCAGGCATATCACCCTGAAACAAAGCAGAGAGATGACAGGTTTTGCACGTGTATAAACAAAGATGATAACTGTTCTGTCAATTCTATCCAATTTCAAATTAGAAAATAAAGAGTAAGTTCAAAATATCAATAGCATAATTTGGCATTGTTCATAATGCGGGGAGCTTCACCACACTACTGGATTACCATGTCAACATAACAAGCATACATGAAGGGCAAAGAAAATCATTGTATCTATTTTGGATAATGTGCATGGCATGTTGTTCATATCATCAGCCACATCAGTAAGATAAAACAGGAGATGACAAGGTGCAAACGTGGGCTGCTTCACCACACACTGGATTATAGATCCACAAAAACAAGCATACATATAGGGAGTATTAAGTAATGTGAATGGTATGAATAAGGAATTTGGTTTTACAAGTAAAACTTAGAACGTACGGTTCTTACAAACATGCATTTTGGTAGAAACAGCAAACTAAACAGCAGTAAACGATAGGGAGTATGAGCAAATTAAACAGCAGTTGAGGATAAAGGCTTTAGAAGGACTGACTTACATTAACAGTTAACACCGGCTTTATAATGCCCTTCTCCATGTCAAGGGAAGGATAACTCAAGAATTTCAGCACATAATCTTCTTCATAAGCATTGCCTGTACTCTACATTTTGTAGAGAGTAATTATAGATATGATAATACTGGAAGGGATAGAGGATAATGAAGATAAGATGCAGATTGACGCTACATAATCAACTACCAATCCTTGGAAGTACAAGCGTTACAGGACAAAATGTACTGACAAGAGCAATGGGCTACACTTCTGCACTGGCATTGTCTGTGTATTCTACTTGTTGGTAAGATTAAATATAGATATGATCTTTTTTAGTAAATGGTGGGCGAGGGAGATAAGATGCAGAATGCTACAAAATGAACCAATCCCTCTTCCCATAATACAAGAGTGTTTTGAACACTAGTGTACTATACAAAACGTTCTTACATTATGGGACAGAGGAAGTAGCTGTTAATGTAAGTACAGTGACAGACCACGTTTAGTCCTTACAAGAGGACTGCAGAGCTAAACCTCTTCAAAAGCATTGGGTTGATTCTAAATTTATGTAAGAGTCCATACGGATCTTATAATGTCCACCAAATGGACGATTATGAGGCTAACATGTGCAGTGATGCTACATAATCAAACAGCTATGAAAGTAAGTATGGTCATACAGGGCAAGAGGTACTCACAAGAGCAATGCAGTGTGTAGTATAGTTGCGAGATTCTGTGGTCCTGTTGAGGATATAGACCTTAGAGTCACCCGCCAGGAGGGGCCGGGTTACTCATATGGTCATTACCAGAAGCCCGGCGCCAAGCCTGAAGACGGTGGGCCAAAGATGGGCTTAAGACCCGGATATGGCTTAAAGCCCGTAGTTGCAATCATTATTATGCTAGAACTTGTAGTGTAAGGCAAGAATAGTTGAGAGTCCGAGCCGGACACTCTTATGAGCCGGCCGGGACTCTGAGAGCTGCAGGGTGTCAGCCTCCGTATATAAAGAGACGACCCGGCAGCGGTTTAGGGACGAGAACGATCTCATCAAGAGCCGGGCATAGCAGTTTAGCTCCCTGGTGATCGTAACCCTAATCAATACCACCTCAAACTAGACGTAGGCTTTTACCTTCACCGTAAGGGGCCGAACCAGTATAAACCCTCGTGTTCCTTGTCCCGCATTAACCCCTTCAAGCTTCCTAGCTGCGATGGCTCCACGACTAAGTCCTAGCTCGAGGACATCTGTCGTGACAATTCCACGACAGGTCCCTCTGATCAATCTGGATCTGGTGATGAGGCGGCCGCCGGCTCTGACGGCGAATCATCCATCGACGAGTCAAACTCGTTGTATCAACTTCAAGATGGCAGGCTCATGGGTTGTTCTGATGGTGACAGTATTCCGGACCCATTTGAGCCGCCAAGTCAGGTTGGAGTCTTTATGGCTGGTGCGCAGCCTGTTCAGAACCCCGCTGCTGGAGCGGGAAACCCGGTGCCTTCTCCGGCTCAGGTACTAATGGATCTCACGGACAAGATAACGGCTCTGTTAACCGCCACGGTTGTGTTAGAAATATGCCCTCGAGGCAATAATAAATTGGTTATTATTATATTTCCTTGTTCATGATAATCGTTCATTATCCATGCTAGAATTGTATTGATAGGAAACTCAGATACATGTGTGGATACATAGACAACACCATGTCCCTAGTAAGCCTCTAGTTGACTAGCTCGTTGATCAATAGATGGTTACGGTTTCCTGACCATGGACATTGGATGTCGTTGATAACGGGATCACATCATTAGGAGAATGATGTGATGGACAAGACCCAATCCTAAGCCTAGCACAAGATCGTGGAGTTCGTTTGCTCAGAGCTTTTCTAATGTCAAGTATCATTTCCTTAGACCATGAGATTGTGCAACTCCCGGATACCGTAGGAATGCTTTGGGTGTGCCAAACGTCACAACGTAACTGGGTGGCTATAAAGGTGCACTACGGGTATCTCCGAAAGTGTCTGTTGGGTTGGCACGAATCGAGACTGGGATTTGTCACTCCGTGTAAACGGAGAGGTATCTCTGGGCCCACTCGGTAGGACATCATCATAATGTGCACAATGTGACCAAGGAGTTGATCACGGGATGATGTGAGTTACGGAACGAGTAAAGAGACTTGCCGGTAACGAGATTGAACAAGGTATAGGGATACCGACGATCGAATCTCGGGCAAGTAACATACCGGTAGACAAAGGGAATTGTATACGGGATTGATTGAATCCTCGACATCGTGGTTCATCCGATGAGATCATCGTGAAACATGTGGGAGCCAACATGGGTATCTAGATCCCGCTGTTGGTTATTGACCGAAGAACGTCTCGGTCATGTCTGCATGGTTCCCGAACCCGTAGGGTCTACACGCTTAAGGTTCGATGACGCTAGGGTTATAGGGAAAGTATGTACGTGGTTACCGAATGTTGTTCGGAGTCCCGGATGAGATCCCGGACGTCACGAGGAGTTCCGGAATGGTCCGGAGGTAAAGATTTATATATGGGAAGTCCTGTTTTGGTCACCGGAAAAGTTTCGGGTGAAATCGGTAATGTACCAGGACCACCGGGAGGGTCCCGGGGGTCCACCAAGTGGGGCAACCAGCCCCAGAAGGCTGCGTGGGCCAAGTGTGGGAGGGGACCAGCCCAGGTGGGCTGGTGTGCCCCCCACCAAGGCCCAAGGCGCATGGGAGAGTGGGAGGGGGCAAACCCTAGGTCCAGATGGGCCTTAGGGCCCATCTAGTGGGGCGCCCCCCCTCTCCTCCCCTTGGCCGCCCCCCTTGATGGGATCTAGGGCTGGCCGCCTCCTCTTGGGGGTGGAAACCCTAAGGGGGGCGCAGCCCCCTCCCCCCTATATATAGTTGAGGTTTGGGCTGCCCAAGACACACGAGAACATCTCTCTTTCGGTGCATCCCTACCCCTCTCCCTCCTCCTCTTCTCCCGCGGTGCTTGGCGAAGCCCTGCGGGATTGCCACGCTCCTCCATCACCACCACGCCGTCGTGTTGCTGATGGATGGAGTCTTCCCCAACCTCTCCCTCTCTCCTTGCTGGATCAAGGCGTGGGAGACGTCACCGGGCTGCACGTGTGTTGAACGCGGAGGCACCGTTCTTCGGTGCTTAGATCGGAATCAACCGCGATCTGAATCGCTACGAGTACGACTCCCTCATCCGCGTTCTTGCAACGCTTCCGCATCGTGATCTACAAGGGTATGTAGATGCACTCCCCTTCCCCTCGTTGCTAGATTACTCCATAGATTGATCTTGGTGATGCGTAGAAAATTTTGAATTTCTGCTACGTTCCCCAACAGTGGTATCAGAGCCAGGTTTATGCGTAGTTTCTATGCACGAGTAGAACGCAAAGTAGTTTTGGGCGTCGATGTTGTCAATTCTTCTTGCCGCTACTAGTCTTATCTTGTTTCGGCGGCATTGTGGGATGAAGCGGCCCGAACCGACCTTACACGTACGCTTACGTGAGACAGGTTCCACCGACGGACATGCACTAGTTGCATAAGGTGGCTAGCGGGTGTCTGTCTCTCCCACTTTAGTCGGAACGGATTCGATGAAAAGGGTCCTTATGAAGGGTAAATAGAAATTGGCATATCACGTTGTGGTTTTACGTAGGTAAGAAACGTTCTTGCTAGAAACCTATACAAGCCACGTAAAAAACTTGCAAACAACAATTAGAGGACGTCTAACTTGTTTTTTCAGCATGTGCTATGTGATGTGATATGGCCAGAAGATGTGATGAATGATATATGTGATGTATGAGATTGATCATATTCTTGTAATAGGAATCACGACTTGCATGTCGATGAGTATGACAACCGGCAGGAGCCATAGGAGTTGTCTTTATTTTTGTATGACCTGCGTGTCATTGAATAACGCCATGTAAGTTACTTTACTTTATTGCTAAGCGCGTTAGCCATAGAAGTAGAAGTAACCGTTGGCGTGACAACTTCAAGAAGACACAATGATAGAGATCATGATGATGGAGATCATGGTGTCATGCCGGTGACAAAGATGATCATGGTGCCCCGAAGATGGAGATCAAAGGAGCAAAATGATATTGGCCATATCATGTCACTATTTGATTGCATGTGATGTTTATCATGTTATGCATCTTATTTGCTTAGAACGACGGTAGTAAGTAAGATGATCCCTCACTAAAATTTCAAGAGACGTGTTCCCCCTAACTGTGCACCGTTGCGAAGGTTCGTTGTTTCGAAGCACCACGTGATGATCGGGTGTGACAGATTCTAACGTTCGAATACAACGGGTGTTGACGAGCCTAGCATGTACAGACATGGCCTCGGAACACATGCAAAACACTTAGGTTGACTTGACGAGCCTAGCATGTACAGACATGGCCTCGGAACACAAGAGACCGAAAGGTCGAGCATGAGTCGTATAGAAGATACGATCAACATGGAGATGTTCACCGATGATGACTAGTCCGTCTCACGTGATGATCGGACATGGCCTAGTTTGACTCGGATCATGTGTCACTTAGATGACTAGAGGGATGTCTATCTGAGTGGGAGTTCATTCAAAAATCAGATGAACTTCATTATCATGAACATAGTCAAAAGGTCTTTGCAAATTATGTCATACGCTTTAGTTCTACTGTTTAAGATATGTTCCTAGAGAAAATTTAGTTGAAAGTTGGTAGTAGCAATTATGCGCACTGGGTCCGTGAACTGAGGATTGTCCTCATTACTGCACAGAAGACTTATGTCCTTAATGCACCGCTCGGTGTGCTGAACCTCAGCGTCGTCTGTAGATGTGGCGAAACATCTGACATACACATTTTGATGACTACGTGATAGTTCAGTGCGTAATGCTAACGGTTTAGAATTGTGGCACAAGAGACGTTTTTTGAAACGTCGCAGAACATATGAGATGTTCCGAAGACTGAAATTGGGATTTCAGACTAGTGCCCACGTCAAGAGGTATGAGACCTCTGACAAGTTTCTTAAGCCTGCAGACTAAGGGAGAAAAGCTCAATCGTTGAGCATGTGCTCAGATTGTCTGAGTACCACAATCGCTTGAATCGAGTGGGAGTTAATCTCCCAGATGAGATAGTGATAGTTCTCCATAGTCACTGCCACCAAGCTAGTAGAGCTTCGTGATGAACTATAACATATCAGGGATAGTTATGATGATCCTTGAGCTATTCGCGATGTTTGACACCGTGAGAGTAGAAATCAAGAAGGAGCATCAATTGTTGATGGTTAGTAAAACCACTAGTTTCTAGAAGGGCAAGGGCAAGAAGGGATACTTCATTAAACGGCAAATCAGTTGCTGCTCTAGTGAAGAAACCCAAGGTTGAACCCAAACCCGAGACTAAGTGCTTCTTTAATAAGGGGAACGGTGATTGAAGCGGAACTACCCTAGATACTTGGTAGATGAGAAGGCAGACAAGGTCGACAGAAGTATATTGGATATACATTATATGAATGTGTACTTTACTAGTACTCCTAGCAGCACCAGGGTATTAGATACCGGTTCGGTTGCTAAGTGTTAGTAACTCGAAATAAAAGCTGCGGAACAAACGGAGACTAGCTAAAGATGAGATGACGATATGTGTTGGAAGTGTTTCCAAGGTTGATGTGATCAAGCATCGCATGCTCCCTCTGCCATCGAGATTTGGTGTTTGCGTTGAGCATGATGGGATTATGTTTATCGCAATACGGTTATTCATTTAAGGAGAATAATGGTTACTCTGTTTATTTGAATAATACCTTCAACGGTCTTGCACCTAAAATGAATCTCGATCGTAGTGATACACATGTTCATGCCAAAAGATATAAGATAGTAATGATAGTACCACATGCTTGTGGCACTGCCACTTGAGTCATATTGGTATAAAACGCATGAAGAAGCTCCATGTAGATGGATCTTTGAACTCACTCGTTTTTTTGAAAAGATTGAGACATGCGAACCATGTCTATTGGTATATATGCATGAAGAAACTCCATGCAGATGGATTGTTTGGACTCACTTGATTTTGAATCACTTGAGACATGTAAAACATACCACATGGGCAAGATGACTGAAAGGCCTCGTTTTCAGTAAGATGGAACACGAGAGCAACTTATTGGAAGTAATACATTTTGATGTATGCAGTCCAATGAGTGCTGAGGCATGCAGTGGATATCGTTATGTTCTTACTTCGCAGATGATTTGAGTAGATGCTGAGTGTATTTACTTGATGAAACACAAGTCTGAATTATTGAAAGGTTCAAGTAATTTCAGAGTGAAGTTGAAGATCGTCGTGACAAGAGGATAAAATGTCTGTGATATGATCATAGAGATGAGTATCTGAGTTACGAGTTTGGCACACAATTAAGACATTGTGGAAAGTGTTTCACAATTAATACCGCCTGGAACACCACAGTGTGATGGTGTGTCCGAACATCATAACTGCACCCTATTGGATATGGTGCATACCATGATGTCTCTTATCGAATTACAACTATCGTTTATGGGTTAGGCATTAGAGACAACCGCATTCACTTTAAAAGGGGCACCACGCAATTCCGTTGAGACGACACCGTTTAGAGAAACCTAAGTTGTCGTTTCTTAAAAGTTTGGGGCTGCGATGCTTATGTGAAAAAGTTTCAGGCTGATAAGCTCGAACCCAAAGCGGATAAATGCATCTTCATAGAATACCCAAAACAGTTGGGTATACCTCCTATTTCAGATCTGGAAGCAAAAGTAATTGCTTCTAGAAACAGGTCCTTTCTCGAGGAAAAGTTTCTCTCGAAAGAATTGAGTGGGAGGATGGTGGAGACTTGATAAGGTTATTGAACCGTCACTTCAACTAGTGTGTAGCAGGGCACAGGAAGTTGTTCCTGTGGCACCTACACCAATTGAAGCGGAGCTTATGATAGTGATCATGAAACTTCAGATCAAGTCACTACCAAACCTCGTAGGACGACGAGGATGCGTGCTACCTCAGAGTGGTACATGATCCTGTCTGAGATATCATGTTGTTGGACAATACTGAACCTACGAGCTATGGAGAAGCGAGGGTGGGCCCATATTCCGACAAATGGTTAGAAGCCATGAAATCCGAGATAAATGGAACTTTGAGAAGAAGACGGACATGGACGGTAATGTTACCGTCTATGAAGCTCGACTTGTGGCAAAGAGTATTTCCACAAGTTCAAGGAGTTGACTACAATGAGATTTTCTCATCCGTAGCGGTGCTTAAGTCCGTCGGAATCATGTTAGCATTAGCTGCATTTGTGAAATCTGGCAGATGGATGTCAAAACAAGTTTCCTTACCAGTTTTCGTAAGGAAAGGTAGTATGTGATACAATCAGAAAGTTTTTGTCGATCCTAAGGATGCTAAAAGGTATGCTAGCTCCAGCGATCCTTCCATGGATTAGAGCAAGCATCTTGGAGTCAGAATATACACTTTGATGGAGTGATCAAAGTTTTTGGGTTTATACAAAGTTTGTTAGAAACTTGTATTTACAATGAAGTGAGTGGGAGCGCTACAACATTTCTGATAAGTATATGTGAATGACATATTGTTGATCCGAAATGATGTAAAATTTCTGGAAAGCATAAAGGGTTGTTTGAAAGGAGTTTTTCAAAGGAATACCTGGATAAAGCTGCTTACATATTGGGCATCAAGATCTATAGAGATAGATCAAAACGCCTGATGATACTTTCAAAGAACGCACACCTTGACATGATTTTGAAAGAGTTCAAAATAGATCAGCAAAGAAGGTGTTCTTGGCTGTGTTACAAGGTGTGAGTATTGAGTAAGACTCAAGACCTGACCACAGCAGAAGAGAGAGAAAGGACGAAGGTCGTCCCCTATGCTTCAGACGTAGGCTCTACAGTATGCTATGTTGTGTACCGCACATGAAGTGTGCCTTGCCATGAGTTGGTCAAGGGGTACAATAGTGATCCGGGAATGGATCACATGACAGCGGTCGAACTTATCCTTAGTATCTAGTGGACTAAGGAATTTTATCGATTATGGAGGTGAAAAGGAGTTCATCGTAAAGGGTTACGTCGATGCGAACTTTGACACTAATCCGGATGACTCTGAGTAGTAAACCGGATTCGTATAGTAGAGCAATTATTTGAAATGGCTCCAAATAGCGCGTGGTAGCATCCACAAGATGACATAGATATTCGTAAAGCACACGCGGATCTGAAAGGTTCAGACCCGTTGACTAATAACCTCTCTCACGAGCATAACATGATCAAACCAGAACTCATTGAGTGTTAATCACATAGAGATGTGAACTAGATTGTTGACTCTAGTAAACTCTTTGGATGTTGGTCACATGGTGATGTGACCTATGAGTGTTAATCACATGGTGATGTGAACTAGATTATTGACTCTAGTGCAAGTGGGAGACTGTTAGAAATATGCCCTAGAGGCAATAATAAATTGGTTATTATTATATTTCCTTGTTCATGATAATCGTTCATTATCCATGCTAGAATTGTATTGATAGGAAACTCAGATACATGTGTGGATACATAGACAACACCATGTCCCTAGTAAGCCTCTAGTTGACTAGCTCGTTGATCAATAGATGGTTACGGTTTCCTGACCATGGACATTGGATGTCGTTGATAACGGGATCACATCATTAGGAGAATGATGTGATGGACAAGACCCAATCCTAAGCCTAGCACAAGATCGTGAAGTTCGTTTGCTCAGAGCTTTTCTAATGTCAAGTATCATTTCCTTAGACCATGAGATTGTGCAACTCCCGGATACCGTAGGAATGCTTTGGGTGTGCCAAACGTCACAACGTAACTGGGTGGCTATAAAGGTGCACTACGGGTATCTCCGAAAGTGTCTGTTGGGTTGGCACGAATCGAGACTGGGATTTGTCACTCCGTGTAAACAGAGAGGAATCTCTGGGCCCACTCGGTAGGACATCATCATGATGTGCACAATGTGACCAAGGAGTTGATCACGGGATGATGTGAGTTATGGAACGAGTAAAGAGACTTTCCGGTAACGAGATTGAACAAGGTATAGGGATACCGACGATCGAATCTCGGGCAAGTAACATACCGATAGACAAAGGGAATTGTATACGGGATTGATTGAATCCTCGACATCGTGGTTCATCCGATGAGATCATCGTGGAACATGTGGGAGCCAACATGGGTATCCAGATCCCGCTGTTGGTTACTGACCGAAGAACGTCTCGGTCATGTCTGCATGGTTCCCGAACCCGTAGGGTCTACACGCTTAAGGTTCGATGACGCTAGGGTTATAGGGACAGTATGTACGTGGTTACCGAATGTTGTTCGGAGTCCCGGATGAGATCCCGGACGTCACGAGGAGTTCCGGAATGGTCCGGAGGTAAAGATTTATATATGGGAAGTCCTGTTTTGGTCACCGGAAAAGTTTCGGGTGAAATCGGTAATGTACCGGGACCACCGGGAGGGTCCCGGGGGTCCACCAAGTGGGGCAACCAGCCCCAGAAGGCTGCGTGGGCCAAGTGTGGGAGGGGACCAGACCAGGTGGGCTGGTGTGCCCCCCCCACCAAGGCCCAAGGCGCATGGGAGGGTGGGAGGGGGCAAACCCTAGGTCCAGATGGGCCTTAGGGCCCATCTAGTGGGGCGCCCCCCCCTCTCCTCCCCTTGGCCGCCCCCCCTTGATGGGATCTAGGGCTGGCCGCCTCCTCTTGGGGGTGGAAACCCTAAGGGGGGGCGCAGCCCCCTCCCCCCCTATATATAGTTGAGGTTTGGGCTGCCCAAGACACACGAGAACATCTCTCTTTCGGTGCAGCCCTACCCCTCTCCCTCCTCCTCTTCTCCCGCGGTGCTTGGCGAAGCCCTGCGGGATTGCCACACTCCTCCATCACCACCACGCCGTCGTGTTGCTGATGGATGGAGTCTTCCCCAACCTCTTCCTCTCTCCTTGCTGGATCAAGGCATGGGAGACGTCACCGGGCTGCACGTGTGTTGAACGCGGAGGCACCGTTCTTCGGTGCTTAGATCGGAATCAACCGCGATCTGAATCGCTACGAGTACGACTCCCTCATCCGCGTTCTTGCAACACTTCCGCATCGCGATCTATAAGGGTATGTAGATGCACTCCCCTTCCCCTCGTTGCTAGATTACTCCATCGATTGATCTTGGTGATGCGTAGAAAATTTTGAATTTCTGCTACGTTCCCCAACAGGTTGACCCGGCAGATCAAGCTCAGCATGATGCGGAGGTGGCGCAGTTAAAATTGGATCTAGTGAAAGCCAAGGAGGATCTGGCAGCAGAGGGGATCAGGATGGCTGCGGAAAGGGCGGCTCTCGACGCCCAAACCCAGTTGATTCAAGCGCAGTCCTTCCAGCTAACGATGGATCAAAACGCGTCCAATGAGGTCCTGAGAAGGAGGCATCAAAAGGCCCAATCTCGACTCCCTCCGGTTTACGATCCGCGAAACCTCTTCAACACGCTAGGTGCAGGGTCTAGTAACCCGCCAGGGGTCATAGTGCCCGGGTCTGGGACCCCTATTCAGCCCCAAGTGATGGGGCCTCCCCAGGTGCCCCCTGCCCCCGCCTCAGTACGTACCAACACCCCCGGGTCATTATAATAACCCGCTGGAGAACATGGTCGCCGCGGCGGCACGGCTGGCGGCTCTCCCAGTTGACGGCGACTCTCCGACGGCTATTGAAACCCGTCGGGTCAGGGAACTCCTTCAGACAGCACTGGCGCAGCAAGAGGCGTATTCCTACAGCCGAGACAGGATCCACTCGACCCCTCGTCCAGGCCGGAGCCCGAGTTACAGCAGACACATGGTCTCAGCGACCGGTTCAAGTAACGTCCGACGCCATGACCCGCCCCCTGGCCATGGCCCGGTTCATAACGGATCCTTTCACGCAACAGACCAGGACAGAGCGCGGCAAGAGGCGGAGCAGGTGCCTCAAGTGACGGCTTACCAGACCCCCCGGCTTATCCGACGGCTTCCGTCGACGTGGGTATCCCTACCAGGACTGGGGTTGTCCCTTGTTTAGTACCAGCTATCCGCAATGAGCGTCTACCCAAGGACTTCAAAGGCCATAGGAAGGTGCCTAATTACACAGCAGACTTACAGCCTGCAGCCTGGATCGAGAGTTATGAGATGGCTATGGAGCTGCTGGAGGTCAGTGTGGCGGCCATGGCTAAGTACTTCACCATGATGCTAGATGGGACGGCCCGCACTTGGTTGAAAGGGCTACCACCGAATTCCATTGGGTCTTGGGCTGAGCTGAAGGCCCGGTTCATCCAAAACTTCAAGGATACCTGTAGGTAGTCTATGTCAATCGTGGATTTGACTAACTGCAAGCAGCAGGAGGGTGAGTCTACGACACATTGGGTTCGCCGGGTTAAGGAGATAATACATTCCTCGGATAAAATGGATGCTGGCTCTGCAGTCCTAATGTTGGAACAGAATTGTCATTTTGTGCCCCTAAAGATGAAACTCGGGCGGCTTAAACGCGACTGCAATGATATGGGTACACTGATGGCGGCTCTTGTCAAGTACGCCGATTCTGATGGTACCAAGGACCCCGCTTCAGATGATGAAAGGACAGGGAAGGGAAAGAAGAACGGCAACGGCAAGGGTCCTCAGCATAACCCAGGGAACCAAGGAGGAGGAGGCAAGCGCAAGGCCGATGACAGCCTAGAGTTTGTGGCCAACGCCAGCTCACAAGGGAATAACCAGCGACGTAAGGGGAGACCCCCTCCCCGAGGCGGCGGGTCAGGCCCGACGCTGGAGCAGCTGTTGAATGAGCCTTGTCCAAGGCATGGCTCTAGAGAGAAGCCAGCGACTCATCTATGGAAGGACTGTGCAATCATGAAGGCCTTTAAGAATTACAATGGCCCGGGCGGCGGCTCAGGTGCCGGCGGTTTTCATGGCCCGGGCGGCGGCTCAAATTCCAATCCTCCGAACGGTCAAGGGGGCTTTAATCAGCAGTCTGGCCAGGGTCACCAACAGTAGCAGGGGGGTTATCAGACCAATCCCAAGCAGCTTAGCGGTGGACAGTACCATGTATTCACCACCAGTCTGTGTAAGCGAGACCAGAAGCTTCATAAGAGGGCTGTGAATGCTGTCGAGCCGGCGGTTCCACGCTACTTGCGGTGGTCCGAGCAGCCTATAGTGTGGAGTAGAGAGGATCACCCACCCCGGGTAGACAATCTGGGTCACTTGGCCTTAGTGGTGGCTCCTCAGGTGGGAGGATATAAGTTCACTAAGGTGCTCATGGATGGAGGCAGCAGCATCAACATCCTCTATTATGAGACTTTTCGCCGTATGGGATTGGTCGATAAGAACCTCAGCCAGTCAAACACTATCTTCCATGGTGTGGTACCTGGTAAGTCGGCTTATCCAGTCGGCAAGATCGAGTTGGAAGTGGCCTTCGGAGATGAAAACAACTACAGGGTGGAAAAATTGACCTTTGGGGTGGTCAAGATAAGAAGCCCGTACCATGCTATATTTGGGCGGCCGGCTTACGCCAAATTCATGGCACGACCGTGTTATGTTTACTTACAGCTCAAGATGCCGGAAGGTGGCCTTGGAATGTGAGGAAGGCGATGCAGCTTATGCAGAATCTGTTTGTGCAACAGAGGAGTTGAAGTTTTACAAGGACAACGTTGACCCAACAGATATGACCTCTCTGAAAAAGCCGACTACGGAGCATGAGCCGGTAATGAAATTTAAGTCGGCTGATGAGACTAAACTTGTTGATTTTGTTCCAGGAGATTCTTCTCAGCAATTCAGCATCAGTGCCAATCTGGATCCAAAATAGGAAAGCGCGCTCATCGAGTTCATCCGTGAGAATAGGGACATCTTCGCGTGGAAACCTTCTGACATGCCAGGTGTACCTAGAGAACTCGCTGAGCACACTCTCAATGTTGATCCGAAATTTAAGCCGGTTAGACAGTTTCTTCGGCGGTTTAATGAAGAGAGGCGGAAAGCCATTGGCGAAGAGGTGGCCCGGCTCTTGGCGGCCAGGTTTATTGTTGAAGTCTTCCACCCAGAATGGTTAGCCAACCCGGTGCTCGTACTCAAGAAGAACGGCACTTGGCGGATGTGTGTGGACTACACGGACTTAAATAAAGCGTGTCCGGCTGATCCTTTTGCCCTTCCCCGTATTGATCAAATTATTGATGCTACGGCCGGTTGTGCGCGCTTAAGTTTCCTGGACGCTTATTCTGGATATCATCAGATTAAAATGGCAGTTAAGGACCAGGAGAAGACGGCATTCATCACTCCCTTTGGAGCCTTCTGCTATGTATCCATGCCCTTTGGACTCAAGTGTGCACAGGCGACTTATCAGCGTTGCGTGCAGAACTGTCTTCATAAACAGATTGGGCGTAATGTTCATGCTTATGTGGACGATATTGTGGTTAAGTCCATAAAAGAGGAAACCCTGATAGATGATTTGAGAGAAGCCTTTGATAATCTCCGGGTCTATAAGATGATGCTTAACCCGGCCAAGTGTGTTTTTGGTGTCCCTACAGGCAAGCTCTTGGGTTTTTTGGTTTCTGACAGAGGCATTGAGGCTAACCCGGAGAAGATCAAGGCCATCACCTCCCTGGCTAAGCCGGCGTGTATAAATGACGTTCAGCGTTTGGCGGGTCGCATCGCTGCTTTAAGCCGGTTTATAAGCCGTTTGGGTGAGAAGGCCATGCCATTATATCAGTTGATGAAGAAAACTGATAACTTTGTCTGGAATGATGCAGCTAATACCGCTTTTGAGGATTTGAAGAAGCAGCTGGCAGAGCCCCCAGTCCTTGCTGCTCTGGTTGATAAGGAGCCCTTATTACTGTACGTAGCGGCAAACACACGAGCCGTCAGTGTGGCTGTGGTGGTGGAACGCAAGGAAGAGGGTAAGGAGCATCCGGTTCAGCGGCCGGTTTATTATGTCAGCGAAGTGCTTATCGAGTCCAAACAGCGGTATCCACATTGGCAGAAGCTTGTTTATGGTGTGTTCATGGCAAGCCGGAAGATTAAGCATTATTTCCAGGGTCATCCCATAACCGTGGTCAGTTCTGCCCCTCTTGGTGATATCATTCAAAACAGAGAGGCCACAGGGAGAGTGGCTAAGTGGGCTATCGAGCTCGGACCTCATGGTCTCAAATATGTGCCACGCACTGCTGTTAAATCTCAGGCCCTGGTGGACTTCATCAATGATTGGACAGAGTCACAAGTCCCCGAGCAAAAGCCGGATAACACGTATTGGACTATTCACTTCGATGGGTCCAGGCAGTTGGAGGGCTCGGGGGCTGGAGTTGTATTGGCTTCCCCTAAAGGTGACAAGTTCCATTATGTGCTACAGTTGATGTTTCCTTGCACTAACAATGCGGCTGAGTACGAGGCCTTGCTCCACGGTCTTCGGATGGCTAAGGAGATGAGCTTGAGCCGGGTAAGGTGTTTCGGTGACTCAGACTTGTTGGCTCAACAAGTATCAGGCAAATGGGACTCTAAGGACCCTCTCATGGCGGCTTATCACCGCGAAGTTGATGCCATTGCTGGGCACTTTCAGGGCTACCAAGTAGAGCACATTGATCGCAGGAAGAACGAGGCGGCTGATGCTTTAAGCCGGCTAGGTTCTCAGCGAAAGCCGGTGCCACCTAATACTTTCCTGGATGTCCTGTATAATCCTTCTGTTAAGTTGCCTACAGAGGAAAACTTGGCTGTCCCCGACCCGGAGGCACGGCTGGTGGCGGCTCTCCATATCATACCAGACTGGACAATGCCCTATCTGGCTTACATGACCCGGGGCGAGTTGCCTGAGGATGAAACTTTGGCCAGGCAAATAACCCGGCGGGCTAAGTCAATGATGTTATCAATGGTGAGTTGCACCACCGCAGTGTTACGGGAGCGTTTCAGCGTTGTGTTTCCCCTGAGGAAGGGCAAGAGATCTTGCGTGAGATCCATGAAGGGGATTGTGGCCATCACGCCGGCTCAAAGTCCCTTGTGGCCAAGGCTTTTCGTCACGGTTTTTAT
Organism: Aegilops tauschii subsp. strangulata; assembly: GCF_002575655.3. Taxonomy (NCBI): domain Eukaryota; kingdom Viridiplantae; phylum Streptophyta; class Magnoliopsida; order Poales; family Poaceae; genus Aegilops; species Aegilops tauschii. Next base: position 51,078,861 of record NC_053037.3, on the reverse strand, counting down.
TGGTTGACGGCTCATGCTGATGCAGAGGACTTGGTCAGTAAGTGTGATGGTTGCCAAAGGTTCTCGCGACGGGCTCATGTACCGGCTCAAGAGCTGAGGATGATCCCAATTACTTGGCCCTTTGCGGTCTGGGGGCTGGATATGGTTGGGCCTTTCAAAAGATCCAAGGATAAGAAGACCCACCTTTTGGTGGCAGTTGACAAGTTTACCAAGTGGGTTGAAGCGGAGCCAGTTAGCAAGTGTGATGCAGCCACGGCGGTTCAGTTTATGAAAAAGGTGATCTTTCGCTTTGGTTTTCCACATAGCATTATAACTGACAATGGCACCAATCTCTCCAAAGGCGCCATGGAGGAGTTTTGTCAACGAGAGCATATCCGACTTGATGTTTCCTCAGTGGCTCATCCTCAATCCAATGGTCAAGCTGAGAGAGCTAATCAGGAGATTCTGAAGGGTATCAAGCCCCGGCTTTTGGTACCTTTGCAACGGACGCCGGGTTGTTGGGTGGAGGAGTTGCCCTCCGTGTTATGGAGTATCAACACTACTCCTAACAGGTCTACAGGTTTTACGCCTTTCTTCATGGTTTATGGGGCAGAAGCAGTCCTCCCCAGTGACATCCGTCATGACTCACCTCGAGTGGCGGCTTACGTTGAGGCAGATAATGAACAGGCGCGCCAGGATGCTCTTGACTTGTTGGATGAACAGCGTGATGTGGCAGCAGCCCGTTCAGCGATTTACCAACAAGACCTGCGCCGTTATCATAGCCGCCGGGTCAAATCCCGGGTCTTCCAGGAAGGTGATCTCGTGCTCCGGCTCATCCAGGATCAAACAGATGCACACAAGCTATCCCCGCCTTGGGAAGGGCCCTTTGTGGTCACCAAGAATTTGCACAACGGGTCATATTACCTCATTGACATTCGGGAGCACAAAGATTCACGTAAGTCGGAGGAAGAGACCCGACGGCCGTGGAACATAGCTCAGCTTCGGCCTTACTACACTTGAGCCACCGGCTCTCATGATGTACATACTTCTCTAAACCATGTATATATTATGATAAGAAAATAAAGCAGGACCTCTGTCCTTTTTTCTCCTCCAAATGTGCACGTGTTATTTTCATTGCCAGATTACATGATAACTTGAAGGAGGATCCGGCTTATGATCGTATTCGAATCTAGCCGTAGGCGATAAGGTCACTTGGGGGCTTCCTGTTCAAACATAGGTCGTATTCGAACCAAAGAGAACACAGCTGTCGATACCCATTTGATTGGCAAAGTGCCGAGCTCATTGGGGAGTTTTCTTTGATCATATTTGAATCTTAGTTTAAACCCTTTGAGAACCGACGTGAATCGTATTCGAATCAGCGTCGTTAAACAATTCTTAGAGTCATTTGGGGGCTTCCTGTTCAAACATGGGTCGTATTCGAACCAAAGAGAACATAGCTGTCGATACCCTCTTGATTGGCATCGCCACACCCACTGGGGGCTATATGATCGTATTTGAATCCTAGCATAACCCCTTTGGGCCGGGTCTCTGGTCGTATCCGAACTGGAAGCCCCTAAGTTCCTCTGATTTATAGCAAGTTCCGTCTATTTCTTTCCAAGTGTATACGGCCGGGTCTCACTTTGCCGGTTTAACTTTGGTTTATAGTATTAGCTGAACACAATGGGTGTTATCTAAGTCGGAAGTATGCTTGCAGGCCGCTAAGTATGTTATTACGGCTGTATTCAGGATATTATTGAAGACCAGTCCTTTTTTGATTTATATTCCGGGTTATCTAAAACCTATGATTCTCAGGGCGGTCAGCCTCCTCGAGGCTTGTGATTTGTCTTTCTCTGCAGGATAGTTACAGGCAACCATTTTGAGGGTAAGGAAAACAAATGATTAATTATGACCCGGAGAAACATAAAGGAGACAATTTCAATAGACTTCAGAATTCAAGGCGTGCACGATGGCACGACAAAGATAAAGTATTGATCCTACTCTATTACAAGACTCGTTGAGTCCAAAAGGGTGAGGCATTGTTTGGTAAACCGCCAGCTGAGTTACGACGCTTGCTGAGTTGAAGTCTCCGGCTCGTTCCTATCTTCTCCTCCGGCTGATCCCAAGACCTGGAAAGTTGATGACTTCCAGTCGATGCCGCTGAGAGCTTCGAATTGGGCTTCCTCGTCAATTAACCCGGCCGGGTCGATTTCCGGGGCGAAGGTGTGCTGACGAGCCGGCGAGATCAAGTTGAGGGCTTCATAGCGTGGAGTAGGGATCCTTTGATTTTCTGCATCGTAACCCGGCTGATACTTAGTCAGATCTGTATCATTGCCAATCAGAGTGGCCACCGGGCGTACGGCCTTCACGCAAGCTGCGAAGTCCTTCTGATCAAAAGCGGAGCCGTCTTCCTTCAGGCTTGGATAGCCAAGGGCGATGTCCGTCGGGTCTAACTCCGGCAGGAACGCCTTGGCCCGGCTCAGCGCGGCGATTGCTCCGGCTCTTGCAGAGGCCCGTCGCAGCTCTTGGATCCGTTGAGGCGGTACAGCGAGCCGGCGAAGAACTTCTGCCAGGTGAGTCGGCACCTCGTTGGATAGGGCCACCACAGCTAAGGCGCGTTGTGACCCGGTGTAGAGCTGCTCCACCAGGGTATACACAGCCTTCAGCTTGGTTACCACGCTCTGGTTGAGGTTGGCACTTCTGGGACATGTTTAACAGAACCAGATAAGCCGCCGACAAGGATGAATTATGAGATATAAAAATTCTAAACTTGATGAAAGCCGGTGAGGCGACTTACCGAAGATGGCGGCCACCATCTGGGACACCTGGCGCTTTAGGCCGGAGAGCTCGGCGGTCTTCTCGGAGAGAGTCTTCTCCGCCTGTTCAGCCCGGTTCACCAATGCGGCCTTTTCTTCGGCCCACGCCTTCCGCTCAGCGTCAAACTCTGTCTTCAGCTTCTCTTGCGCGGCGATGCTGGATACAAACTTGGCATTTGCCTTCCGGGTCTCCATCTCTTGCATCTTCAGCCGGTTCTTGAGATCAACCATGTCGGCCTCTAGCTTCTTGCCAGCAGCCTGCATACATTTCCGGGTTATGACATGAACAGTTACTATATAAGTCCCAAGCGTTTTCCAAGCAAAGACACTTGGCACTTGGGGGCTAATGCATATTGAACGTATCTATCTACAAACTGCCGACTCAATTGAGTAAGCCGGAACCTAAGTCTACAACATATTCAATCATAAGTCATCGAGTTGGGGGCTTGCATGGTAAAGGTAACTATGCAGTAAGTAAGAGGACAGCAGAATGATACCTCAGATTTCTGCTGGATCTGGTTCACCATGGCAACCTCTGCGTCCCGGCTCTTGTGCACTTGGCTGATGTAGCCAGAGACGAGCTCTCCAATGCTCAGGTTGGCGTAGTCGGAGAGGTCCAGGTTCACCCGGTGGGGCTGCAGCAACTCCCCCTTAGCGGAGCACTTGGCCAGCACGGTAGGTCTCCCCGGCTCAACGAACTCCGTCCGGGTGATTACCACGTCCGGGTCGTCTGCTGGTGGAGCCGAGCTGGAGGCCTCCGGGTTAACAGAAGCTTCTGTAGTTGCCTTGGTAGTTGGGGCAGCGGCCTCAAGTGCAGAGGCGGCTGGCGGCTCTTGAGCGGCTGCCTCTGGCTTAGGTAAGTCCGGCTCATCGACCGGCTTGGACTTCTTCGCCCTCTTGGTGATCTTGGCCTGGGCACTGAAAGGACAAAAAGATTAAACACAATAGGGTAAGTGAAGGCAAAAGTACAACATGAGATGGTTATCATTACCCGGGCACGGTTTTGAAAGCCGGCAGACTTGACTGCATAGAGTCGCCGGAAGAGGGGGAGGTCTCCTGATAATTTGAGTCAGAAGAATTGAGTGGCTGATGTATAACACCCGCCAACGGATGAAAAGGGTACAAGTGGGAAATAACCTCAGTTCGGCGCTTCCTTGATGCGTCAGGTAACCCGGAGGAGAGGTCGGTGTCCTTGTTGGTCCGGGTGTGACGCCGGCTCTCATGAACCTATCGCTTCAAAATAAATTGAGGATCTTGATAAGCTAAAGGATGTGAAAAGCTTACTTTCCGGGTTACCCTTCGGACTTTCAGCCTTGGCAAGGGCTCCGAGTCGGAGGAAAGTGACATTACCTCTTCAACCACCGGGTTACTGGCTCCGGTGTCATCCTGTTGATGAACAAGTGTTGGTGAGGCGAACAGAGATAAACAATAAAACATAACAAAGAGTTTACAGGTTCAGGGGTTACCTCTGACTCGGAGCTGTCGCTTAGTTGCATCAGCTCCAAAGCAGTTGGCCTACTTCCCTTCTTACGGGGAGCGGCTTTTTTGGCGGCTTTCTTCACCTTTCTGGCCTTCTTGGCCGCCTCATGGTCATATTTGACCCGCCAGAACTTGTCGTCAGCCTGAAAAATACAATGATGATTTCTTCAAACGATTCAGATGAAAGTTATATACAGAAGAAGATAGGATGTTCAGATTGGCGGCTTACTGCTGGGGCTGGGTTGGTCTTGCAGAAGGGGGCTAACCCGGTCCTTCCGCAGTCTGCTAGGCTCTCGTTTAAAAGAGCCTTGGTCATCTCCTCTGCAACGTCTTCAGGAAGATCATTGCGGCTGTGTCTCTGAGGGTCGTCCTTTCGGCCCGTGTACTCACACATTAAGCCGGGGCGGCGGCTCAATGGGATCACCCGCCACGAGATCCAGACCCGGACCAGATCGATTCCATTCAGACCATTGCCCAGGAGAGCCTTGATCTTGTTGATAGTGGGGAGCAGAGGCTGGCGCTCCGCCGGAGTCAGTTTGTCTGACAGTGGGTGTGTTGACTCCAGACGTGATGGGCGAAAGCCGGGCAGCGGACTTTCATCAGCCGGTGACGTATCTTGGCAATAGAACCAAGTCATGTTCCAGTCCTTTGGGTGGCTCGGCGGCTCGGCATAAGGGAAAAGACAGTCTCTTCGCCGCTGAATGGAGATGCCACCTAGCTCTAGACTTGGCCCATTGGCGCACTCATTCTGACGGTTCAAGTAAAAAAGCTCTCTGAAGAGCAGCAAACTAGGTTCTTCTCTAAGGTAAACCTCGCAGAACACTTGGAAGTTGCAGATATTGGACACTGAGTTGGGTCCTATGTCCTGAGGCCGCAGATCAAAGAAGTTCAGAACGTCTCTGAAAAACTTTGAACCGGGCGGTGCGAAGCCCCGGCTCATATGATCTGCAAAAATCACTACCTCCCCGTCCTTTGGCTGTGGTCTCTCTTCTAACGGGTCAGGGGCACGGTAGGACATGACGTCCTTCTTGGGCAGATATCCAGACTTGACAAAATCTGCTAGGGTCTCATTGGTGACATTGGACCTCATCCAGTTGCAAGTAATGGAGGCTTTGGGAGCTTTGGGAGGCATGGTGAAAGTCGGCAGTCTATGATAAAAGGAAAAACATCTGGGTTAATTATGAGCCGGAAGAAATCTACAGTTCAATGTCAAGGTGGCGGCTTATGAAGGGGACTAATGGTATACATTTAAGTGCATCGGGCTATTTAAGCCGCCGAGGGATTGAGAGTAATTTGATTGTCTACAGGCCTTATCACAGCTAAGCCGGAAATTTTATGGCGCATGGTTTTCTTTAAGCCGGAAGGTTCTATGGCATGTGGTTTCTTTAAACCGGAACTGTAAACCGCCGAGATTCAATGATTGCAGTTTTTTACTAAGTGTGGTAAAACAGGTTTCACACATCGCAGTAAAAATTTTGGATCAAAATGGTCGGGTAAAAGAAAAGTTTCTAGACCTAGAAACAGACGCGAGGAGGTTCTTGAGCTTGAACAAGGCTCTTATGCAGTAAAAAGAGGGATATTTGCATGTGAAATGGGTCCTCAACGTCTACCGCGGTAAGCCTATACAGAGCTAAGATCAAAAAGGGGCAGTAAAATTCAAATCTACTGAGAGCCGCGATGAACTACGAAGAACAGAGGAAGAACTATGAAGCCCTAGTGCGGATCTGCCCTATGGAGCGGCGAGGACTCACCGGAGCTGAAGAGGAGCGGAGGTTGCCGCCGTTTGTTTGGACCGAGTCTGGGTGATGCAGCGGCCAAGGTTGACGAAGACCGGGGGCGCGACGGCGGCGGCAGTAGCAGAGCTCGGGCAGGGGAGCAGTGGCGCGAGGAAGAAGATGAGGGAGAGAGAAGTGGCTGAGAGCCCGTCGGGCCGGCCTATTTATAAGGCGAGCTCATAAGTGGGCGCGAGAATCAAGGAGACCACGGCGTGGTTATCTCCCCACGAAACGCCTCGATTTTCGGGATGACAGTAAAGAAAAAGATCCGTTGCGGATCTGGCGGAGTAAAAAACGGGCTTAATGGAAGGTGACGTCATGGCGGATTACCCGGAGTCCAGAGGATGATGTCATGCCGGGTTATGGCCTTCACACAATTGTAAGCCGGAGGTCTTTCTGTCGAAGGAATGGAAGATTGACATGAGCCGGCTCAAATCAATCTGGAGCCTAATGTTGAGGATATAGACCTTAGAGTCACCCGCCAGGAGGGGCCGGGTTACTCATATGGTCATTACCAGAAGCTCGGCGCCAAGCCTAAAGACGACGGGCCAAAGATGGGCTTAAGACCCGGATATGGCTTAAAGCCCGTAGTTGCAATCATTATTATGCTAGAACTTGTAGTGTAAGGCAAGAATAGTTGAGAGTCTGAGCCGGACACTCTTATGAGCCGGCCGGGACTCTGAGAGCTGCAGGGTGTCAGCCTCCCTATATAAAGGGACGACCCGGCAGCGGTTTAGGGACGAGAACGATCTCATCGAGAGCCGGGCATAGCAGTTTAGCTCCCTGGTGATCGTAACCCTAATCAATACCACCTCAAACTGGACGTAGGCTTTTACCTTCACCGTAAGGGGCCGAACCAGTATAAACCCTCGTGTTCCTTGTCCCGCATTAACCCCTTCAAGCTTCCTAGCTGCGATGGCTCCATGACTAAGTCCTAGCTCGAGGACATCTGTCGTGACAATTCCACGACAGGTCCCTTGAGAACGAATGTTCTTCTGCTAATAGTTTTCGTACAAGTGAGACATTAAGGCAAATGCAGAAATGTAGTTAAAATTGTGATGTGATATCATAGACAGTACCTTACGCTGCAGCCGAGACCAATGTGTAACAAGATTATTCCAGTCACCGTCGGATAAATGTAGCACCTGAGACTTTACAGAAATTTCGTTCAGAGGCTTGCCATCAAAGTGCGCTTGCCTCAGGTAGGAACGATACTTCATCAATGAGTGCTTGAAAAGCGCAACCAACCCTTGCTCGTCATCACAATCCAGTTTGCTCCTCGCCTATTTAAAAGAATGAAATCTTGTGTCTTCTGTCAGCAGAAACATATGCAGTAATGACCATGAATAACATTAGTACATTACTTACGCGTAAGTTGAGGAGGAAGACTGGAAATTGTTCTGTGTCTGCGGTATAATCTTTCCATGAAGGAAAGATGCGCACAAAGTTCCTGACAACAACATAAGCTTCGTCTTCTAAACTGGGAAGAAATGGAACAGGGGTCCTATTTGCTGCAATTGGGGCTCTCTATGGTTCGAAAAGGGATTTGGCAACTGGATTTGGTGTACTCTTTGCTGGAATGGGGGTTTTGCGTCGTACAACTGGTGCTATGTCAACTGGCATAATCATACTGTTTGCTGCAGTTGGGGTCTGCTGAGTTGGGGCATCAGAAATGACCAGTGTAGTAGGGCTAGAGTCTGCTAGAGTTGGGGTATTTTGTGGGTCAGGTGATATTGCAACTACACCTAATGGGCTATTTGATTTATCAGGGGGCACTACCTTTTCCAAATACTTTGCTTGTGCTCCTCCACGATCAGCAATCGCCCTCTTCCTTTTGAACGTCTGATACACAAGAACAACATTTGAATGGATAAATATGGTATGATGACAGATGGAATATGTACTGAAAATGGATAGGCAGGGCGTATTCACATACACGATGTGTAAACTAAGCTAATGGCAGTTCAACAAAGTAGAAGCAATGCAAAGCATCAGTTGCAAGATATGTGCGAGCAATGTAACCTTGGAAAGTTAGAGCAAGTACCTTCATGGGTGAATAAGATAGGGCATCTTCCTCTGACTCCTCCACTAGGGAGCTACATTGACTTAGGTCTCCCTCTAGCTCAGAATCACTGTTAGGATCATATTCTGAGCATGAATCTGTAGGTGGAGAGCGTTTGCATTGCATTGCAGCCAGACTTGATTTCAGTCCCTTAATGCCAAGTTTGACAGCCATGGCATTGTTCTGCGTTATTCTTTTCATGCGCGCAAGCTCATAATCATTATGATGCTGTTCAGAATTTGAGATTCATGAAAACATAAAAAGTAGTCAGATTATCTATGGAATGCATTGCGGATTCAACTCGGAGAGTGTCTCCCTATAAACCCCTGCATATGCAAAGTTCACCTCCCCAACCGTGCTGACTAGACCACACACAGAAATACAAACCCCTTATGTCTCTATAACAGGCAGGCACACATTTCAAAACTGAAGTAGTAACATTGGAATCATATGAAATTCGTATTTGAACAAATAAACTAAGCAATTATGAGTGGCATAATGTTTAGCTTCAAGGGTGGAGTGTTGGTAGTGCGACACAAAGCAGTAGGCAGATTGTATTCCATGTAGAAGATCGAAACCTATGTAAAAGCTGGAAATGACACTTTCTTTCTATACAATGCAGTGTTCATTACCCACACATGATGGAAGAGATCACATAGAGAAATACTATTCACTCATGTCTACGGTTCCCGTATTTAGAAACAGGGTGGTCCACCCTAAAAGAATATTGACAACAAATATGACAAGGCAAGCATAGATGTAGTGAATCAATCATTTACTTGTGAGCTTACTAGGACAAGTATGCAGAATTGTAACTGCAGTAAGAGACCGTCCAAAATCTGAATGAAGAAGTTTGTCTAGCACTTATTGTTTGCAACTAATCGACGTGAATAATTGGATATTATATCGAATGAGTAAGAAAGACAAGTAAAATTGTCAACAAACCTGGCTTGCAGTAGTAATCTGGGTCAATGTCACTACGACCAACAATCCAAAATGACTAGTTTCTGTTCCGAGGGCCGGAATTTTGAAAACCCTGTGAACTTTAGAGGTACTAAAGATTACCGAAATACATCTGAACCATTAAGTGTAGGTAGCACTGAGCACACAACAAACCCTAATGACAGTCCTGCCTAATGAGTAATGAATCAATTAGAAAATGGGTGATGAGGAGTGGCTGCTGAGTGTTGAGGACGTATCTCAGGATAAATTGGGTTGGCTTGGTGGGTGCTGCATGCCTGAGCCCTGAACGGATTGGGAAGGTAGGCACGGCGGCACGCCCGGGCAGCGGTGACGCTGTTGAGCGAGCGACTCCTAGCCTCCTGTTAGTCCGGCGTCTCCTCCTAGAGTCATGCCGTCCGGGGACGGCAAGTCGCCGGCGAGGCAGGCGGCTGGGGGCGAGTAGCGATCGGAAGCGCGCAGCAGAACAGAGGGGAATCGGGGCCTGGGACGACCCAAAATCCCAGGGTGGGCCGGCCCACTGTGGGCACCCTGTAGAGATACACACTCGAGTGGCGAACATGCATTTTCGAAACTAATTTAGGAACATTTAGCTGACCAATTAAACAACTCTGTTTTAATAATATCATATTCGTATTTGAACAACTAAGCTTGTTTAGCTTGATGGGTGGAGCAGTGTTATTATGACACGAAGCACGTATTCTGATCGTATAGTGATCATAAAAGGGGGAAACTCTAAGCATATTTTTTTAGCAAAAGAGGGTTTCCCCTCCGATTTCTATTAAAGAAACCACCACGGAACCAACATGATCAATTAAACCCTAAGCATGATCAATTAAACCGTATTATGGCTGTGCCATGGCAGATTTGAAGCTGCAAACCGGAGAAATGATATTTAGCATCCACTGTTTGCTTCGAACTAAGAACTAAATTCTAAGAGCTAAAAAGAAAGTAGAGTAACCAAGTTAAGATCTATTTTCTGGTTGAGATCAAAAAGTTCAGGAGATATGAAGTACCACCTCTCTTGCGGCGCCGTGTAGGCATCGAGGGTGCGATGGTTGTCGGTGGCGTTGAAGCAGATCTGCGACGGTAGACGAGTGCATCGGGGGATAAGTCCCGTTGCCGTGGAAGAGAAGGTCGTGTGAGCGGCCCCGGCAAAGAGGACGACGGCGCCGATGAAGCGAGAGGACGCGATGCAAGGCTATTGGTCCGTCGCCGTGGATGAGAAACGTCCATCTCTTGAAGTGGACGACGCGGTCTTGGTAGGCGCTCCGGCATGGTGGAGGATGGTGGCGATGGATGTGGTCGAGGACGGTGGCGATGGATGGGGTGGCGGACGGAGGCTGAGTGGGGATGGGGTGTTCTAGCGCGGACGGTGTATGAATGGGAAAATGGAGGGAGAGGTACGGGGAACCATGTATTTGGGACGCGCCTGTCTGAAATATGGGAAAGTTACGAACTTAGCCCCCGTTTAAAATTTGGACGTCTCGTCGGTTGGGGATAGGACGGTAATCTCGCATCTCGCCAATATTTGCCCCGAGCGATTTCGGGCGAGGAGAGGGTGGTTGGCGCCCATGGTTGGCGCCCACGGTGTATGAACCGGGCTGACAGGTAGGGCGGTTGTGTCACGTCTGAGTGAAGTTACAAACCTGCCCCTATTGACGGTGTATGAACGGGGCTGACAGGTAGGGCGGTTGTGTCACGTCTGAGTGAAGTTACAAACCTGCCCCTATTGAAAATATTTGCCTACATCAATTTCGGCCGAGTCGAGTTTGTTTTGCCGCCCACCGTGTATGAATGGGGAATGGAGGGAGAAACAGAGGTCTTTCGGACGAGCTTGAATCAAATGAGTTTTTCCGCCCATGTTTGACGCCCACCGTGTCGGAATGGGCTCAGAGGCGGTCGTGTCACGTCTAATTGAAGTTACGATCCTACCCCTATTTAGAGCAGTGGAAATCGGGCCGATGGATTGTCCGTGTAATGGGTAGACAGTAATTTCCATCTCCCAAACACTTGGCTTCGGGCAGCTGACGTGGGAGTGGACATTTTGCTGCTTCTTTCGAATTTTGGGACAATTAGCATCCACGTTTACCCTGGCAACTAAATTCGAATCCATTTTGTATTCCTATATGAATCTTTATAAATCATTCTATGTGTTTTTATATATCTTCAAAAGGACGACAAAGATGTATTCCACTGTCATATATGAATATGGTTTACAAATGCCGATACTCAAATTCAGAAACTAGAATCCAGTTTAAGGTGAATTCGAATATTTGGAACACTTCATGTCCAATTCAAATGTCACACACAGCATAATGTGTACTCCCATTTAGATATGTACACAAGCGATGTATGAAGATTCAAATACCGAGTCAATCAACCAAGAATGTACAGAACTAACAGACATATAAACACTTATAGAGTATATGGATCAATAATATCAACTAACATACATAAGCCAGGCCGCTGTACTTTATTTTGGCTACAATAGTATCCTTTTTTTTAGCCAGCATCTTGGCCCTTTCCGATGCGTGCCACTTATGGTCCGTCTATACTACTACTATTGCTGAATGCACATTCAGCCCGATTGGCATATTTGTAGGTCTGGCACAGCAATCCAAATGAAATGTCTCCGAGTCTTATCAATTAATACAGACTTGTGCTCAAATAAAGTTACAAACCAAAAAACAAAAAAACAATTATTACATGATCTCTAAAAAATGGTTTGATTGATTACATGAACAGACAACACAAAGGTTATTCAACTATGGAAAGAACATTTCACCTATGATTTACCAAGTAGGAATTTAATTTCCTTTTTTCCTTCAGGACCTTAACAATCTGGTCAGTCTCAGCTTGCTTCGTTTTGAAATCCACCAAATATTTAATGGTTGTCTTGAGTACTGCTTGTGATTGTGCTGTTTGCTTCCTCAACATGTCAACTTCATCTCTAAGTGCAGAAGCATAATCTCTTTCTACCACTAATTTAGCCTCTAGAGCATCAGCAGTTGGCAATTCATAATGCACGATTGGGCCGGTGCCACTGCTGTGGGATGATGCAACGTCCATGGGGACCTCGCTCTTTGATCTTGGGCTAACCTGTTTTGCCATTAAAGTTCCGATTGGATTCAGAAAAGTTGAAGTTAGCAAAACATCTCAACTGGGAGTTATAACAGCAAACCAGTTAAACAAACAAGGAATTAAAGAGTTTCAATTGGATGCTGAAAAGTAGTTATTAACATCATTGTAACCCGCTGTTGCAGCAGCAAAGCAGTTAAACAAACAAGTAGATATTTAAGTTAAGGCAAACAGGTAATTCTTAACAGTAAGTATCAAACACATAGATAGGCGCAGTCTACAATATGATTAACAGGATGTGCCATTATGTAATCAGTAGCAAACTAAATTAAGCCAAGCAACGTAATTGAACAATTTTGCAATAAGTGGCTACCTAAAATTCCGAGAAGCAGGTAACTGAACTTACGCTAGTTCTTTATACAGGCACACTGCAACTTCTTTTTCGCTTACAAGGTTGTACGAAGGAGTCCATGGCATCAATTGCTTGGATACGCAGTCCCAATACTTCTTTCTTCCCACACTGCATGGGTAAGTCGAATGGTTAATCTGGTAAGATGGTGCGTCCTTGATATGTTATATGAGGACGTGTAGTCAGACTAGTTGTAGCTAAACACATCACACTGGGTTTTACTGTATATTTTATGCGATTACTTTTGGCATATCGAGATCTAAGCAATCTATAATAGGATGAAAAGACTGGCATCCTTCACATTATTGGCAAACTCAGTTCATAGAAACAAGCAATTCAACCATTCTGTGGGTAAATCAAAAGTGCCACTGGAATATTTTTCACTATCCAATCATACACGCAAAAAGGGGCGACGCCACCATAGGGGCTGGTATGGGCGGCCGCCTCAGGTGGCTGGAAAGTGTGCACCTAGTTTGAGTCGTCGAGGTTGGCCCACGCTAGTTTTGTTCGTCCCAACGCACGAGCAGGCAATATAAAAAATGAAGAAAAATGTTTCAATTTGGATGGGCCAATAACATAAGTGCAAGGCAGGCCCTATAGCAGGCTCCCGGCCCAAACGAGCGCCTCGCATATCGATCGACAGCAGGAAAAATCCCAATTCATTCGCTCCAGCCTCCAGTCTGGTTCGCTCCTAACCTAGCTGCCGCTGGACAGACCAACACAGCACTTCCTCGCGCTCTCATTGGAGGGCGATCGCCGGGCTTCAAGTGAACGGAAGGACAAGAAGATGAAGATCCAACCCTGGGTGTAGCCTGCGTGGGAGGCAGCGGCGGCAGCACGGGCATGGCATCGAGCTTGCGCAAACGGACAGTCGCAGCTTGCAAGAGTAGCATGCGCAACGAGCAGGTACATCACATCCCTGATTATATCTAATTCAACTCTTCAATTTCTGGCCAATAGTTAAACCTGACGGTGTTGTAAAACTGCTTGTATGTAGGGAATCTATGAGAAAATGAAACCAATTTCTACTTATTTTATAACTCCCCCAATCAATACTGAACTGACTGAATCTGATGTATCTAATCAAGTTTCCGGTGCAAACATACAAGCTCATGTTGTTCTTGAGCCTGAAGTGTCTAATGAACAGACTGCTAATGAAGGATTTGATGCAAACATTTTACATGCTCCTGGTGATGAACATATAGTGTCTAATGAGGGATCTAATGCAAGCATTTTGCAAGCTCATTGAAGTATTTAGTGTCTAATGATGATCTACTATGTTGAGAGAGACAGAGATTTGCAGGCATTGATGACAAGCAAATTATAGTGCATTTTCATAGCTTGAGGAAACGTCGAGGCTATCTACCAGAAAGTCCCCGTATCATGTCAACATAGCATAAATACTTTTCTAATCTGTTGTTTGAAACTATTGGCATACTTGTGCAGGATAGATATATTGATATGCAGTTTGCGCACTGGTTATACGTGCAATTACACTTCGATATTTTCAGCCAAAGAACGAATAATTCAAACAGGTACAGACCATGTTTGTAGTCCTTGTACACCATGTTGCATTTTGTGTTTTTTGGTGCTTGGATCATTTAGTGTTTATAATCTGAACTACTTTGGATCATTAGCTGGTTTTCAAAGTGCATGTAGCTTCACATTTCTCAAGTTATGTTGATTTCCGAAGTGCAAGTGCCTTCGTATTTTTTAAGTTAAATGTTCGCCCCTGGTAACTTGAATTCGTGGATCAGCCACGGCACACAAATCATACACGAATGCCAGTACGAATTAAATGAAATGCAGGGACTTACGCTAGCTCGTTGTACAGGCTCACTACAGCTCTGCTTGCGCTTGGGATGTTCCATGTACAAGTCCATGTTACCACTTGCTTGGATGTGCAGGCCTTGTGCTCCTTGCATCCCCCTCTGCATTTTTGACACGGCGAATGGTTGATCAAATAAGAGGAAACGACCTTGATGTTGTACCGGAGGACAGATACTTACAAGGTTATACGGGTGTGCAGGATGTGTACCAGATCCCGTAGTGCCGTCATGCTTCGCTAAAAAATGGATTTTCTTGTTTCAGATGATATCTCCAGAAGAAATAAGAGTTAAAGTCAGAGTTGCATAGGCGTGTAAGCTAAGAGAGCAGTGAAAGGATATCCAAACATCGTCGGAACAGTGCACAAGGGAGTGATGTGTGGATACCTAGTTCGGGCCGGCATTTGGGCATGCTCGCCTAGATAGAGTGTGGGTCACTTCAGAGCCGTTGAGGGTGATGCGCTGGCGTTGGCTGGCCGTGCACAGATGCAGATCTTGAGTGGCAGCGGAGCGCTACGATGCGGTGGATGAGACCGTTGGTGAAGCCCCAACGGCCTCGGGGGGCGGAGGTGCGATGATGTGCTCGGTGAAGTAGCCTCGGTGAGCTGGGAGACGGCGTCGGTGAAGCGCACCTGATGCGGTGGAACTCGGTGTCTGTGAGGCACATCGGTTGCGGCGGGCGACGTTGTCGGTGGACCACCCGGTGCGGTGGACGAGGGCGTAGATGAGGTAGCTCTGGTGTGGTGGTCAAGCGCGACCGTCGTCTTCGTCGTCGTCGTCCGGCACAGAAGTGGGGAACGGTGGGGAAAGAGACGAGACGAGGGGCAATTCGAGGGTTGGCGGCGAATTAGGGATTTGAGCAATCTGGGCGCGGAAGGGGACGGTGGAGAAGAGAGATTTTGCAGGGCTGGAATTGGGGCTGCTTGATATTTCAATCCGAAACGTGGAAGCGCGAACTTATATTGTCGTCGTCCTTTTTTTGGGGGGGAGGGATGGGTGGCTGGGTGCTATGCGTCCGTCCGACACACGCGACCACCCCGACAGGACTATGCTTCGGTGCCTTAAGGCACCTGCCTTTGTGTCCATGACATGTGGGCCCAACAGGTGGCTGGCCGACATGTCAGTGACCCAAAGGCAGTTGCCTTTAAGGCACCGAAGCAGCGTCCACCCCGACATGACCCTGGTCTGCCTGGTGCGCCTACATTTGACAATGCAAATGAATCTTCTTTCATTTGCAAACGAATCTGTATGTATTACCATGCCCGTGTTTTCCTTGCAATAATTAGTCATTCGAAACGAGATACTCCATCCGTTCACTTTTGTAAGTCATTTCAGACAACTTAAAATGAACTGTTTTGCACATTGTCTGAAATGTCTTCAAGGTCTTATAAAAGTGAACAGAGGGAGTACTATAAATTAATTAATGAGGAGTTATTTGAAGAAAAAAATCGAAACGGTACCCACGCTAACGTGGATTAGAGTGTGTGTCACATAATTAGTTATTTGAATTAGAGTGTGTGTCACGTAGTTAGTTATTTGAATTAGAGTGTGTGTCACGTAGCGATCTCCAATTCTAACGTGGATTTCGCATTTCACTGTATCCACGCTACTTTTTAATACAAATTCATATGTATATGATGAACACCATGGTAGTGAGAAAACTTTTGGATGGATTCAAACATATGACCTACAAAATAGCACAACAAACTGAGTCAATGTCAACTTTTCGAAACTTAGTATGGCACGAATTCGAAATAATTACCCGTATGCCTGGTCCTCGGTTCAAATCTTACAATGTACACCGAATTGAAACATCGATATTAAGTCTCGTACTATGTACATTCAAATGTTGTTTTTAGCTCCCCCCCCCCCCCGCACAAATGCTACATACTTCTTGTATCGGTCAATCTTCCTCTCCTAACCACCTTAGGAAGCTATCGGTTTCCAACACACGTTCATTCTTTCTCTCCATGTTTCGATCTCTAAGTCTCTCAACTACACAACCCCTTTTTCCACTCTGTTACCAAATGTATTTACCTCACACACCCGCCATTGCACCCCATGCCGAGCTCTCTCTCTCCCCCCTCTCCCTCCCACCCTCTCTCGCTAAATACATGCATTGCCTATCTAGCCCCCCCAACCTCTCGTGCGCACGCACGCATGTTGTATATCTAGGTCACTCCCTCGAGACTGTCACTCTTTCTTCTGCACGGCGGGCCACACTCGCTCAATCTCTCTCTCTTTATCTGAGTCTCGTTTAACCTCGTTTTATTTCACACACAAATGATATATCTCCCTTTCGGGCCTCGATCGACACACACTATACTCTCTCACGCAGATTGTCTATCTAGGTCAGTCCATCCAAGCCGCCGCCACTCTTTCGACCTCATGGTGGGCCACGCTCACTCAATCTCTCTCTCTCTCTCTCTCCGTATGTCTCGATTGACCTCGCTCTTTCTCGG
This sequence comes from Aegilops tauschii subsp. strangulata, assembly GCF_002575655.3. Classification (NCBI taxonomy): domain Eukaryota; kingdom Viridiplantae; phylum Streptophyta; class Magnoliopsida; order Poales; family Poaceae; genus Aegilops; species Aegilops tauschii. Next base: position 51,062,015 of record NC_053037.3, on the reverse strand, counting down.
ACAAAAACGATATATCACCATGTTTGAGCTCAATTCGACCTATTCACATTGTATACTCTCTCACGCACATCGTCTATCTAGGTCACTCTCTCCAACCCGTCTCACTCTTTCGATCGCACGGCGACCCTATGTGATCGGTTGACCTTGCTTCCTCCCACACACAAAATATATCTACACGTCTGTGACTGGATCATCTCTCAAGCTCAATCTTACAGCTCTCACCCTTGCCAAAAAGCTCAGTCGGACAATATCTCTCCAGAGCATATATATTTGTTCAATGAATGTCGGACCACACTCACTTGGTCTCTCTATCTATATGTCTCTCGATTGACCTTGCTTTCTCACACCGTATCTTCCACGCGTTGAAGCTACTACCTCTCCATCCCTCGCAAAGCCAGAGCTATTTAAATTGCGAGGGGCACTCCAACCTTGGATTAATTTGTGTAGGCATTTATTCCGGTCGGTTTAGATTATATTTTCGTAGCATTCGGCCCACAACTACTCCAAACACCGTTGCAACCCACGCAACTCCCCTAGTTGATTTCCCTCTGGCTCGGTCATCGCTCTCTCGCACGTCCTTTCTCGCCTTCAACGTCGCACCATGGTATTATTGAAAAAACTATGTTGTTCTCTTTAATTATTATAAATAAGCTACAAAACTACACACAGATAGTCCACTTGGAATGGAACAAATTTCGACCCACAAATTAAAGTGCTACAAACTACACACCGAGGGGCCCACATGTCATGAAACAAATTTGGACCCATATACAAATTAAAAAATAAAGGACGAGGATCGAACATGCGACCGGGCCTTCAAGCCGCACGTCAATAGGCAACATACGTAGAATAGCAATGTTTGTTGTACCCCCTTTGTTCACATAATGTTTTTATATTACCACAGCCTAATTAATGGATAACATGTAATATTATTTTTAGTACTATTCGCCTTCACTTACTGGTGGGTTCCATGTGTGCTCTCTCTCTCCTCCCCTTCTGCGTTTAGACGCACGGGCAAACAGGAAGAACTCGCGGCCGATGTTGCCGTTGACCATATCTGGACGCGTTCACAAGTCACGGCACCAGTTTCACATACTAGCAGCACTAGTCAGTGTGTACGTGAAGTATATTAAGTGCATGCGGATATTAACTACTAGGATATTATTTGCGTGTTGTCATGTGATTAGCACTATTTTTGGCATGAAATTAACTGCACGCTAAACGTGTTGAGCGCTCGACATTGAAGCAGTCTAGGTCGTTGGATGACACGGAATACATGTGGCTTGATGACGTTTTATATTTAATTTGATACGGCTCTAGCAGAACATTCAATCGATCAAACCATACATTTCGTTCAGTCTGACTCCGACTTTAAATTATACGACGATCGATATAAAATAAACGGAAATGATAAACGTTCGGATTTTAAGCATGGCAATCCGAACGTTTTTCATGGCAAATTTAGATTACGCGGCGGCGGCGGGGGTGTATCGCAGTGGGAAGCGGCTCCTCTGTCGTGCTTTGTGTGTCGTCGGGCCACTGACCGACGGTGACGGCGGCGTCTTGCGCCATTGTTGGCGTACTCCTGGACGTTGGCCTAGCTTCAAGGAAGGCCAAAATGTTCTGGACTTCGGAGCGAGTCAACTGGCGGGACGAGGCGACTGGCGTTGGTGCAAGGAAGCGGTCGACGGCGGCCATCCATGCCGCTGAGGGGGGCACTGGCACCCGCGCGGGGATAGGCGCTGTCAACGGCGCGGCGGAGACATTCGTGTGCACGGGCACCGGCACGGGCGCGCACGTCAGTGCACGCGCAGGCGCAGGCGCTGGCAGGTGCACGGGCACCGGCACGGGCGTGCGCGTTAGTGCACGCGCAGGCGCATGCGCTGGCAGGTGCACAGGCGCGTGAAAGTCGGCGGGGACCTCGTGGAACCCCGTGGGATCAAGCTCGGCGACAATGTGCGGCTCCCAGCCCATCAATGCCACGGGGATGGGCGCTGGCGCAGTCGAGGCGACGGGAGCCGGAACGGGAGCGGGGACAGGCGCGGCGTCTTCCCGCAAGGCCAGTTCAAGCTCGTCCCAAAGTGCCTTATGTTCTTGAGACTCTGGCTGGGTGTCTTCCTCAGGAAACTGGAACACTAAGGGCAGGCCATCGTGATGCGGCATGGCGTACGTTTAGGTCAGGCTAGTTGGAGGTAGACGACAGGAGAATCGGAGAGGAAGAGAGAGGATTATAGCGATACCGGGTAGTGCGGGGTTGATTTTAAACTGCGGCGCCGGCGACATTAAAAGTGGGAGCAGTTGGGACGACGGTGGGCGGCGGAGCCTGGTCAAAGGGCTCGCCTCCCGGTGAGCGTGCACAGCGGTCTGCTCGCACGCCTTCCTGACAGCCGGCGCAGCGGTCTGCTCGCACGCCTCCCGTCGACTCACACGCTTGCTCGGACGGGACCTGCCGATGAGAAGCGGAGACTCGTGGCGGCACGTAAACACCCACGGTTTCAATAGTGAAAGCGTTCGCCTTAACGTGACCGGTCTTTGTTCCAAAATACCTTGGCTCTTCATTTGTGCAACTTGTCATAAGAAGCTTGTCTCAAATTGAAGAAAAAACTTACGAAGTAATATTTGTGCCATATCACGTGACCATGCTTAGTTTCAAGAATTTATGCTCACTTTTGGATTTTTTGAAATTTAAGATCCAGGATTCAAAACAATATCATAACCTGCATCATGCAATAAATTTTCAAGCCATACATCTGTCATGTTGTATTTCTTAAGAAAGGATTTGGTCAAACATTTTGCTTAGTTAGACTTCAGACAAGTTATATATGCAGAGTAAAAGGATAATCCCTCCGTACCAGTGCATTGCCTGACATATTAACTCAAGTACTAGGCACGAACAAACGGGCTCAATTCTGTGCTCATCCTGGTGTAGTAGTAGTAGTACTAGGCAATGCAGTTGACGGGTGACCTTGACGAGCGGCGACCGAGGGAATTGAACCGTGCTCGGCATGGTAGGTAACGTTGTCTAGTTACTAAAGCATCCCTCCGTTGTTCATCGGTAGTCATTATGGACCGGGGACATGAGGGGAATTTCCTAGGGCTGGAATTCTGGCCGCCAGATATTTCGACTTGAAACGCTGAGGCTCGACTAGTTGGGGTTGCCTAATGTGCGTACCACGCACGACACCGAAGGACACGAGCCCGGTTTTTTTAGGATCAACATGAGCCAAGGTCTGGCTGGTACGCCGTTGGGTCCTACCATTCGAGAATACGAAAGGAACCTTTTAAATTGCCGAACGAATCTATGTGTATTACAATACCCGTATTTTCCTTGCAAATACTAATCTCAACGTGGTAATTGATTTATGATGAGTTGCTGAATTAGAGTGAGTTTGTGATATAGTGATCTCAACGTGGATTTCACATTTCATGGTATCCCTAGTAAGTTTTCCAATGCAAATTCAAATTTAAAAGATGAACAATATGGAGGTGAGAAAACTTTGTATGTATCAAGCATATGACCACACACACACACAGAGACACACACGCACGAACACAACAACAATCCAATAAGTATAGTGCATCTATTTTTCCAAACCATGCATGTATGACACGAATTAAAAAATACTCCTTCTATTCCTAAATATTAGTCTTTTAGAGAGTTCAACAAGTGACTACATACGGAGCAAAATGAGTGAATCTAGACTCTAATATATGCCTATATACATCCGTATGTGCCAGTCCATTTGAAGCCTCTAAAAAGACTAATATTTAGGAACGAAGGGAGTAAAATGTAAGACATCCATGGCCCTTAGTTCAATATTTAAAATGAACATGAAACTGAAACATGAATATTAAGTCTAGTACTACAGTACATGCAAATGTTGTGTTTAGACGGAGCTATGATTGTCGGGGGTCAACCCCTCGACCTTAGATAAAATTGTGGAGCTCTGTTTAGGGTTGTTTAGATTATATTTGTCCCCACCCTCCCAACCACCGATTGGTTGTGCACCCCCACCCCTCCTCCCCGGGAGAATATCATGTGCCCCCATACCTTAGATGCTATATGCCGATACGAGTTGCTTGGAGCTTGTAGATCTGAGATATAGTAGCTCACATGATGTGTCTTAATATTTTTGCAGGAAACCTTGATGAGTGTGAGAATTGCACACAATTTGTACAAAAACTACTTAGATGCCCTTTGATCCCATATCCAACGACCTCGAAGCTTGTATCACCGTAGCATCTAAGATGAAGGAGGACATCATATTCTCCTGTATGTAAGAATATCATGTGCTACCACACTTTAGATGCTTTGGTGATACAAGCTCTTTGGAGGCGTTGGATTTGTGACCCAACACCTCCTCGGTGGTTCGAATGGTTTTTTGCAGAAAAGCCCCAAAAGAGTTCGGCCACTGCTTACAGGCACAAAGACTGCTCAGATGCCATTGGATCTCAGATCAAACGACCTCCAAGCTCGTATCACCGTAGCATCCAAGCTGCGATAGCACCTTATGTTTTCTCGCACGGGAGAGTATGAGGTGCTCCCGCACCGTAGATTCTATGGTGATACGAGTTCACTGAGATCTAATGGCCCACAGTAGGAGGTTTGAATGTTTTTGCAATATACGGCTGATAAGAGTTTGGGAAATGCGCAGAAAGTACAAGTACTACGCATGTGCCATCTGATCATTGATCATACGACCTAGATGCTCATATCACCGTAGCGGGTAATTAAGCTACGGGGAGCACCTAATATGAGCACCGGGGAGCCGTTGGATCGAAGATGCAGCGGCACACACGAGGCATGAATGTTTTATTTGCAAAAAAAACTTTGGAGAGTTTGGAAATTGCGCATAATTACAAAGACTACTCCCAAGCCATTGGATCTCACTTCCAACGGTGTAAAAACTCGTATCACCATAGTATCTAAGCTGCGGGGTGGATGTGAATATTCTATGCCGCTGTCATTTTTGTTTGTAAACTTGCAAAATACGTGTAACTCGTGCCATTACTTGTCTAACCGCGCAAAGTGTTTGTTCAAAAAAACCATCCTACACTGAAATATCGGAACAACACACGGGGGTCCCACTTGTCCTTAATCAAATTTGGACCTAAAACTAACAAATCTGAAAGACGAGATTCGAACTGGCAACCTGGACTACAAAGCGTAAGTCGATAGCCTGAAAAAATGAACGGTTGTTGGCTTTGTCCCATAACTTGATTTTATACAGTACTTGCGTTGAGTAGAGTAGAGGGAGTGCCTCGTCAACACGTGCATGACCGTTGTCTCACTTACTGGTGGGTCCCAGGTCTGCGATCTCAATCTCTCTTCTCTCCATCGTCTAACCTTTGCATGGGAACACACGAAGAGTGGCGCTAGCTTGCCGTGGTGTTATTACAACTAAAAAAAGCTTGGAAAATAGAAGAATCGCCTAGAACAAAAGACGTTGTGGCTGGTCGAGACGGAGCTAACCACATCTATCCTCCGTGCCACATTTGCATGATGAAGCTGTGTGGCTAGTGGGGTGTTTTCGACCGACTGGCTGGGTCCCGAGGTCGAACCATAGGTACTACCGCTGATACAATATATTTTTACACGCACATTTTTCCTCCGTGCCGAGACGTGGCACACCCTACCCCGCGGTTTTGGGGTCCTCCCGGGTGGTGCACGCATATATTCTTCCTGACGTGGGATACCCTACCGCGCGTTTTCTGGGTCCTCCTCGGTCGTAGCGCCGAAGCAAGTAAATGAGTCGTCAAATCACGAAAGACCACCTTTCCCGCCGAGTACATCAGTGAAGCACGGTGGCTAGCTAGTTGGGCTAGTTCGACCGATTAGCTAGGCCACCGCCACATTTGTTTTTTCACCCCTTTTTTTATCATCTACTTGCCGGCAGGTAAATTTAAATATCCACCGCGGCGTTGCTCTGGTGTTTGGGTGCGGCATGATTTTTAATTTTCTGATTGACGGGAGCAGGCGTGGCAGGATTTTTAATTTTTTGATTGATGGCAGCAGGCGCGGCAGCAATTAGTCATGATGACTCCGCCTGTAAAAACCCACTGCTCCCTGATGTGAGAAGTCGTCGACTGGTGTTTTACCGTGGTGAAAACCAAAAGATTCCCCGCTCCCTCCGCCTTCCCGTAGATTGCATTGCCTTTCAGCCATTTCGCCCCCTTTGCTTCCTCTCCTCATTGCTTCTACCTGGTGCCATGGCGGCGCAGCAGATCACGGAGTCCGAGGTGAGGCGCCTGACACAGGAGCTCCATGCCAAGGATGCGGAGCTCAGGGCCAAGGACGTGGAGCTCCATGAGCTCAAGGAGGAGAGGAGTGCCATGCTCCTCCGTTATGTGCGGGAGTTCACGGAGCTTCAAAAGCGGCAGGCGTCCACCAGAAAGATGCTCGAGGCGTCGACGGCGTTGCTGCAGAAAGCGGGAGATACGATAGGCCGTCAGGGGAGCCGGCTGGAGCGCGAGCGGGCCGATCGTGACGAGGTCCAGGATCGCCTCAGCCACTTGGTGAACCAAGTTGCCACGCACGTGTTGCAGCTGCGCGATGCCTACCGTCGCGCCAGCGCGACGATGCCGGCCGTCGGGCTAAACCCGTTCGACCACTCGGTCGACTTCAACGAGCTGCGGCTTCCTGACCTAGTCTCCTTCTTCACATATATCTCCGAGGAGCTGAGCCGTCTTCGCGCGATGGTGGGGGCTGAGCTGGACAAGGAGGGGTTGCGGGCTGCCATCGCCGTTGCCGGGCGAATTCTTTCAGGGCTCTGTCACGGGAATCCGTTCGTGCCATTGGACGCCGTCTTTGACGAGCTGGCTCCCGTCGATCGGGAGCGGGCTCTGCGGGCGGTTGCACCCTGCATCACCAACATCGTGCACCTCGAGAAGCAGAGGGACTTCGGTGGTGTTTAGGCGCCCTCTGCATGGGCATGTCCATGTCTCGGTGCAACATGACCGTTGGATCAAACTCAGACGGTGCAGATCAGTCACTGTAGCACAAAGCGTGTGGGTGTGTTTGGTTGCATTCTCATCTCAATATAGTTGTTTCCTCTTCGTGTATTTCGTCAACCTACTAGTGTGGACTCATGCACCCTTCATGCACTCTGCCAAACACCCAAAAGTGGGTCGAGAAGGGAACTTTTGCTCCCATCCCGTGCACCCTTCATACACCCTTCCTAACACTATTCGTGCTTCATATGGTTCATGTTTCGTGGAGTACTGTAGCACCGTACTCTCCGTGCATTGTGGACCTAGTTCTGTTAACATTGATCTCACCGTTCATTCTCGACCGGACAGTCGAAAAAGCGGTACTATGTTACATATAGGAGTAGTTGACATGCGCACAACATCATTTGTTATCGTCATATCTTACTACACTAGCAACAAGATTGTGTAGTACTGACGTATGAACCACTACACATGCCTAGTAGTAGGAGCACTGTGTATGTTCAAGTGGCTGCCGTGTTTCGCACTCCTCCGTCGTAAGAGTGGAAACGCTTGCTGTAATCATTTTTTCTTCAGAAAAACTGTGGACACGCTCTACCGTGCGGATCCTCCTCCAGCCATGCACTAAATTACTCACTTTCGCCGACGTGTGGGACAGCCAGCACCTGGGTCCACCATCCATGCACTAAATTACTCCGTAGTAGAGTGATGGTAGACTACCCCGATCGAACCGCCGCAGTAATGCCCAATGAGCCGTCAAATCACAAAACCTCCTCCTTTCCAGCAGTAAGTTGGACGGACGAAGCAACCATCATTTCACTCTTCTCTCTCAGCTTCCTCTCTTGAAGAAAACCCCCACTCGCTTCGCTTCTCCCTCATCTCGTTCCTCCTTTCACTCTTCTCTCTCAGCTTCCTCTCTTGGATGGACGCCACAGCACCGGCAGACGTGATGTCTATGGCTCTGGCCAAAACCGTCGAGGCTCATGGTACGAAGAAGCGCGAGCACCCCACCGAGACTACCGCAGACAAGCTCAAAGCCATCGCCCTGTCCAAGCCCCCCTCTCCGGGATCCCTCATTAAGCAAGTCTAGGTAATGTCTCTTGTTGACGATCTTTTTCTCGATCTTGATCGTGTTTTTTCATCTAACACGCAGTACTAGTACTGGTAGTACTACTTTCTGGGTGATCTTGCATGTGATTTTAGTGTGCCAAATGACGGTTCTAAATTCCTCTTTTGACCAAAACATGCGAGAGGTTGACACTGATTTCTTATAGATTACTTTCAACTACTCCCTCTGTCCCAAATTTCTTGTCTTAGATTTGTCTAGATACAGATGTATCTAATACTAAAATGTGACTTGATACATCCGTATCTAGACAAATCTAAGACAAGAATTTTGGGACGGAGGGAGTACTTTATGAACATCAATGCTACCTTTTAAGAGGGTATATTTGCCTCAGTAACTTGTGTTATGGATATTGCATGTAATCCCTCTACTCTCATGCCTTTGAAGACATGTTCTAGTGTCTTTGTTCACTCATTTCTGTGCGTATATGTAGTCATATATGGAGTATAATATCGAAAATCATCTTATATTTCTGAATGGAGGTGGTAATAAAATATGGTTTCTGTTTGAATTAGAACCAGGTCCGCGGTGGAGATGAAGTTCTCAAAGTCATGCCGTGTGAACTGGAAGACCTGATGATGAGTTCTACTGCTGAACTATCCAGCTGATGTGTCCTTGTCGCCACGTGTCCTGAACTAGTGTTTTCCTGTAGCATTATTGTCAGGCGTGTTCTCGAGGCTGTACTTGACCACAACAATTTCCTGGCTGTGCCTTCGATTACGAAGGGTGTGCTTCTTGTAAAGCTTCCCAACAAATCTGATGCGGCCTGTCTTCATCATCATGTTTATGAGTGGAAAGACCACTCTATTAGGTTCTCCAAGGTTGACAAGATGGTGATGGTGCATGTAGACATCTCACACGAAGTCCATGGCCTAGTCAGTTATGCGGGGTTCATCCCGTAGGTCGGTGAAAAGAAATAGTCTACAGAGTTTAGTTAGTGCAACTTTGCTTGTCTATAGTAAGTACTATTGTTCAGTACTTGATTTGTGTTTGTGAACCCTGTATTGTTTATTAGTACTGCCGCTTTTGGTGTGTGAACGGTCTATGTTAATGTCTATGTTAATGTTTGTCCACTCAATTCAGTCTGTATATTTTGAAGTATCTAGATCATATTTTTTGTGAGGACGGTTTATCAATTATGGTTACACTCCAATATCTGTATGCATTGCAGGGTTTATCGCACCCACCAGGATTTCCAGTCCCATGGATGTTCAGTCCATACGATGTGTCACGACCTTTGGACTGTCCTGCTTGTGGGAGTAGGCGGGGCCCCTGCATGCCACGCGTAGTTGGACGATCAATCTTCTGTTTAGTACTTCAACATAGTGATTTCCTGGTAAGGATTCACACGTGTCACATCAAGTAAATCTTATTGATTTACTGTCTAAATCTTATTGATTTAATGTCATGTTTTCTTTCTTTTCCTGCAATTTTACGATGCAGGTTTTGCCATGTGACATTCATCACAGAATAAACCGTTTGGTTTGCTCTACGATGGCTATTTTTGCAGGTTTCACTTCTTATGTCGTGTCAGTAACGAAGGCACTGTCCATCACATATATTACTAGAAAAAATTGGATCAGTCTGTTGTCTGTGTACAAGCTGAATCCCTATGATGAACTGCAGTTTGGTTTAACAAAAACGCCACAATTAGTCCTTCTCGCGTTTAAAAAATGAAGAAAAAAACTGGATCACGGTCACGGATCCTAGTCAAGTTAGAAAGCTGATCATAGCAGACCAGACACGATCGCCGTTGTCTCGCACAGATCGAGCACCGGCAGTTGCTCTAGCACTGACAGCGGCAGCAGCTCAATCTGATCCAGCTGAGGATTGGGCACCGACCGCGTTAGCGGATCAGTTTGATCTACCGGAGGATCGGGCATCGACACCGGCACCTGCTCCGACACCGGCACCAGCTCTACAAGGAGCACCATCTCCGGCAGCAGTAGGCTTCGGCACCTGCACCAACACTTGCACTTGCATCTGCTCCGGCATGTGCAGTTGCACCGGCAACAGACTGGACTGCAGTTCGCACTTCATATACCAAAGTCCTTACAAAAACCGACATGTCCACCTTCTTGGTAAGCATTGGCCGCCCAAGTGCTTCGTTCTTTTTTCTTTACATGTTGTTTCACATGATTCACTGTGTTGATCTAACCGTTTGGGTATGTCTTCTTGTTTGCAAACAGAGAATTCCTAGAGCAACGAGGGAGTCGTTCAACAATCCGGGCGACCGCGGCCAAGTTTCTCTTACCATGCGCAGCCTTGGTGTGAATGAACCTGCTCAATATACCGTAAGTACAAAGGATGGTCGCATGATGATTGATGCTAAAGGATGGTCAAGGTTCAAATCTAAATCATATCTTGCGGTAGGGAATGATGTCAAAATCAAACTTTCTCGGCAAGGAGAGCTGGTCCAAATCAACTTTGAAATTCTTCAGTAGCAGCACGCAACTGCCGAACTGATCTATCCTCCGAGAGATTTTGATGTAATAATCTGGCATGGTGAAACAAGTGTCCTGTGTGTATAAGTAGTATGACAGTATTATTTATCACATGGTATATCATTGATAGAATTGCAACTCTGATTGCTGGTTAGGAACTGTCGTTCGATTTCATTCCAACAACTGTCGTGCTTTATTCAATTTTGTGTATTCGCCTTGCGACAGCATCTAAAACCAGCGCCGTACCGATCGCTTGCAATATGAAAAGCGCTGAGGTAGAACACATGGGCCCCCAAACATGCAGGGTCGGCCTGCGGCCCAAAGTCCAGAACCGTGAGCCTATCTGAGTATTATATTCTCAGCTGAACCCCCATAATGCATGTGCGTTGCAAAGGGAGTATATTTCTCGGCAAGGTGAGCCTGTGATATAAAAGATTTGTATATTTCTTTACAGATGGAGTATCTCTCTGTCAAAAAATATATTTCTGTGTAACTAGTTACTCCTGTCTTTCTACTTCTTTCGCTGATATGTGGGGCAACCGGCAACGGGGTCCACGTGCCATATGCACAAATTAGAGTGCACAACTTCACGGTAGACACACCCCGGTCGTACCGCCGCAGTAATGCCCAATGAGCCGTCAAATCACAACCCCCTTTCCAGCTTTAGCAGTAAGCTGGACGGACGAAGCGGCAATATTTCACTGGGCCTGGATCCCCTTCTCTCTCGTCTGCTTGTTCAGAGAAAACCCCCTCTCGGCGATTGCATAGGGTTTTCTCATGGAGAACCAGGTACGAATTCTTCATCCATCCCCGATAAATCCAAGTCCCTTGGTCGCAGGTAATCCTAGGATGGCAGCCGCCGCCGTTGATGCATTTTTCTTCCTACTGAATCTAGTGTGTTTCATTTGCAGTGCCCAAAGTGCGAGTACCCTACAGGTTTCTGCGCCCTTGGCGAGACGCCACACTTGTTCCTTCTCATCCTAACACAGCATTTTGAAACGCGCACAATATGTTCCTAGAATCCTCTTTTCTATCCGAGAGGGTGGGGGTTTTTTGAACATGCCGTGTTCTCATATTATTTTTCCTGCAGCGTATTATTTGCTCTGCCAGAACACATGTACTCAAGATGCTCGGCCTTGCCATAACTGAATACACTAGTTTAATGGTCACAGTGAAGACAAGCCATGCATATAAGTTCCAAGTTGGGTTCATGAACCAAGAAGATCGCTTCTTTTTTTATGGCCGAACTTGGATAAATTTTCTCAAGTGTTACGGACTGAAAGTTAGCGCACGAATGTTGATGGAAATAGCAGAACCTGGTCTCATCTTCACTGCGATCTTCCACCCCGACGTTGTTCCAATTGTTCATCCATGTTAGTTTTGTATCTGGTTCTTGCTTGTTGCCTCGATTACTTCTTAATCCACCTATTCTGTCTAACTAATCACAATTTAACTTTAGAAGTAGCAACGAATCTCTCACGAAGATGCTACTTCTAACTAATATTTTATTATAATTGGTGGCACGTGTAGGTTTTTTCAGAGTTCAGCAGTCTGCTCGTTTGTTACTCTGTAATAACTCGGCTGTTACTAATGGCACTGAAGTTGACTGGATCGACATCCACAACGATCGTCTTGAGGTCCTTGTGGGGCGTTTCAATGGTGGAAGGCCACGTGGGATATGTGTGCCACTGCTGCACTCGTTGAACAGGTCCAACTGTGTCGAGAAACTTATGGTACGAGCTGTTTTCTGTTATATATGTTGTTCATAAACTATTGCTTATACACAGTTTTACAGCTGTGATCTTCTTGAAATAGGAACTGCCGATTTCTATTGTTCCTATACAGATGCCTGGCCATGGTCGGGTCAGACTTGCGCTTGGTCACAACATGATGTTTATGTCGACCTACTCAATTCCCCTTGGAGGTGAAAAGATACTTATTCATGGGTGGTCTCAAATAATGAAGGCCCGTCCATCTTGGAGAATAGGACAGAAGATTATGTTCATGCTTTTCCATGGCTCTAAAGCGAATATCCTGTTTATTGACCACGTTGCGAGATGAAGCCACTTTCAGAAGGTTGTGGATGCGCGGGGTGGCGCCTGGGCCTTGACCTGGGGCTTGGCGGCCTCACCCTTGGTTAACTGTAGGCAAAGTAGCACTGTTCGAGGCGTGCTTTGTACAGTTGAACCTGTATAAGTACTCATACTGCTTTCAGCAGTTGGCGGCCTCACCCAGGCTTATATTTTATGTTCCCCATGTGACCAGCCCAGCTATTTTTTCTTTGTGAAAATGAGCCCAGTTTATTTTTTCTGAAGAATACCCAATCCAGGCCTACTTATTTTTCTATGCCCTGATGGGCTGCAACTCTTTCAAGACGCCTGCAAATCTTGAAAGTAATATGAAATGGGTTGTAAATATAAAAATAGATGACAAATTGGCAATTACTTTATAATTTCTGATTTTTTTTCACATTTTCAGATTCCTATTTCACTGGGCATTAACCTAATTTAAATATATCTTCAAAGTACTTTAAATCTGGCTCGACATTTCGGTATTAAAAATAGTTTGGAACCCACAGAAATATGCGAAATTGGCCCTGGCCAACCAAAAAAACGACTGCAATAAATTGCATAAGAAGTTGCCATGAGCTATATATAAATTATTAAAAAAAGAGGGAGTGGTCTGACTTGTGGGCCTGTTTAGTTGACGCGTATGCAAGATTTTTTTATTTATTATATACGTCAACAAACGATTCTAGCAGACGTAACCGTTGGATGTCAATCCAACGGCCGTCGTGTTTCTTCAATCTCTGATCTTCTTGCTCCAGCCGCCAAAGCAGCGCCGGCGGGACCGCCTACTCCCGCCTCCCGTGGCCGGCTATGCTGCCACGCAGGCCTCAGCGCCCCCTACTACTCCCACCGCTGGCCAGGGCATCCATCTACTCACCCACACCCCCTATTATTCTGCGGCGACGGCAGCCTCACACCGCAGCCGAACCGGTGAACCCTCGTACTCCTCTCCGCGCGGGATTCCACTGCCGCGTCTTCCCCGGCTCTGCGTTGTCCCCTTCCTATGCCTCGCCGTTGTCCACCGCCGTGGTGCTCTCGGCGCGGCGTGGTCAATGTGGTCAACGACCGACTTCCATCGGAAGAGTACTGTACGTGGAGAGGCTGACAGCTGGGTCCATGGCAGCCACAAGGAAGTGCCTCCTTATTACGCGAAAAATAATTATTCCTCCACCTGACAGCAGGGACCCACCGGACGGGCCACCAGTATTTTGCGAAAAAAATCATTTCCCCCTGACTGCTGGGACCCACCGGACGGGCCACCGTATTTCACGAAAAAAATGTTCCCCCCGCTGTCAGCTCGGACCCACCGGAAGTGCCTCCTTATTACGCACAAAAAATGAATACTCCCCCGGCAAGCTGGGACCCACCTTGGTGGGAGGCTGACTTGTGGGCCTACTAAGTTGACGGGGACGAAGGGCTTTGTCAACTTAGTCAATATGAACGATTCTAGCTCCAGTGACCGTACGATGTCCATCCAACGGCCGTAGTGCTTCTTCAACCTCTGGTCTTCTTGCTCCAGCCGCCCAAAGCAGCGCCGGTCGTGCCGCATGCTCCTGCCTCCCATGGCTGGTTGTGCTGCCGCAGAGGCCTCACCGCCCCCTACTATTCCCACCGCTGGCCAGCCCTCCGGCGACGGCAGCCTCACACCGCAGCCGAACCAGTGAACCCTCGTACTCCTCTCCGCGCGGGCTTCCACTGCCGCGTCTTCCCCGGCTCCGCGTCATCCCCTTCCTAGGCCTCGCCGTCGTCCACCGCCGTGGTGCTCTCCGCGCGGCGTGGTCAATGTGGTCAAGGAACGACTTCCATCAGAAGAGTATTGTACATGGAGAGGCTGACAGCTGGGTCCACGGACACAGCCCAGTTTTTTTGTGGTTTGCCAAGTAAGTCGCTTTGTCAGGCCTGTTGGGCTGCAAATCTTTCAAGACGAGGAGAGCTTTCATTCGGCTGGCCGAGAAAATGGCCCATCAGTAATGAGAAATGGGCTGTACATTTTTAAAACACATCAAACCGGCAATTAGTTTCAAATATCTTTTTTTTCATTTCAAGATTTTAAATTACATTAATTTTTATGCGTGGAGAATTTGTTGGATTTTATATTGATATACATTTATTTTTAAAATCAGTTTGAATGTGAGTCGAAATTTTGGGATTAAAAACAGTTCGGACCGCACCGAAATATGCAAAATTTCGTATAATTTTTTAACCGTGGCCATAATATGGGCTGTAATGCTAACAAAAAGAATATGAGCTCCACAAAAACCTTAAGAATTAGCAAATGGGCTGTAAATTATTAGAAATAATGGCAGATGGGTTGTATGCTGCTTTCCACATATTTGAGGCTTTCCTAAAAAAAGGTTGACGCACAAGCACTGACTGTTGGATGTCCATCCAACGGCCGTCGTGCTTCTTCAATCTCTACTCTTCCTGCTCCAGCCGCTCAAACAAGCGCCGGCGGGACTGCCTGCTCCCTCCTCCCCGCGGCCGGCTGTGCTGCCGCGTAGGCCTCACCGCCCCACCGTACTCCCATCGCTGGCCTAGCCATCCCTCTACTCACCCACACCTGCTGTTATTCTCCGGCGACGGCAGACGAACCAGTAAACCCTTGTAGAGTCGTACTCCCCTCCGCGTGGGAAACAACTGCCGAGTCTTCCCTGCCTCTGTGTCGTCCCCTTCCTAGGCCTCGCCGTCGTCCACCGCCGTGGTGCTCTCGGCGCGGCGTGGTCAATGTGGTCAACGACCGACTTTCATCGGAAGAGTACTGTGCGTGGAGACGCTGACAGCTGGGTCCACGGCCGCAGCAAGGAAGTGCCTCTTTATTACACACAAAATAATTATTCCTCCACCTGACAGCGGGGACCCACCGGACGGGCCACCGTATTTTGCGAAAAAAACGTTTCCCCCCTGACTGCTGGGACCCACCAGCTACACCTTCGCACGCAAGGAAGTGCGTCCAGGCAAAAAAAACAAAATGATTCGCCCCCCTGACTGCTGGGACCCACCAGCTACATCTTCGCACGCAAGGAAGTGCCTGACAGTCGGGACCCACCTGGTCGAAGCGTACGTAGCGTCGTCATTCTGGTCGCGAATGTGTACGTACATATATACTGGTGGATGTAGAGGCGCGCACGTGTCGTAGTAGAGGCGCGCACGTAGCATGTACACGTACGTACAGCGGCCAGGGTGCAAGAAAGAAAATACAGCCACGTATGTGTACATACGGGCGGGGTCTCGAACGCCTACTCGCGCATACGTACGGCGAGGGCTCGTTGACATGGCTGGGTCGGAACGGAGAAACAGCGTCGTCGTCGTGTTCATGGGGAGGCAACAGAATGCGTCGTGTTCATGGGGAGGCAACGGAATGTGTCGTGTTCATTGGAAGGCAACGGAACGCGTGGGAGCCAACCGGCTGGGTCGGAACGGAATGTGTGGTCGTGTTCATCGGGAGGGCTTGGATGGAACAGGCGATGGAAACGAGGCCTGGCGTACCACAGAACGGAGGAAACGGCCTTGTGTTCGACCGGCCACGTTCGAAACGGCATCCTGTTCATCGGGAGGGGTCTGGCATACCGCAAAACGGACGAAACGGACCTCCTACGGTCGAAACGGGGGTCCTGTTGATCGGGAGGGGTGTGGCATACCGCCAAACGGACGAAACGGACCTCCTATGGTCGAAACGGGGGTCCTATTGATCGGGAGGGGTGTGGCGTATCGCAAAACGGACGAAACGGACCTCCTACGGTCGAAACGGGGGTCCTGTTCATCGGGAGGGGTGTGGCGTACCACAAAACGGGACTCCACGAGATACTGTTCATCTCCACCGTCGACCTCCTCCAGCCTCCACGGGCTCCTGTTCATCCAGCCTCCACCGCGCGCTACTCCACCGGCTACTGTTCAACCACCCCTCCACGGGCACCCCTCCACCGTTTACTGTTTATCCAGCCCTCCACACCACGGGGTCCTGTTTAGCCACCCCTCCACCGTCTACTGTTCATCCAGCCCTCCACACCACGGGGTCCTGTTCATCCAGAGGCAACGCCACCGCTCACTGTTCATCCAAACCCCCCCCCCCCCCCCCGCGCGCGCGCAACGCTCACTGTTCATCCCAGAGGCAGCATGGATCGGCTTCAGTTAGCAGCAGTAGCGAAGGAATCGCTCGATCGGGTCCAGTTAACAGCCATCGATCGATCGCTCGGGTTCAGTTAGAGCCCAACGCCTCGCTCGGGTTCAGTTAGAGCCAATGCCTCGCACACACGCGCATACGTGTACGAGAGAAACGCGCATCGCTCGGCCCCCGACCTCCCACCGTAACCGGGAACTCCCCGAAATTTTCCTCGCCCTCGCTTCTACCACGGTTTTTTCCGTCATGGACGGCCCAAAGAATGTCATGCCGCTGCGTCTCCGGCCCGCCCAGGACGAAAAACCCATTTTCTGTCATGATTTTTTGTCATAGAAGTAGGAGCCCACCACATCTATGATGATACCGGTTTTGTCACAATTATCGTCATAGAAGTGTCATATGTATGACAGAATTTTTTTTCGTTCGGCCCAAAATGTCACGGATGTGTCTTTTTTTACTAGTGTGGAGCTACGAGGGGCCCACGAGGGTGGGGGCGTGCCTCCCTGCCTCGTGGCCGCCTCATTGCTTCCTTGACATCCACTCCAAGTCTCCTGGATTGCGTTTGTTCCAAAAACGATCCTCGCGAAGGTTTCATTCTGTTTGGATTCCGTTTGATATTCCTTTTCTGTGAAACACTGAATTAGGCAAAAAAAAATAGCAATTTGCACTGGGCCTTCGGTTAATAGGTTAGTCCCAAAAATTATATAAAAAGGTATATTGAAGCCCATTAAACATCCAAAACAGATAATATAATAGCATGGAACAATAAAAAATTATAGATACGTTGGAGACGTATCAATAATATGTAGGGACGAGCATTCTTGGTCTCAAGCACACTACACAGTTCTACAGAATTCTACCTTGGTGACCCCGTATGTCGATGAACACAAGAATATTCTGCGCTCCAAACACCCGGAGCAGTGTGACGATTGGATTACATGTGAACACATCAAGAATTTCGGCAGTTGGTTGCAAACACGTCTCAGGGGTGACAACACTGTTTCTGATGAGCTGTACTCGTTGGCCAGGGGACCATCTTCGACTGTATTGACTTACAAAGGGTACGAGATAAATGGGAATAC
This sequence comes from Aegilops tauschii subsp. strangulata, assembly GCF_002575655.3. Lineage (NCBI taxonomy): Eukaryota > Viridiplantae > Streptophyta > Magnoliopsida > Poales > Poaceae > Aegilops > Aegilops tauschii. Next base: position 51,044,229 of record NC_053037.3, on the reverse strand, counting down.
ATTTTACACAATCGCCAAGATCAAAAGGGCACCAATCAAAACAGCGGTGTCCGCTTTGATGTAGCAACCAAGAGGGGAAAGGACACATATTATGGTTACATAGTGGACATATGGGAACTTGACTACGGACATGATTTTAAGGTCCCTTTGTTTCAGTGCAAATTGGTCAATCTGTCAGGAGGCGGGGTACAGGTAGACCCACAGTACGGAATGACAATAGTGGTCTGTACAATCTTGGGTACACAGACGAACCATTCGTCCTAGCCAATGATGTGGCGCAGGTTCTCTATGTGAAGGACATGTCTACCAAACCGAGAAAAAGAAAAGATAAGGAAGCAAATACATCATACGATGAGCCAAAGCGCCACATAGTTCTTTCAGGAAAAAGAGACATCGTGGGATTGGAGGGCAAGACATACATGTCTGAAGATTATGAAAAGTTTCATGAAATTCCTCCCTTCAAAGTCAAGGCTGACCCAAGCACCCTATTAAACGATGAAGAATATCCATGGTTACGGCGCAATAAGCAAAGGACACAAGCGAAGAAAAAGTGACGACTTTCTCTCCACAACTATTATGATGATGCCTTTGATCTAGAATATCACTGCAGTTACATGTGAAGAAATGAAATGCCTTTTGTAACAGATGAGTTTCCATATGAAACCCTGATACTTCGAAAGAGATTGTCCGTTTTGTACATGAAGTGCATCCAGTTTTTCCCGTAACCCTCTCAACTTTTTAGCACATGCTATGTGGGTGAAATGATGATACCATGCCAACTTTCAACCTTTCCATAGTTCATTTGAAGTGCTTTTCCATTTCAGGGTCATTTAGCTTAAAAAATCAGTAAATGCATGAAAAATACCAGATGAAGTCAGAAAGGGTTGAAAATTGATGATGTGGCTTTGAATGGTTCATTTTGAACACACAAAAAGTCTGGATTTCAAATAAGTTTAAAAAATGAAATCCCTTTGTAACAGATGAGTTTTCGTCCGATACCCTGATACTCGAAAGAGATTGTCCATTTTGTACACGAAGTGCATACAGTTTTTGCCGTAACCCTCTCAACTTTTTAGCACATGCTATGTGTACTATGCCAACTTTCATCCTTTTCAGAGTTCATTTGTAGTGCTTTTCAATTTCAGGGTCATTTAGCTTAAAAATATCAGTAAATGCATGAAAATACCAAGGTTGGAAAAGGCGGTAGGCGTAAGAGAGGCGGTTGGCCTTCGCCTAGTGCCTAGGCGGTGCCTAAGCGCCCTAGGCGCGGCCTAGGCGGTAATATAGTTTTTACTCGTAGTGTATTTGTGATTATTATATGGGTGTTGATATTAGTTTAGGGCATATAAATAAGTTAATTACCGTTTACTGCCATTGAAATATAACCCGTTTGGCATATCAGTGCGGTATGTGGCATGATTTCTTACTTGGGTAGGCAATTCCTTGCTTGCCCTGCCTAGACCTCCATTTATGCCCTAGGCGAGGTGTTTGGCCATTGCCTAGCGCCTAGGCGTGCCTAAGAGCCTCCTAGGCACTACCTTTTCCAACAAAGAAAATACCAGATGAAGTCAGAAAGGGTTGAAAATTGATGATGTTACTTTGAATGGTTCATTTTGAACACACAAAAAGTCCGGAGTTCAAATAAGTTCAAAAAATGAAATCTCTTTGTAACTGATGAGTTTTCGTCCGAAACCCTAATACTTTGAAACAGATTGTACATTTTGTACACGAAATGCATACTTTTTTTGCCGTAACCCTCTCAACTTTTTAGCACATGCTATGTGGGTGAAGTGATGATACCATGCCAACTTTCAACCTTTTCAGAGTTCATTTGTAGTGCTTTTCAATTTCAGGTTCATTTAGCTCAAAGAATGAACTAATAGCAAAAAGAATGAACTAAAATAATCAATTAAAATATTCTGTTATGATCAACTAAAACAAAACTATAATATTCTTCAATAGCAAAAAGAATCAACTAAAAAGCTTTTATAAAACTCTAATAGCAAAAGGAATCAACTAAAAAGCTTTTATAAACGTCCAGTATTTTTGAAACTAAAATTATATAAAATTTATGCAACTAAAATTATCAAAGTATTTTTTGTTCAAAACATGAAAAGCAAAAAGAATTTTCATAAATAATTTTTTTTAGAAACTTAATAGCAAAAAGAATTATCATAAAAAAATTTATTAGAAACTAAAATAACAAAATCTGTTTTTGAATATAATGATAAAGCAGAGTAATATTAAATAGCAGGAAAAAGAATCACTCCAAAATCTATTTTTATAGTAAAGTTAATCACAAACTAGTGAATCACACAAATTTCAAAGAACTCAAATTTAAATTATTCAACTTTGAAAACTAATGGCACTAACAGAAAGTTTATAATTTTTGTGACCTAAAAGCAAAAAGAATTAAAAAATAAAGCAAAAAACAAAAGAAAAAAATAAATCACAACAAAACAAAAAAAAACCACCTACTCGGCCACCACGGACTGAATATGACTAGAAACCCAACCATGGGCCAGGATTCAGGCCCGCAGAAGGCCCAGTAGGCCCACAAGCAGCGGAGTGTGAGATTAGGCCCGTAAGCATGCATTTGAGAGGATTTCGAGAGGGCAGCGGCAGTGGGGCTTATAAACCACTCCGAGTCCCTCCCAACTAGCGATGTGGGACTAAACTTTTGGCCGCGGGCAGCACAAGGCCTTTGGTCCCGGTTGGTGCCACCAACCGGGACCAAAGGTCTCTGTTTCCCGCCCTTTGGGTTGCTGAAAAGAGACCTTTGGTCCCGGTTGGTGGCACGACCCGAGACCAAAGGGTGGCATTGGTCCTGGTTTGTGCCACAAACCGGGACCAAAGGCTTTGCTATATAAACCGACACTTAGTGTTTTCAGATTTCATCTTCAGTTGCCCCCGACGACGCTGCCAGGCTGCCCGATCGAGCTCGCCGTCGACGTCGTCGCCGCCCTCTGCCCCATCGACGCCCTCTGCCCCAACCTCGCGCATCGACGCCCTCCGCCCCGACCTCGCCGTCGACGCCCTCTGCCCCGAGCTCGCCGTCGCCGCCCAGTGAGCCCTCCCTTCCCCCGCGCCGCCGCCCCGGCCTGCTGTCTGCTGCTTTTTTCATACATTTTTTTGTTCATTGATGTATGTATATATGGATGTTGTATGTATATGTACATGCAGATGTATGTATGATCCATCGATATGTATGCATTGATGTATGATTTTTTTTGTTCATAGATTTTTTTGTCAATTTATGTATATGTTCATATATATGTGCATATTTATAAAAAAATTGTGTATGTATGTTCATATATGCAAAAGTTACATTTTAGGTTAGTGGAGAGGAAAAAAGGAAAATAAGGAAAAAGAAGAAAAGAGGAAGAAGGAAGAAGAAGAAAAAGAAGGAGAGGAAAAAGGAAAATAAGAAGAGGAAGAAGGAGAAGAAGAGGAGAGGAAGAAGAGGAGAAAAAAATAAGAAGAGGAAGGAGAAGAAAAAAAAGAGGAGAAGAAGAAAAAATAGATTCTATTTTCTCTTCTTCTCCTCTTTTTTTCTTCGTCTTCTTCTTATTTTTTATCGGGAACGAGGGTGTCGAGGATCGCCGAGCGGTCGAGGGTCGGGAACTAGGGTAGAGGGTCGAGGGTGGCCGAGGGGTCGAGGGTCGTCGAGGGGTCGAGGGTCGAGGATCACCGAGGCGTCGAGAGGGGGACGTCGATCAACCCCCTCTCGCTCGACCAACTCTCGAGGACACCCAAACCCTAGAAAAGAAACGTTGTTGATCTCCTACCCCCTGCCGCCCCTACCCGACAAACTCTCTCGAGTTTATAAGAGATTTATCAAGAATGCCCCCATTATGGATGTGCATAATTAAGTTGATCCATATTTTTCCTGATCTCATCTACGCTTCTATATGTGCACGTTCTCTTGTGTCAAAGTATTGAAGAAATCCGTGGTTTCATAATTAGCCGAAAGTAATAGGCGCATGATGGTATGAAGCTCTCCAAAGTTATTTTGGAAAGGAGTCCTGATAGGATAATTCACTTTTTGGTACGAAGTTCAGCAAAGGCCTCCCAAATAGCGATATTCTAAAGGCTATTGATGAACTTCGTACCAAAAAGCAAATCATCCTATCAGGACTCCGTTCCAAAATAAATTTGGAGAGCTTCATACCATCATGCGCCTGTTACTTCCGGCTAATGATGAAGCCATGGTTTTCTTGAATCCTTTGACACTAGACAACGTGACATATAGAAGGGTAGATGAGATCAGGAAAAATAGGGACCATTTTCTGCACATCCAGAATGGCGCCATTTTGTTAAATCCCTTGTCGGTCCGGACGACGGACATTCATGAGAGAGGCGGTCCGTCCCAAACCCTAGAAGCGTTGCCGAGGCCACCCCAAACCCTAGAAGCGTCGAGGCCACCCCAAACCCTAGAAGCGTTGCCGAGGCCACCCAAATTTACCAAGTTAAAAGAGCGTTGTCGTCGAGGCCACCCCAAACCCTAGAAGCGTTGTCGAGGCCACCCCAAACTGTAGAAGCTTCGAGGCCACTAATTAATATTCCTTGTTGTGATTAGCTAGCTAGGTCTATGTTTTCCACTAATATATCCATCTCTCATGTTTGTATATTAATTGCCATGTTGTAATATTTGCAGAAACTATGGAGCAAAGAGACTTGGAAACAGAACAGTTGTTGGGGGACATAATCCTCGGCGGAGGTGATGTCTTGTCATATCTCAACGACACCGATGGTCTGGAAGGAGAGGGTGAAAGCTCCGGTGATCGAACGATGGAGGAGGAAGGACATGATCATGATGGTGCCGGTGACCGAATGCCGGTGGAAGAAGGAGACCGTGATGACGGCTCCGGTGACCGAACGGAGGAGGGAGCTGTTGCAAAGTCCGGCGAGGTATATATATTAATTAAGCCTGTGCTGACTAGCTAATTTATGCATTAATTGTTTTAGTATGTACATATATTAACTCTTCTTTCTTCTTTTCTAGCCCTCCGGATCGAGCCAAACTTCGGTAACGAGACGAGGCCCGAAGAAAAGGTTGCGCCAGGATGAAAGTTTCACGATCATAGCAATCATGAACGATGGCCAACTGATTGAACCCAGGCGGACCAAGGAAGCATTTTCTGCTCAATGCGGAGCTATTGTTAGGGACAACATCCCGATCAGCATCCATCTATGGAATAAGCCTAAGAATGAAGACCCTCAAGTTTCTTATGTCACTGATAAACAGAAAGGTGATCTTTGGACCTCGCTGAAGGAAAATTTCACCCTACCGCCAGAGGAGGATCCGGATAAGCCAGTTATAGAGCCATTGCTCAAGGCATGTGCTCTTAAGAAGATGGCAGATCTATTTAGGAGGTGGAAGAATGAGTTGAAATCAACGTATGTCGACAAAGGGAAGACTCCAGAATTCACGGGCCGATTGAGAAGATAAGAGATCACTGGCCCGCATTTGTGGCCTACAAGACATCAGAGAGGAGTAAGAAGATGTCAGAGACAAACAAGAACAATGCTGCAAAGAATAAGTTTCACCATCGCACGGGGTCAGGTGGCTACCTCAAAGCCCGGCCGTTGTGGGACAAAGCTAAGAATGACCTGATTGCTAAAGGGGTCGAACCAGAGACATTGAACTGGCCAGACCGTTCAAGGACTTGGTTCTTCGGGGTTGGGGGAACCTTGGACCCTGAAACAGGGAAGTGCGTTTGGACGGACGAGCAACTTGCAACACCTGTCAAGAAGCTTCAGAAGTGTATCGCCGCAGCGCAGCAAGGGACGTTCATTCCCGACAGAGAGAACGACGAGCTGAACGAGGCCCTCGGGAATCCTGACCACCCTGGACGAACACGAGGCACGCCAGCTCCATTTTGTGGAAGGTTGGGTTTCCCGGCGCAGGCGGTTACAAAACCCGGGAGACAAAGAGGAAACTGGAGCAGAGCGAAATGCAGAAGCTGAATGCAAGAGTACAAAAGCTAGAGGAACAAGTTGAGAGCCAACGAGCTGCCGGAGCTACCCCCGAAGCTACCCCGCCATCTCAGTGGAGAAGCAGCGTGGCTTCCACCGAGCTCGTCCAGCAGCCTAACTTCACGGCTCCTAGCTACCCCGTGGATGCTATCACGAAGGCTCAACATTGCCAGCTTATGACGCAATGGCAAAACCTTAAAGTCAAGGCGGCTGTCGGCTCTGTTGCACCTCCTCAACTCGACGGAACTTTTCACTGTCGTCTGATTCCACATGGCTATGTTGTTGTGATGGTGGATGAAATAACGGAGGGATTTGAGGAGCTCGAGCTTGACCACCCTACAGGTGAAGGGGAGACTTAGCTGGGTCTTGCTCTGAAGACTCCATGTCTATGGCGGAAGGAGCACATCAAGCTTCCGAACTAGACGCCTCGGCCTCCTCCTCCGGCGAGTGGTCAGGGCACTCCGCCTCCTTCTCCGGCTGCTCCGGCGCGTGAGGCCGGCACTCTGCCTCCTCCTTCGCCTCCTCCGGCGCGTCCAAGCAGTCCGCCTCCTCCTCCGCCTCGTTAGCAACAGCAGAAGACAAACGCCGCCGCTCCGTCTCCTCCGGCGCGTGGGAGCACTCCGCCTCCTTCTCCGCCTCGTAAGCAACGACGGAAGAGAGACGCCGCCGCTCCAGGGTCTAGCAGTACAGCCAGAGGCAGGAGGCAATACAGACACAATCCATCTCGCAAGCCTCTAGAGAAGTTACCATACGAGAGGACCATGGAGGAAAACGCGGAGATCTATGAAGCCTACGTGAAGGACTTTTTTGCAAAGAAACCTCCACCTCCGAAGGAGACGGTAGATCTGGTGAAATTGAAGCGCACTATCGATGCCCTGAAGTGACCACCACCGCCTCTGCCGGATGACAACCATGTCTGCACTCTTAAAAAGACAAAGCGCGCCGGTCGGGAACTACTTCCAGTGATAAAAGGTTAGAAGAACGAAGAAGTGGGAAAAATTTCCCCAGCTCGGCAAACAGGCGAACCAATCATGCCCCCCGCTCAAGGTGTCTAGCGATATCGTCGCTTATCTGCCGGAGATGGTGCCCGGTACCAATCCTGCTGATTACTTGAGCGATGATGTACACTTTGATACAATGGAGGTGGATGAATTCAGATAGCAGTACAGGCAGCCTCTCGTCAAACCTGATCCTCCTCCTCTAAGAACGATGATGCGAAGATTCCATGAATGGTACATGAAAACCTGCAGGGAGTCTGGGAAGGATGTTTTGACGATGAGAATTAAAGAGGAGCACGACCTCATTGGAACTGGTCTGTTTTCTATTACATTTGAGGAAATATTCCAATTATACAATAAAAAGGCCCTCGACAAAACAGTCGTGACTTGCTATTGTCTGTAGGTACTACTTCTGTAATTAAGTCTTTCTCTCTATATATAGCTCAGTTGTTTCATTGCATGTATATATAATTATCCTCACTATTATGCAGATTGAAGATCGTCGAATGCAGGAAAGCACAAATCTGGGACATTGGGTTCATTAACCCAGATATCATACATGAATGGACGGTTAAACACAATGTCAAAGAAATCAAGGACAACTTGCTACAATCGTTGCTTAAAAATCAAAACAAAGATAAAATACTCTTTCCTTACAACTTCAAGTGAGTGTTAATGTATTATGCATATCCGGTTTCCCTTATTATTACTAGAGGTTATAGTAATGTAATTGATGAGTTATGCATGCGTGCGCAGGTTCCACTTTATTCTGCTAGAGATCCAGCTTGAGTGGGGAGTAGCAACCGTCTTAGACTCGAGGCGAAAAGATCCCCTGGACTATGCGGACATGACTGCAATGCTCCAGAAGTAAGTTCAATTGATCATTATCGCACCATATCAACAACTTTGTTCATTTGATCCTGATATCAAATGATTATTTTCTTTGTCTGGCAGGGTTTGGAAAGAGTCCACCGTACGTGTTCCGGCACTGCCGAAGGAGCTGTGATTTACACACCTGAAAGTAAGTACTACTACCTAGTTCCGCGCATCTCCCATTTATTCTAGTTTTGTCAATACCTTTTATAATGCTTGATTATCAGTTTGATTGAACTCTATTTCTCGTAAAGTGGTTGTGGCAGGAAGCCGGCAATGATTTTTGTGGATACTACGTTTGCAAGTACATCTACAACGCGACGATCTCTAATAAGCGGGGCTAACCTAAAAAACAATATGATGTGCAAAATATTCACAATTTTATTTTATTACCATCATTTGTGTTGAGTTTCATTCATATACATGTATTGACCCCCTTCTTCAAATTAGGTCTGGCAGCTGCAGGATGAACTCCTACCACATTATCGCATAAACGCAATTCAAGAGGAATTGGCGGGATTCTTTCTGGACCACATCATCAATAAAGCCACAGAATACCATGTGGAAATTGATATAGACATGAGATGTTAGGGATTGTAAGAGATCTTATATTGTATATATGTACCTAGTAGCGTCGGATAGATATACGAAAACTTGTTGTTCGACCAATCTCTTGGAGAAAGAGAGGTTACTCCTCTCTGTATATGTTCATGACGATCTTGTAATTAATGGTTCCTTCATTTGCTTACTAGCTAGCGTGTCGAGTTCTCTCTATACGTATAGTAGCTAGCGTCGACCAAGCACAGAGATAAGAGAGGACACTTGTCTCTATTAGCTAGCTAACACCCTAAATTAACCCCCAAAACCCCCTAAACCCACCCCCTTCCAAAAAAACCTCAACTCCTGACCTGCTGACGCGTGGATGCCTTTTGGTCTCGGTTGGTGTTACCAACCGGGACTAAAGGTGCTCCTGCCTGGGCGCCCCGCAATGGCCACGTGGAGCCCCTTCTGTCCCGGTTCTAGAACCGGGACTAAAGGCCCTCTGGAACCGGGACAAATGGGCCATTTTCTACTAGTGGTGGGGGTTGCGTCTGGAAGTTTCAGGTTGACGGTTGGCTTGCGCGGGGTTGTAGGCGGCTGCAATTTTGGCGTTTAGGGAGCCATGCGTGTGATGCAAATTTGCATCACTTAGGGCTGGTTTTTTGGCAGCAAGAAAACCACACAATTTCACGTTTAGAGCAGTTGTTGGAGCATTTTTCTTCTTCTTTTGACCCAAAATGATGTATAAAACGGTTTTCTAGGCAGCTGCTCTATTATAGGGTTGTTGTTGCAGATGCTATGTTTAAAAAACTATGAGTCTGCAAATGTTTAGAGCATTTTTTCTTCCAACGCAAAGTGCTGGCCTCACATAGCCTCACAATACTAGGAAAAACAGATGATACTAACTTACAAAATTCAAATTTAAACATGTCAAAAAATTCCAAAAAATCATGTATGTTCAGAATACATATCTCGAAAACTCCTACAAAATTCAGATCAAAATTCGACATTAGAGAAACAAAAAAGACAAATCCATCATGAATAGTGTCAAAAGAAGATAAAATTCGACATTGAGTTGTTGGGTTCTCCCAAAGTTGGTAGATTTGTTAAACAGTTGAAATATGAATCTTATTGGGAGAGGGAAGGTGGGGCTTTGGATGATCAGATTAGTGCTTGCTGGAATAGAGATTCAAATATTAATGATCTTGAAGATGTTGCAAATAAGCTAGACAGACTAATGAAATCTCTTCATGGGTGGAGTCGCGTTCATATTGGGTACCTGCCAAAGAAACTGGAGTGGGCTCGTAAAAGACTAAAAGTTTTGTTTACCAGGAATGATCATTCTGCAGTGTTGGAAAGGAAGAAAAATCTTGCAGAGATGGATGAACTTCTTATAAAGGAAGAAATGCTATGGAAGCAAAGATCTCGGTTGGCCAAGATAAGAAGAGGAGACCGTGATACTAATTATTTTCAGAGGAAGGCTTCCTGACGATCAAAGAAAAATCATATTTCTGCTCTAAGGAAGGATGATAGGTGCCTCACGAAAAATTTGGAGGAGATGAAAGGTATCACAAATTCATTTTTTAAACATCTTTATTCATGTGATGATTCAGTTGACCCGTCCCATATTATTTCGCTGGTCAATCCCCTTGTCTCTGATGATATGAATGAGGAGCTTTGCAAACCTTTTACGTTACAAGAGATTAGTGATGCGCTTTTCCAAATGGGGACGTTAAAGGCTCCGGGGTCAGATGGTTTTCCTGCAAGGTTTTTCCAGCAAAATTGGGGTTTGATCAAGGAGGATATTGTTAAGGCTGTCCGACAATTTTTTATTTCTGGAGTTATGCCAGAGGGGATTAATAACACAACTATTGTTCTCATCCCAAAAATTAAGAATCCTTAGTCTATTAAAGATTTCAGGCCGATCAGTTTGTGCAATGTTATCTACAAGATTATTTCCAAATGTCTTGTTAACAGACTGAGGCCGCTCCTTAATGGTATGATTTACCCTACTCTAAGTGCGTTTATTTCGGGGAGGTTAATTTCTGACAATGCTCTCATAGCCTTTGAATGTATGCATTCGTTGAGTACGTTTAAAGATTTAAGAGGGGAATTTTGTGCGTATAAGCTGGATTTGGCGAAAGCTTATGATCGCGTAGACTGGCATTTCTTGCAATGTATGATGGGGGCTTTGGGTTTTGCGCCGAGGTGGATAAATTGGATTATGCCGTGTGTTATATCGGTGAAATTTACCGTCCGCTTCAATGGATAGTTGCTGGAGTCTTATTCACCTTCTCAGGGACTCAGGCAGGGGACCCTTTATCTGTGTACTTGTTCCTATTTGTTGCTGAGGCACTTTCTTTGCTGCTTAATGATGCTTCAGCCAGAGGAGCTCTTCAGGAGTTTCGTTTGAATAGACAAGCTCCTGGTATTTCGCACTTGTTGTTCGCGGATGACAGTATGTTATTTTTCAAGGGCTCCATTGATCAAGCAGTAGCCATATTAAGAATATTCTGACGGGATACGAGAAGGGGACTGGGCAAATTTTAAGTCCGGATAAGTGTTCCATGATGTTTGAGAAAAAGTGCAGTTTGGAGAATCAAGTGACTATAATGGTAATCTTAAAAATTACGGTCGATGGGTTCGAGGATAAATATCTTGGAATACTGGTTCCAGAGGGAAGAATGAAGGCTGGTAAGTTCCAATCTACTAAAGAAAAGGTTTTGAAAAGGCCCTCTGATTGGATTGAAAAATACGCTTCTTCTAGGGTGAAGGAAGACTTAATAAAATCAGTTATTCAGGCTCTACCTGTGTATGCAATTGGTATCTTTAAGTTTTCGGTTTCCCTTTATGAGGAGTTAACCCAGATTATCCGGAATTTTTTGTGGGGAGATGAGGAAGACAGAAGGAAAACTCATTGGCTAGCATGGGACAAATTAACTAGGTCTAAAGGAAAGGGATGTATGGGAATGGGATTTCGGGATCTGAAATCTTTTAACCAAGCCCTCTTAGCTAAACAAGTGTGGCAGTTATTGGTTTATCCAGACTCGTTGTGCACTAAGCTGATGAAGGCAAAGTATTATCCTCAGGGACATATTCTTGATACGGTGTTTCCGCAGTCTGCATCTGTGACTTGGCAAGGTATAATGTGTGGTCTGGAACTACTTAAGAAGGGAGTCATTTGGCGGGTGGGTGATGGATCTAGTATTAATATTAGGAGGGATAATTGGTTACCCAGGAGCTCTGGTCTTAAAATTTCAGCTAAAAGGCATAATACTATATTGAAGTGGGTCTCTGACTTGTTCTTGAGTGGGAGAAAGGTTTGGGATGAAAACTTGATCAAGTATCTTTTCTATCCCCATGATGCGGAGCAGATTCTTAAGATTCATATTCACACCTTTGGGGATATGGGGACTTTATTGCGTGGCACTATGAGAAGAATGGTTTATTTTATGTTAAAAGTGCGTACAATTTTGCGCTTAAGTTGAAGGATGGTCAGGATAAAATGGGTCAATTCAGTGGTGAACCAAACGGAGAAAGAAGGCTTTGGAATCTAATTTGGAAAGCTAACGTTCCTCAGAAAATAAGGATCTTTGCATGGTGTGTCGCATCGGAGAGCTTGGCGGTCCAGACTAATAGAGTTTTACACCACCAAATTACCTCGGGTATGTGCTCTATTTGTGGAGTAGAAGATGAAAGCTCCTTTCATGCTCTCGTTACTTGTACTAATGCTCGTGCTCTGCGACTGGCTTTGAGAGAGTTGTGGAATATTCCTGATGAAGATTTGTTCAAATTCTCAGGACCAGATTGGCTTTTGATTTTGATGGAACATTTGAGCTTGCAACAGCGAGAGCAGATTTTGTTTCTTTTCTGGCGAGCTTGGCACATGAGAAATGATTTAATTTTTTGAAAGGGGAAGGAATCCATTGCTGCTTCTGCAATTTTGGTGGACAATTATTGGTCTTATTTTATGTCCTGTCACCACAAAGGAAAATTGGGAGGAGCGATATCTGTTTTGGCACCAGTACAAGATCATGTGTTGTGGAAACCTCCCCCAGATGCTTATATCAAGATCAATGTCGATGCCAATTATGTGGAAAGTACTAATGTCGCAAGTGTGCGGGTGGTTGCTAGAAACTCGTTCGGTGAAGTTATTATCTCTTTGTGGGACTTTCTGGGCCAGTGTTCCAGCGTGAATGAAGCTGAACTATGCGCATGCCTGGCAGGCCTTTATATCGGTATCACTCTCCACCGGTCCATTATTTTGGAGACTGATTGTGCTTTTGTTCGTTCTCTCCTTGCAAATGAGAAACTTGACAGGTCTCCTCTCGTTGATCTGAAGAAAGAAGTCTTAAGTATTTCCAGGATGATCAAGAACTTTAGAATTGCGAAAATCAATCGGCTAGCCAATGGGGTGGCTCACGAAATTGCGAAGTTTAGCTTTATTAGTAGATCTGATGGGATTCTTCTTAATAGTGTTTCGTCCTGCATGGCCAATTTTGTAATGAACGATTGTAATAACCTTTTTACTTAATTAATATATGGGGTTTTCAAAAAAAGATAAAAGAAAAAATGACACTATTCACATCATGTATTTCGAATTTTGATCTGGATTTTTTAGAAGTTGTCGACATATGTGTTGTGAACATTCATGATTCTTATCAGAATTTTTTGACATGTTTAAATTCAATTTTTGTAAGTTTATATCATGGCAGTATGTAAGGGTTGGTATCACCTGGTACTTTCCCGGCACTACCTTCCTGGATGATTCGCGTGATGACATCGAAGGAAGGAACTCTGCAGATCGCACACTGATGTGCATGCTTGGGCAGTCCACGGCTTCATGTTTTCATGTGGTATGAGCCTATTCTAGCTCTTCGCCTCTTCCCTTTAAAAGACTGATAGATACTTAAAGATGAAGTTAGTCTTGTGCGCGCACGTCTGCATGCTGACAATAGCCAGCTTAGCTGGACACTCCGTCGCTAGCTAGCTAGCCAGTAGTACTTAGTAGTAGCCAACTAGCCATTGTTATATTTTCTTGAGTCATTATCTTCTTTATAGCCAACTAGCCATTGTTATATTTTCTTGAGTCATTATCTTCTTTGTAGAAGTAAAATTTTAATGACCACGTGCCCGTCCGCGACCGCACGATGTATCAAAGTAATTAATTACTCTAATGACCACTCGCCTGCACATTGGCCCGATCAATATGGATCTATCCATGTCATGACTTGTGCTGGAAAGTAGGCAAGGAGACCAAAGGCCGTCGACGTTGCTGTCGAGCACGTAAATACTCTGCCTCGTGCAGCACGTGCCTTTTCGAGCCGACGCATTCATCAAGACATTCCCTATTATTAACCATATGCAACGTGCGTGCATGACAACAGTGGGTTAATCATACGAAAGGGTCCGTCGGCTGCTTGCTGCACATAAGTTGGCAAAGTTGCCAAGGATTTCCACCAAAACTATGGTAAAGCGCCTGAGTTTTCTCGAGCATGTTGTCGCACATAGGCCTGCACTTGGACAAGTTATACTTATAAACAAAAAGTTTCTCTAACAGAGTATACACATGAAAATGCAACTGATCATCATAGAAGAAAGAGTAGTGGTTAAGATGTGGGAAGAAGCTCAAGCAAAAGAAGTTCAGTTGTGATCATGGCCTAGCAATCTTCACTTGGATCGGCAAGGGCGGAAATATGCATGTGGCAGCTTGAGCTTTAGCCCCTCAGGGCCGAAAGCCCATTTAAGGTTCAGTTTTGACCCAAGGGTGCTATCATTCTTGCATGATTTTGACCGAATGATCTCAATCTTTCGCGAATTCTGGTGTCCTCTGCCAAGTGTGTCGGTGATTAGAGGTCTTAGAGCAAATGGTGGGTGCCGTTATGGGGCTATCGTCAAGGAGATCCAAGCTTGAGCAGAAGAGTTTGAGGAATTTAATTTTATTCATGAAACTAGAACTAAATTTTTTGAAGCGGAAAGTCTAGCTAAATTTTCTTTGTTTTTAGTTGTAGGAGGATATGTTTGGTTCCTTCAACCGCATGATAATGTACCGAGTTCTTTGAACTTGGTTGAGTAAAGAGTCGTTAATCCTAAAAAAGTAATCTGGTTAAAATTTTCAAGAAATTGGAAAATGCTTAAAATTATTACCCCCCCCCCCCCCCCCCCCACACACACACCAAGAAAATATAGAAAAATAAGGAAAATAGGAGGACTGTAAAAAACATGGTGTGGTTGTGAAAAAAAGAGTAGGGGCCCTTTGACCCCTTATCACCCTCCTCCTAGATTTTCCTTTCACCCTCCTTCCCAAATATTCCCCTTTTTTGTGAATCTTCCCAAATATCTCTAGGAGCTCGGATTCTTCCGAACAAGCAACAGACTGAGAAACTAGTGCAAAAGACATTGAAAGGCTCCAAGAGTATGGTGAAGATGTCATCCTACACCCAAACCGAGGTAACATAGTAGATTACTCACTATTCAAGGTCATGCACCCTGGTTGAGATCTAGAAGATTTGAGAGAAGCAATTACTCCAATCCTCAAAAACCATGATCTGGAGATCCCCAACAAACATCAAGGGTTCTTCCCTTCCGATAGGGGCAATGAATCCCAAGAGAAGTATCAGAAGTGGGAAGAAATTAAGATACGTATGAGAAGAAGAGCAAGGAACCCCAACACAAGTACAAAAATACCAGGAAAAAACATGGATCGTCAAAATTCAAGAAATTTGATCCACAACCACATGAAACAACATCTAGGCCCCTAAGTGGGTTTTTTAATTGACGATAAGCAATAGTCTAACGAAAAGTCTAACGCCCACATGTGTGGGCGTTTGCATCTCGCCCACACGCGTGGATCCGCGTCTGTTTGCGAGATTTGTGACCACAAAGGAAAAGGAAAAGAAGAGATTTGTTGGTCCACATGTTGTTGGTCCACGAGATTTGTGACCACAAAGGAAAAGGAAAAGGAAAAGGAAAAGAAGAGAGCTGTCTTGTGTGTCGATTCTCCAATTTTTAGTGATAGTGTGAATTTCAAGTCTTAGGGAAGCGACACTATTAAAACAGGATGTTGAACACGGAAGAGAATTGTTTAGTGCGCTGTCATATTTTTCTTTTTTACGGGTGAAAGCATTGTATTACTCAACTCATATTATCATATTTTTCTTTTTTGCGGGAGAAAACATTGTATTACTCAACTCATATTGTCATATATTATTTGTTACCAAAAGCCAAAACTCAAACTCCAAAACCCTTCCCCTTGTTGCGTTGAAGCCGCCGAAGCACCCCGAGTCTTCGGGGCTGAGAGCTCGAATTTCCAAATGTACAATGGAAACTTGGTTATCTGGTGGTTGCTCCGGGCCTTACTCATGGTCGCTCAGTTAGGGATCCGGAGTATCCCAAGTCGAGAGTGTCTTTCACAACGACATATCATTTTACACGTCACAATATATCCATGGCTCATTGAAAGTTCCACACAACACAACATATCATATCATTTTAGGGAGTGTTATGTACTAGTGATGCAATCGAACCCAATGGCGAGACCACCACTAGTTCATAAATTTACATTGTGTAAGAAAAGGTTGTATAATTATAATAGTTATAGTTATTATCTTTAATATCATTATCATTGGAATATCCTTTTCTTGGGAAACTATAGATACCACTCTCAAATTTGTTTCGAAGAGTTACTTTAGTCACAAACTATTGCAAACACAACATTTTTTGAATTATAATTGCCCTAAAAAGTTTCAACCGGTTTTGAAGAAAAACAAAGTAATTTGCATACGCAACAAAAATAAACAGGCCTTAATTAATTACCACTCGATCAATTGATTCAACAAAAGGTTGGGTTTGTGCACAAGAGGGGTGCTGCCCTAGGCGGCTAGGCGTGCATACACAATGTAATTGAACAAATTTACCAATAACTAACCCTCTTGCACGCCCGCCGGGCTAATCAACAACCAAATCAATCAACAGAGTTCCCCGTATTCGTGGAGTAGAGTCCGTTCTGATCCCACGCATCCATGAGCAGATCGCCGGCCGGGTACTCAAGCAGGTCGTCGAACGACATGAGATGGACCATGTCAATGTCGCCGTCGACGGCGCAGTAGTAGTAATGCCCTTCCCGACCGTCCTGGCCGCCGCCGTTGCCCACGCTCACGTCGCTCTCCGAGCCGGCGCCGTTGTTCTCGTGAGTGGTTGTCGACTCGGTGGTGCCTGCAGCTGCAATGGCCGCATCCCCTCCGCCACCGCCGCCACCGCCGAGTAGCTGGCACGCGAACAGTGGGAACCGTGCCGGGACAGGAGGCGCCGCCGCCCCGGTGGCCATGCTGCTAACCAGTTCCTTCTCTCCGGGCGGTGCTAGCACGGCGGCCTTGTCATCGGCGGCCGGAAGGTCACCCTGCTGCTTTGCGAGGCCGCTGTCGCCCTTCCCGCCGCCGGTGCTGATGGTCTGGCGCTTCCTGATGCGGGAGTTCCAGTAGTTCTTGATCTCGTTGTCCGTCCTCCCCGGCATCTTCGCCGCGATCACTGACCACCTGATAAAAATTTCATGGCAATTTAGCCTCCTGGACTACCGATCCCAAATGTTCTTGTACAATCAATTACCAAGTATACTAGAAATCTTCTAGAATGTACTCCCTCCGTTCCAAAATAGATGACTCAACTTTGTACTAACTTTAGTACAAAATTAGTACAAAGTTGAGTCATTGGAACGGAGGGAGTAGTACGTAATTAAGTACCTGTTGCCGAGTGACTTCTGGAGCGAGATGATGGTCTCTTCCTCGCGCTTGGAGATGGGCTCCTTCTTCAGGTCTGGCCGGAGGTAGTTCATCCACCGCAGCCGGCAGCTCTTGCCGCTCCGCCGCAGCCCAGCGAGCTGCGCCACGGAGCTCCAGGTAGACACGCCGTGCCTGGTGATCCGGGTGTACAGCCGCTCGTCCTCCTCCGGCGACCACAGCCCCTTCCTCTCCTTATGCGCCTCAACCTCGCCGCCGACGTCGGCCTGGCTCGCCGGCTTCTCCACCATTCTTGCTTAGCTCTTGTGAGTGGCCTAGCTAGCTACAATAGCTGGCTACTACTACTACTGCGTCGACGGAAAGTTCAGGTAGCTAGTGTACTTATCTCAGCTGGTGCTTAATTATGTGGTGATGGGATCTGCACTACATTTATAGGGTGGGTACTTTCCCTACCAAATATGGTGATCCATCTGTACACATTAATCAATTGTCCAATTTGCAATTGCGTTGCATTAGTCTTATTCTAACCTAATTTTGTAGCAAAGGGTGGAGGGCATCCATCCTAAAAGTTACCATGCCACGAGCATGCATGTGCTTATAATGTATCAGTGTATCTCCATCATGCATGTGCAAGCCAGTAATATCATGCGCTAAAAGCATGTTAATTTGTGTCGCTGGAAAGATTGTAATTAGCCATCCAAATTAAAGCACCCTTGACAATGACTAGCTTCCTACCCGGCCACCAAAAGGAAATATAACCTACCAATGGATGATCATAGTCACAGATTAATCTAGCATTAGCATATGAATCCATGCAGAGGTAGGTATCTTTTTTGTCAGCTACTCCTTTTGATGAAGTGCTGAGTGCTGACCAGTTTTTGTGGTTACTGTGCACTGTACACCATTGCCTATGTTAGACAGTAGTAGCTAACTATGCCATCTTAGTATTCCCTTGAGGAAGAGACAAATATCAGGCGTACAGCCAATGAGAGCAAATTGCTTCTCGGCACAATCAAATCAAGGATGGGCCAGGCCATGCATGCATAAAGGTCATCAAGTCACCATCCTGCTAAATTTGCCGTACTAATCAAAGAGCAAAAGATTTTGGTCAAGTCACACCCTAGCTACTTTCAACTAGAGTATGAAATTAAACACAAGTGAATTAATTTAAACGTGCCGCATTTATACATTATGTTCGTGGTTGAAAAGCTTAAGCTGGAGAGTGATGGTTAATTTGTGAGTTCTAGCTTTTGATTTGAGCGAAGCAAAGACAGAGATTTAATTTATTGTCATAACGAAAAACCCCTTATTAGATGTTCTTTGAGGCATTCTGGGGAATTGTCGTTGATCCCCACCCCCACTCCAAAGATTGTGCTAACTTTGTTAATTCTTGAGCGAATTATTTTGATCTTTCCCTGTTCTCTGATTCACAGAAAATTGCAGCAAGCACATTGACCTCCTTGACAACATTTGCTATAAACATCGAGCAAGCTAGGACTATAATAATCAAGTTGACTTACTTTGGGATTTAGGGGAGTTTAAATATGCCAAGAGGATTGACTCCATTATGTGTTTTGTTTTCCAGTTTAGCTGCACGTCGGTCGCCTAAAAACGAAATTTGGGTCGGTCGATTTGGTAGAGAAGAAATCAACAGCCATTGAGGACCGAGGAAGGTTTGATCTCGTCTATCTTAGGGTGCTGGTCAGATCAGATCTGACCTCGAAACTGCGGTGACGGCATGGTGGGCCTGTCTCGGGTTAGATCTGATCCGGCCGGTGCGACCTGCTCCATGCGCGCCGGCGGTGATCGGTGGCAGTCCCGTGCACAC
Source organism: Aegilops tauschii subsp. strangulata (assembly GCF_002575655.3). NCBI lineage: Eukaryota > Viridiplantae > Streptophyta > Magnoliopsida > Poales > Poaceae > Aegilops > Aegilops tauschii. The sequence continues at coordinate 51,025,276 of NC_053037.3, read as the reverse complement.
ACAATGCTGGATGGAGGGTCCTCAAGCAGATCCGGGTGAAAACCCTACTCTTGGACGTTGCCAAGGTCAGCGATGGCGGCGTTTTTCTGCGTCGTCCCCTTCTTGAAGGCATCGCCATGGAGAAGTTCTAGACCCCTATCCGCTACCTGCAAGGGAAACCCTAGATCAGTTGATCGGATGACGACGGCGCTCATGTGTCGTACCCCTCATGAGGGCGTCATTCTTGGAGGTGTGCATAGGCTCGAGGGGCCAGTGGACGGCATCTGTGGTGGAGCGGCGTTCCCTATGATGCATCGATGTCGTGGAGTCTCGGCGGCAAGGCACAACAAAGTCTCGACGACAGATGCGTGATGATGAATGCGCGTAGGGAGGAGGCGCAGTCTAGCGCCGTGGGGGTGTTGACGGTTTTCCTGGCAAGGTCGATGCGTCAGTACCTGTTCTGAGGATGGATTGATGGTAGACGGCGGTAACGACCTATGAGTGTGTCGGACCGGTTTGTGCCCCTGACCTGGTATGTGACTTGGTCGGGCCCTCTGGCTTTAGAGTTTAGGCTAGGTGAGAAGTCTGGGTATTCGGCTCAAAATTTCTGCACCCCTTCATCAATGGATAGGAGTAGCGACAGATGTTGTCAAGATAGCGGCTTCAGACATATTGATGTATTACTTTGTAAAGTCTTTGTGAATAATTAATAAAGTGGATGCATGCATCTCCCAGATGCAGAGGCCGAGGTTCATCCTCCTTTAAAAAAAATCTTAGGGTGCAGGGAGAAGCAGTTGTCCTCTTCTCTATCTTAGGGGTGGGGGTGGTGCAGGCTCACTGGGGAATTTCAGGGGGTTCGCCGGTTTAGAGGGATGGTCAGGGGCGGCGACAGCACGGCGGTGTGGAGGGGTTGAGGGGAGGGCGGTGCGGCGAGGCTAGCGCGAGAGGGGGGAGCGGGCGGCCCAGCTGGTAGCAGCAGACGGCTTGAGGAAGAAGAACACATGCGGCAATGATCTGTTTTTCAGGAAGGAAACTGTTAGAGGAACAAGACGTAATCCGGAATGTTCGTTTTTTATCTAACACTTCAGATTGATCCTGGCAAAATTGACTGACCAAAAGAAATTTCAGTGGACTAGCTATTAGCCTTCCCTTTGTGTTCCATTCGTGCTAGCTATTGGTGTTCTATTGCAACAAAAACAATTATACTCCTCCTGTTAAGTAAAACACAGCATCTTAGACATGCCTTACTCCACCTTATATCATTTTGAGTATTTCAGTTTCATACACGGAAATAATATGCATGTGTCGATCAGATCAAAGTTTTATTTGGTTTCTTGACATATTTCCTTTAATAGATTCTATGATTGTATGTATAGGCATGAAAACTATTATCGGTCAAAACTATATTTCGAAGACCTTGTCCATATCGAAAACACAGGTTTGAACCGGATGGTATATTGAAGTTGCCTGGATCTAGCCATTTTCTATGCTCTGCCTCCAATAAGTAGCAAGATATTTCTAACATCATTAATCGGAGTCTGCATTATGCATGTGGTGAGAGCGAGGGCATGTAGGACAAACTTGTGGCGGCCATCTGTCTGTATGTGGACTAATCTGAATTAACCAAGGCTGGACCATTCCATTGTTTAAATTGCATGCACGAGAAGAATGATTAATCTACTTTATCTTCCATGGAGAAGAGGCCATATACTACAACTTAGCTACCTGTCCAGAACTAAAAGAATGTGCAACTTGCATCTGTCTACATGCCTTACGTATGCATGCATGCACCTCGTCTGCCTGCTTGCAGCATGATGGATCTGTCATTGGTTAGTAATACAGATTAATTAGCCACGGTCTGAGCTACGGTTTCAAGGTTTGACTGAAAACTAATCCAATATGAGTATGTGGGACACAATTTTACATCATTCGACTCGTATTCAAAGGAACTTCTTCTTTTTTATGTGATGTTCTAGCTGTTAACAGTATAGTGTGAATGGAGATTTACGGCCAAAACCTGGATCTTTGGACACCCAAAATATGCAAAATATTAATGTGGAATAGTAGTACTCCCGATTAAGTTTTGACTAGACAAAGAGTAGTAGTCAAGTCTATTGGCATGGGCAACATGACAATTAAATAAGTATAATCAGGCGGCGAACGGCTGCTGTGGCATGTGTAGATCACCTTTTGTCTCATGCTGCTGCCTTCTGTGCTGTTGCGTTTAGTACAGACATTGCAAAAGTTTAGATGGTTAGGTTTGTTAATCATTTTTGTCTGGCCATACTTAGCGGAAGCAACGCCCATACTTAGTCCCATGCATGACGATGCCGATAATTGAACATTAATTCTGTACCAGCAAATGATCTAAATACGTCCTAATTATGTCATAATATGCAGCGAAAGATGCGTCAAAAGATTCCCGGCAATGACCTGTACACCTTTTTCGTCGATCTGAATTAGTAGTATGCTGCATCACTTTTCAGGAAGGTTAATTATTGGACTAATTAAGGAGCAAGTTGGTTTGTGATCCCATATGATAATTTAGTGGAATCTAATGATGCATCTGTAGTAGGTAAACATGGGGTTTAACTTATCTCGTGAGCCATTAGCTGGTCGCAAAACTGCTGTCGGGCAAGAGAATCAAATTACGTAATTACGGTACGTACAGCATGTCACCGTCTCACCTGAGCTGCATGATGATAAGCGGTTTTGGATGTGCGTACTTGAAGGCCTTGTACAATGCAAGGTGCTTAGGGGTGCTTAGAGAAATAAACCAAGTTTTTCTTCCGATACTTATTTGTATAGGGTAGACACTTAATTTGGTGTCTCTCCGGTAGAAACAGACACCGGTGCTTCAGAAAATCCAATTTATTTTTCTAAGCACCTACCATTGTACAAGGCCTAACTCTCTCTAAGACACCCTATACGAGTTTTACGTTTCTTATAGAAACATTTTCTTTTTCAGCAAAGTGAAACATTACATTCCATTGCAGTGGTTGTACTGGTTGGCCCGTGAGGGGCTGCACAATAACATTGCCAGAAACATACTCTCTCTGTTGCTTAATGTAAGACGTTTTTGCAGTTCTCAGTATTAAGCTAAGTGGTTCTTAGGCTTTAATTTGTTCAAAAAAAAAAAGTGGTTCTTAGGTTTGTTCTCGGGCTGCCCTCGTCTCTGTTGTCGCTCCATGTTATCACCGCCTCCGGCTAGCTGGTCATTCCTGGTGGCTACCGTTTGCTGCCACAGGACCAACCGTCGCAAGCTTTGGCTCAAACAAAAAAATGTGGGTGAGTTAGGCTCGTAAGCTTGTTTGAAAAGGAGGTTAAGTCCCCTGCCTTAATTATCAGTAAAATTCAGTCAACTTCTATGTAACTATTGTGACAAACTAAAATGGACTCATTCATGCATGCGTACGCGCGTGGTTGGAGCAATTTAACATGGCCAGGATCAGAATGTATTCAAGTCCCACATGGTACACTGGTACGTGCATGGTAATACGGTAGAGCGCGGGTATCCATCAGACCAGTGATCAAACGGTGCGGTTTTATATGCGAGCTCTCGCAGTCCGACTACGACTAGACAGACCGACCCTAGCTAGCTAGCTTCTTGCACACATTTTCCGGGCCGGTCGGCTTCGCTCATCATGCATGCATGGCTGGCTGTCGACGCCGCCATCTTCTTGTCTGGATCTTGAGCTACTATACTTAAATACGTAGTAGTTGTTTTTCTCCACGTGTATAGGCCGGTCCACGACTAGTCTGCGTCTACGGGGTATTTTTGTACCACGCAAAGTGACGTACTCTATTAGAGTTTATGCGAACGAAACTGCTGCATGTTTACATGTCCGATCCATGTACCGTCTGAGATCCAAAATGGTGTGCTAGCTGGACTTCAGTTCCATCCCATGTATTTGCATGTGCACTCGTATATATAGAAGTTCAGCAACATGTTTTGCCTTGAAAAAAGAAGTATACTCCTAGTAATAAATTCCTTTAGCAACAAGATTACTTAGGGTCAAATCCTACAACAGCAATCATGCCAGGAAAGTGAAAGAAGTCCCTGGCCACCTGCTCGCTGTAAAACAAAACTATCGATCCGCATCAAATGTGGACATTTGTGTCCCTTAAAACAAATGGATGCGTATAGGGATTAATCACCGCCTATATGTATGACATTTGTATCCCTTAAAACAAGTGGATGCATATGAAACAAATATGGCCAAGGCCAAGTCGGTACGCATGCATGGTTTGTGTGGATGCCTTTTCATTGTTCTGACAATCAGCACTATAATGATTCCTCGATGGGGATTAGTTAGTTAGTTTAAGACGTCCGCATATGCCTGTGCATGCAGGCGGACGGAATATATGAATTACAGGAAAAAGTTGTCTTTTGTGCAATTGCATCAGCCATCTTTGTCAGTGTGCAAATTAAGCTGCTGGAATATATAGTGGAATATCTAGTAGTACTGCTGGTAGTTTTATTATATGTGCATGTGTTTAGGGTACGGTCATGTTACCTAACACATCGTGAGACAAAACATTTTTGCACCTACGCATGCATATGTAGATCTGTCATCGACATGTATGTATGTATGTATATTATTAATCTCACATGTAGCCAACTGAAATGTGCCATATATGTTTATACATGCCAAAGAGTAGAGGGGAAAGGCATATAAAGCAGTACACACACTAATTAAACTCCTTCCTCACAGCATACTCCATGGCAAGCGGCATAATCAGATAATCTCATACCATTATAATGGACGCAGCTAGAGATGCCAACGGTTGTTGAGCGCCAAAGCTTTTGCGATGGCAACAGCTAGCCACTGTTGCGTGTAGGTTCACCCGGTCTGATCCGTCTCCATGTATCCCATGGATGCATTGCATCTACTACTGTATATGCAGTGGTGTATCCAGAAATAAAATGAAGGGCGTACACATTTAAAAAAAAGTTAAGATCTATTTTAACTGGGTTAGACGGGCCTTGCAAATCAGCTAATCATTACATGGTAAAAAATACCAAAAATTTGCCATGGCACACCCGCTAAATACACCACTGTGTATATGTACATGATTACCAATTATTATAATATTGTACTCTCTCCGTCCCGGATTGTTATAAAAATAGATAAAAATAGATGTATCTAAAATTAAAAATACGTCTATATACATCCATTTCTCCGACAAGTAGTTAATAAGACCCATATAATTTAATAGATCAACCAGATGCTAAAGTTACCCTATGGATCGAGCTACCTAGTGAATAACTCATCGAAGTGCAGCAAGAGCTGCCGGCGACACTCTCGGCAAGAAGTCATCCATGAAGTACCACCTTCACAAGAGGACGGTAAAGCTATCCTTAGGTAGAGCACTGTGTGGCAGCATGATCACACGGGCCATATCAAATGGGGGGCGCGTGGTCGCAGGGAATTAAACCCCGCGACTGCCTATTGATGCGCGGTGGCTGCTAGCCTGACATAAGAGCTCGTGCTATAGATATGCAGCACAACATTAAAGAATTACAGGCAGTATCTTACTCGCCACTTTTTTAAAACATCATGAACTATTTTCCAAAATTTGAGTGGAACTTTCAAACAAATTTTAAAATGTTCTGAACATTTCCTGAATTCATGAACAAACTTTGAAATTCCCGAATTTTTTTCAAAAACACCTTTTGAATTTGTCAATTTTTTTCAAAACAGGAACAATGTTTTCATAGAAACATCTATTGAAAGCACAAACTTTTTTGAACTTTGTGAACATATTTTGACACAAAGAACAATTTTGAAAATGCCAAACAAATTTGAAAACATTTTTCGAATATGTGAACAAAATTTGAAAACTGGAAAACTTTTTGAAAACTTTGAACAATTTTTTAGAAATGAGAACAAATTATGAAACTTCGAACAATTTTTGAAAAATCTGAATATTTTTTGGAAATGCAAACAAATTTCGAATATTTTGAAGTTTTTTTTGAAATTTGGAAAGAAAAGGAGGAGAACATGCCTATGTAATTATTGATGTAATTTTAACAACGTTCACACCTTAAAAAATACATATGTAATTTAAAAAAATTGTGTCATTTAGATAAATATTTTCCAGAATTATTTATGTCACATTAAATAGAATTTCGTTAAAAGGGGAAAAAGAAACATAAAATTAGAAAGGTTATACATTAAAATCAATAATAAAATAGAGAAAGGAGGATAGAACGAAAACAAAAGCTAGAAAACTAAAACCATCAAAGAAAACCAGATTCCCAAAAAACCCAATCGACAAAAATACAATCTCGGAAAAACCTGCCAACCCAGCTCGGCTCACTATAGGCAATTCCTAGGAGAAGCAGAATATAAAATTTAGAGGGACCTCTTAGTTGTTGCTCGCTGAGATATTCTGTTGCCATGTGCACACTGAGTCACCCTAACTGGGCCGACCCATGTTGCGAGCGCTCATGCTGTTCTACTTTTGGTTTTCTAGAAACTACATGATATTAATTTTATATATATATATATATATATATATAACAATTTTTTAAAATATTAATATTTTTAGAAAAAGTGAACTTTTAAAAATATATATATTGAGAATGTTGTTTGAAAAACGAGTAGGAATCGCCACATTTTGGCATCAAATGCGTAGCCATAGGCTTTTAAATTTGCCGCATGTGCCATAGCGGACAAGCCAGAAAAAAACGCACAACAAAATTTCAGGATGACCCAAAAAAGAAACATAAATATAAGGACACCCCTAGGAAAAAAATCAAGGACGTAATGGCGACTTCTCCAATACCCCCCCCCCCCCCCCCCACTTGCAATGGGTTATATACAACTTGGTGGGGCCAAAGCTCTCAACTTCTTCAAAACTAACAACTAAATCGACTCCAATTAACCGATCAGTCACAAAAGATCTAGATTTGGATCTATTTTCCCTAGCGGATCCAACTTATAGAAAACCTTTCTAGACATTCCTAGAAAGGAGGCCGGTTGCGAAAGTTACCACTTCTGCGGCGGGTTTGTTTGAAAGCCCGTCTTAGAAAGGTCAAGACTGGTTCAAGTTGGCTGGTCGGTCGGTACCCACATTTATTTTATTTTGTTGTGTTGGTTAGTTGAGTCGGACAAAGCGGTGTTTTGGTGCGATCAGATAGCTACATGTGTTGGAATCGATCAATATCGGATGGATGGCGAGATGGCTAATCTTGGACACGGATTAGTCGGCTGACGCTTACCATGCACCTTAAAATAAAGGAAATGTTCTGGACTTCAGTTCCATCCCATATTTGACGCTCTTAGATTTGGCACAATCATTCATTCATGATTTAGGTTCAGTGAAGTTGCTTATCTCTATGTAAATGTTCACAACATGCATGATGCCCATGTTCTGTTTTTGATCGACGTGCTGGTGATAATAGCAGGTGTAATTCTATCTGTGTATGTGCAAGTGCTAGTGATCTATGGAGTTCTCTCTGATATTTCTTCTTCTAATTTTGTTACATCCTTTTTTCAGGTTATGTAACCTAACCTCAAGAAAATCTAGAGCTGATTCTTTGAGGTTATGTGATGAAGATGCCTGTCACCCCAAAAGTTGTAGGCCTAGAAGCTGCCTATAAGATGGCCACAGTTGAGGTGTAAATATCATATTTCAGCCGGTGTGTGTTGATCATCCCTTCCGGTTAGCAGCTACAAGTCCCTGAAGAGCGCTTTCCTGGTGGCCGGCAGCTGCCATTTAGTTGCTACGAGTCTCTGAAGTTGGTTGTTTGTTATAATGGTTGATCCTACATTTGTGCCGTTTTTGTTTTTGTAGATGATTGTTCCTTGCTGGTCTTGTCTTTTCAAGCTCTAGTTGTGCACTATAGTTGTAAGAGATGGGAGCTGGTACGTGGTGGAGTTGTTGTAAAGACATATGCTGTTCCCCGACCATATGAAATAAGAAATAATAATGCCATAGTGCAGGCGATTCTTCGCCATGTGTTATGCTGCCAAAATTTCTAGTGAAAATTCTTCAAGTTCCATGTACCATTTGAAATCCAAAATGGTGTGCTGGACTCCAGTTCCATCCCATATACTATTTGCATGTGCACTCGTATAGAAGTTCAGCAACATGTTTTGCCTTGAAAAAAGAAGTACTCCTAGTAATAAATTCCTTTAGCAAGAAGCAGTGTAGCTATTTGATACTTAGGGTCAAATCCTACAACAGCAACCATGCATGGAAAGTGAAAGAAGTCCCTGGCCAGCTGCTCGCTGTAAAACAAAACTATCGATCCGCATCAAATGTGAACATTTGTGTCCCTTAAAACAAGTGGATGCGTATAGGGATTAATCACCGCCTTTTGTGTCCCTTAAAACAAGTGGATGCATATGAAACGAGTATGGCCAAGGCCAAGTGGTCGGTATGCATGCATGGTTTGTGTGGATGCCTTCTCATTGTTTTGACAATCAGCACTAATGATTCCTCGCTGAGGATTAGTTAGTTAGTTTAAGACGTCCGTATATGCCTGTGCATCCAGGCGGCCAGAATATATGAATTACAGGAAAAAGTTGTCCTTTGTGCAATTGCATCAGCCATCTTTGTCAGTATGCAAATTATGCTGCTGGAATATATAGTCGAATATGTAGTAGTACTACTGGTTTTATTATATGTGCATGTGTTTAGGGTCGTCATGTTACCTAACCAATCGTGAGACAAAACATTTTTGCACCTACGCATGCATATGTAGATCTGTCATCGACATGTACATACGTATATTATTAATCTCACATGTAGCCAACTGAAGTGTGCCATATATGTAGAAGCATGTGAAAGAGTAAAGGGGAAAGGCATATAAAGCAGTACAAACACACACACACACACACAAAATTTTAAACTCCTTCCTCGCAACATACTCCATGGCGAGCGGCATAATCAGATAATCTCATATATATTTATATATTTGATTACCATTATAATGGTCGTAGCTAGAGACACGAACGATTGTTGAGCGCCAAAGCTTTTGCGATGGCAACAGCTAGCCACTGTTGCGTGTAGATTCACCCGGTCTGATCCATCCATGCATCCCATGGATGCTTTACATATAATTTAATAGTGTAGTTAATAAGAACCATATAATTTAATACTTCCTCTGTATCAAAATATAAGACCTTTTTTGACACTTCATTAAAGAGTGAGTACATCAACTAGATGCTAAAGTTGCCCTATGCAAATTCCTTTCTCTTGGTAGGCACTAAGCTTGCAATTCCATACATGGTGGATTGGACCAAGATCGAGCTAGCTAGTGAATAACTCATTGGAGGTGCAGCAAGAGTTGCAGGCGACACTCTCGGCGAAAAGTCGGACATGAACTGCCACCTTCTCAAGAGGATGGTAAAATAGTCGTTCAATAGAGCCCAGTGTGGCAGCATGATCACACAGGCCATATCAAATGGGGTGCACGCTGTCGCTGGGAATTGAACCTGTGACTGCCTACTGATGTGCGCTGGCTGCTAGCCTGACACAAGAGCTCTCGTGATAAATATGCAGCACAACACTTAAACAACTAATGGCTCCCCTAAAAAAGAACTAATGGCAGTGTTTGACTCAACACTTTCTGAAATAATCATGAAATTTTTTCCAAAATTTGAGCAATTTCTGGAATTTTCGAACAATTTTTTTAATGTTATTACCATTTCCTGAAATCGAGACCAAATTTTGAAATTCCCGATTTTTATAAAAACAATAACTTTTTTGAATTTGTGAACAAAATTTGAAAACAGAAACAATTATTGAAAGCACGAACTTTTTTTTAATTTTGTGAACAAATTTTGAAACGGAGAATTTTTTTTGAAAATGACTAACAGGTTTAGAAACACAAACTTTTTTTAGATATGTGAACAAAAATTTGAAAATAGAAACACTTTTTGAAAACTTCAAACAATTTTTGAAAAATACGAACAATTTTAAAAGTTTGATTTTTTTAAATTCAGAATATTTTTTGGAAACACGAAAAAATCTAATATTTTTTGAAATTTCAAAAGAAAAGAGAACAACATACAAAATAAATACAGAAACTGAAAAAAAAATTGAGGTGTGTGATACGTCGACAACTTGTCACAGAATACATATGTGCCAGCTTAGTGCGTCCCCTTAAACAGGTACCGTGAGGTTTTCCTCCCTCTTCCTTCCTTCTTTCTCCTCTACCCATTGGATAAGAGGCGGATATTTGATGAATATGGTTAGAGAGTTGAGCTGTCTACGGACATTTGATGACCAATGTTAGGCGATCCGCGTCGGACTTGCCATAGTGCAATGGGTCTTGACTTTGCCGGATTTAGATGCATGGTATATGATTGGCTGTGGTTGCCCACATGTGAATTATTTACTTTGCAAATCATTTATTCTACTTATTGTAACCTTGTAACAATTGTGAACATGGATCTTATAGGTGTTAAACACAACTAGTGTTTACCACCCATTGCAATGCATGGGCATTTAGCTAGTAAACCTAAAGAAAAATCTGTTTCACTAATTCATATGAATATTACATACAAATAAGCATGCGTTTAAAAAAACAAAAACAAATGCTAGTGTATTTGCGAAAAACATTGTACGTTCAAAAAATAGTTATATGGGAGCTGGTACGTGGTGGAGTTGTTGTAAAGACATATGTTGTTCCCCGTCCATATGAAATAAGAAATAATAATGCCATAGTGCAGGCGATTCTTCGCCATGTGTTATGCTGCCAAAATTTCTAGTGAAAATTCTTCAAGTTCCATGTACCATTTGAAATCCAAAATGGTGTGCTGGACTCCAGTTCCATCCCATATACTATTTGCATGTGCACTCGTATAGAAGTTCAGCAACATGTTTTGCCTTGAAAAAAGAAGTACTCCTAGTAATAAATTCCTTTAGCAAGAAGCAGTGTAGCTATTTGATACTTAGGGTCAAATCCTACAACAGCAACCATGCATGGAAAGTGAAAGAAGTCCCTGGCCAGCTGCTCGCTGTAAAACAAAACTATCGATCCGCATCAAATGTGAACATTTGTGTCCCTTAAAACAAGTGGATGCGTATAGGGATTAATCACCGCCTTTTGTGTCCCTTAAAACAAGTGGATGCATATGAAACGAGTATGGCCAAGGCCAAGTGGTCGGTATGCATGCATGGTTTGTGTGGATGCCTTCTCATTGTTTTGACAATCAGCACTAATGATTCCTCGCTGAGGATTAGTTAGTTAGTTTAAGACGTCCGTATATGCCTGTGCATGCAGGCGGCCAGAATATATGAATTACAGGAAAAAGTTGTCCTTTGTGCAATTGCATCAGCCATCTTTGTCAGTGTGCAAATTATGCTGCTGGAGTATATAGTCGAATATGTAGTAGTACTACTGGTTTTATTATATGTGCATGTGTTTAGGGTCGTCATGTTACCTAACCAATCGTGAGACAAAACATTTTTGCACCTACGCATGCATATGTAGATCTGTCATCGACATGTACATACGTATATTATTAATCTCACATGTAGCCAACTGAAGTGTGCCATATATGTAGAAGCATGTGAAAGAGTAAAGGGGAAAGGCATATAAAGCAGTACAAACACACACACACACACACACAAAATTTTAAACTCCTTCCTCGCAACATACTCCATGGCGAGCGGCATAATCAGATAATCTCATATATATTTATATATTTGATTACCATTATAATGGTCGTAGCTAGAGACACCAACGATTGTTGAGCGCCAAAGCTTTTGCGATGGCAACAGCTAGCCACTGTTGCGTGTAGGTTCACCCAGTCTGATCTATCCATGCATCCCATGGATGCTTTACATATAATTTAATAGTTAGTTAATAAGAACCATATAATTTAATACTTCCTCTGTATCAAAATATAAGACCTTTTTTGACACTTCATTACAGAGTGAGTACATCAACTAGATGCTAAAGTTGCCCTATGCAAATTCCTTTCTCTTGGTAGGCACTAAGCTTGCAATTCCATACATGGTGGATTGGACCAAGATCGAGCTAGCTAGTGAATAACTCATTGGAGGTGCAGCAAGAGTTGCAGGCGACACTCTCGGCAAAAAGTCGGACATGAACTGCCACCTTCTCAAGAGGATGGTAAAATAGTCGTTCAATAGAGCCCAGTGTGGCAGCATGATCACACAGGCCATATCAAATGGGGTGCACGCTGTCGCTGGGAATTGAACCTGTGACTGCCTACTGATGTGCGCTGGCTGCTAGCCTGACACAAGAGCTCTCGTGATAGATATGCAGCACAACACTTAAACAACTAATGGCTCCCCTAAAAAAGAACTAATGGCAGTGTTTGACTCAACACTTTCTGAAATAATCATGAAATTTTTTCCAAAATTTGAGCAATTTCTGGAATTTTCGAACAATTTTTTTAATGTTATTACCATTTCCTGAAATCGAGACCAAACTTTGAAATTTCTGATTTTTATAAAAAACAATAACATTTTTTGAATTTGTGAACAAAATTTGAAAACAGAAACAATTATTGAAAGCACGAACTTTTTTTTAATTTTGTGAACAAATTTTGAAACGGAGAATTTTTTTTGAAAATGACTAAAAGGTTTAGAAACACAAAAATTTTTAGATATGTGAACAAAATTTGAAAATAGAAAAACTTTTTGAAAACTGCAAACAATTTTTGAAAAATACGAACAATTTTAAAAGTTTGATTTTTTTAAATTCAGAATATTTTTTGGAAACACGAAAAAATCTAATATTTTTTGAAATTTCAAAAGAAAAGAGAACAACATACAAAATAAATACAGAAACTGAAAAAAAAATTGAGGTGTGTGATACGTCGACAACTTGTCACAGAATACATATGTGCCAGCTTAGTGCGTCCCCTTAAACAGGTACCGTGAGGTTTTCCTCCCTCTTCCTTCCTTCTTTCTCCTCTACCCATTGGATAAGAGGCGGATATTTGATGAATATGGTTAGAGAGTTGAGCTGTCTACGGACATTTGATGACCAATGTTAGGCGATCCGCGTCGGACTTGCCATAGTGCAATGGGTCTTGACTTTGCCGGATTTAGATGCATGGTATATGATTGGCTGTGGTTGCCCACATGTGAATTATTTACTTTGCAAATCATTTATTCTACTTATTGTAACCTTGTAACAATTGTGAACATGGATCTTATAGGTGTTAAACACAACTAGTGTTTACCACCCATTGCAATGCATGGGCATTTAGCTAGTAAACCTAAAGAAAAATCTGTTTCACTAATTCATATGAATATTACATACAAATAAGCATGCGTTTAAAAAAACAAAAACAAATGCTAGTGTATTTGCGAAAAACATTGTACGTTCAAAAAATAGTTATATGGGAGCTGGTACGTGGTGGAGTTGTTGTAAAGACATATGTTGTTCCCCGTCCATATGAAATAAGAAATAATAATGCCATAGTGCAGGCGATTCTTCGCCATGTGTTATGCTGCCAAAATTTCTAGTGAAAATTCTTCAAGTTCCATGTACCATTTGAAATCCAAAATGGTGTGCTGGACTCCAGTTCCATCCCATATACTATTTGCATGTGCACTCGTATAGAAGTTCAGCAACATGTTTTGCCTTGAAAAAAGAAGTACTCCTAGTAATAAATTCCTTTAGCAAGAAGCAGTGTAGCTATTTGATACTTAGGGTCAAATCCTACAACAGCAACCATGCATGGAAAGTGAAAGAAGTCCCTGGCCAGCTGCTCGCTGTAAAACAAAACTATCGATCCGCATCAAATGTGAACATTTGTGTCCCTTAAAACAAGTGGATGCGTATAGGGATTAATCACCGCCTTTTGTGTCCCTTAAAACAAGTGGATGCATATGAAACGAGTATGGCCAAGGCCAAGTGGTCGGTATGCATGCATGGTTTGTGTGGATGCCTTCTCATTGTTTTGACAATCAGCACTAATGATTCCTTGCTGAGGATTAGTTAGTTAGTTTAAGACGTCCGTATATGCCTGTGCATGCAGGCGGCCAGAATATATGAATTACATGAAAAAGTTGTCCTTTGTGCAATTGCATCAGTCATCTTTGTCAGTGTGCAAATTATGCTGCTGGAATATATAGTCGAATATGTAGTAGTACTACTGGTTTTATTATATGTGCATGTGTTTAGGGTCGTCATGTTACCTAACCAATCGTGAGACAAAACATTTTTGCACCTACGCATGCATATGTAGATCTGTCATCGACATGTACATACGTATATTATTAATCTCACATGTAGCCAACTGAAGTGTGCCATATATGTAGAAGCATGTGAAAGAGTAAAGGGGAAAGGCATATAAAGCAGTACAAACACACACACACACACACACAAAATTTTAAACTCCTTCCTCGCAACATACTCCATGGCGAGCGGCATAATCAGATAATCTCATATATATTTATATATTTGATTACCATTATAATGGTCGTAGCTAGAGACACCAACGATTGTTGAGCGCCAAAGCTTTTGCGATGGCAACAGCTAGCCACTGTTGCGTGTAGGTTCACCCAGTCTGATCTATCCATGCATCCCATGGATGCTTTACATATAATTTAATAGTTAGTTAATAAGAACCATATAATTTAATACTTCCTCTGTATCAAAATATAAGACCTTTTTTGACACTTCATTACAGAGTGAGTACATCAACTAGATGCTAAAGTTGCCCTATGCAAATTCCTTTCTCTTGGTAGGCACTAAGCTTGCAATTCCATACATGGTGGATTGGACCAAGATCGAGCTAGCTAGTGAATAACTCATTGGAGGTGCAGCAAGAGTTGCAGGCGACACTCTCGGCAAAAAGTCGGACATGAACTGCCACCTTCTCAAGAGGATGGTAAAATAGTCGTTCAATAGAGCCCAGTGTGGCAGCATGATCACACAGGCCATATCAAATGGGGTGCACGCTGTCGCTGGGAATTGAACCTGTGACTGCCTACTGATGTGCGCTGGCTGCTAGCCTGACACAAGAGCTCTCGTGATAGATATGCAGCACAACACTTAAACAACTAATGGCTCCCCTAAAAAAGAACTAATGGCAGTGTTTGACTCAACACTTTCTGAAATAATCATGAAATTTTTTCCAAAATTTGAGCAATTTCTGGAATTTTCGAACAATTTTTTTAATGTTATTACCATTTCCTGAAATCGAGACCAAACTTTGAAATTTCTGATTTTTATAAAAAACAATAACATTTTTTGAATTTGTGAACAAAATTTGAAAACAGAAACAATTATTGAAAGCACGAACTTTTTTTTAATTTTGTGAACAAATTTTGAAACGGAGAATTTTTTTTGAAAATGACTAAAAGGTTTAGAAACACAAAAATTTTTAGATATGTGAACAAAATTTGAAAATAGAAAAACTTTTTGAAAACTGCAAACAATTTTTGAAAAATACGAACAATTTTAAAAGTTTGATTTTTTTAAATTCAGAATATTTTTTGGAAACACGAAAAAATCTAATATTTTTTGAAATTTCAAAAGAAAAGAGAACAACATACAAAATAAATACAGAAACTGAAAAAAAATTGAGGTGTGTGATACGTCGACAACTTGTCACAGAATACGTATGTGCCAGCTTAGTGCGTCCCCTTAAACAGGTACCGTGAGGTTTTCCTCCCTCTTCCTTCCTTCTTTCTCCTCTACCCATTGGATAAGAGGCGGATATTTGATGAATATGGTTAGAGAGTTGAGCTGTCTACGGACATTTGATGACCAATGTTAGGCGATCCGCGTCGGACTTGCCATAGTGCAATGGGTCTTGACTTTGCTGGATTTAGATGCATGGTATATGGTTGGCTGTGGTTGCCCACATGTGAATTATTTACTTTGCAAATCATTTATTCTACTTATTGTAACCTTGTAACAATTGTGAACATGGATCTTATAGGTGTTAAACACAACTAGTGTTTACCACCCATTGCAATGCATGGGCATTTAGCTAGTAAACCTAAAGAAAAATCTGTTTCACTAATTCATATGAATATTACATACAAATAAGCATGCGTTTAAAAAAACAAAAACAAATGCTAGTGTATTTGCGAAAAACATTGTACGTTCAAAAAATAGTTATATGGGAGCTGGTACATGGTGGAGTTGTTGTAAAGACATATGTTGTTCCCCGTCCATATGAAATAAGAAATAATAATGCCATAGTGCAGACGATTCTTCGCCATGTGTTATGCTGCCAAAATTTCTAGTGAAAATTCTTCAAGTTCCATGTACCATTTGAAATCCAAAATGGTGTGCTGGACTCCAGTTCCATCCCATATACTATTTGCATGTGCACTCGTATAGAAGTTCAGCAACATGTTTTGCCTTGAAAAAAGAAGTACTCCTAGTAATAAATTCCTTTAGCAAGAAGCAGTGTGGCTATTTGATACTTAGGGTCAAATCCTACAACAGCAACCATGCATGGAAAGTGAAAGAAGTCCCTGGCCAGCTGCTCGCTGTAAAACAAAACTATCGATCCGCATCAAATGTGAACATTTGTGTCCCTTAAAACAAGTGGATGCGTATAGGGATTAATCACCGCCTTTTGTGTCCCTTAAAACAAGTGGATGCATATGAAACGAGTATGGCCAAGGCCAAGTGGTCGGTATGCATGCATGGTTTGTGTGGATGCCTTCTCATTGTTTTGACAATCAGCACTAATGATTCCTTGCTGAGGATTAGTTAGTTAGTTTAAGACGTCCGTATATGCCTGTGCATGCAGGCGGCCAGAATATATGAATTACATGAAAAAGTTGTCCTTTGTGCAATTGCATCAGTCATCTTTGTCAGTGTGCAAATTATGCTGCTGGAATATATAGTCGAATATGTAGTAGTACTACTGGTTTTATTATATGTGCATGTGTTTAGGGTCGTCATGTTACCTAACCAATCGTGAGACAAAACATTTTTGCACCTACGCATGCATATGTAGATCTGTCATCGACATGTACATACGTATATTATTAATCTCACATGTAGCCAACTGAAGTGTGCCATATATGTAGAAGCATGTGAAAGAGTAGAGGGGAAAGGCATATAAAGCAGTACAAACACACACACACACACACAAAAATTTAAACTCCTTCCTCGCAACATACTCCATGGCGAGCGGCATAATCAGATAATCTCATATATATTTACATATTTGATTACCATTATAATGGTCGTAGCTAGAGACACCAACGATTGTTGAGCGCCAAAGCTTTTGCGATGGCAACAGCTAGCCACTGTTGCGTGTAGGTTCACCCGGTCTGATCCATCCATGCATCCCATGGATGCTTTACATATAATTTAATAGTGTAGTTAATAAGAACCATATAATTTAATACTTCCTCTGTATCAAAATATAAGACCTTTTTTGACACTTCATTACAGAGTGAGTACATCAACTAGATGCTAAAGTTGCCCTATGCAAATTCCTTTCTCTTGGTAGGCACTAAGCTTGCAATTCCATACATGGTGGATTGGACCAAGATCGAGCTAGCTAGTGAATAACTCATCGGAGGTGCAGCAAGAGTTGCAGGCGACACTCTCGGCAAAAAGTCGGACATGAACTGCCACCTTCTCAAGAGGATGGTAAAATAGTCGTTCAATAGAGCCCAGTGGGGCAGCATGATCACACAGGCCATATCAAATGGGGTGCACGCTGTCGCTGGGAATTGAACATGTGACTGCCTACTGATGTGCGCTGGCTGCTAGCCTGACACAAGAGCTCTCGTGATAGATATGCAGCACAACACTTAAACAACTAATGGCTCCCCTAAAAAAGAACTAATGGCAGTGTTTGACTCATCACTTTCTGAAATAATCATGAATTGTTTTCCAAAATTTGAGCAATTTCTGGAATTTTCGAACAATTTTTTAATGTTATTACCATTTCCTGAAATCGAGACCAAATTTTGAAATTCCCGATTTTTATAAAAAACAATAACATTTTTTGAATTTGTGAACAAAATTTGAAAACAGAAACAATTATTCAAAGCACGATCTTTTTTTGAATTTTGTGAACAAATTTTGAAACAGAGTTTTTTTTTTGAAAATGACTAACAGGTTTAGAAACACAAACTTTTTTTAGATATGTGAACAAAAATTTGAAAATAGAAACACTTTTTGAAAACTTCAAACAATTTTTGAAAAATACAAACAATTTTAAAAGTTTGATTTTTTTAAATTTAGAATATTTTTTGGAAACACGAAAAAATCTAATATTTTTTTGAAATTTCGAAAGAAAAGAGAACAACATACAAAATAAATACAGAAACTGAAAAAATTGAGGTGTGTGATACGTCGACAACTTGTCACAGAATACGTATGTGCCAGCTTAGTACGGCCCCTTAAACAGGTACCGTGAGGTTTTCCTCCCTCTTCCTTCCTTCTTTCTCCTCTACCCATTGGATAAAAGGCGGATATTTGATGAATATGGTTAGAGAGTTGAGCTGTCTACGGACATTTGATGACCAATGTTAGGCGATCCGCGTCGGACTTGCCATAGTGCAATGGGTCTTGACTTTGCCGGATTTAGATGCATGGTATATGATTGGCTGTGGTTGCCCACATGTGAATTATTTACTTTGCAAATCATTTATTCTACTTATTGTAACCTTGTAACAATTGTGAACATGGATCTTATAGGTGTTAAACACAACTAGTGTTTACCACCCATTGCAATGCATGGGCATTTAGCTAGTAAACCTAAAGAAAAATCTGTTTCACTAATTCTATATGAATATTACATACAAATAAGCATGCGTTTAAAAAAACAAAAACAAATGCTAGTGTATTTGCGAAAAACATTGTACGTTCAAAAAATAGTTATATGGGGGGAAAACCTATACATAAAAACGTTCATTTATTTTATTTTATTGGTATAATTATTATTTATGACGCAATTGAGTAAATCATTAATGTAAAATATAAATTTTTACATATTTTAAAAGACAAATCATGTTAATAGAAATGTCCCCGTGTAATTAAAAAATGGTCATGTAATTACAAAAATATTCATCTATTCCAAAAATATATATTAAATTTTAACAACGTTCACACCTTAAAAAATACCGTTGTAATTTAAAAAAAGTATTTGCATCATTTAGAAAAGATTTTCCAGAATTATTTATATAATATTAAATAGATTTTTGTTAAAATGGGAAAAGTAAACATATAATTAGAAAGGTTATACATTAAAATGAATAATAAAATAGAGAAAGCTGAAAAGAAGGAAAACAAAGCCAGAAGACTAAAAGAATCAAAGAAAACCGGATTCCTAGAAAACCTGACTGACAAAAATACAATCTCAAAAAAACCTGCCAACCCAGCTCGGCTCGCTATAGGCAATTCCTAGGAGAAGCAGAATATAAAATTTGGAGGGACCTCTTAGTTGTTGCTCGCTGCGACATTCTATCCCCCGACCGGGCCGACCCGTGTAGCGACAGCTCACACTGTTTTTCGGTTTTCTAGAAAATACATGATATTTACACCTAAAAAAACATGATATCTATTAAGTATATAAAAATATTTAAAATATTAGTATTTTTAGAATATTGTTTGAAAAACGAGTAGGAATCGCTACATTTTGGCATCAAATGTGTAGCCACGGGCTTTTAAATTTGCCGTATGTGCCATAGGGAACAAACCAGAAAAACCGCTCAATAAAATTTCAGGACGGCCCAGAAAAGAAACACAAATTTAAGGACGCCCCTTGGGAAAAAAAATCAAGGACGTAATAGCATCTCCAATACATGTAATACATTCATTTCATCAGGCAAAATTTTGCGGGTCTTCTCCACTAGACTACCTAAATCTTGTATATTGCTCTTGCGCTCCAACAAATCTCCATGTTTCATCACATAATGATTCCAATATTTACGATCATGCATCATACTATTCCACACATTTGATGAATATGGTTGGGTGGTTGGGCTGTCAACGGACATTTGATGACTAATATTACGCGATCCGGGTCAGACTTTCCCTAGTGCAACAGGTCTTGACTTTGCCGGATTTTAGACACATGGTATAAGATTGGCTGTGGTTGCCCAAATGTGAATTATTTACTATGCAAATCATTTATTCTACTTTGTGAACCCTGTAACAATTGTGAACATGGATCTTATAGGTGTTTAACGCAACTGGTGTTTACCACCCATTGCAATGCATGGGCATTTAACTAGTAAACCTAAAGAAAAATCGGTTTCACTAATTCTATACAAATATTGCATACAAATAAGAATGTGTTTTTCTAAATTAACAAATAAAAATGCTTCTCCCTCTGTCCCATAATATAGGAGTGTTTTTTACATTACTAGTGTAAAAAACGCTCCTATATTATGGGATGAAGGGAGTAACGTATTTACAAAAACATTATGTGTTCAAAAATTGTTGTATGTGGAAAAACCCATACATGAAAAAGTGAATTTATTTTATTTTATTGGCTATAATTATTGTTTTTGAAACAGTTTAGGAAATCATTAATCTAAAATATAATTTTTTTACAAACTTTATAAAAAAATCATGTTATTAGAAATGTGTTCGTGTATTTAAAAATGGTCATGTAATTAAAAAATATTCATCTAGTCCCAAAATTATTGATGTAATTTTAACAACATTCACACCTTAAAAATTCCTATGTAATTTAAAAATTATTTGCGTCATTTAGAAAAAGATTTTCTAGAATTATTTATGTCATATTAAATAGAATTTTGTTAAAAGGGAAAAAAGAAACACAAAATTAGAAAGGTTACACATTAAAATGAATAATAAAATAGATAAAGAATGAAAGAATGAAAACAAAGCTAGAAAAAGAAAACAATCAAAGAAAATGGGATTCCAAAAGAAACCGACCGACAAAATACAATCTCAGAAAAACGTGCCAACCCACCTCGGCTCGCTATAAGCAGTTCCTAGGAGAAGCAGAATATAAAATTTGGACAGACCTCTTAGTTGTTGCTTGCTGCGACATTCTGTCGCCGATGTGCACACGGAGTCCCCTTGACTGGGCCAGCCCATGTAGCGAGCGCTCACAGTGTTTTTTTCTTGGTTTTCTACAAAATACTTGATATTTATTTTTGTATAAAGAGAACAATTTTTAAAAATATTTTTTTAGAAAATGTGAATATTTTTTTAAAAATATATTGAAAATATTGTTTGAAAAACGAGTAGGAATCGCCACATTTTGGCATCAAATGTGCAGCCATAGGCTTTTAAATTGCCACATGTGCCATAGGGGACAAGCCAGAAAAAACCGCTCAATCAAATTTCAGGACAACCTAGAAGAGAAACACAAAATTAAGGACACACCAGAGGGAAAAAAAATCATGGACGTAGTGGTGTCTCCAATACATGTGATACATTAATTTCATCAGGCAAAATTTTGTGGGTCTTCTCCAGTAGACTACCTAAATCTTCTATATTGCTCCTACGCTCCAACAAATCTCCATGTTTCATCAAATAATGATTCAAATATTTCTGATCATGCATCATACGATTCCACACATAATATGTGAAACGCAAATTCAAACTTGAGCGTAAAATACATAGATCTAAACAACACGGACATAACAAGTACTCCCTCCGTAGAAATATAAGAGCGTTTTAGATCACTATCCGTAAAGAAAAATAAGAGCGTTTAGATCACTACAAATATAAGACCATTTTGATCACTAAAGTAGTGCTCTAAACGCTTTTATATTTTTTTACGGAGTAAGTACCTAACATCTAACATAGATAGGTCTAAAGGACATGAACGACTCGATGATAATAACCACGGTAATCAGTGTTTTCGGAGGAGGACGAGGAGGAAATCTCCACTTAGACCATACGCTTGACAATCTCGACCTCTAGCATAGAGAAAGGCCTCCTCAATAGCCCACTTAAGGCCTTGCCTTGGCCCGTTCTGGTTACCGACCCCCCCCCCCCCCCCCCCCCCCCAAAAAAAAAACTTGCAATGGGTTATATACAACTTGGCGGGGCCAAAGTTCTCAACTTCTTCAAAACTAACAACTAAATCGACTCCAATTGAGCCATCAGCCACAACAGATCTAGATTTGGATCTATTTTCCCTAGTGGATCCAACTTACAGAAAACCTTTCTAGACATTCCTAGAAAGGAGGTCGACTGCACTACCACTTCCGCGGTGGGTTTGTTTCAAAGCCCGTCTTGGAAAGGTTAAAACTGTTTCGAGTTGGCTGGTCGGTCGGTACCCATATTTATTTTATTTTGTTGTGTTGGTTAGTCGAGGAGGACAAAGGGGTGTTTTGATGCAATCAGATGGCTACATGTGTTGGAATTGATCGGCATCAGAGGGCCGATGAGATCGCCAATCTTGGACACGGAACAGCCAGGTGACACTTAGCATGCACCTTAAAATAAAGGAAATGCTAGCATTCACCCGACTGATGGAGCTATGCGCGTCGACACCCTCCATGAATGTGGCCGAGCGTCATGGCTGTCATGGAACAGATCTACCACCCATGTCGTGCGGTTAGTTCCCAGTTGCGCACCACACTCTGTGACGCCCTGGTCCTGTGCCCTAACTCATGTTCCTTTGACGACCCAAGGCGCTAGCAAACAGCGGCAATTGCAATAAGGGCGGCAAAAGCTTAGATGATTTTTGTTTTGCAACAAGGGCCCGATGCAATTGCAACAAGGCCCTTGTTGTGCTAGCTTGCAGATCTTTTTTGCGATAAGTCTCTTGTTGCAGGATGTTTCTACAACAAGATTAAGCACCTCTCCCATTGCAGGAAAAACCAATCTAGTTGGCCAAACCAAACCGATAGTTTCAAGAGAAATACAAAGATATCTTAATCATGCATAAAAGAGTTAAGAGAAGACTTAAATAATATTCATAGATAATCTGATCATAAACTCACAATTCATCGAATCTCAACAAACACACCACAAAGGAATATTACATCGGATAGAACTCCAAGAACATCGAGGAGAACATTGTATTGAAGGTCAAAGAGGGAGAAAAAGCCATCTAGCTACTAGCTACGTAGGTCTGTGATAAACTACTCACACATCATCGATAGGGCAGCAAGGTTGATGTAGAAGCCCTCCGTGATCGAATCGCCCTCCGGCAGATCACCGGAAACGGCCCCAAGATGGGATCTCTCGAGAACAGAAGATTGTGGTGGCGGAAAAGTATTTTGATGGACGCTTCTGATGGCTTGGGAATATTTTAGGATTTATAGAGGCGGAGTTAGGGTTAGGAGACCCCCGCCCACAAGCCCTCTGGGCGCGTCCTAGAGGCTTGTGGCCTCCTCGGGAACCTTCTGGCCCTCTCCCCAAGTCTTCTGGGTGTCTACTGGTTCAAGAAAAATCACCGTAAAAGTTTTATTTATGCCTAATGGGTGCTAATGAATGTCATTAACGACATTAAGCGTTACCCTAGAGGATGCAATAGATAGGAGAACATCAATCTAGTCCCTGAACTTCGAGGGAAAGCCCCGGCCCTGCAAAATATCAAGCATGTAGTCTCATCTCATGGAGCCGGACGCCTTTTTGATGTCAAGCTTGAGAAGCAGAGTTGATTTCTTACATTGGCGTGCCGACTTCGGTTCACGTCTGCCGTCTGCGCCTGTACGCGCAGCGTCGGCTCGCATCCTCGCGACCTCGAACTCAAGGCGTGGCCTTCGATGGCACTCGGCGAGACATCGGCAGAGAAAAAGACGAACAGATAGAAAGAAGGAACATGAGAATTGGCACCCACGATCGATGGATTGAAAATCCAAACCAAGAAACGGAAGCACCCACATGGTATTTCTTCAGTTCGTCATGTTCATACCTCTAAATTACTTTGGACGCTGTTCATATAGTGCGGCGCTCCAAGCAGCCATGGCCTTCGGCCTCGACATGGATGCGCTTCCACGCGCGATGGGCGGCTCCCGCGGAGCGACCAGCCATGACGCGGTTCCTCTCCTGTACCAGCCTGCGGCGCGAAGAGCTTCTACCGGCAAGGCGGTACCCTCCGGCCGGCGATGCCTCCAGGCGCGGTCGCGGAGGCCGTCGACGTCCGGCTCGCCGTAGGCGGCGTGCCGTCGTTCTGCAATCGGCGGCGACGGCTGGGTGAATCCCTAGCCGCACAGGAGAATTGGGGATTCTTATCCTCTTCGCTATTGTTTGATTAAGTCCTCAGACTTTATCTTGACTACGTATAAGTCCCTGTAAATTATGATACGGCCCTCAGGCTTATACTATTTTCAGGATTTTAAACTTCAGGTTACTATTATTCACTTTTTAAGTCTCGGTTTTTCAACACACGTTCAGACTAGACCATAGGTCCTATCCAAATGACATAAAAAATAATTATACATCAATTTGCATCATGTAAAGATAGAGTAAATTGGAAGAAACCACCAGTTTGAAGGCTAGGTTAGCAGAAATCACTACGTTACAGTTTCTTGGCAAAAAACACTACGTCTAGCGTAATCTTTTTGCAAATAACAGTGGTCGGCGGATTGGAGCGCTTTAAGTATGTTTAAGACAGGTGGGTCCAGATTTTGCCGACGTGGCATAACGGCTCGGCCGAGACAGCGTTAGATGATGTATTTATCTAGATTTACAAACAAGTCCCTGTAATTTGAAGGAACACCCTTGGATGAAAACCAAAAAAGTAATCAGCTCCCTGAGCCTATCCAAGCACGCGAGCAGAACATCAACACGAGGATGGCTCTCGTCAATGGCGAGGCGGCGCGCCATCAGGGTCTGGGAGGCGGCGGCGGCGGTCGTCGGGGTCTGGGAGGCGGCGGCGGCGGCGGTCGTCCGGGTCTGGGAGGCGGCGGCGGCGGTGGCCACGCCGACAAGGCGGGGGCGCGCCATCGGGCACTAGGAGGCGGTGGAGAGCGATTGGCGCGACGCCGGGGCGGGCAGCGTGGCCGCGACGTCCGTGGCGCTTGTCGATGGCGGCGGCATCCACGACGCGACGTCCTTGGCGCTCGTCGATGGCGACGGCCGCGCTCATCCACGGCGCGACGTACATGGTCGATCCAGGCGGCCCGTAGGAGTAGAGGAAGGGTTGGGCTCGTCGCCGACACCCTCGCGCGCCCGACCTTCTCCAGCAACTGCGACCACGCCGGAGCAGCAGCAGGACAGGGGCGGATCTCGCCGGATCAGGTGTCGGGTGGGGGCAGGTGAGGTAGGTTGTTTTTTTTTGAGGTGTTTTTGGCAAAAAGAACCCCTCTAACGCCATCTCTGGACGATGTTATGCCACGTCAGCAAAATACGGGACCCACATGTCATAAACGCGTTCAACCGGCCCTAATCCGCCGATCGGTGTTATTTGCAAAAAGATTACGCTAGACATGGTGTTTTTTGTCAAGAAACTGTAACGTAGTGATTTCTGCTAACCTAGCCCTCAAACTGGTGGTTTTCTGCAATTTACTCTGTAAAGATACCTTTTGAAGCTCACATTTCTTCATATATTACATGAATGTGTATAATTTTGTATTTACATGTATTACCTCAGTAATACTATTGCAACAGAATATTTTGCTTATATCTAAGATCTTATTCCTACGGAATTTAAGACATCATCTATGTTTTTACCCCTAGCATTACATGCGATTTGTGATAACAACTACGATTTTGCAATAGAAATCAATTTTCTTGCAAATCTAAATGAAATTCTAATAAGAATTATAAATTGTCATACTTAATATGACAAGCTCAAAGTTTATTTGTGAACCACAAGGTAATGATGACATCTACTGCACAATTTGCAGATTATTCATCAATACTGTGAGGTCTACGTCTTGTCATTTTAACAAGATGACTATCTTTAATGTGCTCTTCCAAATATATTAATGTAACTACCCAAAATTTATTCGAGAATCACAAGGTATTGGTGGCATCTATTGTGAACTTTTGCAGATTATCCACTACTACTGTGAGGTCTACATCATGTCATCCTGACATATGACTACCTTCAAAGTGATTTTCTTAAATATAGCATAGCATAAGGTAATAGAGATATGAACATCTACTGACAAAAGTCAGATTATATTCTCTATTACTGTGAGATCTACACCATATTGGTCATATTGGTGATTATCTTCAAAGTGTTATCCTATATAAATTGAGGTCTACACATATGGTTATAAAGCATCAGCTACTCCAAAATTTGCTCTTCTGAAGCAATTGTTGTTGTTCACTAAAATGATTTACTATCATAGTAAATTCATGCATGATCATTAGATATTGCATGTATTATCTACCAAATATCAGTTATCCAAGCCTCATTCTGCTTGAATAAGTCTTAGAGAATTACGCAAATATATGCATACCCCGGTAATTACCTTCTATTACATTGGTTAAATACATGGCAGTTGAGCCTATGATATGTCACTATTTCTAATAGTAGTGTCGCCCATCAATCAAGATGGATACCATAATTTATAGCAACAAATAAGTGTCTCAACACCGTTGCAAGGTCCACATCACATTGTGGTTATACTGTCATAGTGACTAACCAATGATAAACATGAAAAGTTTGTGTGTTTTGGCAGCGACTCCGAAGTCACATATTTTCTCAAGAGTGGAGTCCAAAACATTAGCAATGATTTCATCACATGTGTTGTATTGAAGGATACACCCAGGTTCACCAAGGATCAACTTGGCCATATGATTGTCTTCAAACAAATCATTTTATCCATAGATATTAAATAAAATAAATGCATGAGTATTTTCATGTAACGCATGCTTGACATTTCCAAATGCAACAAATTCATGATTAGGTGGGAGTATTTATTTTAAGATGATTCATGACATCAGTCATTCCACATGTGGCATTGCTGCCACCATAACCCCACGTTGGAAAAATGACATGGCTATTCTAGCCAAATATGTACATATGCATTTTATATGTCACAAACATCACATAGTTCTCAAACTAAGTACATAATGGATGAATATTTATTCATCTCAAATATTTTCCTTTAGAGAAAAATGTTACTATGAGCACACAACAGATGATCACCCATTTGTTTTTCAAGACCTCAAGTCTACCACTGCTCACAGTTCTGTCACTTAATCAACTTCAAGTTGAAATCCTGTGATCAAATATTTCCATATGCAGATCTAGTCGAGATGCCTTAATACACTTTATGTCCTCTTATGATGGTACTACAATTTTACATGATGAAGAAACATAGAATTTCTTAAAATCACCAGATTCACCCAACAAGTGATATACCATTATTTGAAATATTTGCTGGTACTGAGAATACTATGCAAGACAATGGTCACAAAATAGAACCATGAGGAATACGAAGTAAAGTGGAGGCTAATAGACAACCAAATACAAAATTACCTCTTAATAGGGAATATATCGTTTCAAACGATCACAAAGACAACTCTCAAGTTTGTCAAATGTGTGGTTATACAAAGATTATACCTATGATTACCAAACCCTCAAATACATAGTCAAACCACACCACATATTTGGGATAAATTTTAAAATTTGCAAACATACAACCAGAAAATATTCTAGTAAATGATTGTTCTCAAATCTTCATCAGAAGGTGAGAACCAAAAATCTAGTGCAATAAAAGGATGGTGAATTCCATTGCAACGATGATATGTTTGCATAATAAAAAAAATCAATAATATTGGAGACCTAATGTAATCTCTTAGTTATCCCAAAATATTATTAGACTATATTTGTTCTACTACAAGTGGTGCGATGTCCAATATATTATTTCTCGGAAATGATATTCGATAAATTTTGAATGTGTGAATCAAGTCATACTCAATATTGTTGCGTACACAATAACTTTCTAGATCTTAATAAATTAAATATTTGGCTTGGTAGCCTTAACCATCCTGGTTTGGGGATGATTAGAAAATTATTGACAATCCTGTTGGTCACAACTTATCAAGTTACAAATTTTCCAAAATCATCAGATTTTATGTGCACCGCATGTGCCATAGGTGAAATAAGTTTTAAGGCACTCTCACCTTAAAATTCTAAGCAGGACACTTATTCTTCCTTGAACACATTCAAAAGATATGTCTGGATTGCTTAACCATTATCTGGGGTAATTTAGATACTTCATGGTACTCATATACACATTCATAAAATGTTTTTAAGTGTGTCTCTTATCACACAAACCATGCATGATCTTACTAAAAAAATTGCTCAACTTATCAAAGTAAGAGCAAATTCTCCTGAAAACAGGATCTATAAACCGATTCAAATGAACAATGTTGTTGAACTCATTCAATAGCATTTTTTTGCATTAAGTACTTTATGTACATACCCAAAATGGTTTAGCTAAATTTCTTGTCAAAGAGAGTTAAATGAATTACATGACCACTTTTAAAGAATTGTAAAGTTACCAGCCTCTTGCTGGACACATACGGCCTTACACACCGTAAGTATGATCTAAATCATACCAACTGCATATCATACTACTTTTCCCTTGTAGTTACTACGTGGAAATCAACAAAGTATTTTCCATCTGCGATAATTCGGTTACATACCGATATCACCACTCCAGCATACATCAATGGGCACTCACGAAAATTAGGGATCTATGTGAGGAATAACAATTTATCTGTCAATCAAAATTATTCATAGCCCGTATGCTGATTGCGTCAGCAATAAGGATATTTTTCGGCATTAGGGGGAGATAAGTACCACAAAGAATTCCGAGAAATAAATTAGAAATGTTATTGACATTCAATCCTTATATCCACGTACTCAAAGAATCTGAACTAGAAGTTTAGAGAATCATATATTTGCAACACATTGCAAATTTGCCACATACATTTACTGATGACAAGGTGTCACTAAATTCTATATTCCTGCAGTAAAGTGTCAGAAAGAGTGGAGGTACCTGATAAACCACTCTTATCCCCAAATGAGAGCAAGAGGGGGAGAAAATCTGACAGCACGAGATATAACTTCTCATATGCTTTCGTGGAAACAGAGGAAATCAAAAATCCTCAACCAGTATATGTAATTCGACATCAAGTTGAAAGACACCTCATTGGATGCTCATCATCCAAAGCCCGGCATAAATGTGCACAAATGTTTTGGTGCCGGGACATCGGAACACCTTGACTCCATTTGTTGTAGGAAATCACAAGGAGTTAAAAAGGAATAACTATTTTATGCACAAACTTCAATTATTCCATCAGAATCATATAAACTAAAGACTACATTTGTCGACATATATTTCTTCTCAATTTGCTAAAATCTTTTGGGCCCTGAACCAAAATCCATGGTAGAGTGCCTCTTGCACTCATATTGGTTCACATAAAAGGAAGCAAATAATGAAGAATAGCACTCGCTCTGCAAACGAGTGATATTTACCACAGTAATACCTACTCCTCATAAGTATCTTCCATATGGAATACTAAAACTTCTCATTCATATGCAAAGTCAATGAGGTGGTGAGAAAGCGAGGCTTGTAGCAAAAGGGTTCACGCAGAGACCCGACATCAATTATGATGTAACATACCTTCTTGGTATGGGTGGATTTATATTTCGATACTGAATATCATTGGCAATAAAATAATAATAATAATAATAATATCCATGCAGTTAATGGATGCAGTGACTACATACTCATATGAGTCGCTCATTTCGGAAATCTCTATTGAAGTCCCTGAAGGGCTTATACTTCCGAATCCAAAAGTAAATCGCAACAAGTTTTGTGTAATACTTCATAAGTCACTCTATGACTTGAAATAGCCAGAAATCATATGGTACTACCGACTAAATGAGTTTCTTCTTCAAAAGGATTACTCGAATAATGATGATTATTTACATGTTTAATAAAGGAATCCCAAATTTCATTTCCTTTCATCACCTCAATGTATATTGACGACCTCATCATCAATGTCTATACAAGACCTAAACATGCACAAAATCATCTCAAGACGGGAAATTTGGATTCAACCAAATTTAGCTTAAGTTTACAACTTGAGCATTCTCTCAAGAATACATATGAGTCTACATATATCCAAAACATATATGAGAAGTTCAATGTGGATATATCATACCAACAAAAGGTATATGGTCGATATAAGAAATATTAACTTATATCTCAAGCTCACAATAAATCTTTGGCAATTCCATCAGGAAAATCAAGATATGACCACGATATATGAAATGATATTGGCTCTTTATTTGATCCCAACAATGCCACATCAATGACTGAATTCGTCGGAATAGTCTTCTCATGGAAGTCATCTAAATTGACTCTAATGACTACTTCCACTTATCATTCTAGCATAATTGCTTTATCTAAAAGCATTGCAAAATATGCATGGCTCAGCAGAATGATAAACCACACTCTATATCATGTGGTTGACATTCATCAGAATCACATAACTTGATTTATTAAGATGCTTCCACTTGTGTTACTCAATACCTACATGTTATATGAAGAGCAATATCATAAAAACACATTGCTCGAAATTACTTATCCTCACGAACTATAGAAAAGTGAGGAAATAATCCTATACATTATTCACAATGTCATGATCATGTCAATGGAATTGGTATGACACATCCTCCAGATTTGCAAAGTTCAGGGGGAGTAATCTCCCAAATTATAACCTGTTAACAATCATCAGATTGCATATATTGTACTCTTTTTCCCCTTGATGAGTTTTTCCCTAATGGTTTCTCATAAAAGGTTTTAAATGAGACAATATAAACACAAGTGTATGTATATGCAATATCATTTTCTCCTTATATTTTTCCCGCTGGGTTTTAGGAGAGTTTTCAATGGCATATCAGATTGCGCTCTTTTCCCTTATGAGTTTTCTCTCGAAGTTTCTCATAACGGTTTTTAATGAGGCAACATCATTTTAAGATCATATGCTATACTTTCAAGTTTTTTTCCATCGGGTTTTTAAAGGAAAGTATACAAAGCATATTTACTGTTCTCTACACTCACCAACGAGTTTTATCCTTCCTCAAAGGTTTTTCTCGTATGAGTTATCAAGAGACAATAATCATTATATGTTGCATAAATTTTTCTCCTTATTATTTTCCCAATGGGTTTAAAGGAGTTTTAGCAACATATCTACACTATTCTCCTCATATTTTTCCT